>NW_027261977.1:1107462-1793050 GCF_030445035.2 Dasypus novemcinctus | reverse complement strand
AACTTCTTCCTTTCATCTAACGATGTCATTATGGGGCCATGTAGAGGAGCAGAATACCTCCCTCACTAGTTCCCAGGCTAAAGGTTGAATTCTTCATAGTCCTGGACTATGATCAAGTGCAGTTTAATAGCTTCTGTCCTTTTACTCACAAAGGATACTAAGCCGTTAAGAAGACAGGAGGGTTGATGTATGGGACCCCTGTATGATGTTATGCATGTTTGCTTTGTAGGTTCACAACTTTGCTACATACTTAAATGTTTATGTATGTTCATATATAAATGATATAAACATAATAATAATCGGATTGGTTAGGGGAAAAACACTTTGTTTAGTAGTAATATTTTGACAATGCTCTTTAACCATTAGTTAAAAAGGTTTAAGGTGTAAGTTCACAACTATTATACATTTATTGTTTATGTATGTTTATGTATGAGTGGTATATTTCAATAAATTAAAAAAAAAAAGAAGACAGGGTCTGAATATGAAAAGAAGGATTGCTGCCAGGGGTCACAGAAATGGGGGGAACAAAGTGAAAGTGGGGATTGCCTGTTCTACTCTGTTCCAAATTTTCTACCCCTTACTGTCCTTCTGAAAGATTATGAAGCCTGTAGCTTGACTATACAGTTTCTGTATACAGAGCTCAACCTGGTTTGAGACGTTTACCCATGTACAGAAGGAGGTATTGGCTACCACCCATACTCCTTGATCTCCCAGTAGATAGTCTAGGGCAACCCAGCTGTCCATGACGATATGTATTGAGCTCTTCTGCTGTAACGGGTACATTATTTAGAGTGGCTTCATCATGAGCAAATCCTCGACAGGGAGCTAACGATCCCATGGCTAATCCTAGTCCCATAATGTGCTCCTGGTATAATTATTTTGGTTATGACCAGTGGGTTGGTAAATGGAGATACCAGGTTTTTTAGATATCCTATTGTGCCTTGGCCTCTTACCAAACATCATTTACACATTGAGTCATCCTGACTTGGGAATCATAGACGCCTTCTACAGTGCCTTCAAAACGTAGAAAACTTTTAGGATTGCCATACATGAAAATGTACCTTTTGGTGCACTTAAGATTTCCTGATAGGTCTCTTGTAGGATCTGGATCTTCCGGAAAATGTTGCAATTTTCAAAAGCTTTGTTCAAGTCAAAGCACAGGTTGCATAGGAGGACCAGTTTGTAAGGTTCTTTCAAGAAAAATGATTCACAGGGTAGGTGAGTGCAAGACTTTTGGCAAGCATACCATTTTCTGGATTTTTTATAAGTTAATTTCAACCCTAATTCTAGGTAAGTATAGTGCATATTGTCCATGTCATGGTCTTTTTGCACTCAGCTTTTGTATTAATTTTACAGATTAGATCCTGGCATAAATCTAATTTGTCTCATTTTCCCCAAGCGTACAATTGCAAACAGTTTCATCGTACCTGTTTGCGAGTACCCAGGAATAAAATAGTTCAGAAAAGTGGTAACGGGCATTAAATGGAGTCTTAGTTTGCCAAAGGGCTGCTAGTTCAAAGAACAGAAATGGTTAGGCTTGTATCATGGGAATTTATTTAGAATAAAAGCTTTACTTCTGGGGCCATGAAATGTCCAACCAAGGCATCAACAGAGATGCTTTCTCACCAAAGTCAGCTACTGGTGATCCTGGAGTCCTGCCACATGGGGAAGATGGCTGCTGATCTCAGCCTGGTCCCTGCCTTCCCCTCCAGAATCTACCATCTCCCAGAGCTCAGCTGTGGGCAGCCAGGCATAGGGCTTGTCTCTTTCCAGACCTCCTCTCAGTCTTGGCTGCTCTGCTTTCCTCTGAGCTATCAGGCATTTGTGTCATCTCTTCAGCCTCGACCTGATCTGTGGACCCAGCCTCTAGGGGCTTCTTGCTTCAGCTTGGCTGCTAGTGATCCTCAAGTTCTCACTCACATTTCAGGGTCAAGGACGGTGGCTTTCTTTCTCTGTGTTTTTCTCTGTCTCTGTGTATCACTGTTTATATCTGACCCAGCAGGAGGGCACAGATCCAGACTGGCTCATGACTCACTGACATAGTCCAGTCAGAAACCCCAAATTGATCTTATCAATCTAATCAAAGGCCCCTTAACTGAATCTGGTGCAAAGGGCCCCACACCCATGGGGATGGATTAGTTTAAGACCATAATTTTTCTCCTGGGTGTCACAGATGGTCTTCATCCTCAAGAAGTGTGAGACTGATATTTACAATACCTGGCTTATGAGATGATTGAATAAGGTCAAATAAAAACATGGAAAGAGGGAGTCTGCTAGCAATTCCCCTTGATAGGATGTTCAACCTTTATGTAATTTTGGCTGGTTAAGGCTGCCAGGTCTAGGACAATAGAATTGAGACTTAAGTGACCAAACAGGACAAGGACACAATCTTTGCAAAAATTGGGGGGAAAGAGGGAAAAGATTTTCTCTACTGAATGAGAGAAAATCTCTTCAAATCGTATATTTGATAAAGTCTAGAGGTCAGAATAAATAACTCTTATAATCTACAATTAACACAGAATGAAGACTTGGTGTGTGGGTTGGGCTGGCATATCCAAAATTTTTTAAAATAAAATTTTAGTGAAGTATATCATTCATAAATGAACGTACATAAACAATAAGTGTACAGTTAAAGTTGTGAATTTATAAAATAAACAAACATATCATCATACAGGGCTCCCATACATCATTCCACCACCAAAACCTTGCGGTATTGTGAAACGTTTGTTCCAAACTGTGAAATAGTATCATCAGAATAGATCAGCTAACTATATTCCATATCTTAAATTTGGTGTATTTTCCTTCCACCCACCCAATTATTAATTATTAATTCCCTGTATAAGTATTATACATTTGTTATTGTTCACAAGAGAATGTTTTCATATTTGTCCTGTTAACTACAGTCCATCTTTCACCACTGGATTCCCTGACTGTCATGCTGGCTGCTCCCATATCCTGGTCCCTAACACCTCTATATTAGCTGCAACCATGCCCATGACCCCAAATGTATCTCCTCTGGTTCTCGGGCTGACATGCCCACATGGTCCACACGGATCTGGTGGTCATCCAGGGACTCTCCGTTCATGGTTTGCATGGCATCTCAGGCACGCTCTGAGTTGGTGAAGGTGATGAAGCCAAAACTCCAGGACTGCTGAGTCTCCCGGCCCTTGACGATGAGCACGTCAGAGATAAGGCCACAGCTGCTGAAGTGGTCTTCAAATGCCTGCTTCATTGGCATTGAAATTAAGCCCTCCCATAAAGAGAGTCCCTTCTTCAGATGACATGGCAGGGAATTTGAATCCTGGAAATCAGAAAATAAAAAGGATTGAGTAACAGACGATGCTAAGAAGCAGAGAAAATCTTTAGGAATTCTTCGTGTCTCCTTTTAATAAAAATTCTACCAGTATCTTAATGCAGTTGGGTTGATTTAAAAAAAGGGCTAAGGACCAGAAAGTTAATCTTCTTAAATGGTAAAAAAGGGAAAACTTTTCCAACTACCCCTGCACAGTAAGAAATCATTCTTTCGAGTACTGAAACAATTTATTTTACCGTACAATGAATTCTAATTTGATGAAGATTTTCTAATGTGCTATAGTAAAGATATAATAAAATGAAGACAATATGAAAACTGAGTAAATAGAGTAAGTAAATCAAAAATAGGCTAAAGGAAAATCACAACTACCATGGGTTCTTAATTAGTGTATAGTCATATATTTAAATTTTACTTTACATACAGAGTCAAGGAGTTTAACCATAACTGAAAACTTAATCACCTGCTTCCTTCACTATTTCATCACATTTGATCTTCACTCTTAACACTTCAAGCAGTGATTTATATGTTTGGTTATACAACAATAGTAAATAAGTTTCTTTTTTCTAGGATAGTTTTTAAAAAAGATATGTTAAAGATAAAATACCAGTTAAAGGTACTTCCCCTTTAGAATATGTTTTCTGATTTGAAGTTGTGTAGGAATTTTTCCAATTAACTTTCAAGTCTTCCCAGCATGTCTGTTGAAAGAAATAACATATGAAATAATTTATTTTGAGTGAAAGCTTTACAAATAAAAAAGTGATTCATAAATCCCTGTTAACTATAAATATTGAGTAGCACTAATTTTAATACGTGCCTTAATATGTTTTGTAACAGTTTTCTTGGTTTTCAGATGGCCCTAATATGGAAACATTTTAATAATATACCTGAACATTTAATTCTATCATTTACCTGTCAACACACCAAAGTCATTTAATGATGGTTACACTGACTATTTCCATTAATTGATGTGAGGCTCTTCCACTACAGGCTCCCATGATCTCCACTGTATCGTTTCTCTCAGCATACTTCGATTGCACTCAGCGTCAAGAATTACCTCTTCTCTTTGGCCACTCTGAAGCTTGTCTTCTAATTTTTCAGCATCTGGTTGTATTTTAACAATACCCAGGTATACCCAACTTCTCATTTTAATTTGTTCTGTATATTTTTATATGCTGCCTTTTTTAGGGATTTGCTGAAGAAAATCAGGGTTTTTGGGTGCAGAATTCTTAATCTCTCATGTGCAACTATCACAGCCAATCGCCCCAGACCAGTGGGTCTTTTTAAGCAAATTGGTCATGACAGCGCTGAGTATGCACTGAAGTTTTAATCTGCATTTCTCTGGAGGCTGATGACCTTGAACATCTTTTCATGTGCTTCTTGGGTGTTTGTATATTTTCTTTGGAGAAATGTCTACTTGACTCCTTGCCTGGTTGTTAATTGTGATGTCTGTTTCTTGAATATTCTAGATAGTTGGCCCTTATCAAATATATGATTTGTAGAAGTGTTCTATTCCAAGAGTTGTCTTTTCACTTTCCTAATGGGCACTTTGAAACACATAAAGCTTGGAGTTGTTTTTAAACTTTATTTTTAGAGAAGTTTTAGATTTATATTATGAAATTATAATGTAATTATTCTGTAATTTAGTACAGTATATTATAGTACAGTCATTATGCTATAATTTAATGCAGTGTAGTACAGTAAATTATATTAGTGTATACCCTGAAAGTATAGGGAATTTCCGTACAACCCCCCGGACACCCACACACATAGTTTCCCCTATTATTGACATCTTAAGTCAGTGTGGTTCAGTTGTTACAGTTGATGAACCAATACAGTTGATGAGCCAACTACAGACTAACCAAAGTCTAGTTTACAGTATGGTTTACACTTTGAGCTGTACGGTTCCATAGTCTTGACAAATGCATAATGTTGTGTGTCTATCATTGTAGAACCATACAGTGGAAACGCATTGGCCCACATATGCCCTACGTTTTCTCCATTTCTCTCTCCCACTCCCTTCTGACCGCTGGGAATGACTGTATCAATGTTACAAGATCTTCCACTGGCACAAGATAATGAACTATTTTGGTCTATGATTATATTTCCCCTCCCCCCCCCCCATGAAGGTTTATTTTTCAAGCTTGACGGAGTTGGGATGATGTCCACTTTCAGGCTGAGAGAGAATGTCAATACTATGGGGAAGATGGAAAGAATTATATTGCTTTCAGTTGTCGATACTCTGTGTTTTTTGGAATGGCACTTGTCTATCATCATTGTTTTGTTTGTTTGCCAGGGAAAGCCTTAGAACTGGAGAGTAGGACTTGGTCACTATTCTGCTGGGATTCAGCGCTCAGGGGCATATGAACAGTCCGCAAATTTAAGTCTCTAAGAAATATACTTGACAGGTACATTGAATACATTGGTTAATTTACTGTGATGGCTAACTTCTCTCTTGCCTATTTTTTTCTCTCACAGTTCTTCTTTGATATTTGGCTCAACTTCTTCTCAGTCTTTAAAATTGCCCAGCTGAAGTTTTCAAAATCAGGCCAGAGACATAACTAGTGGGTGTAGATTTTCTCCCAGGGTTGCATACAGAGAGCAAGCCAAACAGTTCCTGTCTATGCAATTTCCAGGCTGGCCAGCAGATGGCCCGAGTCAGTGCACCTTTTCCCAGAGGAGTTTCGGTCTCAGTTTTCCTGTGTGGCTGTGTTGAAAGCTGGCTCTGCTGGCCCAAATCACTGAAGAAAAGCACCCCGACCACCCCTCCCTTCTTTCTTGAACAGCTGTCAGGGAGGAAGATGTCTGTTCCCCTCTCAGTTGGCTGTGGTGAGCAAGGTGGTGTACCCCAGCTTAGTATCTTGAGGGTGGAGGATGGGCCACCACCTGAGCTTGGTGACTCGTTGGTAAGTGGTTTCTGCTTCTTGATCTCCCTGTCCATCACACTCCTGGGAGTTGTGTAGTACTGTCCTCATCTGATGACCCTCCAAATCAAGTCCCTCAGGCAGCTTTTGGCTCTTTCTTCATTGTTTTTGTCAGAGCATTCAGTGCTGCCTGTTAGTCTGTTGACATCTTCGCACAACGGTTTTTTTTTTTTTTGTTTTTGCCTGTTTATTATTGAGTGGTAGGATTTCTTTATATATGCTGGATATTAGATCCCAAAGATTTTCTTCCATTGAGTAGACTGCCTTTTCACTTTCTTGACAAACTCTTTTGAAACATAGAGTTTTTAAAATTAGAAGTTCCAATTTACCTATTTTCTCTCTTTGTTCATGCTTTGGTTGTAAAGTTTGTGAAACCATTTCCTGCCACAAAAATCTCAAAGATACTTTCCTACATTATCTTCTAGGAGCTTTGTGGTCCCAGAAAGTCTTTGTGCAACTTGAGGTAATTTTTGCACAGGGTGTGAGACAGGGATCCCTTTTCATTCTTTTTTCCTTTTTTGACACCTCAATGATAATTTCTTTTTAGCTTCTCTTAGCTCAAATGTTACATCTGTTTGTTTTTGCATATGGTAAAATGAAATTGCTTTAAATAGTGGGGCCTAATAAAAAGTGTAGTTAAAAAGCATAGTACCACATAAGTGGTACTATTCATAATTGCAATTTGTATCTATAGATACTCTTTTTTTCCTTGTTACATAAATAAGTTTCCTTGTTACATGAATAAGTTACATGGTAAGTTCTACTTTACCAAGATTTATCAGAATCAGAAAGAGAACTGCCTTAGTTGTTCATAAGCATTATTGAATTATTTATCAGGTATGAAAAATCTCGGTAAATTGGATTTTCAAAAATACTTAAACATTTTATCTGAAGATGAAGAGACTAAAATGACTGTATTCGCCAGTCAGCATATTGAAAATAAATGGGAAGTCTGATGACCTTCTGAATAGAACAGTTATGCTTCAATCTCTTTTTCGTGTACTACATGACTAATTCTGCTTTCAGAAATGTGATAAACAGCTGAAAAATAGACCAAACAGAACTGTTTGTTCAGCATTGAAGTCAAAGGGGTCGTAATTATAATATGTTCTTCATTCGTTACATTATGCAAACTTGGAACTAGAGATCATATTATTTAGTGAAATTCTTTCCTGGTATTTTAATATGTGTACCTTCATCTTCCAAATTTATTAAACATCTGATGAATTTAGGAACACAAAGGGAGGCAGACATGGCTCAACTAATAGAGTGTCTGTCTACCATATGGAGGGTCCAGGGTTCGATCCCCAGGACCTCCTGAGCTGGATGGTAAGCTGGCCCACGCACAGTGCCATCGTGCACAAGGAGTGCCCGTGCCGTGCAGGGGTGCCCTACACACAAGGTGTGTGTCCCGCAAGGATCGCCGCCCTGTGGAAAAGAAATGCAGCCCACCTAGGAGTGGTGTCGCACATACGGGAGAGCTGAAGCAGCAAGATGATGCAACCAAAAGAAGACGCAGTTTCCCAGGGCCGCCTGATAATCCATGCAAGCGGATGCAGAAGAACACACAGTGAATGAACACAGAGAACAGACAACGGGGGGGGGTGAAGGGGGGGAGAGAAGGTGAGAGAAATAAATAAAATAAATCTCTAAAAAAATTTAGGAACACAGAAAGCAAATCACAAACTTACGTTACAGAAAACGACAAAAATATGAAAAAACAATGTTTAAAAATGATAGTGAAGAATAAATTATTTTTCAGTGCCCATAATATGGTGTACACAGAATAATTAAAACCAAACGGAACCATTAGTAATGCTGCACTCTTAAAAGTCTCCACCAAGATATACATGTTATGAAAGATAAAATGTGACACAAAAGCAGAATGTTATCTCTTCTTTTTTTTTTTTTTTAAAGTTGTACTGACTTATCTGAGTTTTTTTATTTTTTTATTTTTTTATTTTTATTTTTATTTAATTCCCCTCCCCTCCCCCGGTTGTCTGTTTTCTGTGTCTTTTTGCTGCGTCTTGTTTCTTTGTCCGCTTCTGTTGTCGTCAGCCGCACGGGAAGTGTGGGCGGCGCCATTCCTCGGCAGGCTGCTCCCTCCTTCGCGCTGGGCGGCTCTCCTTATGGGTGCACTCCTTGTGCGTGGGGCTCCCCTACGCGGGGGACACCCCTGTGTTGCACGGCACTCCTTGCGCGCATCAGCGCTGCGCATGGCCAGCTCCACACGGGTCAAGGAGGCCCGGGGCTTGAACCGCGGACCTCCCATGTGGTAGACGGACGCCCTAACCACTGGGCCAAAGTCCGTTTCCCTGTTATCTCTTCTTATCCTCAAAACTTGGATCATTTCTCATCAAGATATTTTACCCACTGTGGAAAATGGTGGGAAACTTGAATCTCAAAACCTTCTCTCTAAATTACCAACAGATTGTTTGTTCGTTTGTTTGTTTTAAGGAAGTGTTCGATCCACAATGTTACGCAACAAATATAGGAATTCCCATATGCCCTACTCCCTCCCCCCCCAAACACTCCCACATTTGCAACGTTTCCTTCATTAGTGTGGCGTACTTGCTACAATTGATGAACATATATTCTTTATGTCTTTCTACATGGACACAAGCCAAGCATGCATGTGCTTCCCAAAATTGGTGAAGATTCCCTGTGAAATCCTTCCTCTAATTAAATTAACTAAGGTATAACTTACTGTTTCTCTCCATTGACTTCAGATACTTTCCTTGCCCATTGAGAGAAGTAAAATCTTTCGCATAAATAAATGAACCAGGTGGAATGTAATTCTATAGTTCTCCCTAGATGACCCCAGTATAACAGGTACAGAGCCAGCTAGAAAAGCATTATAGAACTTTCCAGTGATGCAATCTTTATGGATTGAGTTTTCAAAGGAAAGATAACATTCGCATGTAGGTATGGTAGGAATAGAAATTTCATTGTTCGCAGATTTTCCAAATGCTTGCCCATACTTATAGATGTCCGTGCTTTTTCTTATCTCATTGTAGTTCTTGATCTTGGCATGCTCAGTGTTCCAGTTACATACAACCCAGGACACAAAATTCTCTTTGCTCGGCACTTCAGATGCAAAGGGTTCATGTGCACCATCGAGAAGCGATAAGGCTCTTGGATATCTGAGTCACGGTGGTAAGTCGAATGAGGTTGAAAAAGTGCCCCTCTTTCGGGGAGTTGGTGATTCCAAATTCATTCAAATCCATGTCTGGAACGGTGGCCTAGCCTCTTGAGGTAAATTAATCAGATCCCAACTGATGTCTTAATGGTGGATAAAGACAGCATGAAACTTGTTTAACAGGGAATGATTGGTTGTGAGATGACGTCCATGGATATTGAACATTGTTTGGTATGTTGTAAGGTCTGTCCAGAGGCCACAGTCAGATTGAAATAGTTTCATCCAAATAATCAGTTTTGGTGGAGAAGAAATTTTTCATTTTCAGCACTGGCTGGCTGACTGCATCGGACTGAAGATGTAAATAAGCAGACATGCCATGAAACAGGCCAGGACAAAGCAGACAATTAAAAATCGGTGGGGAAGCAGATGTGGCTCAACCAGTTGGGTGCCTGCCTCCGACACTGGAGGTCCCACGTTCAGGAGGTCCCAGTGCCTCCTAAAGAAGATGAGCAGACATTGCACCACCTCACTAGACACCACGCAGCCACTATGAGCAAATGCCTAAATGAGCAGATGCCATAAACCAGCAGAGGCTGCAGCCAATGGGAACGGATGTGACACAGGCCACTGGGTACTTGCCTCCCATGTGGAAGGTCCTGGGTTTGGTTCCCAGTGCCTCCCGGAGAAGCTGAGCAAACAATGAGAACAGAGATGAGAGAGCCATGGTAGGGGGACGGGGGGAGGATAAATGAAGGAAAAATAAAAGTAAATAAATCTTTTAAAAATTACTTTTAAAAAAAGAATAAAGATGGAATTTTGCTTTTGATTACCTCCCCAGATCACTTGTTATTAGTGCAAAGAAACACTAGTGATTTTTTGTGTATCGATCTTATATCCCATCACTTTATTGAACTCGTTTATCAGCTCTAGTAGCCTTGCCATAGATTTTTCTGGACTTTTGATGTGTAGGATCGGGTCATCTGCAAATATTGGAAGTTTTATTTCTTGCTTTCCAATTTGGATGCTCTTTCTTCCTCTCTCTCTTTCAATCTTTCAGTCTTTCTTTCATTTGCCTTGGGACTATAGGAAAATATTTTAACAAAATGTTGAATTAGAATGATGACAGTGGGCAACCTTGTCTTCTTCAGATCTTAGAGGGAAAGCTGTTCACCATTAAGTATGATATTAGCTGTGGATTTTTCATATATGCCCTATAGCATGTTGAGAAAGATTCCTTCTACTTCTGTCTCTCTAAGATTTTTTGTCAAATACATTTTATGTGTCATTAGAGATGATCATGTAATCTTTCTCCCTTGCTCTCTTAATGTGTTATATTACACTGATTTTCTTAAGTTGAAACAACCTTGCATACCTGGTTGAAGCCCACTTGATCATGGTTTGTAATTCATTTGTTGCACTATTGTATTAGATTTGCAAGTATTTTGTTGAGGCTTTTTTGTATTTTTTTAGAATGATTGGTAGAATTTACCTTTGTAGCCTTCTGAGCCTGGGCTTTTCTTGGTTGGGAGGTTTTCAGCAACTTCTTCAGTCTCATTACTTGTGATTGATCTTGTCTTTGTTTGCCAAAGGGCTGCTGATGCAAAGTACCAGAAATGGTTCTTGTAATTTTTATTTTTATTTATTTTAAAGGAGGCACTGAGAGGTGAACCCGGGACCTCGTATATGGGAAGCGGGCACTCAAACACTAAGCTACATCTGCTTCCTTGTGAGAGCTAGGCTTATCGTTAGCCTTTTTTGTTTGTTTTTCAGTGGTACTTGGGATTGAACCCAATGGGAATCAGGTGCTCAGTCACTTGAGCTACACCAGCTCCCAGGTTGACTTATAAAATGGGTAAAAATCTTACAGTTCCAAGGCCATGAAATGTCCAAATCAAAGCACCATCAGAGATATTTTGTCACCAAAGTCACCTATTTTTTTTATTGACTTTGTAATAATATTACATTAAAAATATATATGTGAGGTCCCATTCAACCCCACCTCCCCACCCCACCTCTCTCCCCCCCAGCAACACTCCCTCCCATCATCATGACACATCCATTGGATTTGGTAAGTACATCTTTGGGCACCTCTGCACCTCATAGTCAATGGTCCACATCATGGCCCATACTCTCCCCCATTCCATCCAGTGGGCCCTGTGAGGATATACAATGTCCGGTGATTGCCTCTGAAGCACCATCCAGGGCAGCTCCATGTCCCAAAGCCAAAGTCGCCTATTGGTAATCCTGGTGTCCTGCCACATGGTGATTAAGCATAGGACAGGGCTCATCTCTTCTTCAACTGCTCTGTGGGCCCAGCAGCTTGGGAGCTTCTGCTTAAGTGTTGGCTGCTAGTGATCCTCGAGTCCTCTCTCACATAGCACGGTAAAAAATGGTGGCTTCCTTTCTCTCTGTCTCCATTTATAGCAGCTCCAATAAGAAGGAAAAGACCCAACCTGAGTCTCGCATCCCTGATGTAGCCCAATCAAAAGGGTCTCTATCCCACAGAAATGGATTCATTCAAAAACGTAAAAACATAATCTTTCTCTTTTTGGGATTCATAAAAGAACATCTTTTGAGACTTTGTAATTTTTCTTTCATCAGTGTTGGTTGCTCGTGTGTTTTTAGAAATTTTGTCCATTTCATCTAAGCTGTCCAATTTGGCATATGGATTTTCATCGTACCCTTTTATTCTCTGTTTCTGTGCGGCGATGGTGATGTCCCCTCACTCATTTCTAATTTTTTGTTTATTTGCGTCTTCTTTCTTCTTCTTGTTGTTGTTGTTAGTCTAGCTAAGGGTTTGTGAGTTTTATTGATCTTCTCAAAAACCCAGTTTTTGGTTTTGTTAATTCTCTCTCTTGTTTTTCAGTCCCAATTTCATTAATTCTGCTCTCATCTTTGCTCCGTCTTTTTTTCTGCTTGCCTCGGGATTAGTTTGCTGTTCTTTTCCTGGTTCCTCCAGGTGCATAGTAAGGTTTGTGATTTTAGCTCTTTCTTCTTTTTTACTGTAAGCACTTAGGATATAATTTCCCTTTCAGCACTGACTTTACCGCATCATGTAATTTTTTCGTGTAATAAACTTTATTTTTTTAAGGAGGTTTTAGAAACAGAAAAACGGAGTCAAAAGTATAAGGGATTCCCATATACTTCACCTCTCCCCGCTCCCACATCTTCCCTTGTTAACTTCTTATAATAGTGTGATGTGCTTTTGTTAAAACTGATGAATTATATTGAAGCATTGTTATTAACCAAGGTCTGTAGTTTTCATTGTTGTTTACACTTAATTCCATTGCCCTGAATACGCCTTCTGTTCCACTTATTATTCCCTCTTCCCCTCAGGACATCTGGTAACCAACTATCTTGATACCCATGTTTCCTGTTTTCCATTACTTCAGTAATAATACGCTTACTTTGTCCATGGCTGCATTTCCTCCTATGTTTGTTCATTCCTCAATCTTGAGGATTTGGGGATGGTGATGTCCACCCTGCTTCCAACTGAGCGGTTGCTTAGATCCCATGGGGCAGATGGAAGTAACTGTTTTGCTTGCAGTAGTAGATACTGTGTTTTTCAGGATGGGCTTGCCCGTCATCATCATCATCGGGTGAGTTCGATGAATTGGAGAGTAGGTGGCTTGCTCTCTGAGATTCAGAGCTCAACCAGCATGTGAACAGATGAAAGATTTAAGTCTCGGACACATATTTAGTGGGTAGAGTACTATCTATCGGCTTAAAAAAAGATGTAGAAAAATCATGTGTAGGGAAAGTATAAATGAATGTAACTCTGTTTCAGTACGGAAATAGGTTGTCATATATTCCAAGGCAAGGTGAGATCCTGATGTTAGGCTTCAAAGCAGGGCCTTTATGGATAACCAGAGACGGCATGAAGAAAACTTCAGTACGAGAGTTAAGCAAACTCACATTTATTACGTCTGCAGAGGTAAGGAGCTAAGGCCAGTAAAATTCCCTAGGTGGGAATTAAGCAAGTTGAAGAGAGGATAGCAAGGGGCTGCTTCTGCACAGGTCCAGCTAACTGGTTGAAGCTGGTCTTCATACTTCGTTGCTTCAACAGGATATTCTTGACCACCCAAAGCGGAATTTGGCCCAAAGAGAGGGTTGCATTTCATTACCTTCTGATTTACTTACAATTCTTTTCTTTGTAGCCTAGCATCAGGGAGAGAAACAAGTTACTTTCAGGTATTCAGTTATCCTACATCCATCCCTGAGACCTGTGTTAAGTATAACCTCTGGAATGGCCTCCTGACTCATTTTGAAATCTCTTAGTCATAAAATCTCTTTGGTATTTAATATTTTCTCCTTTTAGTCAAGTCTTTGTCCAAATGTACTGGTTTTGCTTGGTAGTAACCCCCTGGTGCCATTCATATGATGGATCTCTTTTCTCTTACTGCCTTCAGGATATTCTCTTTATTTTTGGCTGTTGACAATCTGGTTAGCATGTGTCTCAGAGTAGGTCTGGTAAGATTTTTTTCTGTTTTGCATATACTGCTCTTCCTGGATAGGACACCCATCACCCTTATCAGAGTTGGGAAATTTCCAGCCATTATTTCCTCAAACACTCTTCCTGCTCCATTTTGCTTCTCTTTTTCTTTTGGGACACCCATAATGAATGTTTGTGCATTTTGTGCTATAATTCAGTTTCTTGAGTCACTGCTGATTTTTCCCCCATTTTGTGTATATATGTTCTACTATCTGTGTGACTTTTAGCTGTGCAATATTTTCTTTTTTTTCCCTCTCTCTCTCTTCTTTCTTTTAGGTACTGTGGGCAATCGTCTTTGAATTCTTTTTTTTTTTTTCAGATTAATTTTTATTTATTTCTCTCCCCTCCCGCCCCACCCCCATTGTCTGCTTGCTGTGTCCATTAGCTGTGTGTTCTTCTGTGTCTGCTTGTATTACCAGGCAGCACCAGAAAGCTGCATCTCTTTTTTGTTGCATCATCTTTGCTGCGTCAGCTCTCCTTGTGTGTGGCACCACTCCTGGGTGGGTTGCACTTTTTTCATGCAGGGCAGCTGCCCTTGTGGGGTGCACTCCTTGCAAGCGGCAGGACTGCACGTGGGCCAACTCACCACACAGGTCAGGAGGCCCTGGGTATCAAACCCTGGACCCTCCATATGGTAGACAGACGCTCTATCAGTTGAGCCTGGTCCGCTTCCCTTCTTTGAATTCTTAACATCTAGAACTGTGCTTGCAAAGCTTAAGAAAATGTCCTGGGTGAAGCCTTCCTATCCAACCTTCTACTTGACTACTCAAACATACTTCTTGTCCGAGCTCAAAGATACCTCTACAGTTCTCATTTTTCTGCCACATCTCTTTCAAGTTTTGAGTTTTGCTATGCAGTTTATTGATTCTTTTTTGCCTGTGCTTTTGGTGAACTATCTAAAAAACAATCCTTGCTTACTCCAGGATGACAAGGATTTGCACCTATGTATCCTCTAAGATTTCTAAATATAGTTCTTACATTCAGCCTTTGAAGAATTTTCATTTAATTTTTTTAAGATTTCCTTCCTTCCTTCCTTCCTTCCTTCCTTCCTTCCTTCCTTCCTTCCTTCCTTCCTTCCTTCCTTCCTTCCTTCCTTCCTTCCTTCCTTCCTTCCTTCCTTCCTTCCTTCCTTCCTTCCTTCCTTCCTCCTCCCTCCCTCCCTCCCTCTCCCCTTCCTTCCCCCACCCCCAATTTGTGTGCTCTCTATGTCCATCCGCTGTGTTCCTCTGTGACTGCTTCCATCCTTATCAACAGCGCCAGGAACCTGTGTTTCTTTTTGCTGAGTCATCTTATTGTGTCAGCTCTCCGTGTGTGTGGCACCATTCCTGGGCAGGCTGCACTTGTTTCACGCTGGGCGGCTCACCTTACGGGGTGCACTCCTTGCTCGTGGGGCTCCCCTACGCCGGGGACATCCCTGCGTGGGACGGCACTCCTTGCGCGCATCAGCACTGCGCAAGGGCCAGCTCCACACGGGTCAAGGAGGCCCGGGGTTTGAACCGCGGACCTCCCATGAGGTAGGCGGATGACGTGTCCATTGCGCCAAGTACTCTTCCCTCTGTTAATTTTTATATTTGGTGGGAGATGAGAGTCCAATGTAAATCTTATGACTGTGGACTTCCAGGAGGCTTAGCATGAGTTGCTGAAACGAGTAATCTTTTTCAATTGAACTGTCTTAGCAACTCCAAAATCAATTGCCTGTAAGTAAGGATTTTTAGTTCTGTTCTACTGATCTATCCTTATGTCAGTACTACACTGTCTTGGTTATTGTAGCTTTGTAGAAATGTTCATAGTGGAAAGTATGAATACCCTACCTTTGTTTTCATTTTTCAAGAACATGGATGTATTTTTATATAATAATGAGAATGTTCAGTGCTGATTTTGCATATTTAAATATAGCCTTCACTTTTAATTCTTTTAGTTTTAACCACAATTCCTTTTGGCTTTTAAAAATTGTTTTGTCTTACTATGGCAAGGTGAAACTTTCTTTTGTAAAAAACAAACAACAATAAAGGAAGTAAGAATGAGGGAGGGAGAGGGAAGGAAGGGAAGGAGGGAGGAGGGAGGGTGAGGAAGGGAGGGAGAAAAGGAGGGAGAGGGAAAAGAAGGGAGGGAGGGAGTGAGGAAAGGAAAAGAGAGCGAAACTCAAACCGTACTTGAAATCTGTTTCTCTCTGGGTCATACTTATTAGAGTAAGACACATTTATTCTGTGCCCCTTCCATAAATTAATCAAAATACTCTAAAGAATTGAATACAGGAAAGTTTCAAATGCTTGTTAAATATTAGGGTGTTGGTAAATTATTCCCTTCCACCTTACGTTCTTTATTCCATCACCTCAAGACATTAAGGAGCAGTAATTTTGCTATTCGTGGAGCAAGTATCGTAAGTTCAGGCTTAACTTCTCCAGGAACAAAGTTCTGCCCGGCTTCATCCAATAACTGCTAAGGTTTCTATCTTTGGAAATTTCTTAAGTCACCTTCCACCAAATATGTTTGCCAATATAAATTATATTTTAAAACATACTATAATTATCATTTTTGACAAACTCATAACATATTCTCTTACCTCTAAGGAAATGCATCTTAATATTTTATATCATGTCCTTACTGAGTTACTTTCTTCAATACTACAGCTATCATGAATTTCTCTAAATAAATCCTCCAGAATTTTAAGGAGAGTGTTATTTTGCTGCTTCCTCCCTAGACTATTATTTTACTTACAACTTTAACTTGATTTAGCTTTAATTTTTATTCTGATAAGCGTATGCCCAGAGCTAAAATTTTCCATTATATGCACTTTCAAATATATCATTCAGTAGTGTTACTTACATTTGAAGTATTGTGCCCCCATTGACATATATTCATTACCAAATCATTTCCATCATCCTAAGCAGAATGTCTGTAACAACTAAGCGTGAATTCGCCATTTCCTACCCATATTCCATCCTGTGACCTAGTAACCTCTGACCTAGTTTTTAGTCTATGACTTTCTGTATGCTAATTATCTCAAATAAGTGAGATCTTTTGATAGTTACCCTGTTGTGACTGGCTCATTTCACTCGTGATGATGTCTTCAAGGTTCATCCGTGTTGTAGCATGCATTAGATCTTCATTCCCCTTTATGGCTGGTATAATATTCCACTGTATGTATATGCCATTTTTTGTTTATCCATTCATCAGTTGTTGGACACTCGGGTGCTTCCATTTTATGGCAATTGTAAATAATGTCACTATGAATACTGTTGTGCAAATGTCTGTTTGAGTCTCTACTTTCAGTTCTTCTGGGTACATACCTGGTAGTAGGATTTCTGAGTCATAATTTCATACTTAACTTGCTGAGGAACTAACTGCCAAGCTGTTGTCTGGTGGCTGCACCATTTTTGTAATCCTACCAGCAATGAATAAGTGTTCCTCTTTGATCACATATCCTCTCCAACACTTGTAGTTTTTTGTTTTTAACTGTAGCCATTCTGGTGGATGTGGACTGACATCTTACTGTGCTTTTGAAAATGTGCATTTCCCTAATAAATAGATAGCGGTGGTAAAACATCTTTTCATGTGCTTTTTAGCTCTTTGTATATCCTTTTTAGAGGAGTGTTTATTCAAAATCTTTTTCTCATTTTTATTTTTTTGTCTTTTTATTGTTGAGATAGGTGGTTTTCAAATATTTTCTCCCTTTAGGTAGATTGTCCTTTCACTTTCGGGACGAAATCCTTTGATGCACTGAAGTTTTCAATTTTCAGGAGGTCCTATTTGTTTATTTTTTCTTACATTGCTCGTGCTTTAGATGTAAAGTCCAAGAAACCATTGCCTGTCAGAAGATCTTGAAGATGCATCTCAACACTTCTAGAAATTCTGTAGTGCTGGCTCTTATATTTAGGTCTTTGATCCCTTTTGAGTTAATTTTTATTTAAGGTGTGGGATATGAGTCCTCTTTAATTCTTTTGTATATGGACATCCAGTTTTCTCAGAACCATTTTTTTTTTTGGAAGAGACTATTTTTGTCAATTGAGTGTACTTGACAGCACTGTCAAAAATCAATTGATGCAGGGAGTAGATGTAGCTCAGTGGTTGAACATCCCTGGTACCTCCAAAAAAAAAAAATCAATTGAACTCTCAGTTTAATTCCATTGGAATGTGTGTGTGTACCATGTTGTTTTGGCCACTGTGGTTTGCAATAAGCCTCAAACTCAGGCAATATGAGTCTCCAAGTTTTTTATTCTTTTTGAGATGTTTTTGTCTATTCTGGTCAACTGATCCAAGTAAATTTGAAGATGGGCTTTTCCATTTCTGAAAAGCAGTCTGTAGGAATTTTGGTTGGGATTGCATTGAATCTGTAAATAATTCTGAGTAGAACTGACCGCTTACCAATATTTAGACAGATCTCATGCCCATAATTAAGACTATAATTGTAAATAGCATTCTTACTGAAATGATTTAAAGTTTTTAAAAATATTGTAATGATATGAGTGTGTTTTGCATTTGGAAAGAACATGTATTTTGGGGGTCCAGAGGGTAAAGTGTGCTGGTCTGAGTCTTTTGTAGACCTCAGAAAAACCCTGTTCTTAAAGCAAACCCATTCCTGTGCCTGTAAACCCCTTATGGATGGGACATTTTGATTAGATTGCTTCAATTAAGGGCCTTTAATTAGAATGTAGGACCCATGGTCATCTTTAATCCTCTAATAGGCGCCTGTTATAAATGGAGGATTAAAAGGCTGCAGACACACTGAAAAAGTGGCAGAGACAGAGAAACACTGAGAGGCAGAGAGAAAGGTCCCAGAGGCAGAAGTCTGGAATGAGTGGGGCACAGAGGCACAGAAAGAAGCCCCAAGAGTCTGAGAGGGAAGCCTGGATCACCCATAGCTGAGATCAGGGAAGGCAGAGACCCAGATTGGCAGAACCACCACTGTATCTTGATACCTGGCAAGAGCTAAACTTCAGTGGGACAGCCTCTCTGATGATGCCTTGATTTGGACATTTTGACAGTCTTAGAACTGTAATCTTTTTTTTTTTTTAATCTTTTTAAAATTTTATTTTGAAAGAAGCTTTAGATTACATCAATGTTACATCAAAAATATAAGGGATTCCCATATACCCCACCTCTCCCTCTCCCACACTTTTCCCCATTAACAACTTCTTTCATTAATGTGCTATATTTGTTACAATTGATGAACATATATTGAAGCATTGCTACCAACTATGGTCTATAATTTATATTATAGATTACACTTTGCACTGCACAATTTTATGGGTTTTCACAGAATGTATAATGGCCTATGTCCATCATTGCTATGTCATGCAGGACAATTCCAATGCCCCAAATATGCCCCATGTTTAATCTTTTAACCTAATACATTCCCATAAGAAAAGCAAACTCATTTCTGGTATTTACTCTCAGCAGCTCTTAGCAAACCAAAACAGGGGGTTTATGATTTTTTGCTGTTGTGTAGGCATCTGATTCTCTTCATGGGTTAAGTCTGACAGTCCTTTTCTCTCTCTTGTCTAGGATTTTACTGTTGATTGGCTTTGTGTTTAAACTTACTTTTTAAAAAGCAATTCCGATATATATTCTGATACCATACAATCTATCCGTAACGTACAGTCATTGACCCTTACTTTTAATCACAGAGTTGTATACTCATCACCACAATTAATTTTAGAACATTTTCATTATTCCAAAAAGAACCCCCCCCCACACACCCCTTAACAGCCACTTCTCAGTTCCTCTACCCTTCCCTAAATGTACATAATTGCTAATCAAATGTAAGACTCTTTTTTCATACCTGGTCTAACTTATTTCAGAATTTTAGAATAGCCCATGTTTAGTTGTTCAAGTTTTCTCAGCTCTTCTTCATCTTGCCCTATAATTTCTAAGATTGCCCTTTTGTGCAATTGTTTCACTTATAAGACATAGCTTCCTTTTCTCTGTTCCTTCTCTGTGAATCTTGAACTTTTCTGTTTGCTTGTGTGCAGACTTTTCTCCTCAAGTCTTATGATTTATTTAAATATTCCCCCTCGTTCTGTGTCATGATCCTTACACTTTTGTTTACTCTGGTACCTGTTCTATCTTACAGTAGCTCAGTTCACCTCCCCCTTCCCCCACCCCCCCCATTTCTCTCTCTCTCTCCTGTCTCCTGTCTCCTCTCTTCTCTCTCACTCTGATGCTTTCTTGCTTCCAGCTTCTTCCCTATCAATGTACTCCACCCTAGGGAGCCAGATAGGTTGATTCTAGAACGGGGGTTACTTCAGAAAAGTCAGATGACACTGAGTTTGTCAGCCCTTCTTACCAGTCTTTCTATGGTGGTCTCTCCTCTCCCCCCACCGTGGTCTTTTTGTATGCAGCACGTTTCAGTGCTCTGGTTCCACCCTGTCCTCTGCACACTTATGACCTTGTGACTGACTATACCTGGAGTTGTAACTCACTGCTGTGATTCAATCTACTGTCTCTGTCTGCAGTGAGAGGAACCTGGGGCTGCACTGCCTCTGTGTGGCTCTGGAGCTGTTCAGCACTGAGTGAGGAGGAGGCAAAATAGAAACTGACTGGTAGACCAGGAGTTACTTCTCCTACCTGAGACTTTTCTGTTTCTTTGATTTGTCATTTGTGGAGTATTCTCCAGTCATGCAGAGTTCAAGGCAAATGTCATTTGCTCTTTGACTCACTAAATCCTTGGGAAAGAGTTTTCAAGGATGTTTGTGTCGCCATATTGATGGCATCACCTCCTAAACTCTATTTTTTTGTTGTTGTTATTTGTTTTTTGTTTGTTTCTTCTTTATTTTTAACTCTCATCCCTTTGACATCTTTCTTTTGTCTTATGGGATGAGATTCATGCAAGAATGAATGAGTCTTAGGGAGCCATGTGGTTTATAAACGGAATAATAACTGCCTCTGATTGAGTCCTCGTGAAGCTTCATTGAGAAATCCAAGGAACTCTATTTTCACCTGGAATAGGAACGTGCCTTCTGACTCTTTCGAGGATAGGCTTGGGAACTCAAGAAAGGAACTTTTCATTTCTTCAAGACAGAATTTCTTCTGGTCTGACCACCCCCTCCACTTTCACTCCCATACCGTAGTTTACTATCCTTTTGTTGTGAAC
Organism: Dasypus novemcinctus; assembly: GCF_030445035.2. NCBI lineage: Eukaryota > Metazoa > Chordata > Mammalia > Cingulata > Dasypodidae > Dasypus > Dasypus novemcinctus. Next base: position 1,772,092 of record NW_027261977.1, on the reverse strand, counting down.
TTTTGCAGCTATACTTACAAAGCATTTGGTCTGGAATTTTCTTTTCTTTTTCTTGTTACATCTTTCTTTGGATTTTGTGTTAGGGTGATGATTGCCACATAGATTGAGTTGGAAATTATGCCCTCTTCTTCAAATTTTTGGAAGAGATTGTGCAGTATTAGTGCTTCTTCGAATGGTAAAATTCACTTGGGAAGCCATCTGGTTTTGGGCTTTTCTTTACTGGGAGTCTTTTGGTTACTGATTTTATCTTTTTATTTGCCATTGGTCTGTTGAGGACTTCTCTCTACTGTCAGTGTAATTGTTTGCATGTTTCCAGGAATTTGTCTACCTCCGCGAGGTCTTCTATTAATATTTTGTTTGCATTCCATTGTTCCTAGTTTTCTTTTATGATCCTTTGTATTTCTGTTGGTGGTAGTGTTCCCCCTTTCATTTCTGATTTTGATTATTTGCATCCTCTCTTTTTTGTCAGTTAACGAAAAGTTTGCTGACTGTCTAAGGAACGAACTTTTGGTTCTGTGACTTTCTTTTTCTCCTCTGTTTCCTTTATTCCTGCTCTTCTCTTTTCCATTTCTTTCCTCTTGCTTGCTTTGTTTGCTCTACTTATTTTGTAGTTCCACCATATGTGAGGTGTCTTATTTGACCTCTTTCTTCTTTCTAGTGTCAGCATTTATGTTGGGTTCTCAATTTTACTCACCTCAAGATACTTCCTGATTTCTTTTGTCATTTCTTCTTTGTCCTAATAATTGTCTAAGAGTGTGTTCTAGACTTTCCAGGTTCCTGTTTTTGATTTATAGCTTCCTTCCATTGCAGTCAGTGAAGGTGCTCACACAATTTTGATCTTTTAAAATGTATTGGGACTTGTTTTGTGACCTAGCAGGTGGTCTGTCCTGGAGAGTGATTCATACACACTTGGCAAACTTATGTATTCTGCTGATTTGAGGTGGTGTCTGTGTGTCATTAGGTTTAGCAAATTTTTCACATAGATCAAGCTCTGCATTTCCTTTTTCATCTTCTGCGTAGACCTTCTATCCACTCATGAAAGTGGGGTTTTGAAGTCCCCAACTATTATTGGGGAGGTGTCTACTTTTCCCCTCAGTTTTATCAATGTTGTCCTCATGTATTTTGCGACACTGTGGTTGGTGCATAAATGTTTATGATTGCTATGTCTTCTTGGTTTGTTGATGCTTTTGTTAATATATTGTGCCCTACTTTGTCTCTTGTAACAGTTTTGCAATCAAAGATTATTTTGTGCCATATCGTATAGCTACCCCAGCTGTTTGTTTGTATGGAATGTTTCTCCCCATCGTTTGAGTTTCAACCTATTTGTATCTTTTGACCTAAGATGAGTTGCTTATAAACAACATATTCCTGAGTCTTCCATAATTATCCATTCTGCCAGTTTGGATCTTTTGATTGGAGCACTTAATACTGTGACATTCAGTGTTATTAATATTCCTGATAATAGAAGATATAATATAGGGTTGTGGACAACTGTTTCTTCTATGTCTGTTTTACTTTCTGAGGGTTCTCAAGTAAAAACCATGTAATGAGTCAGGTTAAACAATGGGGATTTATTGGCTCATGGTTTGAGGCTGGGAATAAGTCTAAACCAAGGCACCATTCTTCCCAAAGACTGGCTTTCTGGCACTCCTGCCAACTCTTCTTGGTCCTTAGCTTGTTGTATGGCAAGACATGTGACTGCATCCCTTGGTCTCTCCCTTCTCTTCCAAGTGTGTTGATGCTCAGCTTCTTGCCTACTATGACTTTTTTCTCACTTAGTCTGAATTTCATTCTGTTTAAAAGGTACTTGAATAATATGATTAAGATCCATCCTGACTGGGCTGAGCCATGCCTTTAACTGCAGTAACCTCATCTGTAGGACCTACTGACAGTGGGTCCACACACATAGGTATGGTTTAGATTTAAGAACAAATCAGCACGATGTTGTATCTTTTTGTCTTCTTTTCCTTTATTGCAGACTTCTCCGTATAGTTGATCTTTTGTGATAAAACTCACTATTCTCTTCATCATTTCCTTTTCTGTATACATTTTAAATGCTTTCTTTGTGGTTACCCTGAAGTTTGGTTAAACAATCTAGGTGTATAGCCAACCCCATTGAAAAGACGCCAGCTTAACTTCCATAGCATCCATAGTCTTTGCTCTTATGTGTCCTTTGTTACCCCCTCTTTATGTAGTTTTTTGCCATATTTACCTCTATTTTGCACATCCACACAAGGAAATATGATGATTTCTTATTCTCTTTTACTCCAAAACTTATAGGAAATGAAGAATAGAGTTATATGCTGAGGACCAGAGTACTCATGTAGTTATCTTTTTGCGGATCTTCATTTCTTCATTATGCTCCAAATCACTCTCTCCTGTCCCTTCCTTTGAACCTGAGGAACTCCCGTTAGCATTTCCTGTAGGGCAGCTCTTTTGGTGATGAACACTCTGAGTTTTTGTTCATCTGTAAATGTCTTAAACTCCCTGGTTTGAATGACAGTTTTGCTACATAAAGAATTTTGGGCCATCAGTTTTTCTCTTTCAGTAACTGTTCCTATGCCATAGACTTGCCTTCTTCCTCCAGGGTTCAGATGAGAAATCAGTACTTGGAGTTACTGAGGATCCATTGTATGTGATGAAATCACTTTTCTCTTACTGCTTTCAAGCTTCTCCTTTTCTTTGGCATTTAACACAGAGATGATCATGTACATGTCTTGGATTAGTTCTATTAGGGTTTATCCTGTTTGGAATACTTTGTGCTTCTCAGACATGTATATCTTTCTAATATGAAATTATTATATTGGGACATTTGAGGCTGCTGTTTCCTCAAAAATTTGCCCTTCTCCTCTTCCCTTCTCTTTTCTTTATGGGACTCCCATCATGTCTATGTTCGTATGTTTCCTGTTGTGTCACAGGTCCCTTGGACTCTGCTTACATTTTGACCTTCTTTTCTCTCTGCTCCTCCAAGTGTATGGTCTAGATAGTCCTGTCTTCTAGTTCATTGATAATTTCATCTCTGTCTTTGAATCTGCTTCTTACACCTCTAGTGTATTTTTTTAAAAACTTGTTTATTTATTTATTTTACCTCCCCCCTGAACCCCGTTGTCTGCTCTCTGTGTCCATTCACTGTGTGTTCTTCCGTGTCCACTTGCATTCTTGTCAGCAGCACTGGGAAACTGTGTCTCTTTTTGTTGCGTCGTCTTGCTGCGTCGGCTCTCCATGTGTGCAGTGCCACTCCTGGGCAGGCTGCACTTTTTTCATGTGCGGTGGCTCTCCTTGCAGGGGTGCACTCCTTGCGCGTGGGGCTCCCCTACACGGGGGACACCCCTGCGTGGCATGGCACTCCGTGCGCACATCAGCACTGCACGTGGGCCAGCTCACCATATGGGTCAGGAGGCCCGGCGTTTGAACTCTGGACCTCCCACGTGGTAAGCAGATGCTCTATCAGACACATCCACTTCCGTCTAGTGTATTTTTTTTTTTTAAGATTTATTTCTCTCCCCTTACCGCTGTTGTCTGCTCTGTGTCCATTTGCTGTGTGTTCTTCCGTGTCCACTTGCATTGTTGGATGGCACTGGGAAAATGCGTCTCTTTTTATTGTGTCATCTTGCTGCATCAGCTCTCCATGTGTGGGGTGCTACTCCTGGGCAGGCTGCACTTTTTTCGTGTGGGGTGGCTCTTCTTCCAGGGGTGAACTCCTTGCACATGGGCTCCCCTACGCGGGAGATGCCCCTGCATGGCACAGCACTCCTTGTGTGCATCAGCACTGCGCATGGGCCAGCTCACCACACGGGTCAGGAGGCCCTGTTTTGAACCCTGGACCTCCCACGTGGTAAGCAGATGCTCTATCAGTTGAGTCACATCCACTTCCCTCTGGTGTATTTTTTTTTACTTTTTTTACTTTTTATTTTTAAATTTATTGAAATATATTACTCATACATAAACATACATAAAAGATAAATGTATAATAGTTGTGAACTTATAAAACAAACATATATAACCTCAAACAAACATATATAACATCTTGCCCTACCACCAATAACTTGCATTGTTTTAAACCTTTTTAACTAATGGTTAAAGAGCATTGTCAAAATATTACTACTAAACATTTTTTCCCCTAACCAGTCTGATTATTATTATCTTTATATCATTTAATATGTAAACATACATAAACAATTAAGTGTATAGTAAAAGTTGTGAACTTACAAAGCAAACATGCATACCATCATAGGGGGGTCCCATACATCAACCCTCCACCACCACCTTGCATTGTCCTGAGATGTTTGTTACAAACTATGAAAGAACACTGTCAAAATCTTACTACTAATCACAGTTCTTATCTTACATTTGGTGTGTTTTTCCCCCAACTCACCCTTAATTATTTTTTAAATATTTTTTTTAATGACAGAAGTTGTAAGCTTATAAAACAATCATGCACATGTGCGGAATTCCCAAACAGCACCCCTCCATCAACACACCACAATGTGGTGTGTCATTTGCTACAGATAAAATAATATCATCTGATTATTGCCATGTCCATAGTGTATACGTTTGGCTCACATTTTCCATACTGTCTCAGTATCAACACAATATATCTTTTGCATAGATGCAAGACTGTTATATTATTACTACTAACCCCAGTCCATAGGTCACTCCAGCTGTGTTTTTTCCCATGCTTCTCCACATTCCCAACACGCTGCAGTAGTGATACACATTTGTTCTAGCTAACAAAGGACGCTCTTGCATCTGTACCATCAACCACAATTCTCACCCTCCTCTTGGTTTACTGTGCTATCCAATTCCTAGATTATCCTCAAGCATTCTGTCAAATGGCATGTATATAACTAGACTACCATTTTCTATCACATCCCCATTTATAAACCAGCTGTTACTCACCATGCACTCTATGCATTTCCACACTTTTACAGTAAAGCTAATAAAACTTCTACAGACATTAAACATCAGTAGTCCACTCAGTCCTCCTCCTATCTCTTCTAAGACTCCACCACCTACCGCCAGGTCTTGAAGATATTTTCCAATAATTTCTTTTAGACGTTTTATGGTTCTTGCTTTTATTTTTAGTTTTTTCATCCATTTTGAGTTAATTTTTGGATAAGGTGTGAGATAGGGGTCCTCTTTCCGTCTTTAAGCTACGGATGCCCAATTCTTTCAGCACCATTTGTTGAATGGATTGTTCTGCCCGAGCTGTGTGAATTTGACAGGCTAGTCGAAAAGCACTTGACCATACCTGTGAGGGTCTGTTTCTGAACCATAAAGTTGTTTCCATTAGTGTGTTTTGTCTGTCTTCAGGCCAGTACCGTGTTGTTTTTACCACTATAGGTAGGCATTATGATTTAAAGTCTGGAGATGAGGGTACACTTTTCCTTTTTATGATGTTCCTGGCTATTCAGGACCCCTTACCCTTCCAAATCAATTTAATGATCGTGTTTTCAATTTTTTCTTTAAACTGGTGGAATTTTTATCGGGATTGCAATAAGTCTGTATATCAATTTGGGTAGAATTGACATCTTAATGATATTTAGCCTTCTAATCCATGAGCATGGAATGTTCTTCCAGTTATTTAAGGCTTTTTTGATTTAACATTGAGTTACAGTTTTCTGAGTACAAGTGCTTTACATCATTGTTTAAGTTTATTCCTGACTATTCGAGTTTTATCTGTCATATTTTATTTTCACCACCCTTTTGTCACTTTCAGTTACTTTTATTGATCTAGTCTTCATTTCAGACTCTCTTCCGGGCCCCTCTCTCCTGTCCTTTTCTTTTCAGTCTCTAGCACACCCTTTAGTATTTCCTGAAATTCTGGCCTCTTGCTTAGAAATTCTCTCAGTTTCTGTTTATCTGTGAGTATTCTAGTTTTGCCCTCATTTTTGAAAGACAGTCTTGCTGGATATAAGATTCTTGGCTGGAAGTTTTTCTCTTGTAGTATCTTAAATGTATCAGACCACTGTCTTCTTGCCTCCATGGTTTCTGGTGAGAAATCAGCACTTAATCTTATTGGATAGCCCTGATATGGTATGCATTGCTTTTTTCTTGCTGCTCTCAGAATTCTCTCTTTGTCTTTGGCCTTTGACATTCTGATGAGTATGTGTCTTGGAGTTGGTCTATTTGGATTTTTTTGGATGGGAGTATGTTGTGCTTCTTGGACATGGATATCTATGTCCTTCAATAGGGCTGGGAAATTTTCTACCATTATTTCTTTAAATATCCCTTCTGCCCCTTTTCCCTTCTCTTCTCCTTCTGGGACACCCATGACACATATGCTTGCATGCCTTTTGCTGTCGCTTAGTTCCCTGAGACCTTGTTCACTTTTTTCCATTCTTTTCTTCATCTCTTCTTTTCTATGTTCACTTTCAGAGGCCATTTCTTCAAGCTCACCAATCCTTTCTTCTGCCTCCTCAAATCTGCTATTATATGATTCCAATGTTTTTTAATTTCATTGATTGCACCTTTCATTCCCATAAGATCTGCTATTTTTCTGTGTATGCTTTCAAATTCTTCTTTGTGCTCATCCAATGTCTTCTTAATATGCTTAATCTCTTTAGTCATCTCATTGAATTTATTAAGCAGATTTGTTTGAACATCTATAATTAGTTGTCCCAACTCCTTTATGTCATCTGGAGGCTTATCTTGTTCCTTTAAATGGGCCATAGCTTCCTGTTTCTTGGTGTAGATTGTAATTTTTTGTTAGTGTTTTCGTAACTGGCTTACTAGTGTATTTTTTCAGGGTGCAGTTTTTTTCTTTAGTTTAGGGCTTCCTGTCCTTTCTCCCTTGCTGGTTGTGTAGTAGGAGCCAAGCATGTAGTTGGTGGTGTAAGCTGTGGAGGCTCAAGCTGCCCTCATTGCACCAGGGACCAATGAAGCTTCTTCCAACTTTCTCCTTTGCCAGGGGTAGGGACAGAGTCACAGCCATGTAGAATATTCCACGTGCAGGCCTAGACTGTAGTTGCCCAGAGAGACTGATGAAGCTTCACATCCCTTTCTCCCCTGCCTGGGTCAGGGATGGAGCTGCAGGTGTGGGCAGCAATCCATGCAGTGCAGGTCCAAGATGACCACAGTTGCTCTGGTAGACTTCCGATTTTCAGTCTATGCGGGTCAAAGTTCCCTGCAGTTCCCACATAGGCTGGTGCAGGGCTTCTCAGCCTCCTCCCTGCCAGAGGCGGGGCTGAAGCCTAGGCAGGCTGCAGACTGATCTGCGTGAAGAAAACTGGTTCCTGCCGACACTGAGCGTTTCGGTCAGCCTGGCTTCCCCTCAGGCTGGCGGCAGAGTCAGAATGGCGGCTACTGGCCTCTTTCTGACTTGGGCTGGTTGACACCCCAGCCATTCCCAGGGTTGTCTCTCAGCCAGCCAGTCTCCCATTCAGTAGCTGAAATCAGCAGCCAACCACCTCCTCCTCCCCTGTTTCTGGGAAATGGAGCTTCCAGTTCCCATCAGAGAGCAGCTCCTGGGACGGCTTGTGCCACCAGAGTAGGATGATCATCAGCCTCTGCGGTTGGCCGGTAATTTCCTGGAGAGGCTGGCGCAGGTCCCCGCAGCAGCTTCCTCCCTGCTGGAGGTGGGGCTGGGGCCTAGGCTAGACCTGCAATATGATCAGGATGTGAAGAAGCTGTTCCTCACTGGCCCTGGAATTTTCAGTCCACCCTGATTCTCCTCATGCCAGGCGTGGAGTTAAGTTAAGATGGTGGCTCCTGGCCTCTTTCTGACTTGGACAGGCTCAAACCTTAGCTGTTCTCAGGATCATGCTGTAGCCCACTGCATTTCCTCATCATAGCTGAAATTCAGACCCAACCGACTCTTCCTCCCCTGTTTTGGGGAAGTGGAGCTTTCGATTCCAGCCGGGAAACTGCTCCCGAGGTAGCGTGTGCCTCCAGTGGAGGATGGGCACTGGCCTCTGTGGCGTGGAGTGCTCTACTTACGAGTCTTCTCTGCAGATGGACAGTCTCCTCCTGCCACTCCTTCAAGGACATTGCAGGATGCTCTTCTGGCCTCCTGGAGCACCCAAACAGGTGCTTCAGCTGGCTCCAGAGAGCTCTGGGTGTTTGCTAACTGCCCTGTAGCAGGACCTAACCTAGGAGCTCCTTACTCCACTGCCATCTTGCTGGCTCTCTCGATATTTTTTCCTAAAGATTTATTTTTATTTATTTCTCTCCCCTCCCCTCTGTTGTCTGCTCTGTGTCCATTTGCTGTGTGTTCTGCATCCGCTTGCATTGTCGGGCAGCACTGGGAAACTGCGTCTCTTTTCGTTGCATCATTTTGCTGCATCAGCTCTGTGTGTGTGACGCCACCCCTGGGCAGGCTGTGCTTTTTATCGTGCAGAGCGGCTCTCCTTGTGGGGCGCACTCCTTGTGTGTGGGGCACCCCTGCGTGGCATGGCACTCCTTGCATGCATCAGCGGTGCGCGTGGGCCAGCTCACCACACAGGCGTCAGGAGGCTGTGGGTATTGAACCCTAGACCCTCCCTGTTATGGTAGGCGGACGCTCTAACAGTTGCGCCACGTCCGCTTCCCTCTAGTGTATTTTTAATCTTCATTATTGTGTTCTTCAGCCCCATAAATTCATGGTTCTCTTTCTTTTTAGACTTTCTAATTTTTTTTTTAATGCATTGTCTTCTAAATACCTTTAGCTCTGTATCCACATTTCATTAGTTTCTATTTTCCTTTAGTTCCTTGAACTGATTCAGGAAATATGTTCGAACTCTTTGATTATGTGTTCCCGTGTCTGTTTTTATGCTGGAGTTTTATTTTCTTCCCTTGAATGAGCCATATCTTCTTATTTCTTTGGATGGCTTGTGGGTTTTTTTTTTTGATGTTGTGTGGGTTTTGATTGTTTTGGTGTGCTAACTCTGGCAGCCGTTTCTCCCACTTGCCTGAGGCTTTATTTTAGATTGGCCGTGTGTTAAGGCTTTTCGTCATCACTTGGTCCAGTTTGTACTGAATCTTTAGAGCAGCCCCCTCTTGAATTGCTCAGCTTTTCTCAGGTCTTCTGCACCTGTTGCTCACCCTGCAGGCACTGCAAATTTTTAAATTACCAAGTATGTGCAATTATTTCATTTCCAGGAGAAGATGTCCTTTTTTGTTCCTTCTGGGCTCTTCTGCTTGCTTTTATGCAGACTTCCTTCCCCAGCATATGTGCTTTGTCCCACTGTTCTCCCACGCTCAGGTCTGCCTTTTCCCTACAACTTTTAGTGCTGTCTTCCCTGCTTTACATGGTTCACTTTCTCCCCACTTTCCCTTGCAGCTTTTTGGCCTCAGGTAACTTCCACATTAGGGTATCCCACCCTTGGGAGCCTAATGGCATCATGGTTCAAAATCAGCCTTTTTCTTCATTTAGGTACACCAGCTATTGGGGTCCAGATTGAGGGTGTGCACTACTTGCCAACAGTTCTACGGCAGGTCACTCTTGCTTCCTGGACAGCCTTTTAATCCTTGCCAGTGGCTACTAGGGCCCCTCCCTGATTTCATAGCCCTGGGTCTTGTGCCTGAATGTGTGTGTTGCTCCAAGTTGCTGCAATGTGGGGCTCTGTGGTCAGTGACCACTAGGTGGCTGGGCTGGAAGCCTGTCATTCTGCCTCCCTCCCCTTCATGCCCCTTTCCTCCCCTTCTTCCTGCAGGTGCACATTCCTAATTGATAGGGAACAGACCTCCTGTCCCTGCTCCCTCCTGGCTCCCTCCCTTCACATTCTGGTATGATAGTAGCACCCAGGTCAGAGGGACATGGATGGAACTACAGAGCCCATAGGAGTTACCTCACCCTGACCTTGAAACTGCAAAGCTAGCATACTACAAACTAGTCCCTTTGTAGTCTAGCCGCAGATCAAGTTATAAAACCCGCCTCCCCCTCTTTCGCTGCTGCTCTCTAATCTAGACTCAGCTGCCTGCAAAGCTCTCTCATTAAAGGCTTTGTTTCAACTAAGCTCAGCTTCTGGTCTGATTTCTAAGATACCTCCCTTCCTCGGCTTCCCTTCGAACTTAACAGTAGTTCCCAGTTGCATATCTCCAACCTTCTTTTCGGGGGGCTTGCTTTTTTGTTTTCTGTCAGCATTTGTGGAGTCTCTGTCATCCTGCAGATTTCCAAGCAAAAGGAATGAGCACTTTTGTTTAGTTGTCTCTACAGGGAAATGTTTCCAGGGATGTGTTCTGCCACCATCTTTTGATGATAACACTCTACTACCTGATTATGTTTTATTTTATTTTTTATTTTATTTATTTTTTCTATCTTTTTTTAGGAGGCACTGATGATAGAACCTGGGACCTCCACCACTAAGCTCCACCAGCTCCATAAATTATTTTATTTTAAGCATAGGTCATAATGACAGTGGTGCACCTTTTTAAAATTGAGGTAAAATTCACGTAGTATAAAATTAACTCTTGAAAAGTGTAAAATTTAGTTGCATTTAGTATGTTGCCAATGTTCTTTAACTGTCACTTCTCTCTAGTTCCAAAACATTTTCTTCATTCCCTCAATGAACCGTGTACCCATTAAGCCGTGATTTCCCAATACTCCTCCCCAGGCCAGGCTGTCAAAAGAAAAATCCGTGTTGGACATTATTAATCAGGCAAGAATGACTTTACTCGAGGACTGCTGCAGGAGGGAAGAGAGGCTAGAACTCAACTCCAAGGAAGGCAGAGGTTTAGTTAGGAAGAAAACTTTTAACTGAATGTTACACATTAATTGCTAGGAGACCAGTCATCTTGTGATGTCACTGCTATTCAGGCTGAGAAGCATTGTGATGACATAGGATTAGTTTATCTGTGCAGCCTTAGCAAGGCAGCATTTGAAGCTGCAGTGTTGAAAACCATGCAGGTGAGAAAAATAACTGAGGGCAAATTTATTTAACATGGAAGTTCAAGATTCTTCTCCGAAAGACAGATCAACTCATTCAGAAACCTCCATTGCGTCTCCTTCCTGTGGTCACACATACACTGGGGACTCAGACTTGAGGTCTAAAATTGAAGAAAATGCTTTTCAGGCTTTGTCTGAAGGACCCTTGATAAAGAGACCACGTTACACATTTTGTGTTCCCCGGCCAGAAGAAGATAATGATTTTCTTTCTTTGACCTTCCCCAGAAAACTCTGGAAAATAGTTGGAAGCGACCATTTTAAGTCAATTTGGTGGGATGAAAATGGGACTTCTATAGTGATTAATGAAGAACTCTTTAAGAAAGAAGTTTTGGAAAGAAAAACCCCTTTCAGAATATTTGAAACTGAGAGTATGAAAAGTTTGGTTCGACAGCTAAATCTCTATGGTTTTAGTAAAGTGCGACAGAATTGTCAAAGATCTGCTTCTCTGGCTGACTTTCTGGCAGAAGAAAAAGAAGCCTCTGTTTTAAGCAAGGTATTCAAAGATTTTCAGTTACTGCTTACATGGGAAATAAATGATTTTATTTTTATATGTTGCTAAGTACATGAAAATATATATGAAGTAAAATTAGATTTTTTAAATGATGTGGGAAAATTAGGGTTAAAATTAATTTTAAAATACCAGGATAGCTTAGACATTAATCATTGAGGATTATGCAAAAAAAACTTGGAATTTTATCTTTGAGCTTTAAAGGCACTGAACTAAATGCAATTCACTGTACTTGTAAATATACAGCATATTTTCATTTGAAGATCATAATATTTAAATGTTTGTTTCCCAACAGTGAAATTTTGAAGACTAGTCAACAGGGTTCAGGTATTACTGATGATATTAACTTTATGTGATGAAACTAAAATCCGAGATTTTTTTGAGTTATATTTATTATTGTCTGACTTGCTCTTGGTTGAAAATGTCACTAAATAACGTTTTCCTTTGCTTTTAGTTACAGTTCTACCAACACCCAAACTTTAAACGAGGCTGTCCCCAACTTTTAGTAAATATGAAAAGAAGAGTCGGGATTAAAAATGCTTCTACCGTATCTGCTTCATTAGTTCAAGACTTCAACAAGAAGCACTTTAGAGCAGTGAGTAATGCGGACAATCAGAATTCCGGTGCAGTTGCTGAAACTAGTAGGGAAAGATTACTTTCAGCCTCTACAAATGTAAACGTGCCTTTAATAAGGCAGCCTTCGAACAGCCAGGAAGTTGCTAGTACAACTCCCCTAGTCAGAAGTGTTTTTTCTCCTTCATCAGCTTCAATTACACCATCAGAACAAATCCTAACAGATAAACATGGTGTTTTAAACCAGCTGACCACTTTTCACATGCAATCCCATAGCAGCTACACTCAAGCAAATGGCTACATTGTGAATTTTGTTAGAACTGCAACTTCTGTTTCTCAGTACCATATAGTATCTCCTATAGAGAACAATTACTCTGGACTGATGGTGGAGCCCCCTTCTGTCCCAACTGGTTATCCTGATTTACCAGCCCATGAGGCTTCTTTTTCCACCTTCCTACAAGGAGGCAACCCATGGCTCCCAATGGCTGTAATACCTGATTTGTCTGCCACCTCTCTTTTAAGGTCATCTCAACAACCATCTTCGTTATACCAACATTTTCCTCATTTCAGTTGACCTTCTACCAAAAGAGGTCCAGATTTTGCAGGATGAGAAAGACTAAAATTTTCTTTTGACAAGTGTCAACCTGCAATTCTCTAATTTGAACAATAAACTTAAGTGTTTATTGTCACTGTTTCGTTTTCCTTATTTTTTGAAATAATTAAGAACGAAATGGGGTGCAGCCGTGCTCAGAGATGTATTCCCCAAGTGCAATGAAGGTCTCATGATGGAGGAGGTTGTGGTTATGGGAGGAGTGGGGTGAGGGGGGTGGGAGGCATAGGGAACCTCATATATATTTTTTAATGTAACATTAAAAATAAATAAATAAATTTTGAAAAATGAAATGCAATGAGAAAAAAGTTAAAAAAATGATACAATAATATAAAATGTCTGGTAAAGGGAAACCTAGGCAGGCAAAAAGCAGATGAACAATTTCCTAGGGTGTCAGAGTGAGAATAAATTTTATTTGTTAACGATTATGAAAAGAATCTCTTCAGTGATAGAAATGTCCTAGAACTGGATTGCGGTGATGGTTACACATCTCAGGAAATGTACAAAAAGTCATTAAATTGTAACTTAAAATGGTGAGTGTTATGGTATGTGAATTATACCTTGATAAACTTGCTAAAACATTAAACGAATAAAGAAGTGTGATATCTACGAAAAACAAAAAAGAATAAAATGGGTCAGGCTCTTGTGCCATATTGTACTATATATATATTATATGTGTACTTCATTATGCAGATGACTTGGGTCATTTGAACCCAAGGATGTTTGAAATGTATGTAAATTATATTCATACTGGTATACTTAATTGTGTAAAGAAAGAAGAAAGAATGCAGTGTGTGGAGAATGAATGGGACTGTTTGGAGATAGGGAGAGGTAATCTACAATGAATCAAATGAGGGTTTGAATTAGGAGAGCATGGAGGAGGAAACAGATACTAAGATGAATCTAGGGAAGGTAAATACACACTATTTTCTCTAATACTTCCTCAAGTACATTGCATTTCCCTACCCCATTATTTTCAATAATGGCCTTGAGTTAGCAAAGAGGACTGACTTCATAAAGTACTGTCATGCTTGAAAGTCTTACATAATCTAGCCAGCCCCATAACCATGATGGCCATTAATTAATTCATCGCTGGAATAATAAAGACCGCATATCAAAACATGGAATTTTACAGCCTAGAGTTAGCAAGGGCCCTTTTTCCTCTGCCATCCTCAAAGACTTCCAAATGGTTTGTGCTGTTAATTGTGCTTCATGAGTCCACACTTTGACTTTTCTTTTTCTCCCCAAGATTTATTTATTCCTCCCCATTTTTATTCCCTGTTTGATCTTCTGCATCCACCTCTCCCCCGTCTTCTCCTCTCCCCCAGGATCCACCGGACTTGATCCTGGGGACCTCCGATGTGGAGAGAGGTTCCCCGTCAGCTGCGCCACCCCAGCTCCCGGCCTCCGCTGCAGCCCACCCTGGACTCTTTCCCCTTCGACCCTTCCCAGTTGCATCATCATCCCGCTGCCTGACCCAGCTGCATGGGCACTGGCCCACCAGGAGGGCACCTGTGCTTGCCACGCAGGCACTCACAAGGGCACTGGGCTCACCGCGTGGGCACTCAGCTTGTGATGTGGGCACTCACACGGGCACTCTGCTCGCCTAGCGGGCACGGGCCTGTTGTGCAGGCACGCCCCCTCCTCTCCTTCACCAGGAGTCCCAGGGATCGCACCTCGGCCCTCCCACATGGCAGGCAGAAGCCCCATCACTTGAGCCACATCTGCTCCCTCGCTTTGACTTTCATAATGCACACTTTTATTAGGTTACTTTCTTGCTGTATACAAAGGAGGCTTAATTCTGTATCCTGGCTTTTAATACCACATAGATTCTGAGCCCAGATCCTTAGCATACCTTAAGGCCCTTAAAAATGTGGCTTCTTTTCAGTTTTGCAACTTAAATCTCTGCTTCTCCACTCTTTGGAGCTCTATTCAGACAATTGCTTTTACCAATTCTCATTTCCATCTCGTAACTTCTGTCCAAGATCTGCCTGGGGCTTTCTCCCTGTGGACCCTCTCCCTCATTGCTTATCCTTTAGGTCTCAGCACAGCTGTCAACTCCTCAAGGAGGCCTGGTGTTCTCCTTGTCTGCCTTGGACACCCAGCACTGACGCAGGACAGTGGCTGGCACATCACCTTTTTCAGTACTTATTGAATGGGTAATAAGGAAATGCTTCTTTAAAATCTACTTTCATTGCCAAAAAAAAAAACAAAACAGTACACATGCCATTGCCATCAAACTACTACTGGGTGGTCTCCACTCTGCATTGCAAGCTTTGTTTTCACAGCCCTTGGACGTTTGCCAGCTGCCCTTGACACGTGAGTGGGGCTGTGGTGCTGGCCCTGAGAGACAGGTATTCATTGTCCCTTCCTGCCACATACCTCCTGAGATCTGAGGCATCCCCTCCCTATGATGAGTTTGTTGCTCTCCCTTCAGCCCCCAAAATTCATTTCTCATATCCCAGAACCTATCCCTTTTCCTGCTCATCCCCTATTCACAGATCTTTGTCCAGAAGGGTCAGGGTGGAATCCCAAATTTTCAAAATAAATCTATAGACTCCATGTGGCCCCTACCTACCCCTTTCATCCTGTACCCAGGAAGCAGCCAAGCAGAGATAAATGCTTGTATTCATCACGAGACTACTTCACTCAAATGTGTGGACCTGGAGGAGGTGAGGGTGGTAGAGTTTGGCATTTGTCCAGCGCTCAACAATACCAGATGCCCACAGGTGTTAGGGAGGATAGAACATCCGTCAAATACTTTTAACTCCCACTACTCTGTGGTTAAAGGTGTACTGTTGTCAGAATGTAAAGGGCCTGAGAAGCTGAAAACCCTGCTATCAAGGGGAATGAGAGTTCTAATTACAGTGATGTGGCTGGAGTAAATGGATTGGACTGGAACAGGAATAATGTAACCTGAAAAACGATCGCCAGCCATGAGCCAATACTCTGGGAGGGGGTCAGGGATCAGGGCAACATCCCTAATGTGATCTCCTTTACTAGGAGACAAAAGGATCATCTTTTGGCAGAAGTCACAAGTCTGCTATGTGGTAGTGGCTTCTGCGTCAGAATCACGGCTCTAATTTGTGGCACCTACCTATGAGTGGGTGTTGGTTTACAGTGACAGCCTGCGATGGGTAGGTACATTCAATTGGGGGTGTGATTCCAGTCGGTCTCAGCAGAGAATGAATCCTTACCATGGACACCTTCAGAGTGGCCTGAAGAGGGATTCCGTAATGTGCAGTTTTTAAAAATATAACGGCTTACTTTATCTGTTTCTTAGATGTTAACCCTTATATACGTGTGTTGATGGTAATTTCACCTTTTTTGATGACATAGAGTGACCACAATAGACAATTATCAGAAGATGATGTGGCTATATTGATGTCCTCTAGGCTGGGCTGGCTGTTCCTGCACTAAGAGATCTTGGATAGCGTACGCTATTCAGTTTTGTTCAGTCTCCTTTTCAGGCCACCACTTCTGAA
This sequence comes from Dasypus novemcinctus, assembly GCF_030445035.2. Lineage (NCBI taxonomy): Eukaryota > Metazoa > Chordata > Mammalia > Cingulata > Dasypodidae > Dasypus > Dasypus novemcinctus. The sequence continues at coordinate 1,756,052 of NW_027261977.1, read as the reverse complement.
CTGTTAATGAGCTTGAGGGTGGGAAATCAAATAACCGAAATTATTAAAATCATATAAAACAAATGCATCAGCTCTAATGTATAGACTTTGTGACTTAAGTGGCTTGTTAAGAGCCATTGCATCAGCTCTAATGTATAGAATTTGTGACTTAAGTGGGTTGTTAAGAGCCATTTAAAGAAAAAACCATTACACCTTTCTCAGGTGTGTTCCATTTTGATGAGATTGCCAATAATCTCTGGAAGAATAAGGCATTGCTGTGCATAAATACTTAAACACCTTCATTTGACTCTTAATAGAAATGTGTGACAAAACACTGCCTTTATAAACAAAGAATTCTCTAACTTTAAGGTGACATTGGGTATTGGGTATTAGGTTTAACTTTCCAGTTTCTTACCTCCCCGCCCCCAAAGTGAACATAAACAAATGTCCTATTGATAATATCAGTCTGAAAAGAAAATTGAGGTGCAATCATGTTACAGTGAATGTGTGTCTGCTTCCGATACATTCAAAGACAGTATTAAAAAAGAAAAAAAAAAAAAGAAAATAGTTAAAAACAGGGCCTTTTGCATTTTCAGTCCGACAATTCAGACTGAAAAAAAAAAACTGCAAATACATATACATGCAAATTCTTCATATATACAAATCTTAACAAAATTAAGAATTTGCACACAAATTGGAAGGATCCATAGTAGTTTGAATTTTTCTACATGACTGTCTAATAAAATTTTCTCTTTTAGATCTAAAAGTCACTAGAAGTCTTCTGAAATTCTGATGTAAGAATTCAAGATATTCTCCATTCACTGCTCATATTTATGGTCACTGTGGTAAAGGCACTGCAGCAAGAACACAAAAACAATGCGTATTTTCTCATTTTTTTTCACCTGCAAACTGTAGCAAAACATGATCAGCTTTATTCTTCAGAGAGGAATTCCTCAACATTGTAAAAGAATTTAGACATTTGTAAATAGAAGAAGTCTGTAGAAAGGAAAAATTAAAGAATGATTAAAACCTTCCACGTTTGTTTTTGCAGCTTTCCAGAAGCAACGGTTCAAATGATTTTGGGTCATTCGTTCCGACATACATGATAGCACCTTCTTAAAAGTGGCTGATCTATTTCCCAGGAACATTTTTCACATAGCAATGTGGTTGTTAAAGTTATCCATACTGAAATGCACAAAAGCTAACATCTAAGAAAAATATGTACAGTACTGCAGCATAAATGAATGTGGTATCTGCAATAACTTAGTATTAGCCAATTTTTAAAATATGCCTGATACTGCTACCTTTTCCTGCAAACTCATAGATTAAATGTAACTGGTACCATGTTGTTACTCTGTTCTGCACATATCATCTGGTGCTTAACCCACAAGACAGGGTTTTTAAAGACTTCTCTTGTCTTGAAAGTGACACAAGACAGCAGTGCAAGAGGTGGGCAGATGTAATGTGACCAGATTAAAGTTTGCTCCCGTAAAGTGCCTAAATAAGGATAAGCTGTAAGAAAGGACTGGTTGATGAACTTCCTGTTGGAAATTGTCCTGTTGGTGCACTAGTCACAAAAGGACTATTAGATACTCCAGAGGCTGCAGCTTGACGAAAAGGGGTTACCACTGGCTTTGTTTGTCCAAATGCTGCAAACCTGGCACCACTGGGTTGTTGAGAAAAAGCTGTCTGTTGAGGGAAAGCTGTTTGGGCTGGGAAAGCAGGCTGCTGGAAGCTGCCAGTAAAGCTGGTGGGGAAACTGTGGGGAGCAGGGTACCAATCCTGCAGGCATGCTCATGGATGCAGCGGCAAAGGTTGAGGCTGTTGTTCCTCTGTTTCTGGCCTGAAATGGGTTTGTAGAAGATGCCACAGACGGGCGAGCAGCAGCAATGAATGGATTTGTGAAAGGCATAACTGGCAGATAGAGTAGGCACACTGGAAGAGTTGTAGCAAAATGAGGAGTTCTGAACTGTAGAAACTCACCACCGGCACTCCAGAAAGGTGGGTGAACAGTTTTTTATGCACGGGACCAGAGGAGAGTCAACCTCCAAATTCTGAGGCCCGTTTTTCAGTTTTCATAGGTTTGTATAGGATTTCAGGTGGGATCAGCATAATGTTTGCTCATTGGCTAACGCGTTGCTAGGTGAAATTTTGCAAGCAGGGGAGTTACAGAGGCAGAATGCCGCTGATTTACAGAAGTGGGGGCGGGGGGTGAAGTCACTCACTTGATATCTTTCTACTAGGCCATGTTTTCACAGGCTGATTTACAGATACAGAGGCAGGAGTTATTTACTGGATATTCTGCAGCAAGGCCAAGCCCTCACAGGCCCATCCACAGAAGCGGGGCAGGAGCGACTTGTTAGATATTTTACAGGGTCATGCTTTTTATTCCTCAACAGGAGAAGCAGGCTGTCAGTGCAGAGGCACCCACCTGCACTCTCCCAAAAACATGGCCTCTGGCATTATTGGTACAAGTACATGCATTGATGGATGTAGCTGCAGAACGGAAAATGCTGTCTAGTTCTGCCAGCGCTGCACACCTGTCTGGAGATGCACTTGCCTGCCTGGGAACTGAAACCCTGGCACCAGAGGGAACTTTACCTGTGGTTCCTTGATCACCACCTACATGACTGTTAAAATGTGCAAAACTGGCTGTAGCTGTTGACTGAAGAGCTGGAGCAGCAAAGACGTCTGAGCCCAGATTACTCAGAAGGCCAGACTGCTCCTTTTCTTGTAGCTGACCCAACAGCAGGAGACTGACTAGGTGTGCCATTATGTAAGCGCAGTCTGGTGCTGAATTTCCATCTCCGCTGCGGAGGTTGGAGGCGCTGTGCCCGCGACCCGCTGTCCCGTGGGCCTCCTGGGCCGTGGCCTCCGCCTTCTCTCACTGTGCTCTACCAGAGCGGACCCTGCCGCGGGGGCTTGGCTGGACTGGACTCTGCGTGGCGTGGAGGCTGCGAGCACAGCTGATCCGTCACATCAACCTGCCCGGCCGGGAAAAATGCCGCCGCCGCCACCTTCTGCATACCTGCAGTTTTCACATGGCAGAACAAACATGCAGGCCCTCGGCAACAGCCCCAGATTCGATAGAAACCGAACAAGTTTCAACTATTGGCCAGCTCGGTGGAGCAAGCACATCTGCTTTTGCACCTGCATAACAGATGGTAGAGTGGAGCAGATACCATCCGATCCTAAACCAACAGTGAGTTATTCCTTGCAGTTAGGGGAGTATCTGGGAATCACGGCCTGGGAGCTAAGATTTCTCCCAGAAGGGTAGCTGTTTCCACATGTTCATGCAAAACTGAGATGATGTTAGGCAAGGCCACTGCACTCTTTCAGACACTGTTTCCGTTTGAGCTGGGAGGCACTTACAGTCTCCAATAGCCAAAGAGTCCCATGAAGTACTGTGCCTCTTTCCTAGTTGGGGGGTTGAGGGAGCAAAGAGAGCAGGCTTTTCTTGTCTGTCAGAGGGATGAGCGTTGTGCATCCATCTACACAGTCCCAAGAAACTTTTCTTGCAAAGAGGCCCCTCAACTGCACAGAGTTTAGGGGTAAGTCCTGTTGACAAAGGCGTGAAAATACTGAACTGCAGGACTGTTGAAACCGAGTGTTCTCCCTTGCCTAAACCAAAGGTCATGGTCTACGTATCGTGAAGGCTTTGAGCATCAGAGAGAAGTGGCAGCTGCACTATCCCAAATCCTGCACTGAAACCTTCCCCACTCATGGCAAATATCAGGTGAAATTTGCCTCCCTAGGTGCTTCTCCATAGTAGTGATTCTCACAGAAGAGAATCTCCTGTGACACTTAATGAGCACTTAACTATTTAAGCAAGTGACACATCATATGTACCTTAGAAGTCCCTACATACCATACAGTCATAGGACCTCACTCTCAAGGTCACTTCAACCTCTTTCCTCCCTGTGAGTTTTGCTCAAAACTTTTCAGACAAATTCAAATGCTTTCTCCCCCTGTGGAAACACAGACTGAGGGATTTAACACCTGCCAAGAGATCTTGTTATCTGCAGCCTGGGAGCATGGCAGCTGTAGGTGGAGAGGGCTGGCAGACTACCACCCTGTGTGGAGATGGTTGGCAGAGGATTCTTCTCACCTCTGGGCTGTGTATGTCTCAGTGTCTGGAAAGTAACCTGCTCTGAGAGTCTTTCTTTCTGCACCGCCTAACATGCCACAGCTGTGTACCAAGCCCTCAGCATTTAGCCACACATGCACTCAGGACTCCTTTCCCCATGGGACCGGATAGGATTATAAAAGTTTGGGTCCCTCCTATCCCCAAAGTTCTCCAGCATATGCAAGTTTTTTGTTTGTTTGTTTTTGTTTTTGTAAAGAGCCGTCAGAGAAGAGAGTAAGAGAGGTATTAGGGAGAAATAGAGGGAGGGTGCAGCTCCACATTTATAAGCAAGGCATTGCATTTATTTTAGGTTTCGAGTTTCCACCCATGCAGACTCAGCAAAAATAACTTATGATTTTTTCCCTCATTGCATTAACACTTCAGTTTTGAGGATCCCTTGACAAAGCAGCCGATCCATACTCTCTTTAAGCTGAGAATTGCCATGCAACCTCCTTTCTTCCTCGCCCTGAGAAGAGTGACAACAACCCAGGTAGCGTTTGGGAAACTGAGGCTTCTGTCGCTTGAAGACATGCTTTAGGAAGCTGCGGGGAGCTTTCTCCTTTATCTCCTTCCTCTGAGGAACTGAGGTGAAGAGGGCCATCCTTTCCCTCAAGCACCAGCTGCTGTGCCTTTCCAGTGGAAGTTCTCTGCCACATCCCACCCTCCTGCACATTGCTCATATCTGTTGGGGCAGCAAGAACAACCTTGCCCCTCTGAAGCCTCTTTGGTTAGATTTTGTATATGTTCTGAGGCAGGGCCCCAACCTCATTTTTTATATCAGATTTTTTTCCCTTTACTTTTTAAGGAGCTTTATTTATTTATTTTTTCTCCCTCCCTGCCTCTCCCCCTCCCCACCCCGAGTTGTCTGTTCTCTGTGTCCATGCGCTGTGTGTTCCCTCCTTATCAGCGGCACCGGCAATCTGTGTTTCTTTTTGTTGCATCATCTTGTTGTGTCAGCTCTCCATGTGTGCAGCGCCGTTCTTGGGTAGGCTGCACTCTCTTTCGCTCTGGACGGCTGTCCTTACGGGGCGCACTCCTTGCGCGGGGACACCCCTGCATGGCACGGCACTCCTTGCGCACATCAGGCCTGCATGGGCCAGGTCCACACGGGTCAAGGAGGCCCGGAGTTTGAACCGCGGACCTCCCATGTGGTAGGCGGATGCCCTATCCATTGGGCCAAGTCCGCTTCCCCAGGAGCTTTAGGTTACATAAATGTTACATTGAATATATATGGCATTCCCCTATATCCCACCCCTCCCCTTCCGACACTTTCCCACATCTACAACATCTTTCATTAGTCTGGTACATTTGCTACAATTGATGAATACATGTTGAAATGTGTTACACATACACTAACCATGGTCATAGTATACGTTATGGTTTACTCTCCGCCCCGCACAATTTTATGCATTTTGACGAAATGTATAACGACCTGTATCCGTCACTGCAATAGCATGCAGAATGATTCCAATGTCTCCAAAATACCCCCCACGGTATTCTTCCCTCTATCTCCCCTCAGAATCTCTGGTGACCACTGTCTTTATATCACTGTTACAAGTTCTTCCGTTACTAGGATAATAAGTGTATTTAGTCCACAGTTGCATTTCTCTCGTGTGTTTGTTCATTTCTTTATCTTGAATGTTTATTCAAACATTCTTTTGAATGTGGCTGTTCGGTGTTTTTACCACCATTTGTTGAAGAGACCCTTCTTTCCACAGTTAATTTACTTGGCACTAGAGTTGGAAATCAGTTGGCCAGACGTGTGTGTTTATTTCTGAGCTCTAAACTCTATTCTGTTGCTCTATATGTTTATCTTTTTTAAAACTTTATTTGAAAGGTATTTTTGATTACAGACAAGTTACATAGAAAATAAAGGGGGACAGTGGAGGTATTTGAGGACATAATGGTCAAAAATGTCTAAATTTCCCAAATCTTATGAGGGAGGTTATATTAGCCAGCCAAAGGGTTGCTGATGCAAAGAACCAGAACTCTGTTGGCCTTTATCAAGCGTATGTATTTGGCGTAGAAGCTTACAGCTACCAGGTCCTAAAGAGTCTAACTCAAGGTACCGTAAGAGGTACTTTCTCTTTGGGTCAACAGACCCAAAGTCTATTGCCACATGTTGGCACAAGATGGCCGACGATGTCTGTGAGGGTTCAGCCTTCCTCCTTCCCCTGAAGGCTCCATGGTCCCTGCTTCTTTCCAGGCTCAGCTGCTCTGTTCTCTCTACAAGGTGAGCTGTAAACTATCAGGCTCATCTCTCTTCCTGCGGCTGAGTCTGTGGATCACTCTGTCTTCCTGCATGTCTGCTTTTCTGTGTCTACTTCCATGTGTGAGTCTGTTTCATCAGTCCAACAGACTGGGTCTCAGCACTGAGCCACACTCTAATGACATGGTCGACTCAAAGCCCTGATCTTAACTTAATTTAACAAAGGTCTCAGCTGAATTCAATACAGTCAAAGGGTTATCACGCCAGAGGAACAGACCATTTACAAACATAATTTGTATTTCTTTTAGTAATTGAAAAATAATATCAAGCTGCCACAGACATGGCTATCCATGTCCATGGAAGCACAGTGTACCTCACGCACAATAAACCCTAGACACATACTTATCAGAATGTCGAGAGCTCAAGACAAAGACAGAATCCTGAAATCAGCAAGGGAAAAAGAGATCCATCACATGTAAGGGAAGCTTGATAAGATTAAGGGCTGCATCCTCATCTGAAACCATGGAAGCAAGAAGGCAGTGATGCTATGGCATAGTTATGGTGCTGAAAGAAAGGAAAACAAAAACAAAAACAACTGCCAGCACAAAATTCTGACTCTAGAAAACTTGTCATTCAAAAATGAGGGAGGTTTCAAAATAGTCACAGATAAACAGAGTTTGGGAGAATTTGTTAAGAAAGGAAGATTATTGGTAAGAGTAACTAAAAGGATAAAAATGGAAATAAAGTAAAATATGACTTATGTAAACCTAAAACAAAATTCTTTAAGTTCTGCCTTTAGAGTCCTAACATTGAATGCCAATGGGTTAAACTCTCTTATCAAAAGACACAGAATGTCAAAATGAGTAAGGAAGTATGACCCATGTATATGCTGTGATACAGCATATATGTAAGATGTAACTCATCTATATGAGTTTACAAGGAGCTCATTTGAGACCCAGGGACAGAAGGAGGTTGCATGTGAAAGGTTGGAAGACAATTTTAAAGGCAAACCATTACCAAACAAAAAAAAAGGGGGGGGGGGGAGTAGCTATGCTAATACCAAACAAAATAGACTTTAAATGCAAAACTGTTGTAAGGCATGAGGAAAGACACTCTCTGAATAAAAGGGGTTATTTACCAAGAATAAAGAACAGTCAAATATATGTATGCACTTAAGCAGGGGGTCCCAAAATATTTGAGGCAAATGCTGGCAAAACTAAGGGGAGAAATAGATGCCTCTAGAATCCTGTTGGGGGACTTCAATACACCATTATCTCCGTTAGACAACATGTAGACAGAGCCTCAATGAAAACACGAGGCCTTGAATAATACGTTAGATGAACTAGACCTAAAGAACTTACACAGAACATTACACCCCAAAACAACAGGATATACATTTTTCTCGAGTGCTCATGGCCCATTCTTCAGGATAGGCCACATGTTGGGTCATAGAACAAATTTCAATGAATTTAGAGAGATTGAAATTACACAAAGCACTTTCAATGACCACAACAAAATGAAGCTAGAAATCAATAAGGGGTGGAGAACTGTTACCGTCAGAGAAAAATGGAAGTAAACAACACACTCTTAAACAATCAGAAGGTCAAGGAGGAAATTGTCAGCTAAATCAGTAACTACCTGAAAGCAAATGAAAATGACAGTGCAGCATATAAAAATTTATGGAATTTAGCTAAATGAGTGCTGAGAGGGCAATCTACAGTCCTAAATGCCAACATTAAAAAAGAAGAAAGCGTTAAAATCCAAGACATCACTGCACACCAGGAGGAACTAGAAAAAGAACAAATTAATGCCAAAGCAAGCGGAAGGAAGGAAACATCAAAGATTAGAGCAGTATTAAATGAAATTGAGAATAAAAAACACCAGAAAGAATTACCAAATCCAAAAGCTTGTTTTTGGAGAAGATTAATAAAATTTAAAAACCTTTAGCTAGACCTACGAAGGGAAAAAAAAGAAATGCAAATAAACAAAATCAGAAATGGGAGAGATATCAGAAACAAAGTATCGTAAGAGGATGCTTTGAAAAATTTTATGCAAACAAGATGAGCAATTTCGATGAAGTGGATGGCTTTCAAGAAACACAGGCAACCTACTTGGCAAAAGAAGAAAAGTATTCATCCAAACAATCACAAGCAGTTGAGATTGGAATAGTCATTAAAAAATCTCACAAACAAAAGAAAGTCCAGGACCAGGTGGCTCCACAGGTGAATTCTACCAATCATTCCAGAAAGAACGAATACCAATCCTGCTCAAACTTTTCAAAAAAATTGTAGTGGAGGAAACATAACCTAACTCGTTCTATGATGCTGACATCACTCTAATACCAAAGACACATAAAGTTCCTAAAAGATCAGAAAACTACAGAGCAATTTCTCTCATGAACTCAGAAGGAAAAAAATACTCAACAAAATATAGGTTTATTTTTATCCTACCAGTACCACATTGGGTTTTTTTGAAGATTTAGTATTATTATTGTTTTTTATTTCTCTCTCCTTCTCTGCCCATCCTCCCTCCTCCCTCCTCCCCACCTTCCCCCACCCCCAGCTCTCTGTATCTATTCGCTATGTGTTCTTCTGTGTCCACTTGTATTCTTGTCAGTGGCACCCGGAATCTGTGTCTCTTTTTGTTGCATCATCTTGCTGTGTCAGCTCTCCGTGTGTGCGGCACCATTCCTGGGCAGGCTGCACTTTTTTCGCACTGGGCGGCTCTCCTTATAGGGAGCACTCCTTGTGCGTGGGGCCCCCCTACGTGGGGGACACCCCTGTGAGGCACGACATGCCTTGTGCGCATCAGCACTGTGCGTGGGCCAGCGCATCACATGGGTCAGGAGGCCCTGGGTTTGAACCGTGGACCTCCCATGTGGTAGGCGGACGCCCTATCCATTGGGCCAAATCCACTTCCCCACTTACAGTGGAACTGTAGTAAATTTTGGAAAGGGTACATTTGCGATCTCCATCCTTGTTGTTTTCAATATTGATTTGACTATTTGGGGTCTTTGCAGTTACATATGCGTTTGAGGATTGCCTTTTTCCAGTTCTGCATGAAAGGCTGAACTGGCACTCTGATTCCCACCAATATACACACACTAACATTGCAGGATGCTTTATTATTATTATTATTATTATTATTATTAATTTGGCTTTTATAAAGGGTACTTATTTGGGGTAAAGTCTTATAGGTCCCAAGGGCATGGAAAGTCCAACCCAAGGTAACAACCAGAGTCAGCGGCCATGTATTTGAGGCAAGATGGATGTGATCTCTGCTGGATTTAGCCTTCCCCTCTGGACTTTCTTTTTCCCTCTTGAGGTTCCATGGGCTCAACTTCTTCCTGATCTCAGCAGCAGGCCAGCATAAGACTTGTCTCTCAGGGCTTCCTTTATCAATCTCTGCTCTCTCCCCAAGGTCAACCGTAAGCTGACCTTACCGGCAAATGGTCCATCTCTCCCTGGGCCTTTAGCTGTTTCAGCCTTCTCTTTTCTGTCACTTAGTAGGATCAAAATGACAGTGTTCTCTCCTCTGTGTGTCTTCTTGTCTGTGGGATCCTTTATATCATGTGAGTTCATCTGAAATTCTGGCACTTCCTCTACATCCCATTACATACGGTGGTCACTTCTACAGACCTTCAGAACAGGCATCCCAGGAAGTTTCCTCCTCACTCATCTGTATTTCATTACTTTTATAAATCTGACAGGTTCTTTTCCATCCACAGCACTATGACCTATCTCTGTAGTACATTCCTCCACATATATAGTGTGCTTTAATGCATTCCCATTGTGAGGAAGGTAAATTCCTATAAAAACTATGGTGTGATCATTAATATCTCAGAGGAGTTCATTTACTACTGCGGTGTGACGCTCTATATTCTATTTTTAAGTATTGTGGGCTGTGCTTACATTTATCTGCAGGTCTGCTACATCACATGTGAATTCTGTTACACATATGATAGTCTCCTTATTTTCCTATGGTGGGCAACTCTAGATCCATGGCGAGAAGTTCAGTATCCATGAATATCCTCTAGACCCTTCTTGTATTCCTTCTGGTGCATCTCCTGAACTTGCTGCAGTCCTGTCCTCCCATGATGAACTCTTCACCTCAGGTCAATTCCATTCCACTTACTGTGACCTACTTATATTCTCATTCAAATGAGCAGAGCTTCTCTACACAGATGGTAACCTCTTCCTGGCTGCAGATGACTTTCACCTACACAAACGGTGAGCCACCCAAATACAGTGAATTGCCCAATCTAATTATCTGTTATAGATAAGTTTATATGGTATTTGTAAGGTCCTCTTCTCTACATACTCACTAAAATATGTTAGACTCATCTATTTCTTGCTGACAAACCAAGTACTTTTATAAACCCACTACAAGGTTGTCTCCTTTTCATTTAGACAGATACTCTATGCCTCAGATGAGTACCTTTATCTTTTTAGTCTGTTTATGCATGTTCCCATCATATGTACGGGTGTGTCTGCTTTTAAAATATGGATATAGTCTACATCTCAGGAAATTTCCTTCATACCCATGGTGCCCTATCCTACATACTTCTACAAATACGGTGGACTTCTGTACACGTACGGTGATGTGCTCCAAAACCTTGGTTTAGTTCCTCTAAACCATCAGCATATTCCTCTCCATATCCACTACAAACTTTCCCAGTCATAAATTCTAGTGCTTCCCCACTATTCCACAACAACCTTACTTTGTTTCCTTCGCCAGTTTGAGCTCATCTACAACCTGGAGGGCACTCTTCTACACTCTCATAGCCCATGCACCTGTGGTTTGATTATCTATGCACCAGATAAGTATCTTTGAACTTAGCACATCTTCCTTTGCATCATGGAGAAATCTACTACATAGATTTCTGCACAGAGATCTTCTGTACATCTTTATTGATTTCTTCTGTGATACCCACTTCACTCATTTTGAGTTGGCCTACACTTATGTATCATTATTACACATGCTAGAAACATGGTCCTCTTTACAAATAGGCACTCTGATCCTGCCAGTCAGCACATTTCATCCCCATGCCCACCCATGGTGTATGATTTGGGGACAGCAGGAGACCCAAGCCAGGACAAGTGACTCAATTTCATGAGCCTTGCTGGAATTATTTGTAAAGAGATGTTGGCCATAAGGGCCTCCAGTAGGGTCTTCGAGCGTCAAATCGGGAATTGGAGATCACTTTTTAAAGTTCTTCTCATGTAACATGTAATGACCAGCTCTAATTTCATAGTCAGTATGTGTCTGCAACTACTGCTGCTTGTTTGTCTTCTTCATTATCATTGTTCTCTTCATTATCATCTTGCTAGTCTTCATCATCTCCTTGTTTTTTCTGGGATAACTAATTAGAATGGGCTCTAGCTGCAATGAAATCCTGTTTAATTTTTGTATGATCTTAAAAAGGACAAGTGATTTAATTTGTCTGAGTCTAGTTGTGTCTTCAGTGAAAGGAGTTCAAGTTACTTACTACATGTGCGTGCTGTAAGACAGACTTTAAATGAACCTCTTTGGTCTCTTTGGTATTTCTTATACTTTCAGGTCTCTTGTGAGAGAGACAGGTAGATTCAGAGTTATCAAGCTAAAGGACTGTGTTTGTTAGGACAGTCTTGGTTCTGCAGCATAATAAACAATTTCCAGTTTTAATAATGCATTAACTTTAAGTGTATTTCGCACTCACACTGTGCCCAATGTGGGTTGTCCAGAAACAGATGGCCAGAAAAGTCAAAAGTCTGTGCAAAGAGAGCAGGGAAAAGAGGGGTGCCAATGGACTATTTGGACAGTAACATTGTCTCTGTCACAAGGACCCTCTTGTCACATATAACTCCCATTTTAGAACAACTGTGGGCTTCTACTTCAGAGCCAGCCAGGTCACTTTGAGGTCAGTGCTGTCTGCCAATAGGTAAAGAAAAAGGTCTAACACTCCCCCACCTTTGACAGATGCCACTGGCAGTGCAAACTCCCTTTGCCTCTACCAGATTCTGGGAGGCAGGTCTGACCTTTTATGGTAAAGTTGGTTGCTTAAGTCATAGAAAGCAAAGGGAAATCACACCTGATGAAGCACTCTATTGGAGGCCATGATGAGGAAAGCATTGTGAGAATGTTTCATTTGACTTGACTCAGTATGTCATGGGGGCTGGAGTGACCCAGAGAAAAAACTGTATTCCCTGTGGCCCTCTACAGATGGAGGAAAGGTAACTAATGTTCAGTGAATGCCTGCTAAGGCCAGACTGCATGCATGCTACTTTAACTTCCAGGATTTCATGGACACCCCACGTTACTCCTTTGAAGGAAGAAGTTAAGATAGTCATTTTGCCAGTGAAACAATGAGATAGAGACACTCAGAAATTTGGTTCTACGTGGAAATAAAAGCTGGTCCCGTTTATGGGACACAACTAGTAAAGCACAACCTCAGATGCAAACCAAATCTGTCTTTAAATTTCAGGTTTTTTTTTTTTTTTTTTTTTTAAGTGTCCCATCTTGTCTTTCCATTGTGATGGCCTTGGAACCTAAAGAAACCTTATGCAATGCATACATTTCAGTGTATGTCAGTGAATTTCACTATAAATTGAGGCTTTAATCAGAATCAGAATCGCAGTAACATTTATTGAGTTCTTTTCAGGCATTCCCTCATTCATTCATCCTAACAGCACTGTAATGTAAGTGCCCCAATCACCTGATACTTTACAGATGGAAAACTGAGACCACTGAGGTGAAATGACTTGCCCAAGGTCACACATGACAAGTAACTGGCAGATTGGGATGTGAATCCTGGTCCTCAGCCTTCAAGTTCCTCCTCCCAACCAAAACCTCACACCATCTGCTTATACTTGAGCTTCGTATGTGTATCTGCAGTGAGGACTTGGCATGAAGCTTAGTCTTCCCTGGGAGAAGCAAGGTTGGTGGTCATTACCTGAAGAGGGCTCTGCTTAGCTTGAAGCAAGTGCTGCTGGGTGTAAGGGACTCTCAAGAAAGAAAAGCAGTTTTGATGCTCATAAATTTAACGTTTTTCATTTACTTTTATTTGAAACTTGGACATAATTTATTGAGCTACATTTGAAATATTTGGGGGATCTCTGTGTATTCCTTCTGAAGGAATATGATTAAAAATGCACACCAGCCTTCCCTGATTTCTGGAAGACATTGGAATCTGACAAAGAGCTACATAATTTCAGAGTTTGCATCTTCATATGAAATTTTCCAGCAACCTGCACAATAACTGTAAAGGCTATGAACTTTTACAGTTATTTAAAAACTGCGAAATATTTTCTGGAGCAGCCTCTGAATTGGGGAGCCTGGTGTTAGATGAGTGATATCTTATAACTCTGTGGGCCTGGCAAGCGATTCTCAGGAACAATGACAAGCTGCCGGCGGTGACCGTGGTGGGGCGGCTGGAAGCGTTCAAGTCTGTTTCTATCGCAGTTGATTCTCAGAAGGGCCCTTCCCACTCAGCATCAAGGGTCCCCATTTTATAACAGGGGGCAGGAGCAGGGAAGTGGCTTGGCCTGGAAGTGGCCAGGTGGTCCTGGGTTGAACTGCTCTCCTGCCTCGTGCTGGCTGGCCTCTTCCCGCCTTGCAAGCCCAGCCAAGCGTCACCTCTTCTGGATCCCTCCCTGGCCCCTGGCCTTCTGGCTCGGTGAGTGGCTCTCCTCCAGAAACTGTTGACTGCCTGCCTGAATCTGCAAGGATCAATGACCTTGCGAGGGCAGGGTCCTGGTCACCACTGATGCCCAGCGCCCAGGACAGCACCTGGCCCACAGCCGCGTAGTCAGTAAATGTCTGTTGAATGAATGAAGAAATGTGGATTACATTATATTCTCATGAGTGAAAGAGTAAGTAGCTCCAGAGGGGCACAGAGAGAAGTTTAGTCACAAGAGCAATGACCCCCGAGCAGTAACAGATTGTGCAGCATGGTGATTTCTGGGTTAGAAACCAAAGCCCTTTGCCGATGAGCTTTGACTGGCTCTAACCCTGTGCAAGCCTGTGTCCTCATCTGTTAGATGGAATTGACAACTAAAAGGCAAGGAATTTTAGCTCTACTTTGGTTTTGTGTTCACAGTGCTTGGGCCAGGGCTTGGTAGATAGGAGAACCTCAGCACATATTTGTTGAATGACTGCATGAATAAATGCCCAAATTGGAGACTCTTCAGATATTCAACAGGTGTTGCCATAGGAGGGGCTGTGCCATGGACCGGCCACATGAGGTACCTAATGGATGAGTGACTGCAGGCACCGGGCTGAGTGCTGGGTCTGCTACCCACTCCTCCTTCCCTGCTCTTCCTCCCTGGCTGTCCATTTGGCAGGCTGGAGAAGGCTTTCTGTGCTCGGGAGGCAGAAGGGTCCAAGGCGTGAACTGCCTTCCAGGTCTGGGTCCTTGGAAAATCGATAGCCATCCTCCATGATCATGTAACTGCAGTGTGCTTGAAAGGAGAAGGCCTGTAGAGTCTTTTCAAGTAATTCTTTTTTTTTTTTAAGATTTATTTTATTTTATTTTTTATTTATTTCCCTCCCCTTCCCCACCCTTTACCCTGCCCCCTCCCCCCACCGCCCCCCTACCCCCGCTGTTGTCTGCTCTCTGTGTCCATTTGCTGTGTGTTCTTCTGTGTCTGCTTATATTCTTGTCAGCGGCACCTGGAATCTGTGTCTCTTTTTGTTGTGTCGTCTTGTTGCATCAGCTCTCTGTGTGTGCAGCTCCATTCCTAGGCTGGCTGCGCTTTTTTTCCACACTTGGCGACTCTCCTTATGGGACGCACTCCTTGCGCATGGGGCTCCCCTACTCTGGGGACACCCCTGTGAGGCATGGCACTCCTTGCGCGCGTCAGCACTGTGCGTGGGCCAGCGCATCATATAGGTTAGGAGGCCCTGGGTTTGAACCTTGGACCTCCCATGTGGTAGGCGGATGCCCTATCCATTGGGCCAAGTCCACTTCCCTCATGTAATTCTTGACCCATTTTCACAAGCAGAGCCAAGCAGTGTTTTGTGCTTGTAATGGCTTGTAATTACAGGCATTGTGTGATGCCAGGTAAACTCTATTATCGACTCTATTGCCAGAATGGAGCCTTTACTCTTTCTTCTCCATTGACCAGCCCATAATTGATCAGACAAAAATAAGCTGTGGGTGGTTTTGTAGCAAACACCCAGTGAGAGTGATGGAGTTGGGGGAGACCCAGTATTCTGGTTAGAGTGCACCAGGGCTGTGGAAACTGCTTTGGCAACAGCATTGTCTGCTGGGATGTATGAAGGCCAGTCATGGTTGTGCCACTCCTCTCTCTGTAGGAATTTGGGGTAAGGAAAAAGAGCATGGACTTGAGTGTCTACTCATGCTGCCACTTGCCATCTCCGTATGACTATGGGCAAGTATTCTAGCCACTTTAGGACTCAGTTTCCGCTTCTGTAAAATGGGAGCAACCTTAGCACCTAGTATAGTGTCTTAGATTGCTGTGTGCTGTTGTGCAGGTTGTGTAGTGCATAAGGCCATGTACCACTTACCAAGCTGAAGCTCTGTGGGGCTGTGACCACTCAGAAGATGCACATTTTCTTATTTGCTTAAGAGAGGGTTTATCTGAGGCCCTAATGGTGCCTTTTTTTAAAAAAAATTTATTATATTATTTATTTTTAAGTTATTTTTAATCTTAATAAATGCTGCCTCTTCAATATTTTTACATTTAGTATTTTATTTTTTAAATTTTATTTTATTTATTCATTTTAAAAAATATATTACATTAAAAAAATATGAGATCCCCATTCACCCCCACCGCCCCCACCCCACCACTCCCCGCACAGTAACACTCTCCCCCATCAACATGGCACATCCATTGCATCTGGTGAGTACATCTCTGGGCATCGCTGCACCCCATGGCCTGTGGTCCACACCATAGCCCACACTCACCCACGTTCCATCCAGTGGGCCATGGGAGGACATAAAATGTCTGGCAATTGTCCCTACAGCACCACCCAGGACAACTCCAAGTCCCTAAAAGGCCTCCACATCTCATCTCTTCCTCCCATTCCCGGCACCCAGCAGCCACCATGGCCAGTTTTTCCACACCAATGCCACATTTTCTCGATTATTAACCACAATAATTCATGAATAGAATATCATTAAGTCCACTCTGATCCTTACAGTATTCCTCCTTCCTGTGGACCTTGGCTTGGTTGTGTCCATTCCACATCTATGTCAAGAGGGGGCTTAGATTCCGCATGGATATTGGATGTAATCCTCCTGCTTTCAGTTGTAGGCACTCTAGGCTCCATGGTGTGGTGGTTGACATTCTTCAACTCCATGTTAGCTGAGTGGGGTAAGTCCAATAAATCAGGGTGTAGAAGCTGAAGTCTGTTGAGGCTCAGGGCCTGGCTATCATATTGTCGGTCCAGAGATTCAAATCCCCTAGATATATCTTAAACCCCAGCACCGACTACAATTCCAGTAAAGTAGCATGAAAGGCTTCTGAAAAGAGATCCCATCTGAGTCCAGCTCCATCATGCAGAAACACCAGCTCCAAAGAAGGGCCAACTCACATGGCATTGAACCCCATCTGCCATGACCATAGAACCTGTGGGTCTCGTTAGCCCTCAAAAGGACCAATACCTGGGGTTGTATCTACTTTATCTGTCACTGAGACTCTGCTCAGGTGTGCATAAGGGCAATCCTTCTGACAACCTCCAGACTCTTTTTTAGAGACTCATAGCCGTATAAACTCATTTGTCCTTTCCATTTCCCCCGTAATTTAGGTCAAACAGCATTTTAAACTCTTGTTATTATATGTAGACAGGGATATTCTGCTGGTCTGCGTTGAACCTTTAATTCAAAAGGTCATTTTCTAGTTACGCCATCAGCTGGTACTTGGTAGTGATCCCTCGGTGCCAGGGAGGCTCACCCCTGGGTGTCATGTCTCAAGCTGGGGGGAAGGCATTGCATGTACATGCTGAGTTTGGCTTTGAGACTGGCCACATTTGAGTAACACGGAGGCTGTCAGGAGGGAACTCTTAGGCACAGTGCTGCTCTAGGCCTTGTTCTTATTTCAGGTATATAGGCTCACAAGCATAGTCATTAGTATCAGGAGGTCACTGTTGGACCCTCATTCCTTCCTGGTCCTTACAATAATTGTACCTGGGAGACTGCCGCTGCTCCCCTAGGGACCACGACAGAGTTCCCCCCCCCCCCCCTTCCCCGGCCAGGAACCCAGTACCCCCCCCAGCTATAGTTTTCAATTGTTTCCACTATGAGTATAGCCAAACATTTCCATGCACCCTGGACACATGCCCTGTATAACTCGCTGTCAACTATATGTCCCCTGTCAATAACATCCCATAACAGTATTCTTCACTCCCATTGTTGAACCACTCTATGATCCAAAACTTCCTGAAAAGTGAAGCCCAATATAATGTCAGGTTCCCTTACTAGTAAAATGGAATATAGCGATGAGTTTAAAGGTTAGATATAGAACACATATTGATTTGGAAAAATTCTACATCCTATCTTTTTCTTTTCTTTTTTCCTAACTATTGAGCTTCTCTTCACAGGAGCCCTCGATCACAGTAATTCATATATACAATATACAGTACTCCCACACATCCACCATAAAACCTTTTCCCTTCCACAGCGATAATCTTTTAACTTATTCATATCATATTTACTGAAAGTGATGTACAGACTCCGAGACAATAGCTTTCAAACAAGGTGACATCTGTGCTTACATTGTGGTCCATACTTTAGGATATACAGTTTTCTAAATTTTTTAGTTATCCTATGTTTTACATTATGGTTTACATTATTAGTCTGTCGTCCCCTCTATGTTTTTGGTGTAATATTACATGTTTATATTCATCCTTGTGTACTCTCACGAAACTCCTCTCTTGCCCCCACATTTACCTTGGTTCCATTCATTCAACATCCATTTTCCCCTCCCCTTGGGGCCCACAGCGACAGCCAATCTCTATTTCCTGAAAAGCCACGTCCAGAGATACTTGCAACAGTGTTCAGGGCCTGACTTGCTCAACTGCCCTAATGTCCTGGGAGTCACCCTTTCTCTCAAGAGATATAGTTTCCTCTATTTGATGGCCTTAGTCCTCCCCAGGATGTGGGTCCACCCCCACTCTCACTAGTTGGGTCTCTACCCAATGGTACAACCCACCCTGACAAAATGAGCATTCAAACATTCCCCAGGAGTCCATCCCGCATCAGACCATCTCCTCCGAGCATCCTAAACAGATAACCCTCCTAATTATATTTTGATACGGTTTTCTCAGCATTTTACTCTCAACCAACACCTGATACTCTCTTATGTTCGTATGTTGCCCTTCCCTCCCCCCCAATTTTTGGGCAATATTACCCCTCCGTCCATCCCCAGTCCCCCTCAAATCCACAAAACCCCACTCACAGGCAACCCTTTGCCCCCATTTTATCTCTTCTTTGTGCTCATACTTACCGCCAGCTCATCATAGATTCCACCCCTGCAGACGTCAGCTCACATCCTTCCTCCACCCCCCGATTTCCTGTAAGCCTATCTTCCAGTCTCCAGGTCTCTGAGGCAGCTTGCTTATTTCATATCATTGAGGTCATGTAGTATTTGTCCTTCAATGCCTGGGTTGCTTCACTCAACATAAGGTTCTCAAGATTCATCCATGTTATCATGTGTGTTTGTAGTGTATTTGTTCTTAAAGCCGAGCAGTATTCCATTATATGTATATACCACATTTTATTGATCCACTCATCTGTTGATGGGCATTTGGGTTGATTCCAACTTTTGGCGATAGTGAACAATGCTGCTATGAACATTGGTGTACATATATTGGTTTGTGTCCTTGTTTTCAGTTCTGCTGGGTATATACCCAGCAGAGGTATTGCTAGGTCATATGGCAAATCTATGGATAGTTTTTTGAGAAACCATCAAACTGTCCTCCAGAATGACTGGATCCTTCTGCATTCCCACCAGCAGTGGATGAGTGTTCCCATTTCTTCACATCCTCTCCAGCATTTGTATTCTTCTGTTTTTTTCATAGCTGCCAATCTTATGGGAGTCAGATGGTATCTCATTGTAGTTTTGATTTGCATTTCCCTGATAGCTAGAGATTTGGAGCATTTTTTCATGTGCTTTTTAGCCATTTGTATTTCTTCTTTGGAGAAGTGTCTGTTTAAATCTTTTTCCCATTTTTTAAATGGGTTGTTTATCTTTTTATTTTCAAGATATATGCATTCTTTATATATGCAAGTTATAAGTCTCTTATCAGATATATGGTTGCCAAATATTTTCTCCCATTGTGTGGGTTCCCTTTTTACTTTCTTGACAAATTCCTTTGAGGTGCAGAAGGCTTTAATTTTGAGGAAGTTCCATTTACCTATTTGTTCTTTTGCTGCTCCTGCTTTTGGTGTGATATTCATGAATCCATTTCCTATCACAAGGTCCTATAGATGTTTCCCTACACTGCTTTCCAAGGTCTTTATGGTCTTGGCTCTTATACTTAGGTCTTTGATCCATCTTGAGTTGATCTTTGTATAAGGTGTGAGATGGTAATCCTCTTTCATTCTTCTACATATGGATATCCAGTTCTCCAGGCACCATTTGTTGAATAGGCCATTCACTCCCAGTTGAGAGTGTTTGGTGGCTTTATCGAATATTATATGGCTATATATATGAGGTTCTATATCAGAACTTTCAATTTGATTCCATTGGTCTGTGTGTCTCTCCTTATGCCAATACCTTGCTGTTTTCACTACTGTAGATTGTAGTATGTTTTGAAGTCAGGTCGTGTGATTCCTGCAATTTCGTTTTTCTTTTTCAATATGTCTTTTGCTATTCGGGGCCTCTTTCCTTTCCAAATAAATTTCATAGTTAGTTTTTCTAGTTCCTTAAAGAATGCTGTGTTGATTTTATTGGGATTGCACTGAATGTGTAGATCAGTTTCGGTAAGATAGACATCTTAATAATATTTAGTCGTCCTATGCATGAACAGGGAATATTCTTCCATTTATTTAGGTCTGCTTTGATTTCCTTGAAGAGTCTTGTATAGTTCTCAGTGTATAAGTTTTTTACATCTTTAGTTAAATATTTCCTAAATATTTGATTTTTTTATTTACTATTGTAAATGCTATTTGTTTCTTGATTTCCTCCTGATCCTGCTCATGATTGGTGTACAGAAATGCTACTGATTTTTGCGCATTGATCTTATAACCTGTTAATTTATTAAACTCACTTATGAGTTCTAGAAGCTTTGTTGTATTTCTCTCAGGATTTTCTATGTATAGGATCATGTCATCTGCAAATAATGAAATTTTGACTTCTTCCTTTCCAATTTGAATGCCTTTTATATCTGGTTCTTGCCTCAGTGCTCGAGCAAGAACTTCTAAGACAATGTTAAATAGAAGGGGAGAGAGTGGGCATCCTTGTCTTGTTCCTGATTTAGAGGGAAGGATGTTAGGATTTCTCTGTTGTGAACAATGTTGGCTGTAGGTTTTTCATATATACTCTTTATCATGTTCAAAAAATTTCCTTGTATTCCGATCTTTTGGAGTGTTTTTATCAAGAAAGGGTGCTGTATTTTGTCAAATGCTTTTTCTGTGTCTATAGATATAATCATGTGATTTTTTTCCTTCAATCTGTTTATATGGTGTATTACATGGTTGATTTTCTTATGTTGAACCATGCTTGCATACCTGGAATGAATCCCACTTGGCTGTGGTGTATAATTTGTTTAATGTGTTGTTGAATACGATTAGCAAGTATTTTGTTAAGTATTTTTGCATCTAGGTTCATTAGAGAAATTGGTCTGTACTTTTCCTTTCTTGTGATGTCTTTGTTTGGCTTTGGTACTAGGGTAATGTTGGCATCATAGAAGGAGTGAGGCCATGTTCCTTCTGTTTCAATTTTTTGGAAGAGTTTCAGCAGGATTGTTGTTAGTTCTTTCTGGAATGTTTTGTAGAATTCACCTGTGAAGCCGTCTGGCCCTGGGGTCTTCTTAGTTGGGAGGTTTTTAATGACTGATTCTATCTCTTTACTTGTGATTGGTTTGTTGAGATCATCAATATCTTCTTTCGTCAATATGGGCTGCTTATGTGTTTCTAGGATTTTGTCCATTTCCTCTGAGTTGTCATTTTTGCTGGAATATAGTTTTTCAAAGTATCCTCTTATGATAATCTTTATTTCTGTGGGGTCAGTGGTGATATCACCTTTCTCATTTCTTATTTTGTGTATTTGCATCTTCTCTCTTTTTTTCTTTGTTAGTCTCACTTAAGGTTTGTCAAATTTGTTGATCTTCTAAAAAAAACCAGCTCTTGGTCTTGTTTATCTTTTCAAGTGCTTTCTTATGTTCTATTTCATTTAGTTCTGCTCTTATATTTGTTATTTCCTTTCCTCTTTTTCCTGTTGGATTACTCTGTTGTGGTTTTTCTAATTCCTCCAAATGTGCAGTTACTTCTTCAATTTTTGCTCTTTCTTCCTTTTTGATATATGAATTTATGGCTATAAATTTCCCTCTCAGTGCTGCTTTTGCTGCATCCCATAAATTTTGGTATGTTGTGTTATCATTATCATTTGTTTCAAGGTAGTCATTGATTTCTTTTGAGATTTCCTCTTTGACCCACTGTTTTTCTAAGAGCGTGCTGTTATTTTCCAAATCATGGTGTGAAATCTGGGCCTCTGTCCCTTGCCAATTTCCAGCTTCACTCCACTGTTGTCAGAGATATTGTTTTGTATGATTTCGATCTTTCTGAATTCATTAAGCCTTTCTTTGTGGCCTAGCATATGGTCTATCTTGGAGAATGATCCATGTGCGCTTGAGAAAAATGTATATCCTGCTGTGTTTGGGTGTAATGATCTATATATGTCTATTAGATCCAGCTCCTCTAATATACTGTTCAAATGTTTTGTTTCTTTAGTGATTCTCTTTTGAGATGTTCTGTCCAGGGTTGATAGTGGTGAATTAAAATCCCCCACTATAATTTTAGATGCATCTATTCTTTCACTTAGTTTTTCCAGCATTTGCCTCACGTATTTAGAGGCACTGTTAGGAGCATAAATATTTATGATTGTTCGATCTTCTTGACAGCTTGTCCCTTTCACTAAAATGTAGTATCCTTCTTTGTCTCTCACAATTGTTTTGCATTTAAAGTCTATTTTGTCTGATATTAATATAGCTACTCCTGCCTTTTTTGGTTATTGTTTCCTTCTATGATTGTTTTCCAGTCATTCACTTTCAACCTCCATGAGTATCTGGGTCTAAGAAGTGTCTCTTGTAGACAGCGTATAGATGGGTCTTATTTCCTTATCCCACGTCCCAGTTGGAATCTTTTGATAGGTGAGTTTAATCTGTTGACATTCAGTGTTATTACTTTCAGGGAATTATTTATGTTAGTCATATTTTGATTGGATTTGTGTTTGTCATATTTTGTTTGTATTTTTTCCCCCTCTATTTTTGTCTTTTTTGTTGCTCTTACACTCTACTCCAACTCTGCCTGTCCTGTTTTTTCCCTTCTTCCTGCAGAACTCCCTTTAGAATTTCTTGAAGGGGAGGTTTCTTGTTGGCATACTCTTTCAGTTTCTGTTTATCTGTGAATATTTTGAACTCTCCATCATTT
Organism: Dasypus novemcinctus; assembly: GCF_030445035.2. Lineage (NCBI taxonomy): Eukaryota > Metazoa > Chordata > Mammalia > Cingulata > Dasypodidae > Dasypus > Dasypus novemcinctus. Next base: position 1,733,147 of record NW_027261977.1, on the reverse strand, counting down.
TTGAATGCTAGTTTAGCTGGATAGAGTATTCTTGGTTGGAAATTTCTTTCCTTTAGTACCTTGACTATATCATACCACTGCCTTCTTGCCTCCATGGTTTCAGATGAGAAATCAGCACTTAATCGTATGGAGTTTCCCTTGTATGTGATGGTTTTCTTTTCTCTTGCTGCTTTTAGAATTTTCTCTTTGTCTTGAGCATTGGAAAATTTGACAAGTGTATGTCTTGGGGTGGGCCTGTTGGGGTTTGGGACCAGTGGAGTGGGCTGTGCTTCTTGGATATGTACATCTGTCTCTTTCAGTAGATTTGGGAAGTTTTCAGCCATTATTTCCTGCAACACTCCTTCTGACCCCTTTCCATTCTCTTCTCCTTCTGGGATGCCTATAATACATATGTTTGACTGTTTTGCAATCCTGCTTCCTCCCCTGGCCCTGGCAACCGTCAATCTGAGTTCTGTTTCCCCGGATTTGCCATATGGAATTAAGTGAACTGATGTGTCTGGCTTCCTTTCACTTAGCATAATGCTGTCAAGGTTCATTCGTGTCGTAGCAAGTATTTGTACTTCTGAAAGCCTATACTGTAGATTTAATGGAAAGAAGGAATCACGGAAATCAGTATAGCCCCTGGCTTCTTTACCAGGGGTCTGTGGAAATATTTCAGTGGGTCCCTGAGCTTGATCTGAAATAAACCACCTTATTACCTTTATTTTCTCTGACCTGTACCTGAAATGCAGCATTTCCTTCACCTCTCAATGTGTGCAGTAGATTACAGTTGTGTTCACCTCATGTCACATGACAGTTGTTGCACATGTTGAGAAACCACTTATATTCGCCCTTACTTTGAAATTACCATAGTTGTTAGACCCGGTGCTGGTTGAGTGTCTGAAAACTCTCTGCGGCTACATTCTGAGGAGGGGCCCATGTTTTTCACCTGACTGGCCAAGGGGTGCGTGGAACACAAAAGGTTAAGAACCCTTGGTGCAGCCTCGTTCTTTCACCGACAGTATTTTAGATCTAGAACTGCTTTCACAGGAATCTACACCTGACTTTTTTGTCTAATTCGTAGACACCAAATGTTTTGAACTTAGCAATTAGCTGAGCTTTTGTTGTTTGGGGAAAAAGAAGCAATATTTCGAGTCGATAAGTAATTTTGTTCTAGATGCACACAAATCAAAATAAATTGTTCAAAGCTCCTAACAGGAGGGAGTTTTAAAACTTGACCGGAGAGGCAAAGCTACATTTAGGAAACAATTTTCCATAAGTCAAAGGCATGATTTGATTTTGTTCCAAAACGTGCAGAGTGTGGCACTGCAAAAAAGTAGGAGCTCTGGGTTGTTGTGAGGTAAATTAGACCTCATAACTCAGCCTGCTATTCAGTAGACATGTACTGACCGCCTAGTATGTACTTGATATTTGATAGAATGCTAGGCGTTGAGAATGTGGTAAGTCAAAGGCTCTGGTTGGTGTTCGCCTTCCTGTTCTCTCTTCTCACTCAGTAATCCCACAGCGCTTGACACAATTGCTCCTTCCTTCAGGCTCTCACTCTTTTCTTCCTGGTCTTTTGACTGCCCCCAATCCTTTGCCAAGACTCCCTTCTCTACTCACCCTCTAAATGTTGTCTTGTCCTAAGATTCCATCCTTTTTTCATCTCCCTAAGTGACAGCCGTTAACCCCCTGGCTCAAAATGCCACGAGTGTGTTCCAAAAGTCCACAGTTACCTGAAATGGCGGCTAAAACACTCCTCTCTCTTCCAACTACTCTGGCATCTGTGAGGCCGCGTTTTCTTCACGTGCTTCACCTAAAACAATGATGCTGAAGCAGATAGGCGTAGCCCATGGTCTTCTCATAAGCCAGATATTGAAGGGATTCGCAGACATATTAAAAACTCCACTACTCTCACCGAATTTTTGTTGGAAGACAGTTCCGTTTCATTAAAAAGTGTTAAGTGTGTGGTGTTACAGCATGAAAAGGGCTTATTGCTATTCATTGAAAAGGAATAACTAAGTAATATTTTGAAAATGTCTCAGTTTTAATTCCCAGTAAGGTAAGTGAGATATGTATGAGCCACCACGACCCTCCTTTTCAGGACGGAAGCACTTGGGAGGGGGTCCTCAAACATTCTTATGAGTGGCAGGGAGTCCAGAGACCAGACTCTGAGTGCTGCTGGCCTAAAGACAGGGCATCTCCAAAATCCACCCGGTAGTTTCACAATGTGAGCTAAGCAGACACTGGTAATTGTAATTGTGAAATTGTTTTAGGTGTATTGCAGGGTAAAGAGTGAATATTACAGAACCAAAATTTTCAGCAGAAGAAAATTAAAGAACTTCATTTAAGGAAATTAAGGAAGGGATGTGTTGGTGGTGGAATCCTTATGTTCTCAGAGTTTGAGGAAAGCTTTACCTAGAAGAGTGGACACTGTAACTCAGTGTTTTAGTTTCCTGGGCTGCTCAAGCAAATTCCATGCAGTGGGAGGGCTTAAACGATGGAAATCTCTCAGCTCACAGTTTTGAACTAAGAGAGGGTCCAAATCAGGCGTTATCAAGGGGACGATACTTCCTTCCCAAAGACAGGTGTTCTGGGGCTGGCTGCTGGTGATCATTGGTCCTGGGCTCCACTGTCATGTGGCAATGCTCAAGGCAGCCTCTCTGGCCCTCATCACCTGAAGGGTTCCATTGGTTTCAGCTTCTGGCTGCTCCCTCTATGGCTTTCTTTCTCTGTCTGAATATAATTCCACTTACAAAGGACTCCAATAACAGGAGTTATTAAGACCTGACTTGGCCATACCTTAACAGGAAGTAACCTCATCAAAAGGCCCTACTTACTATGGGTACGCACCCACGGAATGAATTAACCTAAGGGCATGTTTGTCTGGGGTACATCCAGCTCCATTACCACCACGCTTCACCCACGGACTTATAATAAGGCATGCTGTTTCGAAATACAGCACACATTCATCTCATCACAACCTTCCAAAAGCTTACAGTCATTTCAGTGATGACGCAAAGTACAAAGTTCTGTCAGAATCGCTTATGGGAGCTTTGAGGGCTAAGTGCTTTCACCTTGGTTCAAGAGATCATTCCAGAGATTACTGCTTATGCAGGTCTCAGGACCTCACTGACTGCCACAGTAAGCAAAGCCTCAAACAGGGATTCTCCTGAGGGCTCTGGAGACACCCGGACCCTATGGGCAAGGCACACAACCCCAAGAAATCAGCACTGCATTGGTGCACCTACCTTGGTTATATGACAACCTATTTCCCTACTGAAACGGTTAGGCTCATTTATGTTAAAACTTTCCCTACGCATGATTCTCCTATCCCTTTTATCTGAACCTATAACTGGCACTATACCCATTAAGTATATGTTACAGACACTTAGATCTCTGGTCTGTTCATATGCCAGCTGAGCCCCGAATCTCAGCAGGGTTGCAGTCAGTACCTGTTCTCCAGTTAACTGGAATGGCCCAAGGACACCATAACATAATGATGATGGTGGGTAACCTCCATCCCATAATGCAAAGAGTATCTACAACTGCAAGGCAAACAGACCCACAAAAACGGGTGGCTCCCACTTTCGGCAAGTGTGAATGTCGTTGCTATGAACATTGGTGTGCAAACATCTGTTCGAGTGCATGTTTTCAGTTCCTTTGGATTTCTACCTGGTAATGGGATTGCTGAGCCACGTGGTAATTTTACACTAAGCGTCCTGAGGAGTCGCCAGACTGCCTGGCACAGCGGCTGCACCATTTTACCTTCCCACCAGCAATGGATGAGTGTTCTCATTTCACCACATCCTCTCCAGTGCTTGTAGATTTCTGTTTCTGTAATAGTAGCCATTGTAGTGAGTGTGAAATGATATCCACCGTGGTTTTTATTTTGCTTTCCCTAATAGCTAGTGGGGTTGAACATCTTTTTATATGTGTTTAGACTTTTGTATACCCTCTTTGGAGAAATGCCTATTCAAGTCTCTTGCCCACGTTTTAAATTGTCTTTCTATTGTTTATATCTCCTGGATGTGAATATTTTCTCCCATTGAGTAAGCTGCCTTTTCACTTTTTTGACAAAGGCCTTTGATGCACAAAAGTTTTTAATTCTGAGGAAGTTCCAATTATCTAATTGTTCCTTTGTTGCTTGTGCTTTCTTTGGTCACGAAGCCATGACTTACCACAAGAATTTGAAGATGTTTCCGGCCTTTATGTTTAGGCCTTTCACCCAGTTTGAATTGATTCTTGTGTAGGGTGTGTGATAGGCTTCCCTTTCATTCTTTTGCCTACAGATATCCAGTTCTCCCAGCACCATTTGTTGAAAGGCTATCTTTCCCCAGTTAGTTTGGACTTGGCAGCCTTGCCAAAATTCAGTTGGCCTGATATGTGAGCGTCTATTTATGAACTTTCAATTCAACTGCATTGATCAATGTGTCTTTCTTTATGCCAATACCAAGCTGTTCTGACGAATGTAACTTTGTAATGTAGTTCAAGTTCAGGCAGTTGAGTCGTCCTACTTCACTGTTTTTGTTTGGGATGTTTGTGATTGTCTGGGTCCACTTCCCCTTCTCCTTCCATGGAAATTTGATAATTGAGTTTTCTCTTTCTGTAAAGTAGGCTTGTGGAATTAAGATTGGGATTACATTAAATCTAGAAATGAGTTTGGCTGGGATTGACAGCTTCACGATATTTAGTCTTCCAATCCATGCACTTGGGATGTCTTTTCATTTGCTTAGGTCTTCTTTGATTTTTTTCAGCAGTGTTTTGTAGTTTTCTTGTTGTGGGTCCTTTACGTCTGTGGTTAAATTAGTTCCTAGGTACGTGATTCTTTCCATAGCCATTGTCAATGCATTTTTTAAAACCTGATTTCTGCCTGTATTGTTCAGTGCTAGTGGATGGAAACGTTACTGACTTCTGTGTGTTGATCTGGCATTCTGCCACTTTGCTGAAATCATTTATTATTAGATCTCATATCTTTGGAGTAGCTATTACAGACTTTTTAAACCATAGGATCATGTCGTCTGCAAATAGTGAGAGTGTTACTTCCTCTTTTCCATCTTGGAGCTTTTTCTCCCCTCGTCTTTTTGCTCAAGCTAGTGTCCTAGCGCAATGTTGAATAAGAGTGACATTGGGCATCCTTGTCTTGTTCAGTCTTGGGTGGAATGCTTTCAACAGCTCCCCATTGGCTGTGGGCTTTTCATATTGAGGAACTTTACTTCCATTCCGGTCTTGAAAAATTTTTTTTCAAGAACGTTTGCTGGATTTCATCAAGTGTCATTCCTGCGTTGATCGAGATGATCACGTGGATGTTGTTCCTTCAATTTGTCAATGTTTGGTATTATATTAATTGATTTTCGTATGTTGGGACAGCCTAGCATACAAGGAATAAATCCCACTTGATCGTGGTGCATGACTCTTTTAATATCCCGCTGGATTCTATTGGCAAGTACAATGTTGAGGACTTTTGCATCTGAGTTCTTTAGAGAGATTGGTTTATAAATTTTCTTTTCTTGTAGTATCTTTCTCTGGCTTTGGTGTTGGGGTGATGTTGGCTTCATAAAATGTGTTGGGTAATTTTACCTCCTCGCCCGTTTTTGTTTTTTGTTTTTTTCCCATGTTATTAAAGAGGATTGGTGTTAATTCCTCTTCAAATGCTTGGTAGAATTCTTCTGTGAAATCATCTGGTCCTGGACATTTCTTTGCTGGGAGATTTTTGATGACTGGTTTGATCTCTTCAGGTGTGATTGGTTTGGTGTGTTCTTGTATTTTTTGTAGAGTCAATGTAAATTGTGCCTTTCTATGAATTTGTGCATTTCACCTAGGTTGTTTCATTTTGGCGGCATACGGTTTCTCATATATCCTCTTATGGTCATTGCTTCTGTGGGGTCAGTCATGTCTGATTTTATTCACTTTCATATCTCGTTTTTTCCTTTTTGGTCTAGCTAAAGATTTGTCAATGTTATTGACTTCTCAAAGAACACAACTTTTGGTTTTGTTGATATTCTCTATTTTTGTTACCAATCTCATTGATTTTTTACTTTAATCTTTGTTATTTCTTTCCTTCTACTCATGTGGGATTGGTCAGCTGTTCTAGATCCTCGGGTGTTGAATTAGTCCTTTCTTCTCCACCAGGAGGTCCTGGGTACCAAACCCTGGGCCTCCTATATGGGAGACGGGAGCCGAATTGCTTGAGCTACATCCACTTCCGTCTTGCAATTTTTTTTAAACCCATTGATTGTGTAGCAGTGTGCTCCTTAGCCTCCTAATATTTATTGATTTTCCCCTTTCGTTGCTATTATTGATTTTCAAGCTTCATTCCATTATGATCAGAGAAGGTGCTATGTATGACTTCAATCTTTTCTTATTTATTGAGAATGGCTTTCTGACCCAACATCAATCCATGAGGATTTGAGAAGAGTATATAACCAGCTGATTTGGGGTACAATGCTCTGTATGTGCCTATCAGGTCCAGTTTGTTTTACATTTTGTTTAAATTCTGTTTCCTTAACAGATATCTTCAGCCTAGTTGTTCTGTCTATTGAAGTGAAGTGGCATGTCGAAGTCCCCACCTATTTTTGTAGAGTCATCTATTTCAACTTTTAGATTTCCCACAGGTTTCCTCTTGTACTTTGAGACACCCTGGTAAGGTATATTTATCATTATGACTGCTACTCCCTCCTGGTAGATTATTCCTTTTATTAACATGTAATGGCCTCCTGTATCTCATACAACTTCTTTGCATTTAGCGTCTGCTTTGTCTGATATTAGTGTAGCTACCCCTGCTCTTTTCTTCTTCTTCTTCTTCTTCCTCTTCTTCTCCTTTCCTGTTTCCATGAACTATCTTTTTCCAACCTTTCTCTCTCAATCTGTTTGCATACTTGGGTCTAAGGTGGGTCTTCTTCAGACGGCATATGGATGGCTCATATTTTCTTATCCATCCCATCAGCCCATGTCTTTTGATTGGGGAATTTAATCCACTAACATTCAAAGTTATTATTGTAGAGGTATTACTTAATCGACCACTTTATCTTTTAGTTTTCCTATGTCACATGTCATTTTTGTCCATCTTCTTACCCTTTTGGTTACTCTTTCTGATCGTCTTCCCTTCTACACTCTCCTCCATCCCTCTCTCTCTTGTCTTTTCTTTTCTGGCTGCAGAACTCCCTTTAGTGTTTCTTGCAGAGCTAGTGTCTTTTTTATGAGCTCTCTTAGTTGGTTTATCTGTGACTATTTTAAACTCACCATTGTATTTTAAGAGGATTTTTGCGGGATAAAAAATTCTTGGCTGGCAGTTTTTCTCTTTTAGTGCCTTAATTATCTCGTACCACTGCCTTCTTACCTCTATAGTGTGTGAAGAGAAATCTGCGGTTAGTCTTACTGGACACCCCTTGTGTGTGATGTTTCACTTCACCCTTGCTGCTGTTTATCTTTGGCACATGGCATTCTGAATATAATATGTCTTGGAGTATGCCTATTTGGATTTATTCTAATCTGAGTGTGCGTGCTCCTTGGACATGTATAGCATGTGTTTCATGAGAGGTGGGAAATTTTGGGCCATTATTTCCTCAAATGCATGTTCTGGGTATTTGAGGAATTCCCTCCTCTTCCCCTTCTGGGGCCCCCATAACACATACGTTGTCGCTCTTCATGCTATCATTCAGCTTCCTGAGCTCCTGCTCGATTTTTCCATTTTTTTCCTCTCTGTTCTTCTCTCTTTTCAGTTTTCGCTCTTCTACCCTCTATGTCCCTGATTCTTTCTTCCATGATTTTAGATCTGCTATTGTATGTCTGTATTGTACTTCTTGTTTGTTTAAACATGCTCACTGCAACAGATACAATGCTCATCTGATTAGCGTTGTTTCCTCTCTCCCTTCCCACAGCCGTGTTCAGTGGATTATTTCCTTATATTTGAGGAATCAATGTCCTCTCAGCACACGTGCCCGGCAGTACTGTTAAGTCCATGCTTACAAGGTGTAAATGGATTTCAACTGTATATACAAACAAATGGGTTATGCTCAGTCACTGCAATTTGAAGCGGCTGTACACAGGAATGAAAAGGTTATAGAAAAGTTGCATAGCAACCATGCCTTAAGAAAAGAGAAAAAGAGAAGCCTTAAAAAATCAATAAAATCAGATTGAGGATTTCAACAGACGTGAAATACGTGGGCAATGAAAACACTTCTCTGCAAAATAAATGGAAAAGAACTCCTATTGATCGAGTGCAAAATGTGGAAAACAGTAGTTTCATGATACTCTGTACATGGTTAAAAATTGTCTTCTTTAATTGTTTTTTTTTTTAAAGATAAATAGATCACACCAAAGGTTATGTTAAAAAACATAAGAGGTTCCCGTATACCCCACTCCCCAGGCCATCCCCACTCCTACCGCATCAACATCCCCTTTCATCAGTGAGGCACATTCACTGCATTTGGTGACTACACCCTGGAGCACTGTCACACTGCATAGTTTACATTGCCGTTCACACTCTCCTCCAGTTCATCCAGTGGGTTATGGCAGAATAACAATGTCCTGCATCTGTCCCTGCAGTATCCTTCAGGATGACTCCAAGTCAAGAAAATGCCCCATTTCACAACACTTCCTCCCTCGCCGTGCCCTCAGCAACTACTGTGGACACCATCTTCACATTGCTGGAGTCAAAACAGTTCTACAGTAGAATACCAGCAAGTCCACCCTAGTCCACATTATATTCCTCCATCTTGTGGGCTCTAGGATGGTGATGTCCACTGCACCTCTAAATTGAGAGGGCCTTGAATCCCACATGGCTGGTGGTGGATGCAATTCTCCTGTTTGCAGCTGTCGTCACTCTCGTTTCCCTGGTGTGGTGGTTAGCCATTGTCATCTCTCCTTCAGCTGACGTGGGTATGTCCAATGAACTGGAAAGTAGGTGTTGCAACTCTGCTGAGATTCAGGGCCCAGCTGGCTCACAGACAGTCCCCAGATTCAAGTTCCCGAGCATACACAAATACCAGCACCATTCACTGGTTCAGTAAAAGTGACAGAAGAGGCTTGTGTGGAGAATTCACATCTGAGTCCGACTTCATCACAATCAGGAACACAAATTCCAGGGTCAGGCATACTGGAAAGGCAATGAACTCCAGAGGCATCTCTCATGACCATAGAACCTGTATGTCTCCGTAGTCCTCAGAAGCATTAGTCGCTGGAGTTGTGTCTACTTTGGCTTTCTCTGGGATCCTGCTGACTTGTGTGTAAGCACAATCCCTCTGATAAACTCCCGACTCATTTTGAAGTCTCTTAGCCATGGAAACTCAATTCTCTTTACCATTTCCCCCTGTTATTCAAGGTCTTTTTCTAGTTGTATCGCCAGCTGGTGATGGTACTGATCCCTTGGTGCCAGGGAGGCTCATTCCCAGGAGTCATGTCCCACACTGGGGGGGAAGGTAATGCATTTGCATGCTGGGTTTGACTTACAGAATGGCCACATTTGAGCAACATGGAGGCTCTCAGGAGGTAACTCTTAGCCTTGCAGCTCTAGACCTAGTTGAAATTTCAAGCATGCAGGCTCACAAGCGTAGTCATCATTATCAAGGGCCCATCATTGGACCATGCATCTTCCCTGGTCTTTTTCCTTACACTTGGGAACTGTTGCTGTTCCATTGGGAAATGTGACAGCACTTCCCAGGATGGGAACTCAGCACTTCCTAAGTAGCCATGAGGAAACTCTATCCACTATGACAATACCCAATGAACAATGACACCCCACATCAGTGCTCTCTCCCTGCCATAATTTAACCCCTGTGTGATCCAAACCATCTTCAGATAGGCTTTTAAACTAAAATTTTGCTGTTTTTGCTGCTCATGTTCGTGGATTGTAATTCAATAAATACATATAGAAGTGAATGAAAATGAGTTTGATTAGCCCTTGAAATGAAATATTGTGCTCTTTTCAAAGTGCTTGAGTTGAAATTGTGTTTTAACATTGGATATACATCACTTAATTTTTGAAACTAAATACCATATGGTTTCTGTGGTTCAGTAGGTGAACCTTGTGTTTTAACTTATTTGTAAGTCTTTGCAAGTACTTAAAAGTGAATTGAAGTATTTTGATATTATTGATGAATTCCAAAAATGAAATATTGGATTATGTTTGTAATCTTATCTGTACCTGTGCACGATTGAGTCATGATTAGGGCATTGAGTCCCCACACCTTGGTTGGGTGGGGCATGGCATAGCAAAGAACAGAGCTGAGAGTTTCTGATGTTGAAGTTTTGATGTTGGAGTTTGATGCTGAAGTTTTAAGCTGGAGTCCCAGGGAAAGAGACAGAGCCATTCACCTGGTAGTCTACAGCTGACCTTTTGGAGAGAGACAAAGTCTAGAGAGCCTCATAGTCTACAGCTGATCTTGTGATGGAAACAGAGAAGCTGATCCCAGAGGAACCCAGAAAGCCTGAATGCTCACAGACATCAGCAGCCATCTTGATCCAACATGAGGAAATATACTTTGGTGAGGGAAGTAAGTTATGGTTTTTGGCTTGGTATCTGTAACTCCTACTCCAAATAAATACCCTTTTTAACACCCAGCAGAATTCTGGTATTTTGCATCAGAACCCCTTTGGCTGAATACATGAATGAAGAATACATTTCATTTTGAATTTGAAACTAAGGAACATATTCTTCACAGCTCACTAGGTGAAACTTGTATTTTCCCATTGTTTTACCAAGTACAAGAATATAGAACTGAATAAAATCTGTATTGCAATTATATTTTGAAATAATCTACTTGCTCTTTACCAGGTCACTCAGTGATACTTGTTATTCTAAATTTTCTTTTAAATGTTACATTTAAAAAATATGAGGTCCCCATATACCCCCCACCCCTCCCACCCCACACTTCCCACATCAACAACCTCTTCCATCATTGCAGCACATCCACTGCATCTGGCAAATACGTTCTGGAGCACTGCTGCACCACATGGACAGTGGTCCTCATTGTAGTCCACTCTCTCCCCCAGATCACCCAGTGGGCCATGGCAGGAAACCCAATGTTCAGCATCCATCCCTGCAGCACCACTCAGGACAACTCCTAATCCTGAAAATGCCCCTACATCCTATCTCTTCTTCCATCTCCCTATCATCAGCAGCCACCATGACTGCCCTCTCCACATCACTACTACAAATTCCTTCCCTTACTAATCACAATAGTTCCCCAGCAGAACACCAATAAGCCCACTCTAATCCATACTCTATTCCTCCATCCTGTGGGCCCTGGGATGGTTATGTCCAGTCCCCCTCCACATCAAGAGGGGCCTTAGATTCTGCATGGATGATGGATGCAATTATCCTGCTTGCAGGTGTAGGCACTCTTGACTCCCTGGTGCAGTGGTTGACCCTCTTCACCTCCCTGTCAGCCAACCAGGGTAAGTCCAACAAACCAGAGGGTAGGAGCCACAAGTTTGCTGAGGCCCAGGGCCTGGCTGTCACATCGACAGTCCAGAGATTCAGGTCTCCTGAGTATACACCAACCCAAATGCCAACCACAGGTCTGGTAAAAGTAACAGAAGAAGCATGTGTAGATAGGTCATATCTGAGTCCAACTCCATCACACTCAGGAACACAAACTGCAAAGTAGGGCCAACGGACATGACCCTGAACTCCAGAGCCATCTGCTATGACCACAGAACCTGTGTGTCTATTGCAGCCTTCAGGAGAACCAGCACCTGGGTTTCCATCTACCTTGGCTGTCTCTGGTACCCTGCTGAGGCATGTATTAGCATCACCCCTCTGATGACCTCCCAACTCTTTTTTGGAGACTCATAGCCATATAAACTCACTTGTCCTTTCCATTTACCTCTTTTATCCAATGTCAAAAAGCAGTTTTTAACACCTGATATTATATGTAGGTTGACATATTCTGCCAGTCTGAGTTGACTCCTTTCTTCAAGGTGTTTTTTTATTTACATCATCAGCTGGTACTTGGTAGTAATCCCTCAGTGCCAGAGAGGCTTATCTCCCGGCATCGTGTCCCATGCTGGTGGAAAGGCAATGCATCTACATGCTGAGTTTGGCTTAGATAGTGGCCACATTTGAGCAACATGGAGGCTCTCAGGAGGTAACTCATAGGCATCCTGCAGCTCTAGGCCTGGTTCATATTTCAGGTGAACGGGCTCATAATCAGAGCCATCAGTATCAAGTGCTCATCACTGGACCATCCATCTTTGTTGGTCTTTGTCATTGCACTTGGGGGTTACTTGTTTTTTAACACTGACTCTCTGTCAATACAAGAATCTAGAAGTGAATGAGTCATGTATTTCTTTGAGTATTCTAAACTAAATATTTGCTGTTTTCACAGCTTATTACATAAACGGGTATCTTAACATGGTGCTTAAGGCAATTCAAGTAGATAGTAAAGAATATAGTATGTGTAGTACTTAGTTTTTGAAATTAAATATTGCGATGTCTTCTCATCTCACTAGATGAAGCATGTGTTTTAACATTGTACTTCAATATTAGTACACAAAAGTGAATCAAGCATATATTTCACTTATTTTTGGAAACTAAATAGCTTGCTGTTTTCATAGTTGATACTTGTGGCTTAACATGGTTTGTAAGTCACTACAAGTACATGCAAGTTGAAGCTTGTGTTTTCACTTAGTTTGCAAACTAAACATTTTATTTTTCTGCAGAACATGTTATGAAACTTTGTATTTTAACGTGGTTTGTATGTCAATACAAGTAAATAGACATACATTTTGCAGACATTTCACTTGTATTTATGAACTAAATAACATAACATTTTCAAAATTCCCTAGGTGAACTTAATTTTAATATTGCATGTATGCTAACACAAATAAACAGAAAGGAAATAACATGTATTTCTCTTAATTTTGGAAACCAAACAACTAAATAAAACTAAGTTGTTTTTTGCAGCTATGTGAAATCTGTGTTTAAATTTATTTGTAAGACTTTGCGAGTACTTAGAACTTAATGAAGCATGTATTTCACTTAACTTTCAAAAGAAGTGTTTATGGCCTCACTTCTCCCTAGGTGAAACTTGAGTTTTATCATTCTTTGTAAATCAATAAAATACACAGAAGTGAATGAATCATTATTTCACCTAGTTTTAAAAAATAAACATTATGCTGTTTTTGCATAAACATTTGCAGCTCCCTAAGTGATACTTAAGTAATTTTTTAAATTTTACTCAATTTTTTAGTAAAGGACTTTTCTTTTTTATTAAAAAATTAAACATTTTTCTTTGAGTTTTACAAGTAAAATTTATCAAACTAGTAATTTCCACAATAACATGCTGAGTCAGGTGAAATATGTAAAGCAATTTATTTGTGAGATTAGACGGCCAATTTTGTTTTTACTGCACAGGTTTCAAAATTATTTTGAAAATATATTAACTTCTTAATTTTAGGTTTTCAGTTACATTCTATTTTAGAGGCATTATCTTTTGACCAAAGTAAGAATTACAAAAGAGAAGAGAATGCTTCCAGGATGCTAACATTGTATTGCTTGTCTTATAGAGTGATTACATGAGTGCTAGCTTTTTAATTGTCTGCTAAATTGTACAAATATGTTGTATTGACCTTTATGTATTATATTCCACAATTTTTAAAGTTTAGAAAATATTTTTTGTAGATGTACCCGAATTAAAAGTCATATGTCCTATGGTGAGGGGAAGGTAAGGCATCTATATGCTGAGTTTGGCTAAGAGACTGGCCACATTTGAGCAACATGGAGGCTCTCATGACATAACAGGCACCTGCAACATCATGCCAAGTTGAAATTTTAAGAACAAAAGGCTCATAAGCCTAATTGTTGGTATCAAGGGCCCATCACTGGGCCATCATTCTTCACTGGACCTTGCTGCTGCACTTGGAGGATTATTGCTGTTCCATTGGAGAAGGTGGCAGAGCTCCCCAGGATGGGAACCCAGCACTCCCTTAGTTGTCACATTAAATTCTATGCACTGTGTCAATAAAAAATGTACAGGAAAACCTCCTCTCATGCATCCCACATCAATAACACCCCACACCAATGCTCTTCTCCTGCCATAGTTGAAACCCCCTGTGAGCAACATCTTCCTCAAAAATGAAGTCTAATATACTCAAATCTCTAAACTGCCCATGTGCCACCTCAGCCCTGAGCCACAGTGGAGTTGCAACACCTAATCTCTGTTGGTTGGTCTTACTCAGGTCAGCTAGCAAGGAGGTGAGGATGGACAACCACCACACCAAGAAAATGAGAGAGTCTACAACTGCAAATAGAAGAGTACCATTCATAAGCCATGTGGGATTTAAGTTCTCTCTCAGTTAAGAGGTGGAATGGGCATCACCATCCCAGAGTCTTCAGGTTTGGGAATAAAATATGGGCTACGGTGGACTTACTGGTATTCTACTTTAGAATTATTGTGATTCTAGCAATGGAAGAAATTATATCATTCATGTGGAGAGAGTGGCCACTAGAGTTGCTGAAGGCAGGGAGAGGGGAAAAGATGTGTAATATGGGGCATTTTGGGGACTCGGAGTTGTCCTGAATGGTATTGTGGGACAGATGCAGGACATTATATAAATCTTCCATAAACCACGGAATGGACTGGGAGAGAATGTAAACTACAATGTAAATTATAATCCATGCTGTATAGCAATGCTTCAAAATGTATTCATCAATTGCAATGAATGTATCACACTAATGAAAGAAATTGCTGATATGGGAAAATTGGGAGGTGTGAAGAGTGGGACATATGAGGATCCCCTGTACTTTGTAATTTTGTGTGATCTATATATCTTTTAAAAATAAAAATGTATTTAAAAAAGGATATTATTGGAACCTATGATAAAAGTGAAATATAGACTAAAAACTTTATATCATTCTTAAATTTCCTTACCTAAATAGCTGCACTTAAATTGGTTACTTACATAAATATATAAGTACTTACATAAATTCCCTCTTAGGCAATATATATGGCCATATTAAATGTCCAAGGAGCATAATGTGTACAGCCTACTTTCAAGTGCTCAGAAAGTGTATTTATAAATATATGGAAAACAGGGAGACAGAAAGAAAGATAGATGATGGATAGCTGATAGCTAGGTAGATGTATTAATAGATATATAGATAGGATGACATGGGAAATGTGACAAATATCTATATTGGTGGATATGGGTATCTGGAGATAGTGGTATGTTAGACTTCTGTGTATGGTGTTTGTATTTTTGTAACTGTCCTGTAAGTTTGAAACTATTTCAAAATAAAAAGTTAAAAATCATGAAAAAAGTCACATCCCAAAATGTTTGAATTTTCTAAACCTAAATTTTCTCAAACTACAGTGCATTCTGAAACTTGTGAATGCATTAATTTGACTTTTTTAGGCTAGGAAATAAAATACTAAAATGAGATTTAGTTTTCAGAACGTGATAGAGGATTTCCTATAAATGTTCTCCCCCAAATGTTTTTATTTTGCCATCTCCCAGCCTCCCAGAGCAAATGCAGGTGCTCTGCAATCAAAAGAAAGTCATCTATATACATATACCAATGTGAAAATTGTCAAAAAAAATTAGCCTTTGCTGCATCAATGCAGAATATTAGGGCTATATGGCATATTTAGCTATGCAAAAAAAATTAACCAAAAAAATCTTTCTTTAGTATATCTATGGCCACATATCTAGGGCCTGACATGTTTGAATTAGATTTTCACCATCTGTAACTGTGATAGAATCATTTTCCTTAGCAGCTAAATGCATCTTTTTAGTATCTCTATCATATCCTAGAGAAATTTTTAAAAAGGAGGAAGTCTTATTTCTTTTCCTGGCCCCTCAAGCTAGCAGTTGAGAGGGCTTTTGTCAGGCTGCCCTGTTCCTTGAACCAACAGCCAGTGCGGGGTGACACTGCACATGCAGCAATTCTATTCCAATTCTGAACCTTAAATTTATTTCTTTTTTCTTTTTTTCAAATTCTACTCAATTTATTCATTTTTTAAAAGATATTACATTAAAAAAATTTGATGTCCCCATTCACCCCCACTGCCCCCACCCCACCACTCCCCCCGCAGTAACACTCTCCCCCATCATCGTGACACATCCATTGTGTCTGGTGAGTACATCTCCGGGCATCGCTGCACCCGATGTCCCGTGTTCCACACCATAGCCCACACTCTCCCACGTTCCATCCAGGGGGCCATGGGAGGACATACAGCATCTGGCAATTGTCCCTGGAGCACCACCCAGGACAACTCCAAGTCCCAAGAATGCCTCCACATCTGAGCTCTTCCTCCCATTCCCCACACCCAGCAGCCACCATGGCCACTTTTTTGACACCAATGCCTCATTTTCTCGATTATTAACCATAATAGTTCATGAATAGGATATCGTTAGGTCCACTCTGATCATTACTGTATTCCTCCTTCCTGTGGACTTTGGCTTGGTTGTGTCCATTCCACATCTATGTCAAGAGGGGGTTTAGATTCCGCGTGGATATTGGATGTAATCCTCCTGCTTTCAGTTGTAGGCACTCTAGGCTCCATGGTGTGGTGGTTGACATTCTTCAACTCCATGTTACCTGAGTGGGGTAAGTGCAATAAATCAGCGTGTAGGAGCTGAAGTCTGTTGAGGTCAGGGCCTGGCTATCATATTGTCAGTCTAGAGATTCAAATCCCCTAGATATATCTTAAACCCCAGCACCAACTACAATTCCAGTAAAGTAGCATGAAAGTCTTGTGAAAAGAGAACCCATCTGTGTCCAGCTCCATCATGCAGAAACACCAGCTCCAAAGAAGGGTCAACTGGCATGACAATGAACCCCATCTGCCATGACCATAGAACCTGTGGGTCTCTTTAGCCCTCAAAAGGACCAATATCTGGGGTTGTATCTATTTTATTGGTCTCTGAGACTCTGCTCAGGTGTGTATAAGGGCAATCCTTCTGACAACCTCCAGACTCTTTTTTAGAGATTCTAGCCATATGAACTCATTTGTCTTTTCCATTTTCCCCTTTAGGTCAAACAGCATTTTAAACTCCTGTTATTATATCTATATATACAGGGATATATCTATATATAGACAGGGATATTCTGCTGGTCTGCGTTGAACCTTTAATTTAAGGTCATTTTCTAGTTACGTCATCAGCTGGTACTTGGTAGTGATCCCTCGGTGCCAGGGAGGCACATCCCCGGGTGTCATATTCCACGCTGGCGGGGGTGGGGGTGGGGGGGTGGGGGAAGGCATTGCATTTACATGCTGAATTTGGCTTCTAGACTGGCCACATTTGAGTAACACGGAGGCTGACAGGAGGAAATTCCCAGGCACAGTGCTGCTCTAGGCCTTGTTCTTATTTCAGGTGTTAAGGCTCACAAGCATAGTCATTAGTATCAGGGGCTCACTGTTGGACCCTCATTCCTTCCTGGTCCTTACAATAATTGTACCTGGGGAACTGCCGCTGCTCCCCTAGGGACCACGACAGAGCCCCACCCCCCCACCCCCGCCGCTGGCCAGGAACCCAGTACCCCCCAGCTGTTCTTTTAATTGTTTCCACTATGAGTATATCCAAACATTTCCATGCACCCTGGACACATGCCCTGTATAACTCCCTGTCAACTATATATTGCCTGTCAATAACATCCCATACCAGTATTCCTTGGCTGCCATTGTTGAACCACTCTATGATCCAAAACTTCCCGAAAAGTGAAGCCCAATATAATGTCAGGTTCCCTTACTAGTAAAATGGAATATAGCGATGAGTTTAAAGGTTAGATATAGAACACATATTGATTTGGAAAATTCTACATCCTATCTTTTTCTTTTCTTTTTTCCTAATTATTGAGCTTCTCTTCCCAAGAGGCTTAGATCACAGTAATTCATATATACAATATACAGTACTCCCACATATCCATTATAAAACCTTTTCCCTTCCACAGCGATAATCTCTTAACTTATTCATATCATATTTACTGAAACTGATGTACAGATATTGAGACAATAGCTTTCAAACAAGGTGACATTTGTGTTTACATTGTGGTTTATACTTTAGGCTATACAGTTTTCTAAATTTTTTAGTTATCCTATGTTTTACATCATGGTTTACATTATTAGTCTGTCATTCCCGATATGTTTTTGGTGTCACATTACATGTTTTATATCCATCCTTGTGTACTCCTGTGAAACACTTCTTTTGCCCTCACATTTACTTTGGTTCCATCTATTCAATATCTATTTCCCCCTTCCCTTGGGGCCCACAGTGACAGTCAATCTTCATTTCTTGAGGAGCCATGTTCAGAGATACTTGCAACAGTGTTGAGGGCTTGACTTGCTCAACTGCCCTAACTGCCCTGGGAGACACCCTTTCTCTCGAGAGATACAGTTCCCTCCTTTTGATGGCAGTAGTCCTCCTCAGGATGTGGGTCTACCTTCACTGTCATTATATGAGTCTCTACCCAATGGTATAACCCACTCTGGCAAAACGAGCATTCAGATATTCCCGAGGAGTCTGTCCTGCATCAGATTATCCCCTTTGAGTATCTTAAACAGGTAACTTTGCTAATTATATCTTGAAAAGGTTTTCTCAGCATTTTACTTTCAACCAACACCTGAGAATGTCCTATGTTTGTATGTTGCCCCTCCCCCCCCCCAATTTTTTGGGCAATATTACACATCCGCCCATCCCTAGCTCCCCTCAAGCCCCCAAAAGCCCCACCCAATGGTAACCCTATGCCCCCATTTTATCTCTTCCTTGTGCATATACTTACCTCCAGCTTATCATAGATTTCACGCATGTAGATATCAGCTTACATCCTTCCTCTACCCCCTGATTTCCTGTAAGCCTATCTTCCAGTCTCTAGCTCTCTGAGGCAGCTTGTTTATTTCAAATCATTGAGGTCATGTAGTATTTGTCCTTCAATGCCTGGGTTGCTTCACTCAACATAAGGTTCTCAAGATTCATCCATGTTATCACGTGTGTTTGTAGTGTATTTGTTCTTAAAGCCGAGTAGTATTCCACTGTATGTATATACCACATTTTATTGATCCACTCGTCTGTTGATGGACATTTGGATTGATTCCAACTTTTGGCAATAGTGAACAATGCTGCTATGAACATTGGTGTGGTGCACTATATTGGTTTGTGTCCTTGTTTTCAGTTCTGATGGGTATATACTCAGCAGTGGTATTGCTGGGTCATATGGGAAATCTATGGTTAGTTTTTTGAGAAACTGCCAAACTGTCCTCCAGAATGGTTGGATCCTTCCACATTCCCACCAGCAGTGGATGAGTGTCCCATTACTTCACATCCTCTCCAGCATTTGTATTCTTCTGTTTTTTTTTCATAGCTGCCAATCTTATGGGAGTAAGAAGGTATCTCATTGTAGTTTTGATTTGCATTTCCCTGATAGCTAAAGATTTGGAGCATTTTTTCTTGTGCTTTTTAGCCATTTGTATTTCTTCTTTGGAGAAGTGTCTGTTTAAATCTCTTTCCCATTTTTTAAATGCGTTGTTTATCTTTTATTTTCAAAATATAGGGGTTCTTTATATATGCAAGTTATAAGTCTCTTATCAGATATATGGTTGCCAAATATTTTCTCCCTATGTGTAGGTTCCCTTTTTACTTTCTTGACAAACTCCTTTGAAGTGCAGAAGGCTTTAATTTTGAGGGAGTCCCATTGATCTATTTGTTCTTTTGCTGCTCATGCTTTTGGTGTGATGTTCATGAAGCCATTTCCTATTACAAGTTCTTGTAGATGTTTCCCTACACTGCTTTCCAAGGTCTTTATGGTCTTGGTTCTTATATTTAGGTCTTTGATCCATCTCGAGTTGATCTTTGTATAAGGTGTTCGAGATGGTAATCCTCTTTCATTCTTCTACATATGGATATCCAGTTCTTCAGGCACCATTTGTTGAAGAGGCCATGCTCTACCCATTGAGAGGTTTTGGTGGCTTTATCAAATATTATATGGCTATATATATGAGGTTCTATATCAGAACTTTCAATTCAATTCCATTGGTCTGTGTGTCTCTCCTTATGCCAATACCATGCTGTTTTCACTACTGTAGCTTTGTAGTATGTTTTGAAGTCAGGTAGTGTGATTCCTCCAATTTCGTTTCTCTTTTTCAATATTTCTTTGGCTATTCGGGGCCTTTTTCCTTTCCAAATAAATTTCGTAGTTAGTTTTTCTATTTCCTTAAAGAATGCTGTGTTGATTTTTATTGGGATTGCATTGAATGTGTAGATCAGTTTTGGTAGGATAGACATCTTAATAATATTTAGTCTTCCTATCCATGAACCGGGAATATTGTTCCATTTACTTAGGTCTTCTTTGATTTCCTTGAACAGTCTTGTATAGTTCTCGGTGTATAAGTTTTTTACATCTTTAGTTAAATTTATTCCTAATTATTTGATTTTTTTATTTACTATTGTGAATGGTTTTTGTTTCTTGATTTCCTCCTGATCTTGCTCATTATTGGTGTACAGAAATGCTACTTGTTTTTGCACATTGATCTTATCACCTGCGACTTTACTAAACTCATTTTTGAGTTCTAGAAGCTTTGTTGTAGACCTCTGAGGGCTTTCTATGTATAGGAGCATATCATCCGCAAATCATGAAATTTTGACTTCTTCCTTTCCCATCTGAATGCCATTTATATCTGGTTCTTGCCTCAGTGCTCGAGCAAGTACTTCTAAGACAATGTTAAATAGAAGGGAGACAGTGGGCATGCTTGTCTTGTTCCTGACTTTAGAGGGAAGGATTTTAGGATTTCTCCATTGTAATCAATGTTGGCTGTAGGTTTTTCATATATACTCTTTATCATGTTCAAAAAATTTCCTTGTATTCCGATCTTTCAGAGTGTTTTTATCAAGAAAGTGTGCTGTATTTTGTCAAATGCTTTTTCTGCATCTATAGATATAATATCGTGATTTTTTTCCTTCAATCTGTTTTTATGGTGTATTACATTGATTGATTTTCTTATGTTGAACCATCATTGCATACCTGGAATGAATCCCACTTGTTCATGGTGTATAATTCATTTAATGTTATGTTGAATACCATTAGCAAGTATTTTGTTAATTATCTTTGTGTCTAGGTTCCTTAGAGAAGTTGGTCTGTAATTTTCCTTTCTTGTGGTGTCTTTGTTTGGCTTTGGTACTAGGGCAATGTTGGCATCATAGAAGGAGTTAGGCAAAGTTCTTTCCATTTCCTTTTTTTGGAAGAGTTTCAGCAGGATTGGTGTTAGTTCTTTCCGGAATGTTTTGCAGAATTCACCTTTGAAGCCGTCTGGCTCTGGGCTTTTCTTAGTTGGGAGGTTTTTAATGACTGATTCTCTTTACTTGTGATTGGTTTGTTGAGATCATCAATTTCTTCTTTCATCAATATAGGCTGCTTATGTGTTTCTAGGAATTTGTCCATTTCCTCTGATTTATCATTTTTGTTGGAATATAGTTTTTCAAAGTATCCTCTTATGATAGTCTTTATTTCTGTGGGGTTAGTGGTGATATCTCCTTTCTCATTTCTTATTTTGTGTACTTGCATCTTCTCTCTTTTTTCTTTCTTAGTCTCAGTAAAGGTTTGTCAGTTTTATTGATCTTCTCAAAAAACCATCTGTTGGTCTTGTTTATCTTTCCAAGTGCTGTCTTATTTTCTATTTCTTTTAACTCTGCTTTTATCTTTGTTATTTCCTTCCTTCTTCTTCCTCTTGGATTCTTTGTTGTTGTTGTTTTTCCTAATTCCTCCTAATGTGTGGTTAGTTCTTCAATATTTGCTCTTCTTTTTTGATGTATGAATTTATAGCTCTAAATTTCCCTCTCGGCACTGCTTTTGCTGCATCCAATAAATTATGGTATGTTGTGTTATCATTATTATTTGTTTCAAGGTAGTCATTGATTTCTTTTGAGATTTCCTCTTTGACCCACTGTATTCCTAAGAGTGTGCTGTTTAATTTCCATATCTTGGTGTGAAATCTGGGCCTCTGGCCCTTGCAGATTTCCAGCTTCACTCCACTGTTGTCAGAGATATTTTTTTTTGTATGATTTTGATCTTTCTGAGTTCATTAAGCCTTTCTTTCTGACCTAGCATATGGTCTATCTTGGAGGATGATCCATGTGCACTTGAGAAAAATGTATATCCTTCTGTGTTTGGGTGTAATGATCTGTATATGTCTATTAGATCCAGGTCCTCTAGTATACTGTCCAAATATTTTTTTAGTGATTCTCTTTTGAGACGTTTGGTCCACAGTTGATAGTAGTGTATTAAAATCCCCCCTATAATTGTAGATGCATCTATTCTTTCGCTTAGTTTTTCAGGCATTTGCCTCATGTATTTAGATGCACCCTTGTTAGGAGCATAAATATTTATGATTCTTCATTCTTCTTGACAGATTTTACCTTTCACTAATATGTAGTATCCTTCTCTGTCTCTCACAATTGTTTCACATTTAAAGGCTATTTTTTCTGATGTTCATATAGCTACTCCTGCCTTTTTTTGGTTATTGTTTGCTTGTAAGATTGTTTTCCAACCATTCACTTTCAACCTCCATGAGTCTCTGGGTCTAAGATGTGTCTCTTGTAGACAGCATATAGATGGGTCATATTTCCTTATCCAATGTCCCAGTCTGTATATTTTGATAGGTGAGTTTAATCCATTGACATTCAGTGTTATTACTTTCAAGGAATTATTTATGTTAGCCATATTTTGATTGGACTTGTGTTTGTCTTTTTTTTCTTCTCTTTTTGTCTTTTTTGTTGCTCTTAGACTCTCCTCCAACTCTGCCTATCCTATTTTTTCCTTTCTTCCTGCATAACTCCCTTTAGAATTTCTTGAAGGGGAGGTTTCTTGTTGGCATACTCTTTCAGTTTCTGTTTATCTGTGAATATTTTGAACTCTCCATCATTTTTGAATGCTAGTTTAGTTGGATAGAGTATTCTTGGTTGGAAATTTCTTTCCTTTAGTACCTTGACTATATCATACCACTGCCTTCTTGCCTCCATGGCTTCAGTTGAGAAATCGGCACTTAATCTTATGGAGTTTCCCTTGTATGTGATGGTTTTCTTTTCTCTTGCTGCTTTTAGAATGTTCTCTTTGTCTTGAGCATTGGATAATTTGACAAGTATATGTCTTGGGTTTGGGCCTGTTGGAGTTTATGACAATTGGGGTTCGCTGTGCTTCTTGGATATGTACATCTGTCTCTTCCAGTAGGTTTGGGAAGCTTTCAGCCATTATTTCCTGCAACACTCCTTCTGACCCCTTTCCCTTCTCTTCTCCTTCTGGGATGCCTATAATATGTATGTTTGACTGTTTTGCATTGTCATTCAGGTCCCTAAGTCCTAGCTGGATTTTTCCCATCTTTTTATGGATATATTCTACTATCTGTTTGATTTCTGATGTACTGTGTTCCACATCACAATTCTCTGCTCTGCCTCTTCTAATCTGCTGATATTTGCTGTGAGTGTACTTTTGATTTCTTGAACTGTGGTGTTCATTCCCATTATATCTGTTATTGTTTTGCGTATATCTGCAATTAACCCTCCAAGTGTTGTCTTCATGTTGATAACCTCTTCCTTTACTTCATTAAACTTGTCTGTGATATATGTTCTGAGATCTTTAATTACTTGTGCGAAGTTCTGCTCCCCTTCCTGGTTTTTAGTGTGTTCATTGGATTCAGCCATGTTTTCTTGATTACTGGTTTGGTTTGTAGATTTTTGTTGCTGTGTGTTCATTGTTTTATCTTGATGGGTTTAATCAGTTCCTTACCTTTTTTTTTTTTCTTGGAGATTAATTAGCTGTTGTTTTTGTGTAAGTGTTATATCTTCTCTTTGTCACTTTGTTCTTATTCTAATTTCTTATTGCTGGCTGAGTTCACTTTGAAGGAAAGTATTATGGTCAGGGAAAGGCAATTGTGTAAGCAAGGAAAAAGTGTAAAGTAGTATTGGTGATAAATGTTAACAGAGCAACAATATGAGATCTGGTAGGATGGATATTAGAGAGTCATGTAAGTTGTGTAGAATTATAGCAGTAGGTAGAGTACCTATAGTGAGGTAGTCAACTGAACATGGAAGGAATATGGTATGAATTAAAAAATTATTGTTTTTGTGTGAGCGGGAAAGAGAAAAGAAAGTCAATAGTTTCAGGAGTGGACAAAAGACAGAAAAGAAAACAAAGGTATTAGAAATTAAGAGTTAGACACTTTGGGGATCAAAGAAAGAGAGGTGGAATATAGGAGAGACAGTAGATTATGAAGGATATCAAGATGTAGGGGAAAGGGGATAGTGTAGGTAGCCAAAATCAATTCACACAGAAATGAGGCAATGGAGGATGAGGAAACCCAGCAAATGTGCGGTGTTCCCTGCAGCACCTATTGTATAATTAAGATAAAATAAAATAAGAAGAAAATGCAGGATAAGAGAAAAAAAGAAGAGAAGAAAGAAAGAAAGAAAAAGGAGGTGGGTAAAGGGAGGGGAACAAGTAAGGAAAAGAAAAAAAGATATAGAACAACCACAACAGCAACAACAAAATAAACCCCCTAAATAACTGAAAACAAAAGACTTTGGGGGATACGATGGGACAAAAGACTAGGAGATAATGCAATGTTAGCAATCAGGACAATAAAAAATAAAAAAATAAAATAAAAATAAAAAAACAAAACAAAACAAAACAAAAAAGAAAAAATGCAAACGTTGAGGGCTAGGACATTCAAGGACCTCAGATGGATCTCAGGGCATGATGGATTCAGGGATGGAAAGTCTGTGATATTGGAGACTCAAGAGATGTGATTCTCTGGGTTGTGGGCCACCAGGGTCTAGGGGCCTCAGACCCGGCAACCTCAAATCTGGTTAATAGGGAGCCTGGGAACACCACAGTGCAACACAGCCTTCAGGAATCCCCACAGCTGGGTGTCAGCCCTATGGGAGCAGTCACATCCACAAACTGTGACCTATGTGTCTGAACCCCACAATTCATCCACTCACTCGGGTCTCTTCTGTGGCTGTATTACTAATCTGACTTCAGGACACCTCCCACCCTGTAAGGCCCTGGAATGACCACCTGGGGGTGCCTCTACACTGCAGCCAATTTAATGATGCAGATCAGTAGCCAGGCTCGGGTGTGGGGCTGCAGCCAGAAATGCCGATAACAGAGTCCAAAACCGAAATTCCCATGCTTCGCAAAATGTTCCCCTAATCAGCTTCCAGACGTTTCCCACCCTGCTGGTCCCTGAAACAGCCTCCTGGTGATGTCTCTTTATTGTGAGCAATTTAAGGCTGCTGCAGATCGGCAGATGGCCTTGGGGGGCAGGGCTCTAGCCAGAAGCGCTATTATTTGTGTCCGCAATCAAAAATTCCCTGCCTTGCCATGAAACTCCCATTTGTCTCCCTTAATTGGTTTGCATAGACCTCCTGCCCTGTTAGCCCCCCAATAGCCCACTCAGGGCTTATGAATTCCCCAGTACCACAGAGCCTCCAGAAATCACCTCCCCAGCGCCAATGCCACAGCTCCGTCCACCCCAGGAGGGAGCGTCCTGCACGCAGCTCCCACCTCCATGTAACAGAGCCTCAATTTTATTTTATACATGAATTTTCTGTTACTTTCCCACCAAATCAATGTGCAGACACCTCCTGTCCTGCAAAATCCCGAAACAGCCTGGTCCCAAAGAATTTCCAACGCTGCCCAGTCACTTCTTTGCAGGAGGTATTATCAGGTATGCTCACTCAGCCACCATCTTGCCCTGCCTCCTGAACCTTAAATTTAAATTCAGTAAAGACACAAGCAGATATGGAAAAACCTCACAAGATAATGCTTTCTTCTGTGTTCATGTTACTGGCATCTACTATGTAATCTCTTTGCTCAAGTTCTTTATACTTTTGTCTATATTTTTTCCAATTTGTTTTTCTTCTTGTTTTTTTTTAAAGGTAACTCATTAGAAAGCTATATTGCATTTTTAAAATTTAAGTCATTTGTAAGGTGTCCTAATAGAGAGGCTGCTACTATAAATACATCCTGCCTCTTATATTTGAAATATTTTACATACAATTATTCTGACAGTCATGAATACTGCTGTCAATTTTTTGCTACCATAGTTTAAGAAATGTCAGGCTGCTGTGCAGCCAACACCTATGTCTTACTTAGGGAGGCTTTAAGTATAGCTGCATGATAAGATTAAAATAAAAAATAGAGTTAAAGGAGAAGATGTTTAAAGAAATTTAAAAAGGTGAAATGCTCAGATCTCCCTTAAAGAAGTAAGAAATGCAAAATGAACTTGCACAGCTTCATGAAGATTTATGGAAATACCCATTCATAAATGTTTGATATGAACTAATGTGAATACAAAATAATAATGAGAAATCTAGCTATTAGTACTCCATATAAGATACATCCCTATTGAATAGCTGAAATTTTCAGTTACTCTCATTATGAGTCTCTCTGTCTTATGCTTCTAGAATGAAAAGAGTTAAAATATTTTTAAACTATATATTCTTAAAAATACCAAAGAATGTTTTTGAGAGTTAAACATTTTGATTTCATTAGATTAAATATTGAAATGTATCCTGTGTGGATACTTGTGGTTTAACATTGTAAGTCAATACAAGTATGTAAATATGAATGAAATATAACCCTCACTTACTTTTGGAAGCAATAACATACTACAATTTAATTTTGTAAGTTATTAAAATAATTTAGAAGTGAATAATCATGTAATTCACTTAACTTTTAAAAACAAATATGATACTCTGTCGATTTGTTAGGTGAATCTTCCATTTTATTATTGTCTGTAAGTTAGTAAAAGCACATGGAAGTGTATAAAGCATGTATTTAACTTAGTTTTTGAAAGTAAAGAACACAGTTTTCACTCCTCACTGCATGAGCTTGTGTCTTACGATGGGTTGTAAGACACTACAAGTACATAGAAGTGAATGAACATGTCTTTCACTTCATTTCTGAAACTAAACAACATACTATCTTCACAGATCACTAGGGGAAATTTGTGTTTTTACATAGTTTTTAGTCAATATATGTACTTAGAAGTGAATGAAGCATGTATTTCACTTATTGAAATTAAACAACATACTCTATCACAGTTCTTTAGGCAAACCTTGTTTTTAACATGATTTGTAAGTCAATAAAAGTATGTATAGGTGAATGGAGAATATCTTAGTTTTGAAAACAAAGGAACATATACTGTTTTCTTATCGCACTACATGAAACTTGGGTTTTGACATGTTTGCCAGTCAAAGCAAAAACTTAGATGTGAATGAAGCATATATTTCAATAAGTTTTTTGAAACTAAATACCATATGTTTACACACCTCAGTAGGTGAATTTTGTGATTTAACGTTATTTGTAAGTCCATATATGTACATAAGAGTGAAAAATGTATTCACATATACTTCAGCTCTAAACTTAATTTTGTATTTGAAGTTCACTGGTTGAACTTGTGTTTTAGCATTATTTATAAGACAATGAAAGTACCTAGAAGTGAAGGAAAATGTGTATCACTTAGGTTTTGAAACTAAACAACATAATATTTTTATAGCTCAGGAGGTGAATCTTGTGTTTTAATATTGGTTGTAAGTCAATACTAATGTGTATAACTGAATGAAACATGACTTTCACTTGTTTTGAAAATTAAGAACATACTCTTTTTCTGTCTCCCTAGGTGAAACATTGGTTTTGACATTGTAAGTTATAGCAAGTACATAGACATGAATGGAGCATGAATTTCACATGGTTTTTGGAACTACAGATGATAGAGTTTTTGCAGTTCATTAGGTGAAATTTGTGTTTTAACATTGTAAAAGTATGCCAGTGTATAGAAGAAAATAAAAAATATATATCACTTAGATTTTAGAGTTAAATATTAAGCTCATTTACCATGTCAGTAGAGAATCTTGTGTATTAACACTGGTGAAAGTGAAACTTGTGTTTTGACAATGTATTTTTTTCCTTCACTTGGAAAAATTAGATTTTTTAATGTGGTAATATGTATATAACATAAAACTTGCCATTTACCATTTTTAAATGTACAATTCATTTACAAACAACTTTAATGGCATTTATAACATTGTGCTACCATCACCACCATCCATTACCAAGCCTTTATCACTCTAATTATATTTGCTATACCTATTAAGCAATAACTCCCTGCTCTATCCCTGTCCCCTGCTGTCTCTACCCAGCCTGAGGTAACCTCTAATCTGCTATGAATTTACTTATTCTAAATATTTCCTCTATAGGTGGAATCATACAGTAAATGGAAATGAGCCTTTTGTGTCTGACTCATTTCACTCAACATGATGTCTTCAAGGTTCATCCATGCTGTAGCATGTGTCAGAACTTCATTCCTTTTCATGGCTGAATAATAGTTGAGTTGAATGTATATGCTACATTTTGTTTATCTATTCAACTGTCAATGGACACTTAGATTGTGTGGTAGTTTGGGAATGTGTGTTCCCCAGAAAATCATGTTCTTTTTTTTCTCTTTATTTAATTTTTTAATGTTACATGACAAAAATATGAGGTCCCCATACACCCCACAACCCCCTGACCACACTCCACCCATAACAACATCCTCCTCCATCATCATAAGACATTCATTGCATTTTGTGTATACATCTCTGAGCACCTCTGCACCTGATGATCACTGGTCCACACCATAGCCCACACTTTACCTCAGTCCACTCAGTGGGCCATGGGAGCACATAATATGTCCAGTAACTGTCTCTGCATCACCACCCAGGACAATCCCAACCCCTCAAAATGCCCCCATATCACATCTCTTCCTCCCACTCCCTCCCCACAGCAACCACCATGACCACTTTCTCCACACCAATGCCACATTTTCTTCAATTACTAAACACAATAGTTCATGAATAGAATATCAGTAAGTCCACTCTAATCCATTCTCTATTCCTCTATCCGGTGGACACTAGACTGGTCGTGTCCACCCTATATCTATATCAAGAGGGGGCTTAGATTCCACATGGATGCTGGATGCAATTCTCCTGCTTTCAGTTGTAGGCACTCTTGGCTCTGTGGTGTGGTGGTTGACCTTCTTCACCTCCATGTTAGCTGAGTGGGGTAAGTCCAATAAACCAGAGTGTAGGAGCTACAAGTGTGTTGAGGCCCAGGTTCTGGCTATCACATGGTCAGTCCAGAGATTCACGTCCCCTGGGTATCCACTAAACCCGAGCACCAATTACAGATCCAGTAAAAGTAACAGGAGAGGTTTGTGGACAAAGATCACATCTGAGTCCAGCTCCATCACACAGAAACACAAACTCCAAAGTAGGGCCAACTGACATGGCACTGAACTCCATCTGCCATGCCCATAGAACCTGTGGGTCTCTGCAGCCCTCAGAAGAACCAATACTTGTGCTTGCATCTACTTTTATGTCTCTGGGACTCTGATCATGTGTGCATAAGGGCAACCCCTCTGATAACCTCCTGGCTCTTTTTGAAGACTCATAGCCATATAAACTCATTTGTCCTTTCCACTTAACCATTTTATTCAGGTCAAAAAGCATTTTTAACTCCTGGTATTATATGTAGACTGAGATATTCTGCTGGTCCAAGTTGACGCATTTATTCAAGGTCATTTTCTAGTTACACCATCAACTCGTACTTGGTAGTAATCCCTCCGTGCCAGGGAGGCTCATCCCCAGGAATCATGTCCCATGCTGGGGCAAGGCAACACATTTACATGCACAGTTTCGCTTCAAGACTGGCCACATTTGAGCAACACAGAGGCTCTCAGGAGGTAACTCTTCAGCACCCTGCAGCTCCAGGCCCTTTGCTTATTTCAGGTGCACGGGCTTACAAGTGTAGCCATTAGTATTAGGGGCTCACTGTTGGACCTCCCTTCTTTTTTGGTCTTGTTGTTGCACTTGGGGGATTGTTGCTATTCCTTTAGGGACTGTAATAGAGTTCCCTGCCTAGGAACTCAGCACTCTCTCAGTTATCGTTTTTAATTTAACCACTATGAAAATATCCAAGTATTTTTATGTACCCTACATATATGCCCTGGAGAACTCCTTGCCAACTATTTGTCCCCTGTCAATAACATCCCACACCAGTATTCCTCCCCTGCCATTGTGGAAACTCTCTGTGATCCAAAACTTCTTAAAAATTAAGCCCAAAATATTGCCAGGTTCCATTAATAGTAAAATGGAATTAGTGATGAGTTTAAAGGTTATATAGAAAATACATATTTAATCTGGAAAAAGTACAGTAAAAATAAAATGGGGTATTAAAAAATTTAAAAATACAAAAGCTTTGTTTTTGGTGTTTTGCCTTCCATCACTGCAATAAGTGTTGCCCTGTATGCAAATTGGCAAGGCAACTTCTCCTCAGTGTCTACGTCCTTTCTTTTTCTTTTTCTTTTCCTAATTATTAAGCTTATCTTCACAGAAGTTTTAGATCACAGTAATTTATATATACAATGTACAGTACTTCCACATATCCAACATGAAACCCTTTTCCCTTCCACAGGAATAATCTCACATGTTCATACTGTATTTACAAAAACTGATGTAGAGATGTTAAGATGATAGCTTTCAAACAATGTAACATTTGGGTTTACATAGGGTTTATATTTTAGACTATACAATTTTCTAAAGTTTTAGGTATCTTATGTTTTACATTATGATTTACATTTTGGTCTGTCAGCCCCTAAACATTTTTGGTGTAATTTAACATGTCTTATATACATCTTTGCATAATCTTGTGAACACTTCTATTGCCCACATGGTTACATTGATTCCATCTATTCAATACCTCTTTCCCCTCCCCTCAGAGCCCTCAGTGACAGTCAATCTTCATTGCTTGAAGGACCATGTTCAGAGACACTTGCAACAGTGTTGAGGGTTTGACATGCTCAACTGCCCTAATGCACTGGGAGCCACCATTTCTCTTGTGAGATACAATTCCCTCTATTTGAGAACATCAGTCCTCCCCAGGATGTGGGTATACCTTCACTCTCATTATATGGGTCTCTGTCCAATGATATAATCTACTATGGCAAAATGATACTCACACACTCCCGAGAAGCCTGTCCTGCATCAGATTATCCCTTTTAAGTGTCTTAAACAGGTTACCTTCCTTATTATATTTTTAAAAAACTTTTCTCAGCATTATACTCTCAACCAAATACCTGACAATCTCCTATGATCATATGTTCCCCCACCCTCCCCCCAATTTCTTGGGAAATATTACCCATCCTCCCATCCCTAACCCCCCCCTTGGGCCCACAAAGTCCCACCCAAAGGTAAACCTATGCCCTCATTTTATCCCTCCTTGTACAAATACTTACCTTCAACTTATCATGGATTTCACTCAATTAGGTGTCAGCTTGCATCCTTCTTCTACCCCCAATTTCCTGTAAGCCTATCATCCAGTCTCTAGCTCTCTGAGGCAGCTTTGTTTACATAGTTCATATTATTGAGGCCATGTAGTATTTGTCCTTCATTGCCTGGGTTGCCTCATGCAGTGTAAGGTTCTCAAGTTTCATCCATGTTGTCACATGTGTTTGTAGTGTATTCGTTCTTAAAGCTGAGTAGTATTCCATTGTATGTATATACCACATTTTTTTATCCATTCATGTGTTAATGGGCTTTTGGGTTGCTTCCAACTTTTGACAATAGTGAACAATGCTGCTATGAACATTGGTGTGCATATATCAGTTTGTGTCCTTGTTTTCAGCTCTACTGGATATGTATCCAGCAGTGGATATCCAGGGTCATATGGCAAATCTATAGCTAGTTTTTTTTGAGAAACTGCCAAACTGTCCTCCAGAATGGTTGGATCCTTCTGCATTCCCACCAGCAGTGGATGAGTGTTCTCATTCCTCCACATTCTCTCCAGCATTTGTAGTCTTCTGTTTTTTCATAGTTGCCAATCTTATGGGAGTAAGATGGTATACCATTGTAGTTTTGATTTGCATTTCCCCAACAGCTAGAGATTTGGAGCATTTTTTCTTGTGCTTTTTAGCCATTTGTATTTCTTCTTTGGAGAAGTATCTGTTTAAAACTTTTTCCCATTTTTAAAATGGGTTGTTTCTCTTTTTATTTTTGAGATATAGGAGTTCTTTTTATATGTAGGTTATAAGTCTCCTATCTTATATATGGTTACCAAATATTTTCTCCCATTGTGTAAACTCTCTTTGCACTTTCTTGACAAACGTTTTTGAGGTGCAGAAGGCTTTAATTTTGAGGAAGTCCCATTTATCTATTTGTTCTTTTGCTGCACATGCTTTTGGTGTGAAGTTCATGGATCCATTTCCTATTACAAGGTCCTGTAGATGCTTCCCTACACTGCTTATATGTAGGTCTTTGCTTCACCTTGAGTTGATTTTTGTATAAGGTGTGAGTTGGTAATCCTCTTTCATTCTTTTACATATGGATACCCAGTTCTCCAGGAATTATTTGTTGAAGAGGCCATTCTCTCCCAGTTGAGAGGTTTTGTGGCTTTATCGAATATTATATGACTATATATATGAAAATCTATATCAGAACTCTCAATTCGGTTCCATTGGTCAGTGTGTCACTCCTTGTGCCAATACCATGCTGTTTTTATTACTGTAGCTTTGTAGTATGCTTTGAAGTCAGGTAGTGTGATTCCTCCAATTTTGCTTTTCTTTTTGAACATGTCTTTGGCTACTCAGAGCCTCTTCCCTTTCCAAATAAATTTCATAGTTTTTCTACTTCCTTAAAGAATGCTGTGTTGATTTTTGTTGGGATTGCATTGAATGTGCTGATCAGTTTTGGTAAGTTAGACATCTTAATAATATTTAGACTTCCTATCCATGAACAGGGAATTGTCTTCCATTTATTTAGGTCTTCTTTGATTTCCTTGAACAGTTTTGTATAGTTCTCAGTGTATACGTTTTTTACATCTTTTATTTAAATTTATTCCTAGGTATTTGATTTTTTAAATTATTGTAAATGGTATTTGTTTCTTGATTTCCTCCTGAGC
The DNA here is from genome assembly GCF_030445035.2 of Dasypus novemcinctus. NCBI lineage: Eukaryota > Metazoa > Chordata > Mammalia > Cingulata > Dasypodidae > Dasypus > Dasypus novemcinctus. Next base: position 1,700,242 of record NW_027261977.1, on the reverse strand, counting down.
TTGCTCATTATTGGTGGAGAGAAATGCTACTGATTTTTGCGCATTCATCTTATAACCTGCAACTTTACTAAAATCATTTATGAATTCTAGAAGCTTTGTTGTAGACCTCTGGGTTTTCTATGTATAGCATCATGTCATCTGCAAATAATGAAATGTTGACTTCTTCCTTTCCAATTTGAATGCCTTTTATATCTGGTTCTTGCCTCAGTGCTCGAGCAAGTACTTGTAAGATAATGTTAAAAAGAAGAGGTGATAGTGGGCATCCTTGTCTTGTTCCTGATCTTAGAGGGAAATATTTTAGGATTTCACCATTGTAAACGATGTTGCCTGTGAGTTTTTCATATATACTCTTTATCATGTTCAGAAAATTTCCTTGTATTCCAATCTTGTGGAGTGTTTTTATCAAGAAAGAGTGCTGTGTTTTGTCAAATGCTTTTTCCGCAAGTATAGATATAATCATGGGATTTTTTTCTTCATTCTGTTTATATGGTGTAATACATTGATTGATTTTCTTATGTTGAACCATCCTTGCATACCCAGAATGAATCCCACTTGGTCATGGTATATAATTCATTTAATGCGTTGTTGAAGATGGTTAGCAAGTATTTGTCGAGGATTTTTGCATATAGATTCATTAGAGAAATTGGTCTTGAAATTTCCTTTCTTGTGGTGTCTTTGTTTGGCTTTGGTGCTAGGGTAATGTTGGCATTATAGAATGAGTTAGGTAGAGTTCCTTCTGTTTCAATTTTTTGGAAGAGTTTCAGCAAGGTTGGCATTAGTTCCTTGGGAATGTTTTGTAGAATTCACCTGTGAAGGTACCTGGCCCTGGGTGCTTCTTAGTTGGGAGTTTTTAAATGATTCTATATCTTTACTTGTGATTGATTTGTTGAGATCATCAATTTCTTCTTTCATCAATAGAGGCTGCTTATGTGTTTCTAGGAATTTGTTCATTTCCTCCGAATTGTCAGTTTGGTTGGAATATAGTTTTTCAAAGAATCCTCTTATGGTTGTCTTTATTTCTGTGGGGTCAATGGTGATATCTCCTTTCTCATTTCTTATTTTGTGTATTTGCATCTTCTCTCTTTTTTTTCTTTGTTAGTCTCACTAAAGGTTTGTCAATTTTATTGATCTTCTCAGACAACCAGCTCTTGGTCTTGTTTATCTTTTCAAGTGCTTTCTTTTTCTCTATTTCATTTAGTTCTGCTTTTATCTTTGTTCTTTGTTCTTTATTCTTCCTGTGGCATTACTATGTTGTTTTTTTTACTAATTCCTCCGAATGTGCAGTTAGTTCTTCAATTTTTGCTCTTTCTTCTTTTTTGATGTATGAAATTATGGCTATAAATTTCCCTCTCAGTACTCCTCTTGTGGCATCACATAAGTTTTGGTATGTGGTGTTATCATTTTCATTAGTTTCATGGTAGTTACTAATTTCTTTTGAGATTTTCTCTATGACCCACTGTTTTTCTAAGAATGTACTGTTTAATTTCCATGTCTTGGTGTGAAATCTCGGTCTTTGGCCCTTGCAGATTTCCAGCTTCACTCCACTGTGGTCAGGGATATTATTTTGTATAATGTCATCTTTTTGAAATCATTAAGCCTTTTTTGTGGCTTAGCGAATGGTCTATCTTGGAGAATGATCCATGTGCACCTGAGAAAAATGTATATCCTGCTGTATTTGGGTATAATGATCTGTATATGTCTATTAGGTCCAGCTCCTCTAATATACTGCTCAAAGTTTTTGTTTCTTTATTGATTCTCTTTTGAGATGTTCTGTCCAAAGTTGATAGTGGTGTATTATCAAAGTCTCCCACTATAATTGTAGAGACATGTATTCTTTCATTTAGTTTTTCCAGTGTTGACTTCATGTATTTGGAGGTGCCCTTGTTAGGAGCATAAATATTTCTGATTGTTCATTGTTCCTGAAAGATTATCCCTTTCACTAATATGTACTATCCATCCTTGTCTCTCACAAATTTTTTTGCATTTATAGCCTATTTTGTCTGATATTAATATAGATTTTCCTTCCTTTTTTTGGTTATTGTTTCTTGTAAGATTGTTTTCCAACCATTCACTTTCAACCTCCTTGAATCCCTGGGTCTGAGAGGTGTTTCTTGTAGACAGCATATAGATGAGTCATATTTCCTTATCCAGTCCTCCAATCTGAATCTTTTGACAGATGAGTTTAATCCATTGGCATTCAGTGTTATTACTTTCAGGGAATTATTGATTTAGCCATATTTTGTTTGAACTTGTGTTTGACATATTTTGTTTGTTTTTTTCCTTCTCTTTTTGTCTTTTATGTTGCTCTTACACGCTCCTCCATTTCTGCCTCTCCTATTTTTTCCTTTCTTCCTGTAGAACTCGCTTTAGTAGTTCTTGAAAGGCAGGGTTCTTGTTGGCATACTCTTTTAATTTCTGTTTAATTTGAGTATTTTGAACTCTCCATCATTTTTGAATGCCAGCTTAACTGGGTAAAGTATTCTTGGTTGGAATTTTTTTTCTTTTAGTACCTCGACTACATCATACCACTGCCTTCTTGCCCCATGGTTTCAGATGAGAAATCAGCACTTAATCTTATGGAGCCTCCCTTGTATGTGATGATTCTCTTTTCTCTTGCTGCTTTTAGAATTTTCTCCTTGTCTTGAGCATTGGATAATTTTATAAGTATATGTCTTTGGGGTAAGCCTGTTTGGATTTATGGTGTTTGGGGTGTGTTGTGCTTCCTGGACATGTACATCCATCTCTCCCAGTAGATTTGGGAACTTTTCAGACATTATTTCCTCCAACACCCTTTCTGTCCCCTTTCCCTTCTCTTCACCTTATCGGATGCCTATAATATGCATGCTTGTGTATTTTGCATTGTCACTTAGGTTCCTCAGCCCAGCTGGATTTTTTTCTATCTTTTTATCAATCAGCTCTTCTGTCTGTTTGATTTCCACATCGCTGATTCTCTCTTCTGCCTCTTCTAATCTACTGCTATTTACTGAGAGTGTATTTTTGATTTCTTGAACTGCAGTGTTCATCACCATCATATCTGTTATCTTTTTGTTTATTTCTGCAATTTTCTCTCTAATTGTTTTCTTCCTATTGTTAATCTCTTGCTTTACTTCATTAAATTGGTCTCTAATATATGTTTTGAGATCTTTAATTACTTGCCTGATGTTCTGCTCCTCTTCCTTGTTTTTAGTTTGTTCATTGGATTTGGGCACGTTTTCCTGATTATTGGTTTGGTTTGTAGTTTTTTGTTGCTGTCTGGTCATCATTTTATCTTGACAGGTTTAATCAGTTCCTTAGTTTCTTTGTCTAGTCTTGGGGACTATTTAATTGTTGTTTGTGCATAAATGTTATGTCTTCTCTTTGTTACTTTGTTCTTCATACTCTATTTTCTTGTTGCTGGCTAAGTTCACTTTAAAGGAATATATTAGGGCCAGAGAAAGCGAAATGAGTAAGAAAAGAAAATGTATAAAGTAGTATTGGTAATAAATGTTAACAGAGCAACAATGTGAGATCTAGGAAAATAGATCTTAGACTCGTGTAATTTGTGTGGGTTACAGGAGTAAGTAGAGTTCCTTGAATGAGACAGTCAACTGAATATGGGGAGGAATATAGTATGAATTAAAAGGCCAGTGTTTTCATGAGAGAGGGAAAGAGAAAAGAAGGACAATAATATCAAGAGCAGATAAAAGACAGAAAACAGAACAAAGGTATTAGAAATAAAAGACAATTTGTGGGCCAACAAAAGTGAGGTGTAATGTAAAAGAAACAGTAGATGATGGAGGATAGAAAGATGTAGGGGAAAGGGGTTAGGGTAGGTGGCAAAAATCAGTACACACAGAAAAGAGGAAATGGAGGACGAGAAAACACAGAAAATGTGAAGCGCTCCCTGTAGCACCTATTATATAAAGAAAATAAAATAAAAAAGAAGAAAAAGAGAGAAAAGAAAAAAAGAGAAGAGAAAAGGGATGGCAAAAAAGGGTTCGAAAACAAGCAAGAAAAAGAGAGAGAGAGAGAAAAAAACTAAATAAATGATAAAGGACCTTGAGGGAGAAAATGGGAGAAAAACCCAGGAGACAATGCAATATTAGCAACCACGACAAAAAAAGGAAAAAGAAAAACAAACAAAAACCAATGTTTCAAAGAAAAAAAAACAAAAACCAATGTTTCAAGCTAGGAATCCTCTATGCAGTTAAATAATATGCCTAGGCATCTGACATTCCCCCTTTCTCCCTTCCTTACCTCTATTTCTCCCAGGGCAGCAGGAGAGCTGCCTGAGAGGTCTGGTAGGAGATTCAAGTAGGTCCTTGTTGAACCAACTCAACACAGAAGACATGACTCTTTATTTCCAGTGTGAGAGCACCTACACCTCACCAGAAACCCCAAATATGCTATTGGAAGCTGGGATAGCACTTCCTAAAGTCCCTCCCCCTTAGGTGTGCTAGGGGAGGTCTAATATTGATTTTCTGACTCCACCTGCTCCCAGACCAAATTTTCTATCCCAGGATGCTTAGGTAAATTGGACTTTCTCAGAAGATTCACCTCTCCTTTCTTCCCAGACTCTTCCCAAGTCAGCTGGTACACTCCTACAAGGTCAAGGGGAGAGAGAGAGAAAAAAACAACAACATAAAACACGGAGGGCTGTTTTAATCAAGGACCTCAGATGGACTTAGGGTGCGGTGGATTCGGGGATGGGAAGTCTATGATATTGCAGACTCAAGGTATGTGAGTCTCTGGAGCGTGGGCCACCAGGGTTTAGGGGACACAGACCTGGGAACCACGCATTCAGTTAACACAGGGCCTGGGAACACCACAGCAAAACAAAGCCTTCAGGGATCACCACAGTCAGGCCTCCAGGCCTAGGGGGAGGGATCCTGCCCACAACTTCTGACCTCCATGTTAGAAACCCAAAATTCCACCTCTCATAAGAATCTCTTCTGTCACTGTCTCACCAAATTGACATCCAGATACCTCCTGCCATGCAAGCCCCTGAAACAGCCCACTCAGGGATGGGAACACCCCAGCACATCAAAGCCTTCAGAAATCACTGCATCCGTGCTGGCAGCCCCAGGGGGAAGGGTCCCACACACAACTTCCAACCTCCATGCAAGAGACACAAAATTCTACCTCTTGCAAGAATGTCCTCTGTCACTGTCCCACCAAATCGAGGTTCAGACACCTCCTGCCCTGCAAACACCTGCAACAGCCCAGTCCACCAGGACTCCGACCCTACACAGCCACTTCTTTGCAGGAGAGTTTATGAGGTGCACTCACTCAGATGCCATCTTGCCCTACCTCTGGGAATTTTTTATTACACTGGAGACCCCACAAAACCCCTCAGGGGTGACATATCAAGTATACAAGGTAGAGTTTGATAATTTATCCCAGAGCTTGAGTTGATTTGTGCTTATTGTATTGTTTCAAAAGTGTTTGTTGGTTGATCTCCCCATTCCAATTGACTCCTTTTCTAATTAAATTCTATAATATTCTAGGTATTTGGTCTGGTCGATGAAAGGGCATGCCAGCATCCCACCAGACCTAAAAATTCTTGTACTTCTGTCAGTTTAATGGGTGTTGAAAAGTCTTCTATTTTAACCTATTTGTTGTGTCTTGCCCAACCATATAAACCCTCAAGTGTTTGATAGACAACCCAAGTTCTTGTAGCTTGGAACATTTTATAGTCCAGCCTTCTGTGTGAAGATGAGTAACCAAAGATTCCAAGATTTCTGTAAGCACAGGCAGGTCATTAGATGTTAATATGAGATCATCAATGCAACAAAACATGGCTACATTGCTTGGTTTGTTCCATTTCTCAAGGCTGTTTCCACAAGCCTATTACATAAGGAGGAGTTATGTAGATAGCCTTGTGGCAGCACCTGAAATATCCACTGCCAGCTTTCCTGAGTAAAAGCAAAATGGTCTTGTGATGCTTTATCAATAGTGATAGAAAAGAGAGCATCAGCTAAATCTAATACAAAATGATATGTTTCTAAATTCAGACTAATTTCACCAAGATGCTGTGCAATTATTGGGCCAGCAGCAAATGCCGGGGTGGAACTTTATTCATTTCCTTATAATCAACATTCTCCATGAAACATCAGGCTTCCTTTTTGACACACTGGGGAATTAAAAGGGCTCTGACAGAGCTGTATAATTTCAACTTTTGCTAACTCTGATATAGTATGACTGATTTCATCATGTCTTTCTAGCAGAGTACTGCTTAATTGGCCAACATTCTTCATGGAACCAGAAGAGTCAGTTGCGAATATTTAGCATATCCTCTTTGTATAGCATTGACTACTCTTGTGTACAGGCAAAACTTACTAACACTTGGCAGTGGTGTGAGGCTCAATAAGATGTCAACCCCCAACATATATCCTTTTATAGGAGAGATATGTACACGGTAAGGCTGGGGAGGTAAGAGGCTGACACTCAACATAAGCATGACTCTTCTTAATCTGATCACCATGCTTTTGCTTCAGTGACCAATTGTTTGTCTGTGCTGTCATGTAAAGCTGTGAGAAGAGGTCATATAACAGCAGCAGCCAGAGCACATCATTCCTTTTTCTTTATATATAATTTTTCAAAGATCTTTTCCACCTGAATAAATTGCATGTGTGTATCCAGAGTGCCCCTCAAGTCTTTAATGGAACCCTGCATATCTATGAGATGAGCCATATAGAGAAACAAGGCCACCCTAGGGTTTCCCCCACAGAATTTAGCATTACCTCCACAAACTTCCCAATAAAGTGTGGGATTTCCCCATAGAATTTGAGATTACCATTGCAGACTCCCCAGTAAAGGGCAAGATTTCCCCACATGATTTGAGATTACCCCCAAAGACTTCCCAAAAAAGGGTAAGATTTCCCCCCACAGAATTTTGGATTTCTCCCACAGAATTCCCTGTAGCAGATATGTTCTCTGTGACACTGCAACTCTGAGGAGTCTCTAGAATCTCTTGTTGACTATAGGATGTACTGTAAAAAAAATTACTATTTAGAATATTTTGAAATTGTAAGCTTTTAATCAATAGACCCTGTTGTTCTAACCTAGAATTGTTAATGATTAACTTGACCTTTGTCCTTGGAATGTTGTAATGTTGCTATGCAGGCAACCCCCTCACCTATTAGCTAAAAACACACACACAATGGAATATCACTCAGCTGTAAGAAGGAATACAGACTAACACATGGGACAACATGGATGAATCTTGTGGACCTCATGTTGAATGAAGCAAGTCAGGCTTTGAAGAACAAAGACTACATGAGCTCTCTGATATGAATTAAGCAAATCATGCTGTCTCAAAGAGCTGATAATCTGTAAGAAATAGGGGGTAGAGGAAGATTGTGAGCCAATACCTACATGGGCAAAATCTATGATAAAGTGGGGGTAAGTAGTTGTACAGGGAAATGATAAGACAGAGCATAGGGTTAATACAGGGTTGGACTTTGCAGGTTTGAGGGGGCTAGAGTTGGGAGGATGGGTCAGATGGCCCAAGAAAATTGGGGGAGGATTAGGGGAGCAAGTGAACATGGGAGATTGTTGAGTATGTGGCTCAAACTATAATACTGAGAAAACTCTTTAGAAAATATGAAAAGGTACTGGTATAAGGAGTTTGATAGGGGGAATCTGGCACAGGTTGCACCTAGGCAGGCTTGTTGAGTGTGTGTGAGTGCTCATCTTGTCATAGTGTTTCATATCAGTGGATAGAGACCCATAAAATGAGTACTAAGGTGTTATGCCCACATTCTAGGGAGGCCTGATGTTCTCAAACAGAGGGGAAGGTGTCTGTCAAGAGCATGGGTGGCTTCCAAAGGGGGAGGACAGACTAGTGTGTAAAACCTCAGCATTGTTGTAAGTATCTATTAATCTTACCCTTCAAGCAGTGATGCTTGGTTGTCTCTGTGAAACCCAAAGGGAGGGGGAAGAGGAACAGAATAGATGGAAGAGGGGATAAATGGGGATGATGGAAGTGTTCTGCTTGATCCTGCAATGATGGATACAGGTCATGTTAAATATCATTAAAAATTCATAAAAATGTATAACCTAAAATGTAAATAATAATGTAAACTGTAATGTATCAAAAAATTTAGAAGAGTGTACAGTCTAAAATATAAACCATAACGTAAACTTTAATGGAACCATGGTTAGTAGCTATGTTTCAATATCTGTTCATCAGGTGCAGCAAATGTAACATCCACATATAAAAAGATCAAAGCTGGTGAAGGAGGAGAAGTGTTTGTTGTTGGGTCTATGGACGTTCCATATATTCTCTAAGCAACTCTACTGTGACCTAAAACATTTTTGAAGACATAATAATGAAAAATTAGGGATGTAGATACTGAGCAAGAAATGGAAGAGATTGCCTAGCCACTGAAGATACAGGGCAACACCTATTACAGAAATGAAAGACATAGAATCAAAAAAAATTTTTTAATGATATTTCTCATTATTTAATACCCAAATTTATTTTTTCACTTTATTTTAGTTTTTTGAAATTGTTATGTATTCTATTTCCAATATTTAAATATATCATTACTATTTTATTTTCCTATTAATTGAATTTGGCAATATATTAAAGTTAATTTTTGAAGAAGTTTTGGATCACAGAGGATTTCATTGGAGGACCAATGTGGGGTGTCATTGATGGGGGAATTCATGGGTGGGAGGGAGATCTCCAGGGCATGCATATAGGGCATATAGATATGTTCAGATGTTTGTTGGGTTTTGACATAGGGGGTAGAGCTTCACGCAGCAAATGAGGGAGTGCTGAGTTCCCACTCCAGGAAACTCTGTCACACTCCCCAATGGAGCAGCAACAATCCCCCAAGTACAAAGAAAAAGATCAGTGAAGAAGGAAGGTACAATGATGTTCCCTTGATACTGATGACTATGCTTGAGTCTGTGTGATGGAAAGCTCAACTAGGCCTGGAGGTGAAGGGTGCCTAAGAGATACCTCCTCAGAACCTCCATGTTGCTCAAATGTGGCCACTCTCTAAGCCAAACTCAGCATGTAAATGCATTACCTTCTCCAGCATAGGACATAATTCCCAGGGTTGAGCTTTCCTGGCACCGAGGGATTATTACCAAGCAACAGCTGGTGAAATAACTGGAAAATACCTTGAAAAATAGGGGAAATGGTAAAGACAAATGAGCTTATATGGCTTTGAGACATCTAAATGAGTCAAAAGAGGTTGGGCAGGACAAGTGGCACCTGAGTGAGTGCACCTCATATTCTCTCCTGAATGAAGCAGCTGGGTAGGGTTGGAGTCCTGCCAGAGCAGGCCTTTCCAGGGGCCTGCAGGGCAGGAGGTGTTGTGTTTGGATGCCAATTTGGAGACACAGTGACAGAAGTGGTGCTTGCTAGAGGTAGAATTCTGGGTTTCTGATATGGAGGTCAGAAGTTGTGGGAGGGACCCTTCCCCATAGGGCTGGCAGCTGCAGCATTCCCTGAAAATTGTTGGTTGTGTGGTGGCATTCCCAAACCCTGTGTTTCCCAGATACATGGTTCTGGCGTCCATGTCCCCTAAGTCCCTTAGCCAGTGCTCCTCGGACCCACATACCTTGAGTCTGCAATATCCCAGACTTCCCATTCCTGAATCCAGTGCTCCCTGAGGTCCATGATTGCCCTAGTCCTCTGGTTTTGGACTGACTGGTGAGGGTGAGAGACTTGGTGGGAGACACAGAGGAGACAGGTGAACAGGTTCAATTTTTTGCTTACCTCCCCCCCACGCACACACCTTTTTTGAGCTTGGAGGAGCATATCAGCTGACTTGGGGAGAGCCTGGGAAGAAAGGAGAGGTGACTCTACTGAAAAAGTCCAATTTACCTAAACACTCTGGGTTGGGAAACTTGGTCTGGGAGAAGGAGGATTCAGAATATCAGTTAGACTTAAGGGAGAGGGACCATAGGAGGTGCTTTCTAAGCTTCCAATTGCTTATTTGTTGTTTCTGGTGAAATGTAGGTGCTCTTGCACTGGAAATAAAGAGGCATTGTCTTCTCTGTTGAGGTGGTTCACCAAGGACCCACTTGAATCTCCTACCAGACCTCTCATGCAGCTTTCCTGCTGCCCTGGGAGAGAGGGAAGTGAGGAAGGGAGAAAGGGGATTCCTAAGCATTTTATTTAACTGCAAAGAGGATTCCTAGCTTGAAACTTTGTTTTTGTTGTTGTCATCGTTGGTTTGTCTTTTGGCTTTGCCTTCCTCTTTACCCCCCAAAGGCCCTTTTTCTTTTCTGATCTATTCTTTTCTTTTTTTCTCTTTTTCTTTTTCTTGCTGGCTCCCCCCCCCCATTTTTTGTCCCCCGTTTTTTCATTTCCTTCCTTTCTCTTCTTATTTATTTATTTATTTATTTATTTTTTATATTAGGAGCTGGAGGGAGTGTTTCACATTTGCTGTGTTTCCTCATCCTCAATTTCCTTTTTCCTGTGTGTATTGATTTTGGCAATCAGCAATATTCCCTTTCCTCTACATCTTTTGATCCTCCATCATTTATTGTTTCTCTTACATTCCACCTCCCTTTTCTGGCCCCCAAATTTTCTGACTGTTTATCTCTAATACCATTGTTCTGTTTTCTTTTATTCATTCTTTATAATATTGTCTTTCTTTTCTTTTTCCCTCTCTCCTAAAAACGCTGGCCTTATAATTCATACTATATTCCCCCCTCATATTCAGTTGACTGTCTCGATATAGGTACTCTACTTTTACTGCTATAACTCTACACAGCTTGCATGAGTCTAATGTCCATTCTCTTAAGTCTCACATGGCTCCCCTGTTAACATTGACTATCAATACTATTATTATACATTTTCTTTTCTTATTCATTTTGCTTTCCTTGACCCTAATATTTTCCTTCAAGTGAATATAGCTGACAACAAGGAAATTGAATAAGAAGAACAAAGTGACAAAGAGAAGACATAACACATATGCAAAAATAACACCAATTAAACCCCAGATGTGACAAAGAAGCTAAGGAACTGATTAAACCCGTCAAGATAATATGATGACCAGACAGCAACAAAAAACTATAAACCAAACCAAAATCAGGAAAACATGGCCAAATCCAATGAACAAACTAAAAACCAGGAAGAGGAGCAGAACATAGAACAAGTAATTAAAGCTCTTAAAACATATGTTAGGGACCAATTTAATGAAGTGAAGGAAGAGATTAAGAATATGATGAAAAGACTTGGAGAGAATACAGAAGAAATTGCAATTATACACAAAAAGATAACAGATATGATGGTGATGAACAGCACAATTCAAGAAATCAAAAATACACTCTTAGCAAGTAACAGCAGATTAGAAGAGGCAGAGGAGAGAATTAGCGATGTGGAAGACAATACATTTGAAATCAAACAGATAGTAAAACTGATCGATAAAAAGATAGAAAAAATCCAGCTGGGACTTAGGGACCTGAATGACAATGGAAAACACGGAAACATATGTATTATAGGCATCCAAGAAGGAGAAGAGAAGGGGAGGGGGACAGAAGGGGTGTTGGAGGGAATAATGGCTTAAAACTTCCCAAATCTACTGACGGAGATGGATGTACATGTCCAGGAAGCACAACGCACCCAAAACACCATAAACCCAAACAGGCCAATCCCAAGACATATACTTGTAAAATTATCCAATGCTCAAGACAAAGAGAAAATTCTAAAAGCAGAAAGAGAAAAGAGAACCATCACATACAAAGGAAGCTAGATAAGATGAAGTGCTGATTTCTCATCTGGAACCATGGAGGCAGGAAGGCAGTGGTATGGCATAGTCAAGGTTTTAAAGGAAAAAGTTTCCAACCAAAATACTCTATCCTGCTAAGCTAGCATTAAAAAATAATGGAGGATTCAAAATAGTCACAGATAAACATACTAAGAGAGTATGCCAACAAGAATCCTACCCTCCAAGAAATACTAAAGGGAGTTCTGAAGGAAGAAAGAAAAAAAAACAGGAGAGGTAGAGTTGGAGGAGAGTTTAAGAGCAACTAAAAGACAAAGAGAGAGAAAAAGTCAAACAAAATATGACAAACACAAATCCAAAGAAAATATGGCTAATATAAACAATTCCTTGAAAGTAGTAACACTGAATGTGAATGGATTAAATTCACCTGTCAAAAGACTCAGACTGGAAGATTGGATAAGGAAATATGACCCATCTATATGCTGTCTACAAGAAACACATCTTAGACCGAGGGATTCAAGCAGGTTGGAAGTGAATGACTAGAAAACAATCTTACAAGCAAACAATAACAAAAAAGGGGGGAGGGGCGTGGCTAGCTATATATAAACAATTGTGAGAGACAAATGTGGACAATACATATTAGTGAAAGGGATAATCTTTCAAGAAGAAGGAAGAATCATAAACACCCATCTTCCTAACAAGGGTGCCTCCAAATACATGAGACAAACACTGGGAAAACTTTGTGAAGGAATAGGTGCCTCTACAATTATAGTGGGGGAATTTAATACACCTCTATCAACTTTAGACAGAACACCTCAAAAGAGAATCAGTAAAGAAGCAAAGACTTTGAACAATATATTAGAGGAGCTGGACCTAATAGATATATACAGAACATTACAACCAAATACAGCAGGATATACATTTTTCTCAAGTGCACGCAGATCATTCTTCAAGGTAGACCATATGCTAGGCCATAAAGAAAATCTCATTGAATTCAGAAAGAACAAAATATACAAAATAATTTCTCTGACCACAGTAGAGTGAAGCTAGAAATCTGCAAGGGCTAGAGGCCCAGATTTCACACCAGGATATGGAAATTAAACAACACACTCTTAGAAAAATAGTGGGTCAAGGAGGAAATCTCAAAAGAAATCAATAACTACCTTGAAACTAATGAAAATGATAACACAACATATTCAAAGTTATGTAATGCAGCAAAAGCAGTACTGAGAAAAAACTTACAGCCATAAATTCATATGTTGAAAAAGAAGAAAGAGTTAAAATTGGAGAACTAACTGCACCCTTGGGGGAATTAATTAAAAAACAACAACAAGCTAAACCCAAAGGAAGAAGAAAGAAAAATAACAAAGATAAGATCAGAACTAAATGAAATAGATTATAAGGAAGCACTTTAAGAAATAAACAAAACCAAGAGGTGGTTCTTTGAGAAGATCAATATAACTGACAAGGGCTTAGCTAGATTAACAAAGAAAAAAAAGAGAGAAGATGCTAATACACAGAATAAGAAATGAGAAAGGAGATACCACCACAGACCCCACAGAAATAAAGACAATCATAAGAGGATATTTTGAAAAACTATATTCCAAGAAAAATGACAATTCAAAGGAAATAGACAAATTCCTAGAAGCACATATGGAACCTACATTGATGACAGAAGAAATAGATGATCTCAACAAACCAATCACAAGTAAAGAGATAGAATCAGTCACTAAAAAGCTCCCAGCTAAGAAGAGCCCTGGGCCAGATGGCTTCACAGGTGAATTCTATCAACATTTTGTAAAGAGCTAACACCGATCTTGCTTAAACTCTTCCAAAAATTTGAAACAGAAGGAACATTGCCTAACTCATTCTACGATGTCAACATTATTCTAGTACCAAAGCCAAAGAAAGACACCATAAGAAAAATTACAGACCAATCTCTCTAATGAACCTAGAGGCAAAAATCCTCAACCAATTCCTTGCTAATCATCTTCAGCAACACATTAAGTGACTTATACACCATGACCTGGTATGCAAGGATGGTTCAACATAAGAAAATTAAGTAATGTAATACACCATGTAAATAGAATGAAGGAAAAAAATAACATGATAATATCTATAGATACAGGGAAAACTGATGAAATATAGCACCCTTTCTTGATAAAAAACACTGCAAAAGATAAGAATAGAAGGAAATTTTCTAAACATGATAAAGGGTATGCATGAAAAACTCACAGCTAACATCATTTATAATGGTGATATCCTAAAATCTTTCCCTCTCAGATCAGGAACAAGATAAGGATGCCCATGATCACCCATTCTATTCAACATTGTTTTACAATTTGCTCAAGCATTGAGTCAAGAACCAGACATAAAAGGTATCCAAATTGGAAAGGAAGAAGTCAAAATTTTATTACTTGCAGATGACATGATCTTGTATGTAGAAAACCCTGAAGTATACAAGAAAGCTTCTAGAACTCATAGAGTGCAGGAAAGTCACAGGTTATAAGATCAATGTGCAAAAATCAGTAGCATTTCTGTACACCAATAATAAGCAATTTCAGGAGGAATTCAAGAAATAAATACTATTTACAATAGTAAATAAAAAAATCAAATACCTAGGAATAAATTTAACTAAAGATGTAAAAAACTTGTACACAGAGAACTATACAAGACTGTTCAAGGAAATCAAAGAAGACCTAAATAAATGGAAGAATATTCTCTGTTCATAGATAGGAAGACTAAATATTATTAAGATGTCTATCCTACCAAAACTGATCAGCACATTCAATGCAATCCCAACAAAAATCAACACAGCATTCTTTATGGAACTAGAAAAACTAACTATGAAATTTATTTGGAAAGGAAAGAGGCTCTGAGTAGCCAAGACATATTCAAAAAGAAAAGCGAAATTGGAGGAATCACACTACCTGACTTCAAAGCACTACAAAGCTACAGGAGCAAAAAACAGCATGGTATTGGCACAAGGAGTGACACACTGACCAATGGAACCAAATTGAGAGTTCTGATATAGATTCTCATATATATAGTCATATAATATTCGATAAAGCCACCAAACCCTCTCAACTGGGAGAGAATGGCCTCTTCAACAAATGGTGCCTGGAGAACTGGATATTCATATGTAAAAGAATGTAAGAGGATTACCAACTCACACCTTACACAAAGATCGACTCAAGATAGATCAAAGACCTACATATAAGACCCAAGACCATAAAGACTTTGAAAAGCAGTGTAGGGAAGCATCTACAGGACCTTGTAATAGGAAATGGCTTCATGAACTGCACACCAAAAGCATGTGCAGCAAAAGAACAAATAGATAAATGGGACTTCCTCAAAATTAAAGCCTTCTGCACCTCAAAGGAGTTTGTCAAGAGAGTGCAAAGAGAGCCTACACAATGGGAGAAAATTTTGGTAGCCATATATCTGACAGGAATATCAATATCCAACATTTATATATCCAACATATATAAAAAAATCCTATATCTCAAAAATAAAAAGACGAACAACCCATTTAAAAATGGGAAAAAGATTTGAACAGACACTTCTCTAAGAAGATACTCAAATGGCTAAAAAGCACAAGAAAAAATGCTCAAAATCTCTAGCTATTAGGGAAATGCAAATCAAAACTACAATGAGATACCATCTTCCTCCCATAAGATGGGCAGCTATAAAAAATAACAGAAGACTACAAGTGCTGGAGAGGATGTGGAGGAATGGGAACACTCACCCATTTCTGATGGGAATGCGAATGATCCAGCCATTCTGGAGGAAAGTTTGGAGGTTCCTCAAAAAACTCGCTCTCGACTTTTCATATAACCCTGCAAGTTCACAGCTGTGCATATACCCATTAGAATGGAAAATAAGACACATTGATATATGCACACCAATATTCATAGCAGCACTATTCACTATTGCCAAAAGTTGTAATCAACCCAAATGCCCAAGGATAGATGAATGGATAAATAAAATGTGGTATATACATACAATGGAATCCTACTCAGCTATAAGGACACTCACATGTGATAACATGGATGGATCTTGAGAACCTTATTTTGAGTGAAGCAACCCAGGCATTGAAGGACAAATACTACATGAACTCACAGATATGAAATAAGTAAACCAAGCTGTCTCAGAGATGCCTAAGAATTATCTCCCGAGAGCCTCCATGTTGCTCAAATGTAGCCAGTCTTGAAGTCAAAGTCAGCATGTAAATGCATTACATTCCTCCCAGTGTGGGACATGACTCCTGAGGATGAACCTCTCTGGCACCAAGGGACTACTTGCAAGTACCATCTGGTGATGTAACTAGAAAACAACCTTGAATAAAAGTGTCAGCTCAGACTAGCAGAATATCTCAGCCCACATGAAATATCATGTGTCAAAAATGCTTTTTGACTTTGAATAAAAGGGGGAAATGGAAAAGAGTTTTCATGGCTCTGAGTCTCCAAAAAAGAGTCAGGAGGTCATCAGAAGTGTCGCTCTTATGCATGTCTCAGCAGAGTCACAGAGGCAGCCAAAGTAGATACAAGCCCAGGTATTGGTTCTTCTGAGGGCTACAGAGACCTGCAGGTTCTATGGTCATGGCAGATAGAGTTCAGTACCATGTCAGTTGGCCCAACTTTGGAGTTTGTGTTTCTGAGTGTGATGGAGTTAAACTCAGATATGATCTTTGTTCACAAGCCTCTCCTGTTACTTTTGCCGGACCTGTGGTTGGCATTAGAGTTTGGCATATGCTCAGTGGGCCTGAGTCTCTGAACTGTCCATGTGACAGCCAGGCCCTGAGCCTCAACAGACCTTCAACTCCTACCTCTGGTTTCATGAACTTACTCCAGCCAGCTAACAGGGAGGTGAAGAAGGTCAACCACTACACTAGGAAGACAAGAGTGCCTACAACAGCAAGCAGGAGAATTGCATCCATCATCCATGTGGAATCTAAGCCCCCTCTTCATATAGAGGGGGGGGTGGACATAACCATCCCAGGGTCCATAGGATGGGGGAATAGAGTATGGATTAGAGTGGACTTAATGATATTCTATTCTGGAACTATTGTGCTTAGTATGGAAGAAATTGTAACATTAATGTGGAGAAAGGGGCCATGGTAGCTGTTGTGGGTAGGCAGAAGGAAGAAGAGATATGATGTCAGTGCATTTTCAGGACTTGGAGTTGTCCTGGGTGATACTACAGGGACAGTTGCTGGACATTGTGGTACTATCATGGCCCACTGGGTAAACTGGATGAGAATGTAAGCTACAGTGCAAACCACTATTCATGTGATGCAGCAGTGCATCACATGAAATATATTCACCAAATGTAATGAATGTGCCACAATGATGAAAGAGGTTGTTGATGTGGGAGGAGTAGGTTGAGGGGGGTGGGACCTATATGGGGACCTCATCTTTTTTGAATGTAACATTAAAATAAATAAATAAATGAATAAAAGGGAAAAATGAGTCAGGAGGTCATCAAAGTGGTCATGCTTATGTACATCTCAGCAGGATCTCAGAGACTGCCAAATAGATACAATCCCATGTACTGGTGTTTCTGAGGTTTATGGAGACACCCAGGTTCTACAGTCATGACAGATGGCTTGCTAGTGGGCCTTGCTTTGGAATTTGTGCTCTTGAGTATGAAGGAGTTGGATCAGATATGACCTCTCTATCCATGCTTCTTCTGTCACTCTTATTGAACCTGTGGTTGGCACAGGGGTTGGTGTATGCTCAGGAGACTTGAATCTCTGGGTTGTCTGTGTGCCAGCTGGGCTCTATGCTTGAGCACAATTGCGACATCTGCTCTCTGGTTCATTGGACTTAACCATGTCAGCTAAGAGGAAGGTGTGGATGGTCAACCATCACATCTGGGAATTGAGAAAATCTACAGCAGCAAGCAGGATAACTGCATCCATCAGTCAAGTGGAACCTAAGCCCCCTCTCAATTTAAGGTTGGAGTGGGCATGACCATTCCAGGGTCCTCAGGATTGGGGAATGAAATATGGATTAGAGTGGACTTACCTGTATCCTACTATAGAATTATTGTGGCTCTAGCAATGGAAGAAATTGTATCATTCATGAGGAGACATTGGTCACTGGAGTTTCTGAGGTCAGGGAGAGGGAAAAAGAGGTGTGATATTGTGCATTTTTGGGACTTGGAGTTGTCCTCAATATATTGCAGGGACATTATATATCCTGCCGTAACCCACTGAATGGACTGGGAGAGAGTGTAATCTACAGCGTCAACTATAATCCATGCTGTGTAACAATGCTCCAAAATATACACATCAAATGCAATGAATGTACCCCATTAATGAAAGAAGTTTTTGAAGTAGGAGGAATGGGGGCTGTGGGGAGTGGGTATATATTTTTTAATGTGACATTTTGTGTGATCTATGTATCTTTAAAAATATAATAATTTTAGAAAGTTCAAAACAAAAAAATCCAAATGTTTAGAATGAGCAAGTCATGATATTTGCATTTCCAGTTTTATCTCCTCTAAGACTAGATGCTGAACACCTTTATATACCTGTTTAGTGTACTATAAATAGAATAGAACAAAGACCCCTTGAGATACTGCATCTCTTCTGCAGAGGGCTGGCCAACTCCCCACCAGATGGATTTGGTCATTTTTGACAAGATCATTTCTTATCATGAGTTGCAAAACACACTGGAGTTCTGATGTTTCAGAGCCCCTTAAAAGGAATGATCCCCAAGATGTCAATTAAAGCCTCACTCAGGAGGGTATGCTCTGTTTGGAACTGTTTTCCAATCAGAACTCTGATGAGCTGCAAAGTGACTTCCTGGCCTTGTGAGAGAGCAGATATTGTGTTTTCCCCCAGTGATGAATTGTTGTTTATATCTTTCCTATGTCTTTAATTAATTACTCTTTGTTTCTATGATTGCTCACTTGTTATAACCATTTGATATAACCTCAAACTTTGCATGTAACTTGCCTTTGCATAGCATTTTCAATTTCTGCCTCTTCCTTAGCAGAACATTTTGGTGTAGTCAGCAGGATTCATTAGTGATTAAGCTTCCATTATTGTTAAAATTTTTTTAGCAAAATATCCTGTCATTGTCATCAGGGTTAAGGTATAATTACAGTATCTGAAAGCCTCTTTTCTCATGATTTCAGGTAACAGAGGGGGCAGCAATGATGTGGCTGTGGACTACTGGCTTCTTGCACTCTGGGGTAATGGAGGGAGCTGCAGTGATTGGTGGTGGGCTGGTAGAATTAAACTGCTAGAGGAGTTGAAAAACTTAGCAATGTTAATGTTCTCTGCTTGTTTCCATGCTAATTCTAATTTGACCTGAATAGCCAAATTTTTAAGATTAGTGCTGTTAAAGTTTTGTAATTTTTGAAATTGAAATTGTAAATTTTGAAACTCTATGAAAGTATGAAAAAAACATATTAGCAACTTTTATAAACCTGCAAGTAAAAATAAATCACAAAACTAAAAGTCTATAATGCTTGTGTAGACTGAAAGAAGCTTTTGAATCGGATGTTATTTTGACAATGTTTTAAGTTTTAGTTATTTTTATTTTTGTCAGAAATTTTATAAAGATGGGAAAAGTAACTTTCAGTTTTGAATCAATAGCTTCCTCCTGAACTTTGAGCCTAAATATCCTCCTAAAGATTTATTAATGGAAAATATATATGTTAAATGCTTATCTATATAAACTGCCAAATTGGTGCATGTTAGAGGTTTGCAGTAGTTAAAAAGCTGTGGCTCAGTTTCCCCTGATATGCACTGGGGAAAGGCTAACCCCATCCCCCATAAGCCTACATGTCCAAGCACATGGCACTTCCCCACAGTTTAAATAAACCACATAGAAATGGGAGTAAAGGAAAATGAAATCTTCCCTACCTACAAATCAGAGGGAGATAAAATTCCTACAGAGCATTTCAGTTCCTGCAGCATTTCAAGAAACCATAACTCCCTAACCCATTATATTCTAATCACTATCAGGAATAAGTTATACCTCTAGGGCTTCCTATTGGCCCCTGTACTTCACTCAGACCCTCAACCCCTTCCCACAAACTATCATTCCCCTGCCTAGGAAAGTTCTGAATAAATTCAAGTTTCCCCCTTCCAAGGGGTGGCTAAAATCAGTCTTCAGACCCCTTCCACTGGGAGAGCTTTTCAATAAATCTTTCTTTGTCTATCATCATTTCAGTCTCCGTGTCCCAGTAAATGCTGTATTTTCTCCAACAATGCTTAACTGAATTTATATTGCCTAAGTATTCCTAGCTTATTGCTAATTACTAATAAAAGTGCTTCCAGAAATGAGCTTGCATGTTACAGGCAACATGGATTCCAGAGGAAATCTTAAGTGCAGTAAAATCAGAGATGTGAAATGATGGAGTGCTCGGAGGCAGCCATACCAAAGGAGTAAAATTTATGAGTCAAATTAGTAAGTTTTGTTTCTGCTGATGTGTCTTTTTTCTTTTTATTATCTTTTTTTAAAAAGATATGTAAATCACACAAATGTTACATTAAAAAATATACCCCACTCCCCACACCCCCCACTGCTCCTACATCAACAACTTTCATTAGTGTGATACATGCATTGCATTTGATGAGCACATTTTGGAGCACTGTTACACAGCATGGATTATAGCTTAGGTTATAGTGTACATTCTCTCCCAGTGCATTCAGTGGGCTATGGCAGAACATATAATGTCCTGTCTCTGCCCCTGTCATATCATTGAGGACAACTCCAAGTCCCAAAAATGCCCAATATCACACTTCTTTTTCCCTCTCCCTGCCTTCATCTGTTAATGTGTCTTAACTTTTTGGGTTTGTTTGTTCAGTGTCAATGTATTTTGATTCCTCCAGACGGTATTATTAAATTGATAAAAGAAAATTCTTAAAAGAGCTCTATTCACATGGGCAAAAAATTAAGTAAGCATTTATATTAAAAATAAATATGGGTCTTAATAATTCAAATTAGCATTATGAATGTTAAATCTTTAAAATTATGAAAATTATGTTTTGACTAATGAAATTACTATAATGTTTTTGAAAAAAAGTTTTGCCTACATTGAAATGAATAGTTTATTTTTCTTCCCAGAACAGGATAAGGAATGTGAACCTTAAAAGGATATTGAAAGAAGTAAAATGTGAAAGTGCTGACTAAAATTTGATGTTAGCTCAAGGAAGTGTGTTTTGTCCTAAGATAAGATGGGTGGTTTTCATAAAATCAGAATGGAAGTATGTAGAACAAAACTTGAATGCATATGGAAAGTTGTAGAAGGTATTGTGTTAGCATTAAGTAAGGGAATATGTTCTGTGAGGGAGAAATTTGTCTTGAGATGAAGCAACTATACTCTATACAATTATGAATAGTTATAAAAAGTTTTGTAGAAGCATTGTTTAAATTGAAATATTTAAATGGTTAATTCCAAGAAGTCATTACTAAATAGGAACTGAATTAATGATAACAACAAAAAATAGCTTCATAGCAGGAAAATCTGTCAGAGGTCACCTCAATCTACATATTAATGTGGTGGTAAGGAGAAGATAATCTTGATTTCATTGGGAAATGGGTTTTCATACAATAATGGAGAAAGCAGTTTTTTTCTGTATTGTTAAAATAAAATACCTGTTAAAGTAATCATGGTAAATGTGTAAAAATGAAAAGTGAAGTAATGAAATGGTTAAGTTCATTTGTATGTTATAAGTTAAAAGGAAAGTGTTTTAAAATGTTAAAAAATTTAAAGGAATTCTTTAAACCCTTGTTAATTAAAGTAGTATGAATAAAATGTTCATATGAATACTTAAAGATTACTGGAAATTTAACAATGCTTTGGCATAATATCAGATAAAAGTATAATGTTGTTAATCAATGTTTTAATTAGTTAAAAAAATAGTATGTGTCTCAGAAACAACCTCTCCACCTAGAAATCAAAAGGCTGATGCGTTGGCTCATGTTCATCTGATTTGACCTACCTCCACTATGAAGAGGCTCTATGGCTGCAGAAAGAGAGTGGCCATTTAAGACTGCTGGGGTGGTGCGTAAGAGGAGATTATTGTAGAATAAAGTAACATCACTGCTGTGTGCAGTAGGCCCAAATGTTGCTAGTTTGTTGCAAGAAATTAATATTTAGTTATGTCACTATCACTTTGTTTTAAAACTTGCTAAGGTTTTCTTTTGTATCTCTTTAGGCACAACAAGCAAGCCTGCATGCACCTGTTGTGGAAAAGTCAACAACAGACTTTTACAATTCTACTCCAGGGCTGTGATCATGACCCAACCATCTGTCCTGGCCTGGTGGCAAATATCTGTGTGCATGGAAGGAACCTGTGGCTGTACGCCTATATTGTTATATTGATGATATTGTGTTGGCCAGTAATTCTTTTTTCAGAATTAAAAAAAGCATCAGAGACAATGGGATCTTATCTTAAGAGCCTGAAATGGGCAAACAATTGGGACAAGCTGCAAAATTCTTGATGCTCTGTCCAATTCTTAAGTGTTAGTATGTTTTCCCACACCCCAAACTCTAAAACAATAATTGACCTTTCTGGGGGTGGTGGAACACTGAAACCCTTTCATCCCTCATTTAGCTCAAATGTTAAAATAATTGTATGTGTTAATTAAAAAAAGAAAAAAA
The DNA here is from genome assembly GCF_030445035.2 of Dasypus novemcinctus. Lineage (NCBI taxonomy): Eukaryota > Metazoa > Chordata > Mammalia > Cingulata > Dasypodidae > Dasypus > Dasypus novemcinctus. The sequence goes on along the minus strand of NW_027261977.1, from coordinate 1,677,944 downwards.
CATATATACATGGAAATAAGAACCCCCTCAGCAGCCTGCTTTAAAAAGAGTAACAGAGGCTGAATCAGTAAGAGGGACAGGTAGATCTTAACTTATCCTGTGAATTAGAGGTAGCCAGTACCAATATTGGCTTTGGATGGGGTTAGTGGCTGAGGAAACATTCTAAACAAATAAACTCTACTGTTTTAGTCACAATTGTGGGAAGGGGCCAATGTGTAATATAGCACCTTAGAGAAGCAACCATGTGCAATATACTTATTGCAGGTGAAAACCTTATTGCAGGTGAAAACCTAATCCAATAGAGTCCAGTCACTCTGAAGAATGCCATCCCTATCCAAGGTGTATTAAAGGTATTAAAAATGAAACAAGAACAATGGACTATTGTAGACTGTCCTCTTTGAGAGAGAGATCTGTGAAAGAACATCTGGGATGCCTGCCAACAGTGACAGGTAACAATCATGTCCCTGCCCCCTTCCCTGACATCTTTCTCTGGACCATTGAGGCAGATGTCCTCATGAAGATGCAGAGCTATACCATTGAGAACCAAGAAACAGGAGAGTGGCTCCACAGGAAAACAGACATTGTCACTGCTGAACCCTGTAGCAACACTTCCAGTTACCTGTTACTCATCAACAGCTCACAGACATCATCCACGGGTGTCCTTCATGCTCACTCTGACAGCAACATCAGGTTCCTCCAGTGTTCATATGGGGCAAGGTATGCTTTCAGTGCTGCGGACACTGCAATGGGACTCTTCACTGGATCTTTACAACAATTGACTAAATTTATTTATTTATTTATTTTTTTAATTGACTTTGTAATAATATTACATTAAAAATATATATGTGAGGTCCCATTCAACCCCACCCCCCCACCCCCCCCTCTCCCCCCCCAACAACACTCGTTCCCATCATCATGACACATCCATTGGATTTGGTAAGTACATCTTTGGGCACCTCTGCACCTCATAGACAATGGTCCACATCATGGCCCATACTCTCCTCCATTCCATCCAGTGGGCCCTGTGAGGATCCACGATGTCCGGTGATCACCCCCGAGGCGCCATCCAGGGCAGCTCCACGTCCCAAAAACGCCCCCACCTCTCATCTCTTCCTGCCCTTCCCCATACCCATCGTCCACCATGTCCACTTTTCCCAATCCAATGCCACCTCTTCTATGTGGACATTGGATTGGTTGTGTCCATTGCACCTCTATGTCAAGAGGAGGCTCAGATTCCACATGGATGCTGGCTGCCATCCTCCCATTTTCAGTTGTAATCACTCTAGGCTCCATGGTGTGGTGATTGTCCTTCTTCAACTCCATCTTAGCTGAGTGTGGTAAGTCCAATAAATCAGAGTGTAGGTGCTGGAGTCTGTTGAGGCTCAGGACCTGGCTATCACATTATCAGTCCAGAGATTCAAATCCCCTAACTATATCTTAAACCCCAACGTTAACTGCACCTCCAGCAGATTAGTATGAAAGTCTTATGAAGGAGATCCCATCTGAGTCCAGATTCATCACACATAAACACCATTTCCAGAGAGGGGCCATCTGCCCTGGTAGTAAACCCCATCGGCCATGACCATAACTCTCATGGGTCTCTTTAGCCTTCATAGGAACCAATATCTGGGGGTTGTATCTGCTTTATCTGTCTCTCTGACTCTGCTCAGTTGTGCATGAGGGCAATCCTTCTGCCAGCATCCAGACTCTTTTTTAGAAACTCGTAGCCATATAAACTCATTTCTCCTTTCCATTTCCCCCTTACTTTAGGTCAAACAGCATTTTAAAGTCATGTTATTTTATGTAGACATGGATATTCTGCTGATCCGCATTGAACCTTCCATATAAGGTCCTTTTCCAGTTGCATCATCAGTTGGTATTTGATAGTGGTCCCTCGTTGCCAGGGAGGCTCATCCCCGGGTGTCATGTCCCATGCCGGAGGGAAGGCATTGCATTTACATGCTGAGTTTGGCTTCGAGACTGGCCACATTTGAGTAACATGAAGGCTGACAGGAGGAAATTCCCAGGCACAATGTTGCTGTAGGCCTTGTTCTTATTTTAGGTTTATCAGCTCACAAGCATAGTCATTAGCATCAGGGGCTCACTGTTGAACCCTCACTCCCTCCCGGTCCCCGCTGCTGTACCTGGGAGACTATCGCTGCTCCCCTAGGGACCACGACAGAGCACCACTGGCCAGGAACCCAGTACCCCCCCCTGCTGGGTTTTTAATTGTTGCCACTATGAGTATATCCAATCATTACCATGCACCCTGGACATATGTTCTGTACAGCTCCCTGTCAGCCATATATCACCTGTCATTGGTATCCCATACCAGTATCCCTCCATTGCCATTGTTGAAACACTCTGTGATCCAGAACTCCCCGAAATTTGAAGCCCAATATAATGTCATGGTCCCTTACTAGGGAATGGCATATAGCGATGGGTTTAAAGGATAGATAAAGAACTTGGATAAAGTTAGATAAAGAATTTAGATAAAGAATGTTGACTTGAAAAAATTCCACATCCTATCCTTTCCCCCCCCCTAATTATTCAGCATTTCTTCGTAGGAGTCCTAGACCACAGCAATGCATATATATAATATACAGCACTCCCATACATCCACCACAACACCTTTTTCCTTCCACAGCGATACTCTTACACCCTATTCACATCATATTTACTTAAGGTGATGTACAGAGTCTGAGATATTAGCTTTCTAACATGGTAATATCTGTGCTTACATTGTGCATACTTTAGGATACACAGTTCTTTACATTTTTAGTTCTCCTATGTTTTACATTATGGTTTACATTATCAGTCTGTCGTCTCCTATATGTTATGGTGTAATATTACATGTTTTATATCCATCCTTATGTACTCTCAAGAAACTCCTCCCTTGCCCCCCATTTACTTTGGTTCCACACATTTAACGTCCATTTTCCCTTCCACCTTGGTGCCCACAGTGACAGCCAACCTCCGTTTCCTGAGGGGCCACTTCCAGAGATAGATGGAATAGTGTTTAGGGCCTAACTTGCTCATCTGCCCCAATGCCCTGGGAGCCACCCTTTCTCTCGAGGGATAGAGTTCCCTCTATTTGGTGGCATTAGTCCTCCCCAGGATGTGGGTCCACCCCCACTCTCACTACATGGGATTCTACCCCATGGTGTCACCCACTCTGGCAGAATGAGCATTTAGACATTCCCCAGGAGCCCGTCCTGCATCAGACCCTCCCCTCCGAGCATTCTAAACAGGTAACCCTCTTTATTATATTTTGATATGATTTTCTCGGCATTTTACTCTCCACCACCTCCTAACCCTCTCCTGTGTTCGTATGCTACCCCTCCCTCCCCCCACTTTTGGGCAACATTACCCAACCGTCCCTCCCCAGCCACCCTCAAACCCATAAAGCCCCAACCAAAGGCAACCCCTTGCCCCCATTTTATCTCTTCTTTGTGTTCATACTTACCACCATCTCGTCTTAAGTTCCACCCCTGCAGACATCGGCTCATATCCTTCCTCCACCCTCCGATTTCCTGTAAGCCTATCGTTCAGTCTCTTGCTATCTAGGGCAGCTTGTTTATTTCATATCATTGAGGTCATGTAGTATTTGTCCTTCAATGTCTGGGTTGCTTCACTCAACATAAGGTTCTCAAGATTCATCCATGTTATCACATGTGTTTGTAGTGTGTTTGTTCTTACAGCTGAGTAGTATTCCATTGTGTGTATATACCACATTTTATTGATCCACTCATCTGTTGATGGGCATTTGGGTTGATTCCAACTTTTGGCAATAGTGAACAATGCTGCTATGAACATTGGTGTACATATATCGGTTTGTGTCCTTGTTTTCAGTTCTGCTGGGTATATACCCAGCAGTGGTATTGCTGGGTCATATGGCAAATCTATGGCTAGTTTTTTGAGAAACCGCCATACTGTCCTCCAGAATGGTTGGATCCTTCTGCATTCCCACCAGCAGTGGATGAGTGTTCCCCTTCCTTCACATCCTCTCCAGCACTTGTATTCTTCTGTTTTTTTCATAGCTGCCAATCTTATGGGTGTAAGATGGTATCTCATTGTAGTTTTGATTTGCATTTCCCTGATAGCTAGAGATTTGGAACATTTTTTCATGTGCTTTCTTGCCATTTGTATTTCTTCTTCGGAGAAGTGTCTGTTTAAGTCTTTTTCCCATTTTTTAAATGGCTTGTTTATCTTTTTATTTTCAAGATATATGAGTTCTTTATATATGCAAGTTATAAGTTTCTTATCAGATATATGATTGCCAAATATTTTCTCCCACTGTGTGGGATCCCTTTTTACTTTCTTGACAAACTCCTTTGAGGTGCAGAAAGCTTTAATTTTGAGGAAGTCCCATTTATCTGTTAGTTCTCTTGCTGCTCGTGCTTTTGGTGAGATATTCATAAATCCATTTCCTATTACAAGGTCCTGTAGATGTTTCCCTACACTGCTTTCTAAGGTTTTTATGGTCTTGGCTCTTATATTTAGGTCTTTGATCCATCTTGAGTTGATCTTTGTATAAGGTGTGAGATGGTAATCCTCTTTCATTTTTCTACCTATGGCTATCCAGTTCTCCAGACACCATTTGTTGAATAGGCCACTGTCTCCCAATTGAGAGGGTTTGGTGGCTTTATCAAATATTATGTGGCTATATATGTGAGGTTCTATATCAGAGCTTTCAATTCGATTCCATTGGTCTATGTGTCTTTCCTTATGCCAATATCATGTTGTTTTCACCACCGTAGCTTTATACTATGTTTTGAAGTCAGGTAGTGTGATTCCTCCAATTTCGTTTTTCTTTTTCAGTATGTCTTTGGCTATTCGGGGTCTCTTTCCTTTCCAAATAAATTTCATAGTTAGTTTTTCTAGTTCCTTAAAGAAGGCTGCGTTGATTTTTATTGGGATTGCATTGAATGTGTAGATCAGTTTTGGTAGGATTGACATCTTAATAATGTTCAGTCTTCCTATCCATGAACAGGGAATAGTCTTCCATTTATTTAGGTCTTCTTTGATTTCCTTGAACAATCTTGTATAATTCTCGTTGTATAAGTTCTTTACCTCTTTAGTTAAATTTATTCCTAAGTATTTGATTTTTTTATTTACTATTGTGAATGGTATTTGTTTCTTGATTTCCTCCTGATCTTGCTCATTATTGGTGTACAGAAATGCTACTGATTTTTGCGCATTGATCTTATAACCTGCGACTTTACTAAACTCATTTATGTGTTCTAGAATGTTCGTTGTAGATCTCTCACGGTTTTCTATGTATAGGATCATGTCATCGGCAAATAATGAAATTTTGACTTCTTCCTTTCCAATTTGAATGCCTTTTATTTCTGGTTCTTGCCTCAGTGCTCATGCAAGTACTTCTAAGACAATGTTAAATAGGAGCGGAGACAGTGGGCATCCTTGTCTTGTTCCTGAGTTTAGAGGGAAGGAGTCTAGGATTTCTCCATTGTAAACAATATTGGCTTTAGGTTTTTCATATATACTCTTTATCATGTTCAAAAAATTCCCTTGTATTCCAATCTTTTCGAGTGTTTTTATCAAGAAAGGGTGCTGTATTTTGTCAAATGCTTTTTCTGCATCAATAGATATAATCATGTGATTTTTTTCCTTCAATCTGTTTATATGGTGTATTACGTTGATTGATTTTCTTATGTTGAACCATCCTTGCATACCTGGGATGAATCCCACTTGGTTGTGGTGTATAATACGTTTAATGTATTGTTGAATACGATTAGCAAGTATTTTGTTAAGTATTTTTGCGTCTAGGTTCATCAGAGAAATTGGTCTGTAATTTTCCTTTCTTGTGATGTCTTTGTTTGGCTTTGGTACTAGGGTAATGTTGGCATCATAGAAGGAGTTGGGTAATGTTCTTTCCGTTTCGATGTTTTGGAATAGTTTCAGCAGGATTGGTGTCAGTTCTTTCCGGAATGTTTTGTAGAATTCACCTTTGAAGCCATCTGGCCCTGGGCTCTTCTTATTTGGGAGATTTTTGATAACTGATTCTATCTCTCTGCTTGTGATTGCTTTGTTAAGATCATCAATTTCTTCTTTCGTCAATATGGGCTGCTTATGTGTTTCTAGGAATTTGTCCATTTCCTCTAGATTGTCGTTTTTGTTGGAATATAGTTTTTCAAAATATCCTCTTATGATAGTCTTTATTTCTGTTGGGTCAGTGGTGATATCGCCTTTCTCATTTCTTATTTTGTGTATTTGCATCTTCTCTCTTTTTTTCTTTGTTAGTGTTGCTAAAGGTTTGTCAATTTTGTTAATCTTCTCAAAAAACCAGCTCTTGGTCTTGTTTATCTGTTCAAGTGCTTTCTTATTTTCTATTTCATTTAGTTCTGCTCTTATCTTTGTTATTTCCTTCCTTCTTCTTCCTGTTGGGTTACTTTGTTGTTGTTTTTCTAATTCCTTCAAATGTGCAGTTAGTTCTTCGATTTTTGCTCTTTCTTCTTTTTTGATATATGAATTTATGGCTATAAACTTCCCTCTCAGTACTGCTTTTGCTGCATCCCATAAATTTTGGTATGTTGTGTTATCATTATCATTTGTTTCAAGGTAGTCATTGATTTCTTTTGAGATTTCCTCTTTGACCCACTGTTTTTCTAAGAGTGTGCTGTTTAATTTCCAAATCGTGGTGTGAAATCTGGGCTTCTGTCCCTTGCAAATCTCCAGCTTGACTCCACTGTGGTCAGAGATAATGTTTTGTATGATTTCAATCTTTCTGAATTTGTTCAGCCTTTCTTTGTGGCCTAGCATATGATCTATCTTGGAGAATGATCCATGCGCGCTTGAGAAAAATGTATATCCTGCTGTGTTTGGGTGTAGCGATCTATATATGTCTATTAGATCGAGCTCCTCTAATATACTATTCAGATGTTTTGTTTCTTTGGTGATTCTCTTTTGAGATGTTCTGTCCAGAGTTGATAGTGGTGTATTCAAATCCCCCACTAAAATTGTAGTTGTATCTATTCTTTCACTTAGTTTTTCCAGCGTTTGCCTGACGTATTTAGAGGCACCCTTGTTAGGGGCATAGATATTTATGATTGTTCGATCTTCTTGACAGATTTTCCCTTTCACTAAAATGTAGTATCCTTCTTTGTCTCTCACAATTGTTTCACATTTGAAGTCTATTTTGTCTGATATTAATATAGCTACTCCTGCCTTTTTTTGGTTATTATTAGCTTGTATGATTGTTTTCCAGGCATTCACTTTCAATCTCCATGCGTCTCTGGGTCTAAGATGTGTCTCTTGTAGACAGCATATGGATGGGTTATATTTCCTTATCCAATGTCCCAGTCTGAATCTTTTGATAGTTGAGTTTAATCCGTTGACATTCAGTGTTATTACTATCAAGGAATTATTTGTGTTAGCCAAATTTAATTGGATTTGTGTTTGTCATATTTTGTTTGTATATTTTTTTGGTCTTTTTTTTGTTGTTGTTGGTCTTATACTCTCCTCCAACTTTGCCTTTCCTGTTTTTTCCTTTCTTCCTGCAGAACTCCCTTTAGAATTTCTTGAAGGGGAGGTTTCTTGTTGGTATACTCTTTCAGTTTCTGTTTGTCTGTGAATATTTTGAACTCTCCATCATGTTTGAATGCTAGTTTAGCTGGATAGAGTATTCTTGGTTGGAAGTTTTTTTCCTTTAGTACCTTGACTATATCATACCACTGCCTTCTTGCCTCCATGGTTTCAGATGAGAAATCAGCACTTAATCTAATTGAGGTTCCCTTGTATGTGATGGTTTTCTTTTCTCTTGCTGCTTTTAGGATTTTCTCTTTGTCTTGAGCCTTGGATAATTTGATAAGTATATGTCTTGGGGTGGGCCTGTTGGGGTTTATGACTTGTGGAGTGTGCTCTGCTTCTTGGATATGTACCTCTGTCTCTTTCAGTAGATTTGGGAAGTTTTCAGCCATTATTTCCTGCAACACTCCTTCTGACCCCTTTCCCTTCTCTTCACCTTCTGGAATGCCTATAATACGTATGTTTGAGCGTTTTGCATTGTCATTCAGGTCCCTAAATCCTAATTGCATTTTTTCTATCTTCTTATTGACCCCTTCTACTATCTGTTTGATTTCTGACGTACTGTCTTCCACATCACTAATTCTCTGCTCTGTCTCTTCTAGTCTGCTGATATTTGCTGCAAGTGTATTTTTGATTTCTTGAACTGTGGTGCTCATTCCCATCATATCTGTTATGTTTTTGCATATGTCTGCAATTTCCCGTCCAAGTGATGTCTTCATGTTGTTAACCTCTTTCATTACTGCATCAAATTTGTCGGTGATAAATGTTCTGAGTTCTTTCATTGCTTGTGCCAAGTTTTGCTCCCCTTCGTGATTATTGGTTTGTTGATTGGATTCAGTCATGTTTTCCTGATTATTGGTTTGGTTTGTAGATTTTTGTTGCTTTCTGGTCATCTCTTTATTTTGACGAATTTAATCAGTTCCTTAGCTTCTTTGTCTGCTTTTGGAGGTTAATTAGTTGTTATTTTTGCATAGGTGTTATATCTTCTCTTTGTCACTTTTTCCTTCTTACTCAAGTTACTTGTTGTTGGTTAAGTTCACTTTAGAAGAAAGTATTAGTGTTGGGGAAAGGCAATTGTGTCAGCAAGGGTAAAGTGTAAAGTGGTATTGGTAATGTATGTTAACAAAGCAAGAATATGAGATCTGGGAGGATGGAGGTTAGATTCATGTAGATTGTATAGAGTTATAGCTGTAGGTAGAGTATCTTTTATGAAGTAGATGACTGAATATAGGTGGAATATGGTATGAACTACAAAGCTATTGTTTTCATGAGAGAAGGAAAAAGAAAAGAAAGGTAATAGTTTCAAGAGTGGATAACAGACAGAAAACAGAACAAAGGTATTAGAAATTAAGAGTTAGACACTTTGTGGATCAAAGAATGGGAGGTGGGGGGTGGAATATAGGAGAGACAGTAGATGATAGTGGTTATCAAGATGCAGGGGAAGAGGGATAGTGTAGGTAGCCTAAATCAGTTCACACAGAAATGAGGCAGTGGAGGATGGGAAAACCCAGCACATGTGAGGTGTTCCCTGTAGCACGTATTGTGTACTTGAATTAAAATAAAATAAGTGGAAAATGAGGGACAAGAAGGAAAGAGAGAACCGAAAAAAAGAAAAAAAAGACACTAATTATATTAAAGAAAAAAAGAAAGACAAGAAGAAAGGAAGAAAGAAAAAGAGGATAGGCAAACGGTGGGGAACAGATGGGGGGAGAGAGATACAGGTATACACGTGTCACAATTGCAACACTATCTAAAACAACAACCAAAAAAAAAACCCTAAATATCTGTATAAAAAAAAAAGGACTTTGGGGGAGACGCTAGGAGAAAAGACTAGGGGATAATGCAATATTAGCAATCAGGGCGTCAAAAAGAGTAAAAAATAAGATAAAGTGAAAATAAAAACAAAACAATATGAACCAATAAAGATAAAACACAAACGTTAAGGTCCAGGGCACTCAAGGACCCCAGGTAGACCCCAGAGCGTGATGGATTCAGGGGTGGAAAGTCTGAGACACTGAAGACTCAAGAGGTGTGAGTCTGGGGTGTGGACCGCCAGAGTTCAGGGGACCCAGACCTGGCAAGCTCAAATCTGGTCCACAGAAAGCTTAGGAGCCCCACAGTGCAACACAGCCCTCAGGGATCCCCGTAGCTGGGTGCCAGCCCTGTGGGGGAAGCCAGATCCGTGAATTTTATATTGAATTTCTGATCCCTGAAATTCACCTAACTCCTCAGGGTATCAGCCTTTGGACAGCTCCCTCCCTGTGCTCCCTCGCAACGGCCACTTGAGGGCGCCTCTACACCATGGCCAGTTCAATGACCCAGATCCCAAGCCCCGCCGGGTGGGGTGGGCTTCAGCTGGAAACGCCGAAAACAGACTCTAAGATCCGAAATCCCAAACTTCGCAAAATATCCCCCAATCAGCTTCCATACGTGTCCTCCTCCCTCACTGCACCCTACAACAGTCTCCCAATTGTGTCCCCTTATTGTCCAAAATCCAATTCCGTTGCAGATCGGCAGCCGGACCTGTGGGGATGGGGCTCCAGGCGGAAGCGCTACCCCCCCTGTCCGGCGACCAAAAACGTCCCCCGCTTCACAAGAAAACACCGTCTGTCTCCCCAAATCAATCTGCAAAGGAGTCTTGTCCCAACAATCCCTCACCAGCCAGCCCAGTATCCGCGAATTTCTCAGCACCGCAAAGCCTCTAGTAAAAGGGAAAAAAAACCAAAAACCCTGGCCGCCGCGGCTCTGGAGCTTCAGGAGCACCCGCTACCGCGGCTCCGCCCACCCAAGGAGGGAACTTCCCGAGCCCAGCTGGGACCTCCGTTTATATATTATAGATGTATCCTCTCTGTTACCTTCCCACCGAATTGACGTCCAGACACCTTCCAACCAGCAAAAATCCCCGAAACAGCGCGGTCCCAAAGACGACTAAATTTAAATTCAGAGCCGTGGGCTGTGGTCACTGCTCCAGTTAAGATGCTAACAGAAGGACCAATGCAGGCATTGAGTTAAAGTGCCAGCCACCCCACAGGCCCCAAAGGGGAAGTAATAATAATTTGTTTTTGCCGATACCTCAAACCATACAAACTGGGGGAAAATGAGTTCATTTTTATTTTGGTACTGGTCTATGCTGCCTTAATGGTTGAGAATCTTAAGTCCATGGAAAAGAAGAGTCATCCAAAACTGTTAAAATGTCACCCAGGCCCTGCAGCCTATGGCATCTCAGATTATAGATATGGGAATGATCCTGTGAGTAATTAATTGGTTTTCCTCTTTAAGCTGGACCTGGAAGAAGGCATCAATAGTTGTTGCTACTATATTGTGCTATATTATATTAACCTGTTGCTTGATCATTTGGTGCTAATCATTCTGCTTACAATCTATTACTAATGTTGCTGGTATTAGAGTAAGATTTGTCCAAAATGAATACATAAAATAATTAAACTTGTAGGCATCTGTTGTGAGTACAGTGCCTTCTGATAATTGATCTTAAATATGAGGGGCACCTGTTGTGAATACAGTGCCTTGTAAGAACTTGTAGATACCTGTTGGGAGTATGGAACGTTACAAGTCAAGATTGTTTTTCTTTTCTTCTTTCCTATGGTACTGGAAAAACATGTCTGTTGTTTTTCTTTTGCATTTAAATTTCCAATTCTTAGGACTGAATGATGTACTATAAGAAAATTATTATTAAGAATTGCAGATTCACAAGCTTTCTAATCATTAGTCTCTGCTATTTTAACCTAGAATTGTGAATGATTACCTTGTCCTTTATACTTTGAAATGTTTTAACACTGTTATGCAGGCAAGTCTCTCACCTACTAACTAAAACCAAATGTTCACAAGGAGCAAGTCACCAGATATGATATTTGCATGTCCCATTTTTATCCCCTGTAAAACTGAAAGCTGAAAACTTTATGTTCCTCTTCAGTGTACCATAAGTAGAAAAGAACAAAGAATCCCTGAGACATCATGTCTCCCCAGCAGCTGGCTGGCCACCCCCCACCAGATAGATTTGGTTACTTTCAATGAGGACATTCCTTACCAGTTGCAAGGTTCATTGGAGTTCTGAAGTGTAAGAACCCCTTAAAGGGGATGGTCCCCTGAGTCTCTGAACTGTGCATGTGCCAGCTGGGCCATGTGCCTCAACAGACTAGCAATTCCTATCTTCTGGTTTATTGGACTTACCCCAGCCAGCTAATATGGAGGTGAAGAAGGTCAACCACCACACCAGGGAGCCAAGAGTGCCAACAAGTGAAAGCAGGAGAATTGCATCCAGTATCCATGTGAAATCTAAGACCCCTCTCGATATAGATGTGGAGTGGACATAACCATTCCAGGGTCCACAGGATGGAGGAATAGATATTGGATTAGAGTGGACTAACTGATATTCTATTTATGAACTATTGTGATTAGTAATCAAAGAAAATGTAGCATTGACATGGAGAGAGTGGCCATAGTAGCTGCTGAGGGTAGGGAGTGGGAAGAAGAGATGTGATGTGGGGGCATTTTCAGGACTTGTAGTTGTCCTGGGTGGTACTGCAGGGACACTTACTGGACATTGTATGTCCTCCCATGGCCCACTGGGTGGACTGGGGGAGAATGTAAACTATAATGTGGACCATTGACCATGTGGTGCAGCAGTGCTCAGAGATGTACTCACCAAGTGCAATGAATGTCCCATGATGATGGAGGAGGTTGTTGTTATGGGAGGAGTGGGGCGTGGTGGGTGGGGGTGTATGGGGATCTAAAATTTTTTTAATGTAACTTAAAAAAAATAAATAAAGACAAAAAAAGTGATAGTCCCCAAGCTGCCAATTGAAGGCTCACCTGGAAAGGGATGCTCTGCCTGGGACAATTTTCCAAAGCTGCAAAGGGACTTCCCAGGCCTGTGAGAGATCTGATGTTGTGTTTTCCCCCAATTTTGTGAGTGGTTGTATATACTTTTATTGTTTCACATTTCTTTAATTAATTACTCTCCTTTTCTGTGACTGCTCAATTGTTATAATCATTGCATATAACCTGAGACTCATTTGGTTGAATAAAGCTACCTTTGCCTAGCATTTAGAATTTCTGTCTCTTTCTTAGCAGAGCATTATGCCAATTTTAATGCAGGAGGTCAAGCTCAGGAAGACTGACTGAATGTTTTGTTATTACAAAGAAACTAGACAGGTGCCTAGCAAGAGTAGACATGCCTTTAACAATTACAGGACAATATCTTAGCAGGTCAGGAGATAACAAGACATTCCTCAGGGGTAAAGACTTATAAGGCCATTATGGCAGGTGGAAAAGAAACAGTGCCCAAACAGCTACAGAAATATGCTTATGCATGTGATTCTCAACACATTCTCACCACATCCTTGCTCTTATATTCAACGATAACCAGACTACTGGCAAGTTCAGCCCATCCTTTAACTCAGTTCTGATTAACAGGAAGGAAGAGGAGAAATAACCATTTACAGCAACCCCTCAGCAAGCAAATAATTATGACTGAAGCTGTATCCACAGCTCACTAGGTGAAAGTTGGTTTTTGTGTGTGTGTGTTTTTTTTAATATAAGGCATTTTTTAAAATCCATCAGTTGTTTGGCATTTAACATTTCCATATTTTAGCAATTATCAGCATTACCACTATGAACATGACTGTACAAATGTCTATTACCACCCTTGCTTTCAGTCCTACTGTATATATTTCTATTTTTTGTCTTTATTTATTTTTTTAATATTACATTAAAAAAAATGAGTTCCCTATATACCCCCACCCCCTCATCACACTCCTCCCCCCCATAGCAACAATCTCCTCCATCATCATTAGACATTCGTTGCATTTGGTGAATACATCTCTGAGCACCACTGCACCTCATGGTCAGTGGTCCACATCACAGCCACACTCTCCCATGTTCCTTCCAGTGGTCCATGGGAGGACATACAATGTCCAATAACTGTCCCTGCAGCACCACCCAGGACAACTCCAAGTCCCAAAAACGCCTCCACATCTCATCTCTTCCTCCCATTCCCATAGTTTGAAAGACATTAAAACACATAGAAGTTAATTAAACTTCTAAGTAAGCATGTATTTCACTTAGTTATGAAACTAAAGAAAATATTGCTCTCACAACTTGTTCTGTGAAACTTGTTTTAACATTGTAAGTCAATACAATTACATTGAGATGAGATGTGCATGTATTTCACTTAGTTTTTTGATACCAAATGTTATATTCTTTTCACAGCTCATTAGGTGGAACTTGTGTTTTAACATTTTTTGTAAGGCAGTGCAAGTACTTAAAGGTGAATGAAGGCTGTATTTCAGTTAATTTTCAAAAATTAAAACATTTTTCACATCTAACTAGTTGGAATTTGTATTCTAACATTGCAATTCAATACAAGTAAGTAGTTGTGAATGAAGCATATTTATGTTAGTGTTTGAAGTTAAACATTCTCCTGTTATCACAGGTAACAATATGAAACTTGGGTTGGAACATGATTTCCAAGATACTGTAACACATATACATGAAAGTAGCATGTATTTCACTTAGTATTCAAAACTTCAAAACACACTGTTCTCACAGTACAATTGTTTAAACTTCGATTTTGACAGAAGCGACTGAAAGTTTTATTTCCCTGATATTTGAATCCAAAGGTCATATAAGTGGCTGAAGCATATGATTAACATAGTTTTCTAAACTAAAGAAAATACTCACCACATCTCATTAAGTAGAACTTGTTTAACATTTTAGGTCAAAGGAAATTCAAAAAGTGAAAGAAGCATGTATCCCATTTAGTTTTTGAAACTAAACATTTTATATTTTTGCTGTTCCTTTGCTGAAAATTACCATAATATTGTTTGTAAGGTCAACACATGTACATATAAATGAGGGAATATATGTTTCACTTAGTTTCAAAACAAAAGAACATAATCTTTTTGCATGTGACTAGATCAAACTTTTGTTTTAAATTTTTTTATAAGTTAGAGCTATTACATTAGAAGTGAAAGAAGCAAGTATTTCACACATTTTTGAAAATAAACAGCACACTGTTTTTGCTGCTCACTATGTGAAACTGTTTTCACACTGGTTTTAAGTCAATACTAGTAATTATAAGTGAATGGAACATTTTTTAAGAAAGATTTATTTGTTTATTTCTCTCCCTTCCCCCCCTCCTCTGGCTGTCTGTTCTCTGTGTCTATTTGCTGTATCTTCTTTGTCTGCTTCTGTTGTGGTCAGCGGCATGGGAATCTGTGTTCCTTTTTGTTGTGTAAGCTCTCCATGTGTGTGGCACCATTCCTGGGCAGGCTGCACTTTCTTTCGTGCTGGGTGACTCTCCTTATGGGGCGCACTCCTTGTGCGTGGGGTTCCCCTATGTGGGGGACACCCCTGCATGGCAGGGCACCCCTTGTGTGCATCAGCACTGTGCATGGGTCAGCTTCACACAGGTCAAGGAGGCCTGGGCTTTGAACCACAGATCTCCCATGTGGTAGACGGATGCCCTAACCACTGGGCCAAGTCTGCCGCCATGTGACTGGAGCATTATTTCACTTAGCTTTCTCAGTTCAACCTCATGCAATTTTCAAAGATCAATAGGTGAAACTTCTTTTAATATTGTCAATACAAGTGCATAATAGTGAATACTGCAAGCATTTCACTTAGTTTTTGATACTAAGTTATATAGGAGAAATTTCCATAGATCTTGAATTAACGTATCACTCACATTCCAGGAAAGCTTGAATTAAAAAATTCTTTTTTTCAGTTCTATAGGAGAAATTTCTGTTTTAACATAAGTAAAATACTTCTTGTACATTGACATGAATGAAACATGTTTTGCACTTAAACTTGGAAACAGAAGAACAAGTTGTTTTCAGTTTACTAGGTAAAATGTGTCTTGAAATTGTAAGTCAAAACAGTACATAGATGTGAAAGAAGCATATGTTTCACTTATTTTTTTGAATCAAAACGTCATAATGGTTTTGCAACTATCTCAATGAAACATGTTTTAATATAGTTTGGAATGCAGTACAAGCACATAGAAATGAATAAAGTATGTATCCACATTTTATTGCAAATCCACATTTTATTGCACCGTTGCACTTCAACAATTACACAAAACACAAGTACATGCATCTACAGTTACTCATTGCATGAGAACCCTATTAGGTTATAAAATCTACAATCAACTATTAAATCAATGTGGAAAAAATACAGTGTCAAACCAAAAAAATATAGCTAGTTGCATAGAATATCACCATGCTACTATAACATTTCAAGGCTATTGAGAACAAAATGTAACTTATGAAAGTTTGCCTTAAAGGAATGTACAATAGGTTCAACACAGTGCAACAGGATTTATGAATTTGTATTATTTAACAAAAGAAAATAGTAATTGCTTAAAAAGCAATCATACATTTATGCCACAATTCATTATGTACATTCAGTGGACAGTTCCAGCTTTCTACTAAAGTGCTAAATTAAGCCCTTAAAATTAGAGATTTCAGTTTATATCACTCATCTCTCTGTACTAGAACTGTACAATTTCCTCATCTGGCAACATACAATAAGGAATGACTATCAGCAGCTTAGAAATGAATAAGCATTTATTTTGGATTTCTTCCACTCCCCAAAATATAAAGATATATATATATATATATATATATATATATATATATATGCTGTATACATATATATACTGTATATATCTGTAATCTGTAGATTTTGCTGTACTTTACAAAAATACATCACTAGATGGCAGCAGTGCATTTTAGGGTATTTTGCCAATTTAACCATTGCATTAAGTAAAAAATGGTGCATGCATAGACCTTTTCACTTCTATTTCAATATTTTAACAAAGGAAAAAAATGAAACAACATTCACAGTACATAAAGTGCAAAATAGTTTACACCTTCTACACTGAGCATTGTTTAAAAATGTGTCTGGCTAGGTCATCCTCACAGGAGAGGTTAACTAAGGCATGCTTTAGACGTTGTGGTGTTGCTCACTTCAAAAGGGGGAAAAATGTAGTTCTAGAATCAGAGGTCCAAGCATAAAATTTAGCAAGTCATTTGCCACCAGTTTCGGGAACTTAAAGATATTATAAACAGCATTTAATTTGTGTTTTTGTGGTGCAAGTTTTTATCTTTGTGATTGTTGGTATAATATAGCCTGTGCATGAATTCAAAATTATCTAATTCTGTATCCAAGTGTGCCTAGTTTCTTAAAAAGCTGATTAAGTAATATAAACCCTATAGGCTTTAATTTTCAGAAAGGATGTAGACTGAATGTGTATTCCAAGTTGTGTCCAGATGGAATGTGGGCAATATGTTAATTCAAGCTTACCTGGAGGATAGGCAATTTTGTAATTCAAACTTTCCTGGAATGTGGGTGATATGTTAATTCAGGACCTATCTGGTACTCAAACAAACAACTTAAAACTCTAAGAAACTAACCAAGAAAAGTCCTTTTTTTCCCCCCATAAACGCACCTACGTCCTCTGTATAAAAGGGAACCTGAAATCCTATTCAGGGCTGGCTTTTTGGATAGGAATCCCTGAGCCTAGCTGATTGTTAATAAAATTTTCCTTCTCAAGAATATTCCTAAGTTCTTACCTTCAATACATGATCATTTAATCTCCCTGCTTCCACAACATTTCCTGGAGGCTCATCTGGGATTGCAATGAAGGCCAGAGATGGTAGCATTTCACTGCCCCTTTGGACACCTCTGAGGAAGCTGGTAGGGCATGGGGAAACCCACAATCCAGAGCACCCCTGGACTCCTTTTAGCCCAAAAAGGTTGTGGGCTATGTTGGTGCCCTTTTGGGGGAAAAAAAAATTGGACATGCTGAAGGGTTTATAGAAAATCCTGAGAACAAAAAATTCTCTACAAGCCAGACAGATAAGACCCTCTGGGGAACTTGGTGTCAGGAAAGCTTAACTTTGAACATTAGAAGGGGGCCTGATTAACTACCAAAGAGGACCCTAGTAGCTCCAAAAGTTTGGGGGGAAGCCATCTTCTCCAGATCTGAAAAGAAAAGAAAAAAAGCCTGATGTTTGGTTTTAGCTAAATGTGGGTTGGCATCTGGTTTTGCCTTCACTAAGATAGTGAAGGTTTGGTTACAGGTGGAGAGGCATTGATGGGTTTAAGTACTGCTCAGTACCTTACTTTGAAATAAAAAAAGGAAAAATGGCCTGCTGCCACTTATATCTTTATTTTGGCTGCTCTCTCTCTCTCTCTCTCTCTCACTCCCTTTCTCTTTATGCCACCGCAGAATATAAGGCACCAGTATGCCAGTGCTTTCCAGTGGAATGCACCCTGAAAAACTGGTCTGGATTTGGAAAGTCTTGGTTACAGAAAAGTGGATTTTTAAAAATCATAAACTGTTGGAGTCAAGGACCTGAACGTTATCGGGAATGAAAGACAAAGAAAGATTGGGATCAGGGGATCTGAGAGCATTTAATCCTCAAGCTCATCAGACAAGTTTATCAACTTCAGGGACTCTCTTTTTTACCCCTAGCATTTGTGAGAGTAAGCAATTATTTTAGTTAGCTATTCCCATTACCTCAGGCCTTTCAGTACATAGTAGATTTATATTTTAGTTTATGAGAACTCTATGATTATAACTCAAAGTACAGAATCTCAGTGTTCAATTAAATTGTCAAGAAAGCATACTCATAAATCTTGTTCCCAGGTTGCCTTGTTCCACCTGAATGTACACATCTCCTTATGAAACTTGTGACCTGCACACATAACTATGGAGACAGTATGCCTCAGTGGTTCAGGAAGTAACTTGCTCCATGGAAACAACATGCCTTTGTTTCCCACAATGACCCTTGGTCTGAATATGAGCCAAGCAATGGAAAGTTTTGGCCAGAAATATTTCTTTGTTTTGGTGTTGGATTGCAAATGAGCTTGTTTTAAAAACAGCAAGGGTAAGCAGACTTCTGTTAGAAGTTCCCACTCTCTAAGATTGTAATAATTAACAAGGTGTAGCCCAGAAATGGCCATACTGGAGAAATTATGAGTCAAATTGATGGGCTTTGTATTTTTCTCTGTGTGCTGTGGCTCTTTAGTGTTTGTTGGTTTATTTGAAGCTGGTGCATGTTTTCATGCTTCAAGATGATATTGAATTGTGTGAAAGGTGAACTTTGGTTAGGCTGGAACTCTGGAATGCCACATCAGTCAACTAAAAGGGTATCTATTCTTTATTTCTAGAATGATAAGCATGGCTTCTCGAATGCTGTCAGGCTCCCCAAGGGACTCTCTTCTCAGCAGTCAGGAAGTTCTGCCTGTTGCTGGTCTACATAGCCAAAAAGCAACCTCTGTGTGAAACCCAAAATCCAGTTAAACCAAAGCAAAAAAAAGAAAAAAAAAAAAAGGGAACAAATATATCTGAAACCTAGAAACCTCATATCATGTCTCCTTAAAAAAATGAGGAACTAAACCTCAAACTTTTCAGTTTAAACTCAGTCATGACTATAAAAGACGTGAATAGCGATAAAAAAAAGAAAAACCCTCATGTGCCATCAATTAATATCAAAGCATTCCTGGAGATGCTAAATGTAAAATTCTTCTGTTCTGATCTGTGCATAACCTTGGTTTCAACTTTGAAATCTGTATTTAACTTTTTCAGTTTGCTCTTGTCAGTTTGCTTGTGCCTAGAAAATCAGATTTGGGGTTCACCTCCTACAGGATAATGGTGAAAGGTAACCTAAAAATGAAACTTTAAATGCCAATACTGTCTTACTAGTGGATTTAATGCACAACTTACAAGTGAAATTTGCTCTGAGTTGTTACTAATATAATTGTTTCAATTGTATACTTAATAAATAAAGGTACCCAAATTAATTTTAAGTAAAAACTTTCTAAAAGCTAAGAGTTGAAATAATTGTTTAAGTACCTTTATATGTAAAGCAGTAAAAAGAAATTAAAACTGAAATTATTACAGCAGGGTATATGTAGCCTAGATTTCAGCTATTGCAATGGTAATCTTAAACTAATTTACCTTTGTTTATGACTACTTCAAGTCTATCTAGTACTTGCCATAGTAATGGTAATTATAACTTAAACTTACCTTTAATTATGGTTATTTTATAACTAATTTCACCTATCCCTAGATTTCAAATATTGTGATGGTAATTATAAACTGAGTTTGCCTTTGCTTATGGTTACTGCAAGTCTGGCCTACCCCTTGCTTCTGCTTATGGTTCTAAAGCAAAGAAAAATTATATCATAATATTGGAAACATTTTTGTTATAAGCCATTAATTAAGAAAGCCACAAAGGGGGAAACATCAAACTCCTACTCAGGAGAAGCCAGCGAGAGAAAAGTCTTCAGGAAAATTTTTCAAGTGTTGTTTTACAGTTAAACTTGTTTTGTAAAAAAAGAAAAGTTTCAAGTAATAAGTTGTGTTTAAGTGTCAAACTATACATGTCTGCCTTTTTGCTCAGTGAATATTTTTATATATCAGGATGGTAATATCAAATTAACAAATAATTCTTAAAATTTTTTTTCTTCTGAGCCCTTTAACCTGCCCAGCCCCTGGAATCTTCCCTTTGCAAGAACTCTGATGGAGGGGCTGGGTTTGGCAGATAAAACTCAATCTTCTAGGCTGGGGAATGAAGCCAGATTTTCCTGTAGTTCCCTATTTTAAACCTTTTAACAGCCCTAAATAAGGGTAATTACTAATCCTATTACCAAATGTCAGTAAGTAAAGGAAAAGTTCTTAAAAGATATGAAAAAATCCTTAGTAAATTATAATTAAAACAAATTAAATAATTATGTTATATTCCAGGGTCTATAAGTCAGTATATGTTTAAGATTATTCACAATTTTAAAATTTTATCAAAAACAAGAGGTTTTAAGCCCCTGTGAAGAAAAGAGAAAAAAAAGAAAACAACATTCTTTGTTTAAGTAATGACAGTTTCAACTCATTTAGCTTGAGTGTTCTCTCTTTGATTTGTAGGATTCCAGGTTAATAGATTAACATTATATGTTTTGGATATTTAAAATGATAATGACTGTAAGCTCATCTTTAATGAAATTGAGTTTTAAAAAAATGTAAATCTGCCCTCTCCTAAATGTATAAAGTAAAATTCATTGGTTGCTAATTATAATCTAAGGTAAATTAACCAGTCTATGTAATTGTATTTAAGTATACAAAGTTTGTAAGAGCATCTTCCAAATTAAAGCATTTGAATAAAAAAAAATTATTAATTAAAAGTCTAAATTAGTGTTAATGGCAAAACTTAACTTCATAACAAAACCAATCTGGAAGTCACCTCAATGTGCATATTCAAGTGGTAGTAATGAAAAGTTACCTTGATTCCATTGAGAGTCTTCAGTTTTCATTTTAAAAATAGGAAAAATGGTTTTTCCTCTACTGCTAAAATAAAATACCTGTGTAATTAACATCTTCATGGTAAAGTGTAAAAGTAAAAGCAAGGTACCAAAAGTTCATTTAATATAGAACACTTTGCATTAAAAATGTTTAAAAGATATATAAAAATCAAGAGATAAACTTCAGCATTGTCAAATTCTCTTAAGCATTCAAACCAGGTGTCCAGTACACTGTAGTGTTCGCAATGTGAGTTATTGGCTAATTTGGTTACTGACCCACTAAAACAATAAAAGTATCTACTCCATCTCTGGTCATGTTCCTGATGTATATGGGAACTATTTTGCAGTTTCAAACTCCTGCAGCAGCCAACAGTGGCTAAGTATATCCAAATTTACAATGAATATCATCTCCAGACTGGTACTGTTTCATAGTTCTAGAGAGTGCTATGCACCAGGCCAGTAAAATCTACTCTCTAGTTTCTCTCTAGGGTCAACAGTGCTGCAGCCTCGTGAAAAGCATACAAAGTGGAGCAATGAATACCAGAATACTGTAGGTAGAACTTAAGCACAATTGGCACGATAGCTTGCTCCCATGAAGAAATTACCTGTATAGTATTGCAAACCTGAAGCTTAAAGCTATTAATTGCAGCTCAAAAAAAGACTTATGCATTGAGTAATACGTTAATTAGTATTGAGTACTGTACCATATCCTATTCAAGATATATGTCTGATGACTATGGTAATATTTCTAGTTAATCATATGCAAAAGGACATTCAACATGTGTTAAAAGTCCTGATCAATTTCATTTTCTGATTAGTTAATGAACATGTCTATAAGATAAAAAATGGCCTAAAAGCAGTGAAGCCAACAGCTTTTTTAAATTGAAAAAGATACCACATTAACTTGGGGGCAACCTCTCACAGTCTTCACCGCACACCAGGTAAAGAATGTGCTTGAGCCCAGGGCCACCAGTGACTTACAGGTAGTTGGCTCAATTACTAGAAACCCACTGGGTGCAAATAAAGGTGTGTCAAATTCTCAACCTATCCCTTATTCCAGGACCTGTACTAGTTCTTAAAGTTCCACAATGTACCCAGGGTAAACAAACAAGGACAGCTAGCTTCAGGTTCACCCTAGAAACTGATGGGTGGCTTGTTGGAAATGCTCAGGTCCACCTGCCAGGAGCAGCGCAGTGAAAAGTCCTTCGTGAACTTCACCAAGGCACTCATCTGGGAAGGAATGCCCTAATCAGCTTACCAAATGATTTTTGAAAGACAAAGCCTGGTAAAAACAGTCAAAAATTTTTTTTCAGGAGTTACGCAATTAAAGACAAATTATAAAAACTTTACTCTTTAGTTCTGTTCACTCCCACAGCTATTAAAGCTAAAGGAATGTCCAGTTTGGTGTACTAATCCTGAATAAAGTCAACTACCCAAGAGTAGTAGTTCACCAGAAGCACTTCATGAAATATATAAATGCCAGGCATTGAACAGCCTGGGATACATCTTCAAGAAACAAAGTTAAGTAGTGTCTGTGTCAAAATCAACTGTTTCCTTTAACTCTAGCCCAAATGCCTATTTCTAAAACAAAACAAAACAAAAATCAGACTTCCCTTTAGAAACATTGCCTCTTTTCATCTCCTTTAGCTTAGCTGAAAAAAGAAATGCCTCTTCTATTCCGCTTCTCTACCAAACTAATATTGACAATTTATATGTAACCCTGTTGTCTATTGCAATTTCTCTCTGAAGTTAACATATACCTATTGTTTCCCAACAACTTTAGGAAAATGTTGCCTTTGCAGGCACCTGACCTTTTCTACTTCTGTGGTCCACTGTCTTCTTAGTGAGACCATATATTCTCAGAATTCTAACTAAGTTTATTTCTTCAAGAATCAACATTTCATTTGCCATATAAAAACTTCATCCAGCTTCATAAAAGTTGCCAGATCCATCTTTCTCCAGTCAAAATAGAATAACAGTGATTTTCAAAGCTTGTCAGGTAGGGACTACAGCCCATAACCAGCAAGAAGTAGCCACAGAAGAAAGATCATCTCCCTTCAGCACATCTTTAATATTAAAGGTGTAGACTCTCTAAGGGAGAAATAAAGCAGGCTAGTAAGATAGGGAATTAATAGACAGATCTGGAACCTGGCAGAAAGTCCACATGGACATCAGTAACCCCCAAAATGGCTGCTGGAAACCTCCACCCCCAAGATTCTACTACCAGAACAAAGACTTCTTCTGAGAGCAAGGAAAAGCTCCAGATATTCCCCAAGGACTTAATCTTTGGGCCCTCATGGGGGGATTGATAAGTGGTGTAATCAGTCAAAACAGTAAACAGCTGAAATTCCTCCCATGCTTTCATCATATTTCCCTGCTTCATCTCCTTAATAATAACTAGAGTATGCACTTCAAAAAATTATTCAATAAAAGCACAGACAGTGGCCCACCTCATAACTCCAGAAATAGTGATGCCAAACCTTACTACACTAAACTTAAACTTGGCCTCAGTGGGGGGAATATAATATAGCCTGTGCATGAATTCAAAATTACCTAATTCTGTATATAATAGGCATAGTTTCTAAGAAGCTGATTAAACAATATAGACCCTATAGGCTTTAATTTTCAGAAAGGATGTAGATTGAATGTGTATTCAAAGTTACATCCAGGTGGAATTGGGCAATATGTTAATTCAAGCTAACCTGGAGTAGTGATATGTTAATTAAAGCTTACCTGGAATGTGGGTGATACATTAATTCAAGTCCTATCTGGTACTCAAACAACTTAAAACTCCAAGAAACTAACCAAGAAAAGTACTTTTTTAAATAAAATCACCTACATCCTTTGTATAAAAGGGACCCAGAAATCCTATTCAGGGCTCAGCATTTTGGACAGGAGTTCCCAAGGCTGGTCAGTCATTAATACATTTTTCCTTCTCAAGAATATTCCTACGTCCTGGCCTTCAATACACGATCATTGAATCTGCTTCCACAACAGGTAGAGTTTGTTTTCATTGGCCCACCTGTTTCATCATCATCAGGAACGTCATCTGGCCTCTTCCTCTTCTCATACACAACAATAATCACCACAAGGATGATGATTTCAGCTAGAATTCCCAAGAAAGGTCAGAGTGGGGCCAGGTGGCTCTGCACCCTGAGGATAGTGACTTGGAGTCAGAGCCAATGGAGTTGATAGCACTGCACTTGTGCTCACCAGGGTCTTCTGTGATCTGGAGGTTGATGATGTTCAACTAGGTGTAATTTTCCTTGTTGATGATGAAGTGTTCAGCGGTATTGACAATCTTCAGGAGCACAGCATTCTCATTCTGGTGCCACATCCATTCTGGGTGGGAGTTGCTAATTGACTTGCAGTACTTCATGGCATCCTGCCTTTTGTTCTTGTTCTTGACTAGTGATGTCAGGAGCAGCTTTCACGTCAATGTTGGTGATTGCTTTAGAAGCACTGACAAAGTGATACACACAGTGTTATAACCCTGAACCCTCTGCTTACCGATCCTGTATTCTATGTTGCTGTCATTCTTCCAAGTGGCAGAGAGTTCTGTCCCATTCCTTGTCCAGTAGCTGTATGAAAGGTGTGAGAGCTGGAGGTGAGGTTACACTGCAGAGTGATAGGGAGGATGGATTTTTTTATCACAAATAATGACCTCTTTGTTGGTGACAATCCTTGGTTCATTCTAAGCAGCACCTGGCCCTGGGAGGAGAGAGACAGAGAACCGCAAAAGTGAGAGGGCCAGGATGCTGGAGGGCAAGGAACCTGACATCCTTCCTAGAAGAAAAGGAAAGAGTGAATGGGTAGGTCAGGAGCCTGGGCCAGGGAATGGAGGGGAGGGGAGGGAAGGGAGGAAAAAGAAGGAAAGGGTGGGTGAGTGCCTGAGGAAGTGCCTGAGGATAGCAGGGGTAACCAGACTCCTTACCACTTAGTTTTTGAAATTAACAACTTACTGTTTTCAGAGACACTTTGCAAAACCCATTTTTAATTGTTTTTTAAAGATACTATAATGCAATACATAAAAGTGAAGAAAGCATATACTCCACTTACATTTGAAAGTACACAGCCATATTTTTTTCATGGTTCATTAGCAGAAATTTGTGTTTTATCATTGATTGTAAGTCAACACAAGAACATATAAGCTAATGAAGCATGTAATACACTTAGTTTTCAAAACTAAACATTGTACTGTTTTTTGCAGCTACTAGGTGGAACTGATGTTTTAACATGATGTAAATGAAAATACAATACATTAAAGTAAGTGAAACATATTGCATTATATTTCAAAACTAAAGATCATAACAGTTTTGCACTGCACTAGGTAAAACTTTTTTACTTTAATTTCTGAATCAAAGTAAGTACACAGATATGGATTAAACATGTATTTCACTCAGTTTTTGAAAGTAAACAACTGTTGTAGCAGCTCATTAGTTGAAACATACTATAATATTGTTTTTAAGTCAATACAAGTACAAAAACTTGTACTAGTATCTCAAACTTGTATGTCTCTCGGTTTTCAAAACTCAACTCTGCATTTTTTTGCAGTGTCCAAACTGAAATTTATTTTAATATTTTGTACATCAATCATAACAAATGTACCACCCACATGTAAAATATTATTAATAGGGGAGATGGAGAAAGATAGAGGGTGTTTGGTATATGGGACTCCCCTATATTCTCTACATGACTTTTCTGTAACCTAAAGATAAAATGAAAAATATAAGACATTGGGGGAATACACAGAAGAAAATGTCACTGTTCAAGAAGATAGCATCTTACAGTGATGAAAGATTATATTATCTATTTTTAAAAAATTTTTGTATTTTGTTATTTTTTAAACTATCATTACTGTTTCATTATTGTTTCATATCTTTTTATATTTCATTGGTTAGTTTCTTGACTTCATCTTTGAAGAGGTTTTGGACCCCAGAAAGGTCACAACTGTGGAAGGAGAAGATGGTGAGGGTTACCAGTGAGGTGGGGATGGATGCAGGTGTTCATCTGGGGCATGCCTCAAAGGCACATGAATGTGTACAATCATCAATATTGAGCCCTTGATATTGATGATTGTACTTATGAAATTTTCTTTTGCAGTTGAAACTTAGCCTAATATTATATGTTGCCCAAGAGAACCTTCTTGTTGCTCAAGTGTGGCCTGCACTCCTGCCCCCTGGTGTGGGTCATGAGTCCCAAGGATGACACTCCCGGGCACTGAGGGTTTATTACCAAGCACCAGAGAGCAATATACCTGGAAAAATACCTTGCCCATACAGAGGAAATGGTAAACACAAATGGGATTTTATGGTTATGGCTAGGGCTAATGCAGGACAACCTTTAAGTTTGAGTTTACTCTTAGGGTACTGGTATGTTTTGGTTTGGAACTGTATGTATAGAAACATTTTTAATTTTTTTCTATTTTTTAAAGGATACTTATACAAATTAAACACATTTGTATAAATGACACATAAAAATATAGGGGAGTATACGAATGTCATGTAAAATACTTAGGGGATTCCCACATGCCCTGCTCCCTACACCTTGCACATATTCCCACATTAGCAACATCCTTCATTAGTGAGGTACATTCATTACAATAGAAGATCACATTTTGTAGCATTGCCACTGAGCATGGATTAAAGTTTACATTGTAGTTTACACTCTCTCCCTCCCAATTGGGTATGTTATGGCAAGATATATAATGACCATGCATCTGTCATTGCAATGCCATTCAGGACAATTCCCTAGTTCTGAAAATGCCCCTACATGATACCTGTTTTTCCTTCTCCCTGCACTCAGAGCCTCCAGTTGTCACTGCCTCCACATCAGTGATATAATTTCTTCCATTGCTAGAATCACTATAAGTGTATAGTAGAATACCAGAAAGTCTATTTTAGTCCATAGTTCTGGGCTGGTGATGTCCAGTCCAGCTCTAATTGAGAGGGGGCTATAATTCTATGGTGTCAATGGATGGGACTTTCTTGCTTGTCATTGTAGACTCTCTCAGTTCCTTGGTATGGTAGTTTTTCATCCCCACCTCCTTTTCAGTTGTCCTGGCTGAGTAGGAATTGCAATTCCATTGAGATTCAGGGCCCAACTGGCATTTGAACAGCTCAAAGATTTAAGTCTCTTAGATGTACATCTACCAACTCTAATGCTATTTATAAGTTCAGATAGAAGGAGAGAAGAGCCATGTATAGGGAAACCACATCTGAATCCAACTCTGTCACACTGGGGACCATAAATTACAAAGTAGGCTCACTGGCAGGACACCAACTTCTGAGCTATCTACCCTGCTTACGGTGACTGGGTTTCTCCAGAACCCTCAGAAACTCCACTATTTGGGGTAGGATCTACTTTGGCAGTCAGAGATCCTTTTGGAATGTGCATAAGCACAACCTCTGGAATGACTGCCTGACTCACTTTGAAGTCTCTTATCCACATAAAGTCATTTGTCTTCACCTTTTTACCCTTTTGGTTGAGGTCTTTTACCAGTTTCAATGCTAGTTGGCACTTGGTAGTAATCTCTTTGCCAGGGAGACTTGTCCCATGCTGGGAGGAAGGTAATGTATTTGTGTGCTGAGTTTGGGTTACAGTTAGGCCTCATTTGAACAACTAGGAAAGTCCCAGGGAGCAACTCTTTCAAGAAAAAAGTTTCATAAGCAGTTATCAATATCAAGACCCCATCAATGGACCATTCTCCTTCCCTATTGCTCCTGTGCTCAGGAGATTCATGCTGATCCCCTGTAGAATGTGGCCAGGTACCCCAGGATGGGAATTTAATATTTCTTTAATTCTTGTGTGAATCTTCACCCACCATGGTAATGCCCATGAATATTTGAAGACATTTATATGTCTTATACGTATCCTATGGTGAACTTCCTTCAATATATTCCTAATCACTGATGTCCCACAAC
Organism: Dasypus novemcinctus; assembly: GCF_030445035.2. Taxonomy (NCBI): domain Eukaryota; kingdom Metazoa; phylum Chordata; class Mammalia; order Cingulata; family Dasypodidae; genus Dasypus; species Dasypus novemcinctus. The sequence goes on along the minus strand of NW_027261977.1, from coordinate 1,650,153 downwards.
AATGATTTTCCCCTGCCACAGTTGTAACCCTCTGTGATTCAAAACTTCTTAAAAATATGAAGTCAATAAAGTAAAAATAAAATTAATAAGAAAATGAAATAATATGGATAATCTTGAAAATAAGAAATAAAATAGAAAAAAACTTTTAAAAGAAAAATAGAAAGTAAAATTTTGGGATAATAAAAATAAAGAAAAATATTTTAAAATTTCTTTGACATTTTGCCTTTCAGCACTTTAAGATGTGTTGTCCTATATGATCAGTGATATTTTCTTCCATTTATTCTCCTGTGTGTGTGTGTGTGTGTTTTTTTTTTTTTTTTCATTTTTCCTGAAAGAAGTTTTAGGTTACAGAAAAGTCACGTCCCAAATACAGGAAACTCTCATATATCCAACATTCTTCCCCCTTTTCTCCTACCACATATTATGTGGATGGTAAGATTTTTACAACTGATGTACAAATATTGAAACATACCTACAAATCATGATCAGTGATTGATATTATGGCTTACATTTTGGACCATACACTGTTGTAAACTTTGATGCAATTCAACACTGCCTGTATCCGTCATAGAAAGGTAATTTAGAACTCTTCTATCACCTCAAAAAGACCCCCTATTGCATCTATTCTATTTCTCCCTCTCCCTCCCCTTGAAACCCATGGCAACCATCAGGCTTCACTGCTTGAAGGACAGGATTAATAGTTAACTGCAAAAACACTGAGGGCTTGACACCATGGTCTGTCCTCCCCTATTAGGCACCACACAGGGCCTTGAGAAACTTCTGCCTTTCTTTTGAGATAGAAACCCAGGTGCTGGTTCTCCTGAGGGCCACAGAGACCCACAGGTTCATGGCAGATGGCTCTGGAGTTCAGGGCCCTGTCAGTTGGCCCTATTTTGGAGTTCGTATTCCTGAGTGTGATGGAGTGGGACTCAGATATGACCTATCTACATATGCCTCTTCTGTTACTTTTATCAGACCTGTGGTTGTTATTTGGGTTGGTGTATCTGTCTGGAGGCCTGAATCTCCAGACTGTCCATGTGATGGCCAGGCCTTGGGTCTCAGCAGACTTATGGCTCCTACACTCTGGTTTGTTGAATTTACCCTGGCCAGCTGACAGGGAGGTGAAGGTCAACCACCATATCAGGGGGCCAGGATGCCTACAGCTAAGAACAGAATTGCATCCATCATCCATGTGGAATCCAGACCCCTTTTTATGTAGAGGGTGACTGGACATAACCATCCCAGGGTCCACAGGATGGAGGAATAGAATATGGATTAGAGCAGGCTTACTGGTGTTCTGCTGGGGGACTATTGTGATTAGTAAGGGAAGAAATTGCAGTAGTAATGTGGAGAGGGTGGCCACGGTGGCTGCTGATGGTAGGGAGATGGACGAAGAGATATGGTGTGGGTGCATTTTCAGGATTTGGAGTTGTCTTGGGTTGTGCTGCATGATGGATGCTGGAAGTTGTGTGCCCTGCCATGGCCCATTGAGTGGACTGGGGAAGAGTGTGGACTACAATGTGGACCACTATCCATGTGGAGCAGTGGTGCTCCAGAATGTATTTGCCAGATACAGTGGATGTGCTGTGATGATGGAAGAGGTTGTTGATTTGTAGGAGGGGTGGGGTGGGTAGGGTGACAGGTATATGGGGACCTCATAATTTTTTAATGTAACATTAAAACAAAATAAAGAAAAAAAAAAAAAGCAGGCCTCTCCAGGATTGGAGTCCACCACCTTTCTGCTCATTATGTAGGTCTCCATCCACTGATACAACATTATGACAAGAACACTAACTCACACAGTTTCTAGAACCCTGCCAAAGGCTTACCCTATTGCAAATGACCCCCACATCCCAACACCCCAAACCAGCATCCCTCACTTGCCATATTGACAAAATAACATTCCAACCATGTAGTCACCAATCCCCAGTGTTCACCTGCTCTCTCCATCAATGCTCCTCCTAATTCCATGGACATTCCAAACTACCCTCTCCTCCCCATTCCCCTGGCAAACCAGCACCACCCAAACAAACAGAATCACTGTCAAGCCCTTCCACCATACAACTATACAGTTTCACGTTATCATATTTTTGCCCATATGGGCATTGGCTCACAATCTTCTTTTCCCTTTGTATTTCCTGTAAACTAATCTTCCAGACTCTAGCTCTGTGAGTCTGCTCAACTTGCTTAATCCATATCAGTGAGGTCATATAATATTTGTCCTTCGGTGCCTGGCTTGCTTCCCTCAACATAATGTCCTCCAAGTTCATTTATGTTATCCCATGTGTTAAATACTTATTCCTACTAATGGCTGAATAATAGTACATTGAATGTATATACAACAATTTGTTAATTCATGTGTGAAGGGCATTTGGATTGATTCCAAATATTGGCCATAGTGAATAATGATGCTATGAACATTAGTATGAATATATCTATTTATGTCCTTGCTTACAGTTCTTCTGGTATATACCCAAGAGTGGAATTGCTGGATCATATGGCAGTTTTATAGTTAGTTTTCTGAGGAACTGCCAAATTGTCCTCCACAGTGGCAGCACCATTCTACATTCCCACCAGGAGTGGTAAGGGTTCCCATTCCTCCACATCCTCTTCAAAACTTGTAGTCCTCTGTTTCCTCTAATGGGTGTAAGATGATCACGTACTGTAGATTTGATTTCATTTCCCTAAAGAACATCTTATGTGCTTTTCAGCCATTTGTATTTCTTCTTTGAAGAAGTGTCTATTCAAATCATTTGCCCATTTATTAAATGGGTTGTCTTTTTATTTTCAAGGCATAGGATTTCTTTATATATCCTGCATATTAGGCCCCAATTAGATACATGGTTACAAAATTTCTCTCCCATTGGGTAGGCTCTCTTTTCTTGACAAGCTCCTTTGAGTTGCAAAAGTTTTTAAGTTTGAGCAGGTCCCATTTTTTTCTTTCCATGCTTGTGCTTTCGGTGTGAAGTGTATAAAGCCATTTCATATTATAAGATCCTATAGATGCTTCTCTACCTTATCTTCCAAGGTATTTATGGTCTTGGCTCTTTTATTTAGATCTTTGATCCATCTTGAATTAATTTTATTTAAAGTATGAGATAGTGTTCCTCTCTCACTCTGTTGGATATGGATATCCAGTTCTGCAAGCACCATTAGGTGAAGAGGGCATTCTCTCCTAGTGAATGGGCTTGCTGGCCTTGTTGAATATCACTTGACTGTATATGCAAGGATATATACCACAGCTCTCAATTCAGTTCCTTTTGGTCAATATTCCTTGTGCAAATACTATGCAGTTTTAGTATGTTTGAAAGTCAGTGTGATTCCTCCAATTTCATTTTTCTTTTCAATATGTCTTTGACTACTCTGGGTCTCCTGGACTTCCAAATAAATTTCATGGTTAGTTTTTCCAATTCAATAAAAAATGATATGGTGACTTCTATGGGGATTGCTTTAAATCTGTAGATCAGTATGGGTAGGATAGATATCTTAATAATATTTAGTCTTCCTATTCATAAAATATTCCTAAACAGAGAATATTATTCTGTTTATTTAAGTCTTCTTTATATTTCTTTAAAAATGTTGTGTAGTTTTCTGCATATAGGTAAGTTATATCTTTAATTGAATTTATTTCTAGGTATTTGATTCTTTTTGTTACTATTATAAATGGGATCTTTTTATTTCCCCCTCAGATTGCTCATTATTTGTTTACAGAAATGTTACTGATTTTTTCATGTTGATTTTATACCTTGAGACTTTACTGAACTCATTTATAACCTCCAGACACTTTTCACAGATTTCTCAGGACTTTCTATGTATAGGACCAAGTCATCTGCAATGGTCAAATTTAGACTTCTTCATTTCCATTTGGATGCCATTTATATCTTTTTTTTTTTTTTAACCCAAGTGGTTGAGCAAGTACTTCTAAAACAATATTAAATAAAAGGCATCCCTGTATTGTTTCAAATCTTAGATGGAAATATTTTAGAATTTCATCATTGAATATGATGTTTTGTTTTGTTTTGTTTTTTTCATAAATATACCCTTTATCGTGTTGAGGAAGTTTCCTTCTATTCCTATCTTTTGTAGAGTTGGTATTAAGAAAGTGTGCTGCTGGGAAACAGACTTTGGCCCAGTGGTTAGGGCGTCCGTCTACCATATGGGAGGTCCGCGGTTCAAACCCCGGGCCTCCTTGACCCGTGTGGAGCTGGCCCACGCGCAGCGCTGATGCGCCCTGGGAGTGCCGTGCCACGCAAGGGTGTGCCCCGCGTGGGGGAGCCCCACGCGCAAGGAGTGCGCCCGTGAGGAAAGCCGCCCGGCGTGAAAAGAAAGTGCAGCCTGCCCAGGAATGCCGCCCGCCCACACTTCCAGTGCCGCTGACGACAACAGAAGCGGACAAAGAAACAAGACGCAGAAGCGGACAAAGAAACAAGATGCAGCAAATGGACACCAAGAACAGACAACCAGGGGAGGGGGGGAAATTAAATAAATAAATAAATCTTTAAAAAAAAAAAAAAAAGAAAGTGTGCTGTATTTTGCTGAAGGCTTCTTCTGCATCTATAGAGATGATCATGTGTTTTTTTTTTCCTTTTGCTCTGTTACAGTTATGTATTACATTGATTGATTTTCATATGTTGAACCATCTTTGCATACCAGGGATGAAACCCACTTGATCATTGTTAATTCATTTGATGTGTTGCTGAATATGGTTAGCAAGTATATTGTTGAGGATTTTAGCTTCTAAGTTCATTAGAGAGATTGGTCTATCTTTTTCCTTTCTTGTGGTTTCTTTGTTTGGCTTTGGTAGTAGGGTAATGTTGGGATCATAGAATGAGTTAGGCAATATTCCTTCCACTTCTATTTTTTCAGGAGAGTATAAGTAGCATTGGTGTTATGTCTTTCCAGAGTGTTTGGTAGAAATCAGCTATGAAGTCATCTGGTCCTTGACTCTTCTTAGTTGGGATGTTTTTGATTACTAGTTCTATCTTATTACCTGTGGTTGATCTATTGAGTTCATAAATTTCTTCTTTAGATCATGTAGGTGCTTTTGTGTTTCTAGGAATTCATCTATTTCCTGTAAAATATCCATCTTTTTGGCATATAATTTGTCAAAGTATCCACTTACGATAATTTTTATTTCTGTGGGGTTAGGGTGATACCCCCTTCCTTATTTATGTATTTGCATCATCTCTCTTTTTTCCTTTGTTAGTCTAGTTTGTCAATTTTCCTGATCTTGAGGAGCCAACTTTTGGGTTTGTTTATTTTTGCTTTCTTATTATCAGTTTCATTTGGTTCTGCTCTAATCTTTGTTATTTCTTTCTTTTTATATCCTTTAGGATTAATTTCGTCTTCTTTTTCTAATTCCTCTAGGTATGCAGTTAGCTCTTTGATTTTAGCACTTTCTCCTTTTTAAAAATAGGCATTTATGGTATGATTTTCCTTTCACTACAGCTTGCTGCATCCCGTAGGTTTTGATGCACTGTATTGTCAATTTTCATTTGTTTCAAGCTAGTTACTGATTTCTTTTGAGATTTTCTCCCTGTTTGTCTAAAAGTTTGATTTAATTTCCATATCTTTGTGCCTTGCTGGAAACTAAGGCATAGTGGTTTCACAAGGATAGATGTGCTGTTTCCATGGCTATGCTTGCAACCTAAGGAGTGTGGAAATTAAAAGTTTAGAGCAAACAGGATGAAGCTGTTAAAGGCTGAAAGAAAAGATGAACAGATACACTTTGTAGTTAGATAGAACACTTAGACTTTGTACATTGAGATAATATTTTCTGAGTTCCTTAGATCATGAATAACACTAATAGCTAACTGCATGCTTGTTCTCATATAGACTGGGGGGTATATAGAGCCCCTTGTAAACAATAAAGTTGTCTGATGAGTCTATACTCACAGAACCCCCTGATCCCAGCTTGCTCTCTTTCTTTCTCTTTGTTTCACTCTCTCTTTATCTTTGTTTCATTCCTAATACCCTTCAGGCCTAAATCTCCAACAGTGCCTAATCTGTTTCTCTGCCCAGAGCTATCTGCCTTGACTGTAGGACCAGGGTGTGTCCAGAGTCATTAGGAATCCCACGAATTTAGGGTAATATCTACTTTGGCAGTCTATGAGATCCTGCTGAAATGTGCATAAGAGTTACTTCTGGCATGACATCCAGATTCACTTTGAAGTTTCTTAGCCATATAAACTCATTTCTCTTTAACCTTTCCACCTTTTATTTAAGGCTTTTTCCCAGGTGCACTGGTCTTTGGTGTTTGGTAGTAATCTCTTGGTGCCAGGGCGATCATCTTCATGAGTCATTTCCATACTGGGGAGAAGGTAATGCATTTCATTCTGAGTTTGGCTTAGAAAGAGGCCACATTTGAGCAACACTGAGGCTCTCAGGAAGTAACTTTTAGGCACCCTGCAGCACTAGGGTGGCAATTTCAAGAGCAAAGGCTCATAAGCATAATTGTCAATATCAAGGGCCCATTAATGGCTCATCCTTCTTCACTAGTCATTGTAATTGTATGTGGTCCCCCAAGTATCTCCTGGTGTTCCATTAGAAATTGTGGCAAAGATCTCCAGAATGGAAATTCAATATCCTTTTGGTTATTGTGTAACTCTCCACCCACTGTAACAATGCTCCATGAACATTTGAGCAGATTTATGTAATTTACATGTATGTCTAGGTAAACTTCCTCCCTTGTATCCCCCATCACTGACATCCATCACCAATGACCCTTCCCTGGCACAGGTGTAAACCTATTGTGGTCCAAAACATATTGGGAAAACATTTAGTGACTCTGGCAAGAGATGGGACAGGTATGTCAGTGTTTCCCCTGGTTTGATGAACTTGTGAATGTATGTATGAGTATCATGAAGGATTATGATGCAGCAGTTGGACCCCTGTTTCTAGATAATCCTTTGCCTATTTTATATTCTCCCAATTTTTAATAGAAGTTTAATGAAATAAATATAAATAAAAATAAAATAAACATATGTCTGTGTGTTGCTTTCTTATGCTTGAGGTAATTGAGTTATATAAATCTCTCTCTCTTTGTACACACACACACACACACACATATATATATATATATATATATAAGCATTTTGTCTAGCAGAACATTTTGGTGTAGTCAGCAGGATTTGAGTACAAATACAGTATCAGGATGACTCTTTTCTAGCACTGTCAGGTAACAGAGGGAAATCATGTTAAGCCACCTATGCAAGAAAAGGTTAACTCAAAAATACAATATTGCACAGGCAGAAGAGCTGAATAAAGCCCTTGTCAGTGAAATCATACTAGTAAGAAAACTCTCTGTTAAAATGTTGGCTAAGATTAGGAAAATATTCTGGCAGCATCTGTGCAAACCCCCCTGCTGTCTACATGATAGTGTGTCTGTAGGCTAGTAGGAGCTGATAAAATTAAACTTCTGGAAGAGTAGGAAAAGTGGACAACATTAGTGTTCTCTGTTTTGCTTCCATGCTGCTTCTGGTTAGGTTGGTTATGGCTAAATTGAAAAAATAACTGCAGAATTTTTATGAAGGTGTTATAAGAAACTTTCCATTTTGAATCAATAGCTTACCCCTCAACTTTGAGTCTCAGTGTATCTTAAGGAGTAGTAATCCCAAAAATACACATTAAATGTCTGTCTAAACTGCTAAATATGGGCTTAACTACATTTATGCTGCTCAAGTAATCCTAACTGGTAGCTGATTATAATAAAAGTGTTTCTAAGAACAAGCTTTCATGTTACAGGCAACACAGATTCCAGAAGAAATCTAAGAGCAGTGAAATCAAAGATGTGAAAGGATGGAGGGCTTGGCAACAGCCAAACCAAAAGAGTGAGAATTATGGGTCAAATTATAAGATTTATGTTTCTGTTGGTCTTTGACAATTGTTTTTGTGTTTGTCTTTTGTTCAGTTTCTGTGTATATTTTGATACATCTGGATGGTAATACTAAATTGGTAAATGAAAATTCTTAAAAGAGTGCTACTAAAATTCAATAAGTTTGTATAGGAGAATGTGTTCTGTGAAGGTGAAGTTTGCCTTGAGAAAAATGACTAAAGTCTATGTGGTTATGGATAGTTGTGGGAAGTTAGTTTCTAGAAGCATTGTTTGAATTGGAGTGTTTAAATGTCTAAATCCAAGAAGTCATTATTAAACAGAAACTGAATTGATAATAGCAAAATGTAACTTCATAACAGGAAAACTGTCAACAGTCACCTTCCCCTGCCAACTTGCCTCTAAAAGACTGTTTCTGGTATTGCATGCTACTAAGTATTTAAAGTGAAGAAATATTATATTTGCATATAACCAAATCGAATCATTATGCTGACAAGTTTTTTCATGTTGATGGTAATTTCATGTTGTAAGAGGTTTGCTTGGAGACAGTTTCCAAAATCATTTTGGTAACTTACGTATGCAGGATGTATAGAATGCATTATTATTAAAGAAAGTAATTAGTAAGTAATTTTGTCCTAAGGTAACATGATTGGTTATTAAGAAAGAGTAAAATGTGGGACAAAACCTGAATGAATACAGAAAGTGCAGAAGGTTCATGTAAAAGGAAGTTTTGTGGTTAAAGTGGAGTAAGATTTGATGGGTCCATCTAGTATGTCTTAACTGTTTTAGTATCAAATAGTGTACTGATGCAAAGTTAAAATTTTGTTCTTTCTCTGTTAATGTGACAAAGTTTCTCAAATCATTATGCTGTTTTAATAAAGTTTATAGTTTTTCTCCTGAATAATCAGTTTACAAAGAAAAAGCCTGTTTTTATCAAAATAGCTTCTTGACTTCAACCTTATCATTTCCTTTGTTGTTTAAGAGAAACAATCTCACTACTTTTAAAGTAACATAATGTTCAAACCTGCTTTCTCAAAGTCAAATTCTGAAAAATATCTTTTTATTTGAAACTATTGCAAAATATTTATTTTACCTTAAAAAAGTAAAGTAACAAAATAGTTGAGTTCATTTAATATAAGTTGAATGAAAAGTGTTTAAAACTGCTACAAAATTAAAAGGATTCTTTAGTCCTCTGTTAATTAACGTTGTATGAGTAAAAAGTTTGTAGGAATACATAAAAGGCATATAAAATTCCTGAAAATTTACCAGTGTTTCAGCATAATATTAGACAAAAGTATAATATTAATCATGGTTATAATTATTTAAGAGAGTAGAATGTGTCACAGAAACAACCTCTTATCATAAATTAAAGTAACACCACTGTGATATGCAGCAGTCCCAAATATTGCTAGTTTGTTGCAAGAAATTAATATCAGGTTATATTTCTATCATTTTGTTTTAAAACTTGCTAAGGCTTCCTTTAGTATCTCATTAGGCAAGTTGAGCCGGTCCACATTCACCTATCTGAGGAAAAGTCAACATTGGACATTTGCACTGCTTCCCCAAGTTTGTGTGCATAGCCCAACCGTCTTTTGTAGCCTGGTGGCAAATCATCTGGCTGCATGGAAGAAACCTGTGATGTAACCCTATTAATGATATTATGTTAACCATAATCCTGTTTACAATTAAAAGACGCATCAGAGACAATAGTGTCTTATCTTAAGAGACTAGGATAGGCAAACAATTGGGACAGGCTGTAATATCCTGGCTGCTCTATCAAATTCTTGGGTACAACAAAACTATGCCCTCTGCTGTAATTGATAAAGTACAATGTTTTCTCATGTTAATGGAGTTTGTAGTATTGTTGGGATACTGAAGACCCTTCATCCTTCATTTAAGGCAGATATTAAAACTCACTGTAAGTGTTAAGAATGGAAATGGGAAAACCCCTCCAGCAGACTGTGTAAGGAAAAAAAAAAAAAGAGAAGAGGGAGGAGGTGGACCTTGATTTAGCCTGTGAATTGTATGTGCCAGCACCAATATTGGCTTTGAGTGGGATTTGTGGCAGAGACAACATTCTAAACAAATACTCCTTCAGTTTTAGTTGCAATTGTTGGGAGGGGTCAAAAGTGTAATATAGCTCTTTAGAAAAGCAGTTGTCTGCAACATATGAAGCTGTGTTGAAAATGAAGGGGTAAACTCAATAGTGTCTGGTCACTCTGAAGATTGCCATCCCTATCCAGGGGTGGATTGCAAATACTAGCAAAAAAGGATTGTTGTGAATCACCCTCTTTGGGACACCTGCCAGCAGTGATAGGTAACTGTCTATCATGTCCCTGCCCACTTCTCTAATACCCCTCTTAGGATTTTTGAGGCAGATGCCTTTATGGAGATCCAGAGCCATACCATTGAGACCTGAGAAGAAGAGTGACTCCACCAGAAAGGCAAAGACATTGTGGTGCTTAGCCCAGCAGTTCCAGCTGCCTGTTACTTGTCAGCAGCTTGTGAACATCACCCATTAGTGTCTAGCATGCGCTAATAACCGCAATATCAGTTCCTTCCTGCTCTTGGAAAGGGCAAGGTAGGAAGACATTGCATTGAGACTCTTATAACAAGGCAGCTACTATTTTATGCTAGAAAATGAATCCTTACAACAGTGGCCTAAATTTAAATTCAAAACAGTTGTGGCCCCAAGTCCAGTGAAGATGTTAACAGCAAGACATTGAAATTATGAGTTAAAATGCCAGCTGTTTGTTAGCCCAAAATGAGGGAGTAATAAAAATTTGTTGCTGCCTATGCCACAAACTTAACAAACTGGGGAAAATGAGGTCACTTTTGTTCAAGTGCTGGCCTACATAGCCTTATTATATAGGAAGTCTTAAACCCATGAGAAATGAGTCTATTGATTGACTATCTGCTGGTTAGAGGTCTTACTATTGCTTGTTATTGTTTAATCAAATGCTTGAATACATTTGTAATTTTAACAATGTAACATATTGTGTACTTAAGTGATTTGATGACTTGTAGCTCACACATAAATGTATATTGTTGAATGTATATATAAGTCTCTTGTTTTAAGTTAGAGCAATCCTGGGACCGAATGTATTGGGAAAATATTTAGTGAGTATTGTTCAAACCTAAAAGTGAAAAATCATGCAGGAAGCTTTGTTAATCACCACACCAATGTCTTACTAGTCAGTACTTTTCATATTTCAGGAGGAGTGATGAAAACTAGAAGAGTGGGCACATTGGGCATGTTTTATGACAAATAACAGATAGGGTGCATTTGAGGAAGTATTGTGGCCCTCCGTGGGAAGACCTGCTGCTTTCTCAGGAATTAACACATAAACCTTGGATAGTACTGTCCAGGGAGTATATGGTTTTCCTTCCTGAGGAGGCTGTCCCTTCCTCAGGAGCTGATGCAGTAGTCACAAGTTGGCATCTAAAGTATTGAGTTCATTGATTATGAGCACAATAAAAGGGACAGTCTCTGGTCAGACCAGTGAAGTCCTATCCTGGGAGAGGGTGTTCTGCACAGGTGTTGTTTCTAATCGAGACTAGTATTGGCTGCTGATTTGTGGCTTCCCAGCCTGAGCTAGATTTGATGACTTTTTATGTAAGACTGTTCTATTTCTCTGTTATATTGTGACTTTGATCAATATTGATTTAATCTTTTCACTGATTATGGTATTCTTTTTTCTAAGTGTAACTGTCTGGATAGATGTATTAAACTAGATATGTATATAAATAAATATATATGTTTATAATGCATCCAATCAGGACTTTGGCCAGAGGTGGGCCAGGTTTGTCAGTGTGTCCCCCGGATTGGTGAGCTTATACCTATAGTATACATATCTTAAATGATTAAGATGCAGTGGTTGGACCCTGTTTCTAGACAATCCTTTGTCTATTTTATATTCTCCCAATTATTAAAAAAGTTTTAATAAAATAAAATAAATATATGTGTGTGTATTGCTTTCTTATGCTTCAGTTAATTGAGTTATTATATCAATCTCTCTCTCTCTCTATATATAATAAATCATTAGCCAAGCATTTTATCTAGTAGAACATAAAACTTCTTAAAAAATGAAGCCAAGAATATCACCAAATATAGTAAATAGGAAAATGAAATAATAATAATAGGTTTAAACATAAGAAATAAAATTCACAATAATTTAGAAAAGTAAAAGCAGGATTGTGTTACTTCTTTCCAGAATGTTTTGTAGAATTCACCTGTGAAGCTGTGTGGCCCTGGCCTCTTCTTAGTTGAGAGGTTTTTAAGACTGATTCTATCTCTTTACTTGTGATTGGTTTTTTGAGATCATCAAATTCTTCTTTCATCAATATAGGCTGCTTATGTGTTTCTAGGAATTTGTCCATTTCCTCTGAATTGTCATTTTTGTTCGAATATAGTTTTTGAAATATCCTCTTATGATAGTCTTTAGTTCTGTGGGGTCAGTGGTGATATCTCCTTTCTCATTTCTTATTTTGTGCATTTGCTTCTTCTTTCTTTTTTTCTTTGTTAGTCTCTCTAAGGGTTTGTCAATTTTATTGATCTTCTCAAAGAACCAGCTCTTGGTCTTGTTAATAATCTTTTCAAGTGCTTTCTTATTTTCTATTTTATTTAGTTCTTCTCTTATATCTGTTATTTCTTTCTATCTTTTTCCTGTGGGGTTACTTTTTTGTTTTTTTACTAATTACTCCAAATGTGCAGTTAGTTCTTCAATTTTTGCTCTTTCTTCCTTTTTGATGTATGAATTTATGGCTTTAAATTTCCCTCTCAGTACTGATTTTGCTGCTTCCCATAAGTTTTGATATGTTGTGTTATCATTATCACTAGTTTCAAGGTAGTTATTAATTTCTTTTGAGATTTCCTTTTTGACCCACTGTTTTTCTAAGAGTGTGCTGTTTAATTTCCATATCTTGGTGTGAAATCTCAGTCTCTGGCCCTTGCAGATTTCCAGTTTCACTCCACTGTGGTCAGAGATATTATTTTGAATGATTTTGAGCTTTCTGAATTCATTGAGCCTCTCATTGTGACCTAGCAAATGGTTTATCTTGGCGAATGATCCATGTACACTTGAGAAAAATATATATCCTGCTGTATTTGGATGTAATAATCTGTATGTGTCTATTAGATCCAGCTCCTGTAATATACTGTTCAAAATTTTTGTTTCTTTAGTGATTCTCTTTAGAGATGTTTTGTCCAAAGTTGTTAGTGGTGTATTAAAATCTCCCACTATAGCTTCAGTGGCATCTATTCTTTCACTTAGTTTTTCCAGTGTTTGCCTCAGATATTTGGAGGCACCCTTGTTAGGTGCATAAAGATTTATGACTATTCTTTCTTCTTGAGAGATTGTCCCTTTCACTAATATGTAGTATCCTTTGTCTCTCACAATTGTTTTGCAGTTAAAGTCTATCTTGTTGATATTAATATAGCTACTCCTGCCTATTTTTGGTTATTGTGTGCTTTTAAGATTGTTTTCCAACCAATCACTTTCAACATCCATGAATCCCTACGTCTAAGATATGTTTCTTGTAGAAAGCATATAGAAGGGTCGTATTTCCTTATCCAATGTCCCAGTCTGAATCTTTTCATCGGTGAGTTTAATCCATTGCCTTTCAGTGTTATTTCTTTCAAGGAATTATTTATGATAGCCATATATGATTGGATTTGTGTTCATCATATTTTGTTTCTTTTTTCCTTCTCTTTTTGGCTTTTTGTTGCTCTTACACTATCCTCCAACTCTGCCTCTCCCGTTTTTTTCCTTTCTTCCTGCAGAACCCCCTTTAGTAATTCTTGAAGGACAGGGTTCTTATTGGCATACTCTTTCAATTTCTGTTTATCTGTGAATATTTAGAACTCTCCATCATTTTTGAATGCTAGTTTAGCTGGGTAGAGTATTCTTGGTTGGAAATTTTTTTCTTTTAGTTCCTTGACTACATAATACCACTGCCTTCTTACCTCCATGGTTTCAGGTGAGAAATCAGCACTTAATCTTATGGAGCCTCCCTTCTATGTGGTGGTTTTCTTTTCTCTTGCTGATTTTACAATTTTCTCTTTTTCTTGAGCATTGGATAACTTGACAAGTATATGTCCTGGGGTGGACCTGTTGGGGTTTTTGATTTTGTCCTGCGTTGTGCTTCCTGGGCATGTACATCCATCTCTCTCAGTAGATTTGGGAAGTTTTCAGCCATTATTTCCTGCAACACCCCTTCTGTCCCCTTTCCCTTCCCTTCTCCTTCTGGGATACATATAATACACATGTTTGTGCATTTTGCGTTGTCATTCAGGTCACTAAGTCCTAGCTGGATTTTTCCTATTTTTTTATTGATCATTTCTACTATCTGTTTGATTTCAGATGTACTGTCTTCCATGTCACTAATTCTCTTCTCTTCCTCTTCTAATCTGCTGCTATTTGTTGACAGTGTATTTTTGATTTCTTGAACTGTGGTGTTCGTCCCCATCAAATCTGTTATCTTTTTATGTATATCTGCAATTTCCTTTCCAAATGTTTTCTTCATATTGTTAATCTCTTCCTTTACTTCATTAAGTTGATCTCTAATATATATTTTGTGATCTTTATTTACTTGTTCGATGTTCTGCTCCCCTTCCTGGTTTTTAGTTTGTTCATTGGATTCAGCCATGTTTTCCTGACTATTGGTTTGGTTTGTAGTTTTTTATTGTTTTCTGGTCACCATTTTTTCTTGATGGGTTGAATCAGTTCCTTAGCTTTTTTGTCTAGTCTTGGGGATTAATTAGTTGTTGTTCTTGCATAAGTGTTATGTCCTTTCTTTGTCACTTTGTTCTTCATACTCTAATTTCTTGTTGCTGGCTAAGTTCACTTTGAAGGAAAATATTTAGGCCAGGGAAAGCAGAATGAGTAAGAAAAGAAAATGCGTAAAGTAGTATTGGTAATAAATGTTAACAGAGCAATAATACGAGATCTGGGAGAATGGATATTAGACTCATGCAAGTTGTGTAGAATATAGCAGTAATTAGAGTACCTATACTGAGACAGTCAACTGAATATGGGGGGTGGAAATAGTATGAATTAAGAAGCCAGTGATTTCATGAGAGCGAGAAAGGGAAAAGAAAGATAATAATACCAAGAGTGTATAAAAGAGAGAAAACAGAACACAGGTATTAGAAATTAAAAGTCTGACTATTTGGGGGCCAAAGAAAGGGAGGTGGAATGTGAGAGAGACAGTAGATGATGGAGGATAGCAAGATGTGGGGGAAGGGAGATGGTGTAGTTGGCCAAGATCAATTCACACAGAAACAAGGAAATGGAGGATGAGGAAACACAGCAAATGTGAAGCACTCCCTGCAGCCCCTATTATATAAATAAAATAAAATAAGAAGAAAAACAGAGAAAGGAAAAAAGGAGAAGAAAAAAAGGGGTAGTCAAAAAAAAGGGAGGGAAACAAACAAGAAAAAGAAAAGGAAAAAAAAAAACTAAATAAAAGAAAAAGGACCTTGGGAGATAAAATGGGAGAAAAGACAAGGCAATAACATAATATTAGCAACCAAGACAAAAAAAGAAAAAAGAAAAAAGAGAGAGAGAAAAATAAGCACAAATGTTGAGGACTAGGATAATCAAGGACCTGCTATGGACCTCAGGATGCAGTGGATTCAGTGATGGGAAGTCTTAGATATTGCAGAGTCAAGAGGTGTGAGTCTCTGGAGTGTGGGCCACCAGGGTTTAGGGGACACAGATCTGGGAACCACGCATCTGGTTAACAGGGAGCCTGGGAGCACCGCAGCACAACACACCCTTCAGGGATCCCTGCAGCTGGGCACCAGCCCTTGGGGGAGGGTTCACATCTGCAGACTCTGACCTCCATGTCAGAAACCCAAAATTCCACCTCTTACAGGAATCTCTTCTGTCACTTTCTCACCAAATTGACTTCCGGACATCTCCTGCCCTGCAAGCCCCTGAAATGACCTGCTGGGGGCCCTGCTGCACTACAAATAGTTCAGGGACCACTGCAGATGTGCCGCCAGTCCTAGGGGGAGGGGCTCCAGTCAGAAGCTTCTGACCTCCATGTCAGAAACCCAAACTTCCACCTCCCACAAGAATCTCCTCTGTCACTGTCTCACCAAATCAACTTCCAGACACCTCCTTCCCTGCAAGCCTACGAAGCAGCCTGCTCATGGTTTGGGAACTCCCCAGTGGAGCAAAGCCACAGGAATCACCACAGACACCAGGCCACCAGCCCCAGGGGGAAGGGTCCCACACACAGCCCCAACATCCATGAAAGAGAACCAAAATTCTACCTCTTACAAGGATCTCCTCTGTCATCATCCCACTAAACAACATCCAGACACCCCCTGCCCACAAACACCCAAAACATCCCAGTCCAGCAGGACTCCAACCCTACTCAGCCACTTCTTTGCAGGAGAGATTATAAGGTGCACTCACTCAGATGCCATCTTGTCCCCACCTGTGGATTATATTTTAGACTATACAGTTTTCTAAATTTTTAGTTATCTATGTTTTATAGTATGAGAACATCAGTCCTCCCCAGGATGTTAATGCTTTTCGTGATTGTTCATTGTCAGTTTGTATTTTGATACCTCAGCATGGGAACATAAATTAATAAATTAAAATTTCTAAAACAGCTCTTTTCAAATGGCCAAAAATTAAATAAGTGCTTATGTTAATATATAATTTTAAATGTTAAGACCTCTATGTCCTCATAAAGAAAAGTTCTTGCCCAAGTTGAAATGAATAGTTTATTTTTCATCAGAGGATAAAATGAAGAAAGTAAAACTTGAATATTTAGAAAGGGAAAAAGTTTGTGGGAGTGCTGACTGAAATATGATAAGTCTGTTTTGTCCTAAAAGACAATGGCTAATTTTCATCAAAATGAAAATATGCAGGACAAAACTTGAAAGCATGTGGCAAGTTGTAAAAGGTATTGTAAATAAGGAAATATGTTCTGTAAAGGGGAAAATTATCTTAAAATAATATAATTATAGTCTATATGGTTAAAAATAATTATAAGAAGTTTGTGGAAGCATTGTTTGAATTGAATGTTTAAATGGCTAATTCCAGTCATTATTGAACAAAAAATGAATTGGTAATAATAATAAAAGCTAATTTTATAACAGAAAATCTTGTTGGCAACCAACCTCCCTTGCCAACTTGTTTCTAAAAGACTATTTCTAATATTGCATGCTCCTAGGTATTTGAAATAAAGAAATGTTATATTTGCATATAACTGAAATATTATTTTAACAAATTTGTTTAGTGTTAATGATAATTATATGTTGTAAGAAATTGGATTGAAGACAGTTTCCAAAACCATTTTTGGTAACTTAAATATGTAAGATGTATAGAGTATGTTTTTATTATTAAAGAAACAGAAAATAATTTTGTCCTAAAATAGAATGACTGGTTATTAAGAAAGAGTAGGGTGTAGGACAAAACTTGTATGAATACAGAACGTGCAGAAAGTTGGTGGAAAAGGAACTTTGTGGTTAAAGTTGAGTAAAATTTGAAGGGTCTATCTATAAAGTTTTAAAAGCTTTAGTATCAAATAGTATGTGTCACAGAAATGACCTCTTATTGATGTGGGTTATGGGTGGGAGGCTCTTTGTCTCTTCAGAGATAACCTTAACCTAAACTGTATGTCTTGACTTGTGGAAGTGGAATGGTAAGAGGCTGCAGTCCTGCCCATGGTGACCATGGCAACATCTCCAGTCCCAGGAAACAGTTTAACAATGCAAAGTCTATAAACTTTAAATATTGAGGGAAAATGCTAACAAAATGTACTAAAAGCTTATCTAGAATGTATGAAGCCCATGCTAAAAGCTTACCTAGGATGTGGAAGATATATGCTAATTCAAGCCTATTGAGAACTGAAACAGCAGGATCATTTGTCCTTTCCTCTCTGTATAAAAGGGACTCAAAAATCTTGCTTGGTGCTCAGGTTTGAAACAGAAAGCTCCCAAATCTGGCTAGCCATCAATAAATCATTTTTCCTTCTCAAAATCATTCCTGAGTCCTGGCCTTTTTATACACAAATAATTGAACCTCTCTCAAATTCTACAGTATTTTGGGGGGCTCTCCTGGGATCACAAATGAACGCCAGAGATGGTAGTATTTTGCTGCACCTTCCAAATCTGCGAGGAAGCTGGGGGTGACTCAGGTGAACCCCAAATCTGGGCGCCCCTGGATTAAGTTTAATCCAGAAAAGATGTGGGCTCCACTAGAATCTTCCTGATGAAAATCGAGGGCAATGGAACATTCTGAAGAGAAAGATTCTGGGAACAAAAAAGAACTCCAAACTTGGAAGAAGGTAAGACTCCCTGGGTGAGTACAGTCTGGAGAACCCTAGCTTTAATTGCTAGGGAGGGAGGCTGATCACCTCCCAAGAGAACCATAGGAGCCCCAGAAAACTAGTGGGGGGGGAGGGAAGCCATTCTCTCTAGGTCTGGAGAAAGGAGAAAAAACAGGAAAAAGCCTGGTGTTTTGGGTTTGTCTAACTGCATGGTAGAATCTGGTACTGGTCTTATATCAACTGAAGGAGTGGAGGCTTGATTTTAATAGGAAAGGTTGTTTATAGGTTTGAGTCCTAACATCCTGGAGGAAAAAAACAGGAAAAAGCCTGGTGCTTTGTGTTTGTCTAACTGCATGTTAGACTCTGGCACTGGTATTATATCCACCAAAGAAGTGGAGGCTTGATTTTAATAGGAAAGGCTGTTCATAGATTCGAGTCATAATGTCTTAGTAATTGGTCTGGATTTTAAAAAAAAACTTAGTTACAGGAAAATAGATCAACATTTCTAGTGAAGCTTGGTCTGGGTGTAAAGTTAAATGTGAAAAAGTTCTAGCTGGAATCTTTTGTTATGGTGCTGAATTGCGAATGAATCATCTTTATACCAGATGTTAATGTTATGTGTTCTCTCTAAGTCTTGTGGTGGCTGCGGGGGCAGCCATGCTGAAAAACATATATAAAGAACTTGTGGGTCAGATTAGTGATCTTTGTGCTTCTGTCTGTGTCAGCTCAATGCTGGTTTTGGAGTTGTGTGGTTATGTAAAGTGGTGGAATTAAATGAGCTGTAATCCTCCGTTGCTATTACCAAGGGAGTGAATTGATTATGGGGCAAAGCTGAGGAGTCTGGATGCTTGCATAGTCTGGATGTTTGCACATGCTCTGCTGCCTCATGTCTGGTCTGCCCCTTTGCCAGGGCTTGAAGGCCACCGTGTCCTTGCCATGCACAGGAGTTTGTTGGGGCTGCCCCAGTTGGGGTGGCTGGGTCCTCAGAGGGGGTGCCAAATTTGAGTATATTCTGCCTGCCCATTTTGGCAGAAAGTTGGAAAGGGGGAAGTGGTTTGCCCCTTTCCAGTGTGTCTACACCTTCTATTCATAAGCCACATTTCTATTTGGTTGTTGTGCATCTGACTGCCTGGAAGGGGGAAGGTAAAGGGGATGAAAAGCAGAATCAAAATAAATGCAGTAAAGTTTCCTCCCTAGGGTATCAAAGCCCAGAATACATTTGCATTCTGCCCAGGTTCTTTACTTTTCCAAATCTCTCGCTCTGTAAAACTGTAGAAATACTTTGAAATATTTTAAAACTGTAAACTCATCTGAAGAAAGGAGGCTATCGCTTGAAATAATAGATCTCTAATCACTTGATAGCCTTTCCAATGGTCTGGCTGGGAACTTCAGGGTTGTGAAACTACCAAGGAAAAGGGGAAAAAAAGAATGAAATGCCACTTTGAAATCTATGTTTGGCTTTTGTCAATTGCTGGCACCTAGGAATTCAAGGTAAAAAAGTAAAAACATATTTTAAAATGAGTCTTTAAATGCCAATATTCTCTTGCTGGTGAATTAAATGCATAACTTGCAGATGAAAATTTGTTCTAGTACTAAGAAAAGGCAGGACTTCACAGAATTGTTACTAATAAAATTCTTGTAGCTTAATTAATAAAAGTATCCAATTCACCTTAAGGTTAAAACTTAATAAAAACTGTAACAAAGAGTTAAGATCATTTATAGATGCATTTATATTATAAAAGAGTGGAAAATTATAACTAAAATTATAACAGTGAATTTAGCCTGAAACTATTCTTGTAAGTGTAAATTCTAAACTAACCTTTCCTTTGTTTATGGTTACTTCAAACCAAACCTCACCCCTTGGTAATTTCATAATAGCTTCTGCACCTACAGTCCAGGGAAGAGCTGGGACATCCCTGTCTCCTGTCCTGGTATTAGTAACCCTACTTTCTCTCATGAATCCAAGTGTAAATAAATTTCTGCCTGGTGGAATTCTTAGGCCTTAGGGTTAAAGGACCACTGGAGTTTTATTATCTCCAAGGACTGGGGGCGGGGGGGAGGGATAAAGAAAGTCTCCTGCTTTTACTGTCAGTGTTCCTAAGAGTGGCAATTCATGAGAGAAACCAGTCTGTCTCCCTGAGGCCTCAAGAAGTAATCTTGTTGCTTACCCAAATTTCTGCTAAATTCAGGGTAAAATATAAAGTTCTGAAGCAAAAAAGAATTAAGTTAAAACATTGAGAACATTTTGGTTACAATCCATTAGTTAGGAAACAAAATTCTTGTGTAAAACTGCATGGTCATAGTGTTAAACTGCATGGTCATAGTGTAAAACTGCACAATTATAGTGCAAATTAAGAAAAGTTTCAGGAGTCTTTGAAATGTTTTGCAGTAACACATATTTTGTAAAAATAAATGGAAGTTTTAAGTAACTAAAGTTATGTTTTCATGTCAAACTATTCATGTCTGCCTATCTGCTCAAATTGTTGAGGTTAAATATGCAGTTATAAAGTAAAATATATTTCTGAAACCCAAATTAAGCTAAACAGTATATAAAATAATGCAAATTATAAGTAACATCAATGAGTTGTGTTTCTGTATCTAACTATTTGTGTCTGACTATTTGCTCAGTGTATGTCTTCATACATCAGGATAATATCAAATTAACAAATGAAAATTCTTAAAAGAGCTCTATTCAAATTGTTAAAAATTAAATATTCAGTTATATTTGAATAAATATTCCTGGAGCCCAAATTAGACTAAGCAAGATAGAAAGGTCATATAGATATCTGATTATAGGAACTATTGGGAAAGGCCCTCCTCTTTGCAACAGCTTTGAGGGCAAGACTAGGTGTGGCAGATTAAACCTATCTACTAGGCTGGGGAATTAAGAATCAGTTTGCCCTGTAATTTCCCAGTTTAAGCCTTTTGTCAGCCACAAAATAAAGGTAATTAGTGGCTCTGTTAACAAATTTCAGTAAGTGAAAAAGTCCATAAAAACTGTGGAGAAATCTTTCCTGGATTATGATTAAACAAATTAGGTAAATGTGTAATTGAAGCATGGTAGTCAGTATGCTCAAATTAACAATGAAAAATAGTTTTTTCCCCTCTATTACTAAAGTAAAATACCTACTATTATCTTAATGGTAAAATTGTATAAGTAAACAGTCATTTGATATATGATGCATTGCATTAAATTGTTTAAAATATATAAAAACAAGGAACAATCTTTAACATTGTCAAACTCTTTTGTGCATTCAAACCAGGCCTTGAATACATTACAGGTTGCCTCTCCATGTGAGTTATTGGCTAGGCTGGTCACTGATCCCTCAATTAGAAATATTTGCTGTATCAGTTTCTGGTTCTGCTCCTGAAGGCAATGGAAACTACATTGCAGTTTCAAGCCAATGATGACTCAGTACAGTTAAGTGTACAATGGATATTGCCTCCACTCTGGCACTGTTCCATAGTGCCAGAGAGCACTATGCACCAGACTGGTAGAATACTGGAAACTCTCTCTAAGTTCAACGATGCTGCAACTTGCTCACTGGGTGAAGAACATGCTAAGTGGAGCCATGATATCAGGATACTGTAAGTAAAACTTAAACACAATTGGCATTATGGTCTGCTCCCATGGAGAGATAACATGTAAAGTATTACAAACCTGAAACTTAAAACTATTAATTGCAACTCAGAATCCTTATGCATTAAGTAATACATTAATTAATATTAAAGTGCTGTACTTTTATCCTGTACTAAATATATACCTAATAATTATAACATTATCTTTTCTATTTTGAATCAAGTGCAAAAGTATAGTAGACATGTTAAATTCCTAGTAACTTCATTTTCTAAACAGTTAATAAACATGTCTATAGAATAAGGTGGCAGTCTCAGCCAAGGGCTCAGTTAGCTTACTATTCTACTGTACTCTACTGTGTGGCAAAAATGAGGCTTGCTTGCTAATAATGAGTCTCCTATTGAACAGTCAAAATTACCAGAAATTGTACAATTAAAACCAAGATGTAAAAAACCTTTATTCTCTAGTTCTGATCACTCCCACAGCTAAAAACTAAGAAAATTTCCAACTTGGTGTACTAATCCTGAATGAAACCAATTGCCAAAAGGGTGCCAGTTCACCAGGAGAATCTGACAGAGCACATGAGTGCCAATCATTAAACAGCTTTTAATGTGTCTGCAAACAAAGCTAAGTATCTATTGCAATTTCTCTCTAAAAATAACTTAGGAAAAAAATATATATATATATACTGTTCCCACCAGCTTTTAAAAAGGGGTGCCATCTTTATAGGCACCTAACCTAGCCTACCTCTGTAATCCAATGTCCTGTTTTAAAACCAGGTAGTCCAAAATTTTAATTAATTTTGTTTTTCAGAATGAACACCTTATTCTCCATATGAAAACATCCAACTTCATGCAGAAGGCCAGATCCATCTTCCTCCAGTTAAAATAAAATAGAGTTTTACACCTTGTTAGGTAATGACTACAGCCCATGGCCAGCATGAAGCAGTTACAGAATAAAGATCATCTCCCTTCAGCACCCCTTTAAGATTAAAGGTGTAAACTCTTTAAGGGTGAAACAGGATTGATAGATGGATCTGGAGCCTGGCTGGAGATCTATGTGAGTGCCGGTGGTCCCGGGATGACTGCAGGGGGTCCCTACCCCAGGATTCTGCTGTCTGGAGTGAAAACTTCTAAACTTCTAGGAACAAGCTCCTGGATGCTACACTGAAAGTTGATAAGTAATCGGTCAAAACAGCAAACAGCCATCCACCTCATAGCTCTAACAATAATTACGCCAAAGCTTAGCAAGGTAAACTTTGGCATAAGGGGGAAAATGATGTGGGCTATGGGTGGGAGGTTCTTTGTCTCTTCAGAGATAACCTTAACCTAAACTGTCTGTCCTGACTTGTGGCTGTGGAATGGTAAGAGGCTGCAGTCCTGCCCTTGGTGACCATGGCAATGACTCCAGTCCCAGGAAACAGTTTATGAATGCAAACTATGTAAACTTTAAATATTGAGGGAAAATGCAAACCAAGTGTGCTAAAAGCTTATCTAGAATGTATGAAGTCCATGAAAAAAGCTTACCTAGGATGTGGAAGATATAGCTAATTCAAGCCTATTGAGAACTGAAACAAAAGGACCATTTGCCCTTTCCTATCTGTATAAAAGGGAATCAAAAATCTTGTTCGGGGCTCAGGTTTGAATCAGAAAGCTCCCAAGACTGACCAGCAATCAGTAGATCATTTTTTCCTTCTCAAAATCATTCCTGAGTCCTGGCCTTTCTATATGCAAATAATTGAACCTCTCTCAGATTCTGCAACATTATCATAAATTAAAGTGATACCACTGCAGTATGTAGCAGTCCCACATATTGCTGGTTTGTTGCAAGAAACAAATACCCAACTGTGTCACTATCACTTTGTTTTGAAACTTGCTAGGCCTTTCTTTGGTGTTTCCTTGGGCAAACCAAGCCAGCCCGCCTTCTCCTACCTATAGAAAAGACAACAATGGACTTTTGCAGTGTTTCCCCAAGGCTGTGTGCATAACACAACCATCTGTCCTGCACAGTGGCAAAGAATCTGGCTGCATAGAAGAAACCTGTGTCAGTGACCTTACTTAGAAACATCAGAGACAATGGTATCTTAAGAACCTGGAATAGGCAAACAATTGGGACAAGTGGTAAGATCCCTGATACTCTATCACATTATTAAATGTTGTTTGGTTGAGTAAGACAGACTTATACTTTCTGCTGTGATTTATGTAGTACAATTTTCCCCCATGTTAATAGAATTTGTAATATTGGTGGAATACTAAAAATCTTTTATCCTTCACTGAGATGTGTTAGTTGGAAAGGTCCTTCATGGGAGTAGGAGTCCCTTCAGCATGCTGCTCTAAAAAAAAGTGGGAGTGGGAAGGTGGATATTGACTTAGCCTATGAATTGGGCATGGTCAGCACCAGTATTGGCTTTAGGTGGGGTTTGTGGCAAAGGCAACATTCTAATTGAGTACCCTTTGGGCTATAGTCCATTATGAAAAAGCAATTTTGTGCAGCATGGGAAGCCTTGCTAAGAGTGAAAAGCTTAACCCAATAGTATTTGGTTACTCTGAAGACTGCCATCCCTATCCAGGGGAGGTTTGCAAATATGAAAAGCAAGACAAAAATGATGGAATGTTGTGAATCACCCTTGATGGGGGAGAGATCTGTGGAAGAGCATCTGGGACACTTGTGAGCAGTAATAGGTAACTGTCTGTCATGTCCCTGCTGACTCCTCTAACATCCTTCTCAGGACTGTTGAGGCAGATGCCTCATGAAGAACCAGAGTCATACAATTGAGACCTGAGAAGAAGCAGAGTGGCTCCACCAGAAAGGTGAAGGTCATGAGTACCAGATCTTGTGGTGCCTAGCCCAGTGGTTCCAGCTGCCTGTTGCTCACCAGCAGTTTGTGGACATCACCCAAGGGTGTCCTTCAGGCTAACTTCAATGATTGAGGCATTTGTCCTCTCCTACTCTTGGGAAGAGCAGGATGTGCTTTTACTGTGACAGACACTACATCAAGACTCTTAAAACAAGCCAGCTATTGTTTTCTGCCTGGAAAATGAGTCCTTGCAATGATGAACTAAGCTAATTCAACCCTGAGTTGTGGCCTCAGGTTCAGTGAAGATGCTAAGAGCAGGACCAATAAAGGCATTGACGTTATGTGATAAACTTCCAGCTGCACAGTCAAAAACGGGGAAGTAACAATAATTTGTTATTGCTTATGCCTCAAACTATACAAATTGGGGAAAACAAGGTCATTTTTGATCAAGTACTGGCCTACATATCCTTGCTGGTAAGAAATCTTAAGGCCATGAGAAATAAATCATCTGTCAGTTGGAAGTTTAAACAAATCTGCTGTAGTTATGGATTATGTATAAAATGCTGCTTTCTGATTTGACATTGTCATGTAAACAGTAAGCACACAATGAGCACTTGAAGGTATGAGGCAGTAAGAAACCACCTAATCTTGCCTTTGTTGCTTTATAAAAACAAAAAGGGGGATATGTTGTGGGAAACTGTCTTACTTATTAGTTCTTTCTTGTTATTGTACGAGATGTTCTGAGTTGCCTCCTGTTACTGTAAATTCCTATTAATTGTTTCTTGTTATTGTACAAGATGTTCATGTACCTTATTGCAGATGTTGCAAGTTGCTTCTTATGTTGCAAGTTTTTCATTAGTTTTCAGATAAATATGATGGAAAAACTAGGGTTGAGACTCCCAGTTTCAGAAGTTGTGAAGTCCCCAGTCTCATCTTAGTTTTCTCTCTTGTGTCTTTATTTCTGTCCTTTTATTTCTTCAGTTCTGTGTCACCTTCCTTCATGCAGACCTATTGCTGAGCTGGTTCCCAGCAGTTAATTAGTAGGTATTTTATTTTAGCAGTATAGGAAAAACTAGCTTCTTCATTTAAAAAAATGAAAACTGAAGATTCCCAATGGAATCAAGAAAATTTTTCATTACTACCACTTGAACCGAGATTGAAGTAGCTTTTGACAGGTTTCCTTGTTATGAATTTACTTTTTGCCATTAATATCATTTAGTTTTCTAATTACTAATGACTATCTGGAATTAGCCACTGAACATGCTGGTTTGCACAAAATTTCATTCCTTAATTACTGACTTATAACCAAAATATCCCTGATGCTTTAATACAATTTTCCTTTACTTCAGGACTTTATTTTTCACTTTGACTTAATCAGACATTGGGTAAGCAACACCAATTCTGTGTATACTCACTGGGGCTATTGAAGCATCAGAAAACTGGCTTCTGTCATGAATTATCTCTTTTAGGAACCCCCAACAGTTATTGCAGTGTTCAGAGATAACAGGACTCTGGCAGCCTCTGGACTGGAACAGTGGACATTCAACCTCAAGGGCCAAGAATTCTACCAGGTAGCAATTTAGCCCATACTTGGAGCCATGAGAGAAAGCAGGGTCACTAATATCAGTAAGACAGGAGACAGGGATGTCTCAAGTTTTCTTTCCCCTGATCCATAGAGGCAGAAGCTCTAATGAAATATCCATAAGCAAAGGAAAGATGTGAGACTAGGATTGAATTGACCATAAATGAAAGTAAGTTCCTCTTAAGATTTACACTTGTTGTAGCCCGACAATATTGATCACACTCAAACTCTGCATTGGAAGCTAATTAGAGAGCTTTTATTAGCCATGCAGAGGAGAGAGCAGCCCCGAGTCTAAGGGAAGAGGTGGTTTTATGGCCTTTTAGGAGGAGGGGTGGTCTACTAGTAAGTGAGCAAACAAGCAGGCACAGAAGCAGAACACTGTGGTTAGCTGTAGATAGCTTATCTATTCTTTTCTTTTTTAAAAGCCCTTTCTGGTGAGCAGTCCCATATTACTTATTGGTTTCTTTCTTGGGAGCAGCCCCATGCTATTTATAGGTACCTTTCTTTGGAGCAACCCCGTGTTATTTACAAGTACTCTTCTTGGGAACAGCCCCATGTTATTTATTGGTTCCTTTCTTGTGAGCAGCCCTATGTTATTTATTGGTACTTTTCTTGGGAGCAGCCCCATGTTATTTATCGGTACTTTTCTTGGGAGCAGCCCCATGTTATTTATTGGTACTTTTCTTGGGAGCAGCCCTATGTTATTTATAGATACCTTTCTTGGGAGCAGCCCTATGTTATTTATAGGTACCTTTCTTGGCCCCATGTTATTTATTTATCTGAAGGCACTTGCAATTCTTATTTCCTAATGTAGTTCTATTCTTATTTTCCCAATGTGGCCTTACCCTTACACACTTACAATAGTAGGTTTAGGTTAAATCTACCCAATCATACATCTGTAAATAATCTTAACTCTTAGTTAAAGTTTCTAGTAAGTTTTTATTTTAAGGTGAACCTTTATTAACTAAACCACAAGAATTTTATCAGTAACAACTTTGTAAAGCTTCTCTGCTTTTCTGTAGCAGTTAAATAAATTCTACTTGTGATTTATACATTAAATCCACTCACAAGAGAATATTGACATTTAAAGACTCATTTTTCACTGTTATTTTCACTGTTATCCAATTTGTAACAGGTGAACCCCAAATCTGATTTCCTAGGGCAAGCAAACTGACAAAGCTAAACACAGATATCAAAGTTAAACACAAACTTAAGCACGGATTAAAACAGAAGAAAGAATTTTATACCTACTATTTCTAGGAACTTTTTGGTTTTAATTAACAGCACCTGAGATTTCTTATTTTCCAGGAGAGGTTTAGTAAATGGTCTGAATATTGATCTCTATTCATAACTTTTTTAAGGCATAACTGAGTTTAAAATGAGAAGGCTGTTTCTAAGATGGAGTTAGTCAAACGTCAAGGTTTATACAGAGACATGTCATGAGGTCTGGGATAACCTCAGATCTATGTGTCCTCTTTTCTTATACTGGTTTAACTGGAATTCAGACTTTCATACAGTGATTGCTCTTGTCTACACTGTGGCCATATAGACTTGCAGTAGGCACAATTTCCTGATTCTTGAGAAGACACTCTAATAGGGAGTTTACTGGTAGGCTTGAGACCATGTCCATTATCCTAGGAAGAATGATGAAGTGCTTTTTAGTTGACTGTTCTGGCATCCCAGATTCCAAGTTTGATGAAAATGTTCACCACCCCAGATAATTCAGAGCTGATGTTCTGGTCTCAGTGTCCTGAGAATTTTAATTCCAGAGTCTTGCCAATAGGTGTCCCTGTGACTGAGCTAGGTCTTGGGGGATGCCTCAAACGCCAAAGTTTCGGCCAAAGTGCCCAAGCTGAATTGGTGGAACTTGTTGGGAGCAGATGCCAAAACCAAAGTACCTGACCTGAGTTTCAAGGGATGTTTGACTTCCCTCTAAATTGAAGGGCCTAGGGAACTCTTGGGAGCCATTCAGAGATTACTGCTCTGGTTTTTTATTTTTTATTACTCATTTTTTAAAAATATTTCATTCAAAAAATATGAGGTCCCATTCAACCCCAATGTTCCCACCCCACCACTCTCCCCAAAGCAACACTCTCTCCCATCATCATGACACACCCATTGCATTTGGTAAGTATATCTCTGGGCATTGCTGCACCTCATGGTCAATGGTCCACATCATAGCTCATATTCTCCCACGTTCCATCCAGTGGGCCCTGGGAGGATCTACAATGTCTGGTAATTGTCCCTGGAGCACCACTCCGGACATCTCCAAGTCCCAAAAACGCCTCTGCATCTCATCTCTTCCTCCCATTCCTCATACTCAGCGGCCACGATGGCCACTTTTCCCACACCAATGCCACATTTTCTCCATGGACCTTGGATTGGTTGTGTCCATTGCACATCTATGTCAAGAGGAGGCTTAGATTCCACATGGGTACTGCATGCAATCCTCCTGCTTTCAGTTGTAGGCACTCTCGGCTCCATGGTGTGGTGGTTGACATTCTTCAACTTCATGTTACCTGAGTGGGGTAAGTCTAATAAATCAGAGTGTAGGAGTTGAAGTCTGTTGAGGCTCAAGGCCTGGTTATCATATTGTCAGTCCAGAGATTCAAATCCCCTAGATATATCTTAAACCCCAGCACCAACTACAATTCCAGTAAAGTAGCATGAAAGTCTTGTGAAAAGAGATCCCATCTGTGTCCAGCTCCATCACGCAGAAACACCAGCTCCAAAGAAGGGCCAAATGACATGGTAGTGAACCCCATCTGCCATGACCATAGAACCTGTGGGTCTCTTTAGCCCTCAAAAGGACCAATACCTGGGGTTGTATCTACTTTATCTGTCTCTGAGACTCTGCTCAGTTCTGCAAAAGGGCAATCCTTCTGACAACCTCCAGACTCTTTTTTAGAGACTCATAGCCATATAAACTCATTTCTCCTTTCCATTTCTCCCTTACATTAGGTCAAACAGCATTTTAAACTCCTGTTATTATAGGTAGACAGGGATATTTGCTAGTCCACGTTGAACCTTTAATTCAAGGCCATTTTCTAGTTGCATCATCAGCTGGTACTTGGTAGTGATCCCTTGGGGCCAGGGAGGCTCATCCCCGGTTGTCATGTCCCCGCTGGGGGGAATGCATTGCATTTCCATGCTGAGTTTGGCTTCAAGACTGGCCACATTTGAGTAACATGAAGGCTGTCAGGAGGAAACTCCTAGGCATGGTGCTGCTCTAGGCCTTGTTCTTATTTCAGGCGTATAGGCTCACAAACATAGTCATTAGTATCAGGGGCTCACTATTGAACTCTCATTCCTTCCTGGTCCTTACCGTTGCACTTGGGGGACTGCTGCTGCTCCCCTAGGGACCACAGCAGACTGCTCTGGTTCTTGGCAACCCTGACTTTCCAGGTCTGAGACTGACTGTACTATCACCCAATATAAGTGCTTGAGCTAAATATAGGGGATTGTTGGCTGCTCTCTGATTCCCACCCCCCTGGAAATCACAAAGTCCCAGCTGCCAGTCATTTTGGGGGCCATTGTGGACTTGGGAGATAGGCCAAATAGATTTTGGGTTGAATAAATTTTGGCCTGCAGCTGCCAAGCTGAATATTGCTCCTTCTGGGAGAAGGGGCAAAAATGCAGATAGCACTGCTTCAAAATGTATTAATCAAATGCAATGAATGTACCACACTAATGAAAGAAGTTGATGGGGGAGGAGAGGGTGATGTGGGGAGTGTGATATGTGGGAATCTCATATTTTTTAATGTAACATTTTGTGTGATCTATGTTATCTTTAAAAAATAACAAAAAAATCATCTTTCTTCTATTATAGAGGTCTTTTACTGTTTGGAAGTTTCCCATTAGACCAGCCTTCAAAAGGTCATTAAGTAATTAGAAATCAATTATTTTAGATAATAGGTCTTGGGGGCTCTGAGGCAATAAATTCCTTGCCAAGAAAGACATTTTCGGTTTTACAGTTCCTAAAACATTCCAAATCATTTTAATACAAACCTGTAATGAGAAAGAAGTAGGAAGGTAAAAATGCAGATAAAGGTTGAATAATTAATGCAAGGGTGCCCTGGCCTGTGAGCCCTCTGGGGAAGGGAACTCCCACAGCATCCATTTTGGGCCTGCCTGCCCCTTTCCCACTTCATCTCAAACCAGGTAGCCAGACATGGTCAGATAGGAAGTGGAGCATGCAAAGGCAAGGTTTGGCTCCCCATCATTGCTCTGCTGCCACTGAGGGAAGAGGGTGAGAGAAGCTATGACGGCCAAGCCTGAGAGTAGAGCTGATGACTGCTAAAAATTCTTGAAAACCCTGCTTCACAGCAGGTAGGAAACCTCTGTCTTGGCAGGACCTGGTTTTGAGCTGCTGTTCTATGGCCCAGCCCTTCCTGCTGGTATCAGATCGCATAAGCCTACATGTATGACACAGATGCAGAGAGTTCCCATGTCCTGGCATCTCCCTCATGAGATTACATATGTGGAGACTTGTAGGTGAATGAGTGTAAAATAGGCAAAGGAAGGTATTAAACAGGCTGCAGGCCTTTGCTTCCCTAAAAAATAAGCTCCTGGTGTGGCTCACCAAATATGTAATTGGTGCAGAAATGAATTTCAAGAGCACATCGGGTGTTAGGCTAGTAAGTTATTAAGGTAGGTGGGAAGAGAATGTGAGAAAATAACAGATCATGGTCCCAGGTAGAAAGAAAGGGCTGAAGAGTGAAAAAGAGAGTTGATTTATATACTAAAATTTCCCATTATGGATTATAAATGCCCAGGTTTTACTTGCTTGGTGATCATGGCAGGGGAAAAATGGCAGGAGCAGGGTACAAAAGGCAGGAACACACACAGAGACTGGCACAAGGACAGGCACCAGGACAAGGATAAGATGAGACATCAAGAGAGCAAGAAGTCTTCAGGTTTGCTTTATTTTCTTTTAAATTTTACACTCAATATCAGGGCCCCATATACCCCCCCACTCACATCACCCCTCCTACATCAACAAACTCTTGCATAATTGTGGCACATCCAATGCACCCAATTAATACGTTCTGGAGAACTGCTGCAGCACATGGACAGTGGTCCACATTACAGTCCACACTCTCTCCCAGTCCACCCAGTGGACCACAACAGGACACACAACATCCAGCATCCATCCCTACAGCACCACCTAGGACAACCCCAAATCCTGAAAATGCCCCCACACCGTATCCCTTCTTCCCTCTCCTGACCATCAGCAACCACCGTGGCCACCCTCTCCACATCACCACTACAATTTCTTCCCTTACTAATCACAATAGTTCCCCAACAGAACACCAGTAAGTCCATTCTAATGCATACTCTATTCCTCCATCTTGTGGACCTGGGATGGCTATGCCTAGTCCCCCTCTACATCGAGGAGGGGTTTAGATTCCATATGAATGATAGATGCAATTCTCCTGCTTGCAGCTGTAGGCACTCTTGGCTCCCTGGTGTGGTGGTTGGCTCTCTTCACCTCCTGTCAGCTGACCAGGGTAAGTCCAGGAAACCAGAGGGTAGGAGCTGCAAGTCTGCTGAGGCTTAGGGCCTGGCTGTCACATGGACAGTACAGAGATTCGGGTCTCCTGAGTATACACCAACCACAGCACCAACCACAGGTCCAGTAAAAATGAGAGAAGGGGCATGTGTAGAAAGGTCACATCTGAGTCAAACTCCATCACACTCAGGAACACAAACTCCAAAGATGGCACTGAACTTCAGAGCCATCTGCCATGACCACAGAACCTGTAGGTCTCTGTAGCTCTTAGGAGAACCAGTACCTGGACTTGTATCTACTTTGGCTGTCACTGGGGACCTGCTAAGGCATGTGTAAGTGTGACCCCTCTGATGACCTCCTGACTCTTTTTTGGAGACTCAAAGCCATATAAACTCATTTGTCCTTTCCATTTCTCCCTTTCATTCAAGGTCAAAAAGCAGTTTTTAACACCTGATATTAAATGAAGGCTGAGATTTTCTGCTGGTCTGACTTGCCCCTTTTATTCAAGGTCCTTTCCTAGTTACATCATCAGCTGATGTTTGGTAGTAATCCCTCAGTGCCAGGGAGGATCTTCCCGAGGAGTCTTGTCCCACATTACGGGGATGGTAATGCATCTACATGCTGAGTTTTGCTTAGAGAGTGGCCACATTTGAGCAACATGGAGGTTCTCAGGAGTAACTCTTAGTCACCCTGCAGTTCTAGGCATAGTTCATATTTCTGGTGCACCTGCTCAAAAGCATAGTCATCAGTATCAAGGGATCATTGTTGCATCATCCTTCTTTATTGGTCTTTGCCATTGCACTTGGGGGATTGTTGTTCCATTGGGGAATGTAATAGAGCTCCCCTGGCTAGGAACTCAGTACTCCCTCGGTTGTGGTTTTTAACGGCAAGCACTATGAAAATATCCAAACATTTTTATGTACCCTGTATACATACCCCAGAAAACTCCCTCCCAACCATGTGCTCCCCATCAATAACACCCCACACAAGTTTTCCTCCCCTATCATAGTTGAACCTCTCTGTGGTACAAAATTTCTTTAAAAATGAAGATTAATATATTGCCAGGTTCCATTAATAGTAAAGTGGAATATAGTGATGGCTTTAAAGGTTAGATATAGACTACATACTAATTTAGAGAAATGAAATAAAGTAAAAATAAATTGGGCTATCAAAAAATGAAAAATGTTTGCTTTTGATGTTTTGCCTTTCATCACTGCAATAGATGTTGCCCTGTATGTACAGATGCAAGACAATATCTTTCATTTCTTTCTCTGTATCTACATATTTTCTTTCTTTTTCTAATTATTGGTTTTGTCTTCAAAAAAGTTTTAGATCATGGTAATTCTCAATACATAATATAGGGTATTCCTACATATCCAATATCAAACACTTTGACCCTTCCATAGGAATAATATTTTTACATGTTCATATTATATTTGCTGCAGCTGATGTACAGATATATTTTTTAAAGATTTATTATTTATTTATCCCCCCCTCCCAGTTGTCTCTTCTCTGTGTCTATTGGCTGCATGTTCTTCTTTGTCCACTTCTGTTGTTGTCAGTGTCATGGGAATCTGTGTTTCTTTTTGTTGCATCATCTTGTAGTGTCAGCTCTCTGTGTGTGCGGTGCCATTCTTGGACAGACTGCACTTTCTTTTGCACTGGGTGGCTCTCCTTACAGGGTGCACTCCTTGTATGTGGGGCACACCCCTGAGTGACATGGCACTCCTTGCATGCATCAGCACTGCTCATGGGCCAGTTCCACACAGGTCAAGGAGGCCCGGGGTTTGAACCGTGGACCTCCCATGTGGTAGATGGACACCCTAACCACTGTGTCAAGTCCACTTCTCTGATGTACAGATATTGAAACATAACTTTCAACCAAGGTTTCACTTTGATTTACATTATTGTTTATATTTTAGACTACGTAATTTTCTAAATTTTTACTTATCTTGTATTTCACATTATGGTTTATGTTTTAGCCTATAGATTTTTATATATTTTTGGTGTAATTCAACATGTCCTATATCTATCATTGCATGATCTTGTGGAACACTTCCATTGCCCCACAGTTATCCTGATTCCATCTATTCAATACCACTTTCCCCCTCCCTACAGCACCCACAGTGACAATCAGGCTTCATTACTTGAAGGACCATATTCATAGATACTTGCAACAATGTTGAGCACTTGACATACTCGACTCTCCTAGCAGATTTGGAGCCACCAATCCAGCTTGAGAGACAATTCCCTCTGTTTGAGAATGTCAGGTGTCTCCAGGATTGTGGGTTTATCTTCACACTTATTGTATGGATCTCCACCCAATGATATAACCCACTGTTACAAAATGAGCATTCACACACTCCCTAGAAGCCTGTCCTATGGCAGGTGTCCTCCCTTAAGCATCCCTTTATATTTTCTAATGAGTTTTCTCAGCGTTATAGTTTCAACCACATACCTGACAATCTCCTAAGTCCATATGTTCCTCTAACCTCCCCATAATTTCTTGGGCCATCTCACCCTTCCTTCCATCCCTAGTCCCCCTCAAGCCCTCAAAGCTCCACCCAAAGGTATTCCTATGTTCCCACTTTATCCCTTTCCTCTACAAATACTTACCTGCAGCTTATCATAGATTTCACCATAGGTGTCAGCTCACAACCTTCCTTTCTCCTGTTCTTTAAGCCTGTCTTCTAGTCTCTAGCTCTCTGAGACAGCTTGACTTACTTATTTCATATCAGTGAGGTCATTTAGTATTTGTCCTTCAATGTCTGGGTTGCTTCACTCAACATAAGGTTCTCAAGATTCACCCATGTTATCACATATGTTTGTACTGTATTCCTTTATATAGCTGAGAAGCATTCCATTGTATGTTTAGACTACATTTTGTTTATCCATTCATCTGTTGATGGGCATTTGGGTTGACCCCAACTTTTGTTAGTAGTGAATAGTGCTGCTAGGAACATTGGTGGCATATTTTGGTTTGTGCCCTTGTTTTTGGTTCTCCTGGGTATATACCCAGCAGTGGGATTGCTGGGTTATATGGCAAATCTAGAGCTAGTTTTTTGAGAAACTGCCAAACTGTCCTCCAGAATGACTGGATCCTTCTTCATTCCCACCAGCAGTGGATGGGTGTGCCCATTCCTTCACATTTTCTCCAGCAATTGTAGTCTTCTGTTTTTTTGATAGCTGCCAGTCTCATGGGAGTAAGATGGTATCTCATTGTAGTTTTGATTTGCATTTCTCTAACAACTAGTGATTTTGAGAATTTTCTCATGTGATTTTTAGTCACTTGTATTTCTTCTTTGGAGAAGTGCCTGTTTAAGTCTCTTGTCCATTTTTTAAATGGGTTGTTGGTCTTTATATTTTCAAGATATAGGATTTCTTTATATATGCAGGACATAAGTCTCCTATCAGATATATTGTTACCAAATATTTTATCTCATTGTGTATGCTCTCTTTTCACTTTCTTGACAAAATCCTTTGAGTTGAAAAAGGCTTTAATTTTGAAGAAGTCCCATTTATGTATTTGTTCTTTCACTCCTCGTACTTTGGGTGAGAATTTTATGAAGTCATTTCCTATTACAATGCACTGTATCCCTACCTTGATTTCTAAGGTCTTTATTTTCTTGGTTCTTATATTTAGGTCTTAGATCCATCTTGAGTTGATTTTTGATAAGGTGTGAGTTGGTAATCCTCTTTCATTATTTTACATATGGGTATCCAGTTCTCCATGCACCATTTGTTAATGAGGCCATTCTCTCCCAGATGACTGGGTTTGTTGGCCATGTTAAATAACATATGGCTGTATTTATGAGGATCTAAATCAGAACCCTCAATTCAGTTCCATTGGTCAGTTTGTCTATTCTTGTGCCAGTACCATTCCATTTTCACTACTGTAGCTTTGTAGTCTGTTTTGAAGACAGGTAGTGTGGTTCCTCCAATTTCATTTTTCTTTTTCAATATGTCTTTGGCTACTTGGGACCTCTTTCCTTTCCAAACAAAATTTTATAATTAAGAGATTTTCTAGCTCATTACAGAATGCTGTGTTGATATTTATTGGAGTTGCAATGAAACTGTAGATCAGTTTTGGTAGGATAGACTTGTTAATATTTAGTCTTCCTATTCATGAACAGGGAATATTTTTCCATTTATTTAGGTCTTTGATTTTCTTGAACAGGGTTGTGAAATTTTCTATGTAAAAGTCTTTTATATCTTTAGTTAAATTTATTCCCAGGTATTTAATTTTTAAAGTTACTATTATAAATGGTGTTTGTTTCTTGATTTCCTCCTCAGATTGCTGATTATTGATGTACAGAAAAGCTACTGATTTTTGCTCATTGATTTTATAACCTGCAACTTTACTGAACTCATTTATAAGTACTAGAATCTTTGTTGTAGACTTCCCAGGGTTTTTTGTTTTTTGTTTTTTTGCTTTTTTTATATAGAATCATGTAATCTCTGAAATTTTGTGAAATTTTGACTTCTCCCTTTCTAATTTGGATGCCTTTTATGTCTGGTTCTTGTCTCAGTGCTTAAGCAACTAGCTTCTAACACAATGTTAAATAGGACAGGTGATAGTGGGCATCGTTGTGTTGTTCCTGATCTTAGAGAGAAAGATTTTTGGATTTCACCCTTGTAAATGATGTTAGTTGTGGGTTTTCCCACATATATCCTTTATCATGTTCAGAAAGTTTCATTCTATTCCAATCTTTGTCAGTGTTTTTCTTTAAAGAAAGGGTGCTGTATTTTGTCAAATGCTTTTTCAGCATCTATAGGTATGATCATATGGTTTTTCCTTCATTCTGTTTTTGTGGAGCATTACATTAATTGATTTTCTTATGTTGAACCATCCATGGGCACTAGGAATGAATCCCAATTGGTCATGGTATATAATTCATTTAATGTGTCATCAAATATGATTTGCAAGTATTTTGTTGAGAGTTTTCACATCTAGTTTCATTAGAGAGATTGGTTTCTAATTTTCCTTTCTTGTGGTGTCTCTGTTTGGCTTTGGTAATAGAGTAATGTTGGCATCATAGAATGAGTTGGGCAATGTTCCTTCTGAATCAAGTTTTTGGAAGAGTTTAAGCAAGATTGGTGTTCTTTCTAGAAATTTTGGTAGATTTCACCTGTGATGTCATCTGGCCCTGGGTTCTTCTTAGTTGAGAGGTTTTTAATGACTGATTCTATCTCTTTACATGTGACTGGTTTGTTGAGATCATCAATTTATTCTTTTGTCAATGTAGGTGGCTTATGTGTTTCTAGGAATTTGTCCATTTCCTCTAAATTGTTCTTCTTGTTGGAATATGGTTTTTCAAAGTATCCTCTTATGTTATTTGTTATTTCAAAGTATCCTCTTTATTTCTGCGGGGTCAGTGGTGTTATCTCCTTTCTCATTTCTTATTTAGTGTTTTTACATCTTCTCTCTCTCTCTCTCTCTCTCTCTTTTGTTTGTTTTTTTTTTTGTTAATTTAGCTAAGGGTTTGTCAATTTTATTGGTCTTCTGAAAGAACCAGCTCTGGGTTTTACTTTTTCAAGTGCTTTCTTATTTTCTATTTCATTTAGTTTGGCTCTTATCTTTCTTTCTTTCTTTCTTTTTCCTTTTGGCTAGTTTTTTATATTTTTACTAAATCTGTGTACATGTTCTTCTTCAATTTTTGCTCTTTCTTCTTTTGTTGATGTATGAATTTATGCCTATACATTTCCTTCTCGGTACTGCTTTTGCTGCACCAAATATTTGAATACATTGTGTCATCAGTTTCATTCATTTCATGGTAGTATTGATTTCTTTTGAGATATTCTCCTTGACCCATTGCTTTCCTAAGAGTCTGTTATTTAACTTCCATATCTTGCTGTCAGATCTGGTCTCTGATCCTTGCAGATTTGCAGCTTCTTTCCACTGTGGTCAGAGAAATTATTTTGTATGATTTTGATCTTTCTGAATTCATTGAGACTTTCTTTGTGGCCTATATGTGGTCTGTATTGGGGAATGATACAGGTACACTTGAGAAGAATGTATATCATGCTGTATTTGGGTGTAATGTTCTGTATATGTCTATTAGGTCCAGTTCATCTAATATATTGTTCAAAGTCTTTGTTTCTTTATTGATTGTCTTTTGTGATATCCTGTCTAAAGTTGATCATGGTGTATTAAAGTCCCCCACCATTATTTTAGAGGCATCTATTCCTTCACTTAGTTTTTCCAGTGTTTGCCTCACATACTTGGAGGTGCCCTTGTTAGGATCATAAATTTATGGTTGTTCTTTCTTTTTGAAGAATTATCCCTTTCACTAATAGGTAGTGTCCATCTTTGTCTCTCACAATAGCTTGGCACCTAAAATCTCTATTATCTGCTATTAATATAGCTACTCCTGCCTTTTTTGGTTAATATTTGCTAGTAAGATTTTTTTCCAGCCATTCACCTTCAACCTCCTTGAATCTCTGTGTGTAAGATGTGTTTCTTGTGACAGCATATAGATGGGCCCTATTTCCTTATCCAATCTTCCTGTCTGAGTGTCTTGACAGGTGACTTTAATCCATTGACATTCAGTGTTATTCCTTTCAAGGAATTACTTATATTAGCCATATTTTCTTTGGATCTGTCTTTGTAATATTTTATTTTATTACCTTTTTTTAGTATTTTTAGTTGTTATTACACTTTCCTCCAACTCTGCCTCTCCTGTTTTTTTCTTTCCTCATGTGTAACACATTTTAGTATTTCTTGAAGGTCAGGATTCTTGTTGGCATACTTTCTTAGTTTCCATTTATCCATGAATATTTTGAACTCTCCATTGTTTTTGAATGCTAGTTTAGCTGGATAGAGTATTCTTGGCTGGAAATCTTTTAGTACCTTGACTATGTCGTACCACTGCCTTCTTGCCTCTATGGTTTCAGACAAGAAATCAGCACTTAGTCTTATGGAGACTCCTTTGTATTTGATGGTTCTCTTTTGCTGCTTTTAGTATTTTCTGTTTGTCTTGAGCACTGGATAATTTGACAAGTATATGTCTTGGGGTAGGCCTGTTGTGTTTTTGCTGTTTGGTGTGCATTGTGTTTCCTGGACATGGACATCCATCTCCCTCAAAAGGTTTGGGAATTTTCAGCCATTATTTCCTACAACACCACTTCTCTTCTCTTTCTGTTCCTGTCTCCTTCTGGAAACCTGTAATGCACATGTTTGTGCATTTTCCATTGTCATACAGGTCCCTAAGTCCCTGCTGGATTTTTTTCTATCTTTTTATCTGTCAATTTTCAATCTGTTTGAATTCAGATGTACTGTCCTCCATATCACTAATTTTTTTCCTCTGCCTTTTCAAATCTGTTATTTGCTCAGTGTATTTTGATTTATCGGATTATGCTTTTCATCCCCATCATATCCATTACCTTTTTTGTGCATGATTGCAATTTCTTTTGTATTATCTCCAAGTGTTTTCTTCATATTCTTAATCTCTTCCTTCACTTCTTTAAATTGGTCCCTAATATATGTTATGAGAGCTTTAATTACTTGTTTGATGATCTGCTCTTTTTCTTGGTTTTTAGATTGTTCATTGGATTGGGCCATGTTTTCTTGATTTTTGGTTTGGTTTGTAATTTTTTACTGATGCCTGGTCATCATTTTATCTTGGTAGTTTAATCAGTTGGTTAGCTTCTTTGTCAAGTTTCTGGGTTTAATTGGTTGTTTTTGGGTGTGTGTTAAATCTTCTCTTTGTCACTTTTTTCTTTTTATTCTATTTCCTTGTTGTCTAAATTCACTTGAAGGAAAATATTAGGGCAAGAGAAAGCAAATGAAGTAAAAAAATAAAAAGGTTAATAGTAGTATTGATTGTAAATGTTAACAGAAGAACCATGTGAGATCTAGAGGAATGGGTATTAGACTCATGTAAGCAGTGTAGAGTTATAACAGTAAGAAAAGTGGAGAACCTACAATGAGACAGTAAACTGAATATGGGGATGAAGATAGCATGAATTAAAAGATCAGTGTGGTCAAGATAGAGGGAGAGAGAAAAGAAACGACAATAATATAGAGAGTGAATATAAGCAGAATACAGTGAGAAAGTATTAGAAATAAAAAGTCAGAAAAATTAGGGGATAAACAAAGATCGATGGAATGTAAGAGAAAGAATTAATAATGGAGGATAGAAAGAAGTAGAGAAAAGGGGATATTGTTGGTGGCCAAAATCTTTCCACATAGAAAAGAGAAAATTGACTATGAGGAAACACAGCCAATATGAAGTGCTTTCTGCAGCACCTAATATAAAAAATATAAAAAGAAGAGAAAGAAAGAAAAAAGAAAAAGGGGTGGTGGAAGCAAGCGAGAAAAAGAAGAGGGAAGTGGACTTGGTCTAGTGGTTAGGGCATCCATCTACCACATGGGAGGTCCACGGTTCAAACCCCAGGCCTCTTTGTCCCATTTGGAGCTAGGCACATGTGCAGTGCTGATGTGTGCAAGGAGTGTCATGCCATGCAGGGTTTTCCCCCACATAGGGGAGCCCCATGCACAAAGAGTGCTCCCTGTAAGGAGAGCTGCCCAGCATGAAAGAAAGTTCAGCCTGCCCAGGAATGGCACCACAAACACAGAGAGCTGACACAACAAC
This sequence comes from Dasypus novemcinctus, assembly GCF_030445035.2. NCBI lineage: Eukaryota > Metazoa > Chordata > Mammalia > Cingulata > Dasypodidae > Dasypus > Dasypus novemcinctus. The sequence continues at coordinate 1,609,970 of NW_027261977.1, read as the reverse complement.
ATGATGCAACAAGAAGAAACAGATTCCTGTGCTGCTGACAATGACAGAAGCAGACAAAGAAGAACACGCAGCAAATAGACACAGAGAACAGACACCTGGGGGGAGGGGAGAGACATAAATAAATACTTTTTAAAAAGGGAAAAAAAAAAAGAAGAAAGGCCATGGGGAGTTAAAGAGGAAGGAAAACCAAAGGGGGGAAAAAAAAGAAAAAAAAACAGTAGAAAAGACCAGACAAAATTTCAAGCCAGGAACCCTTTTTGCAGTTATATAAAATGTCTAGGAGTCTGAACTTACCACTTTCTCCCTTTCTCACATCTCTTTCTTCCAGGAGAGCAGGAAAGCTGTGTGAGGGGCCCAGTAGGAGATTCAGGTGGGTCCTTGGTGAACCAAATCACCAGAGAAAACTATGACACTTAATTTCCAAAGAGAGAGCACCCACACCTCACCGGGAACCCCAAATATGCTATTGAAAATTCCAAAACACCTCCTACAGTCCCTCTCCCTTAGGTGTGCTATTGGAGGTCTAGTTGATTTTCTGACTCCACCCTCTTCCAGATCAAGTTTCCTATCCCAGGGCATGTAGGTAAATTGGACTTTCTCAGCAGATTTGCCTCTCCTTTCTTCCCCAGCTCTCCCCAAGCCAGCTGATATGCTACCCACAGCTCAGAAAAAAGAAAAAGGGAGGAGGTTACCTGAAAATTGAAACCACACTCGTTTGGCCCCTCTGCACCTCCAACCAAAACCCTCCAATTCATGGAGTCAGCCTAAAACAGAGGGCTAGTGTAATCTCGTACCTCAGGGAGCACTGGATTTGGGAGAAAGAAGTCTAGGAGATTGTGGACTCAGGATATGTGCGTCTGTGGAACATGGTCTATAGGAGTTTAGGGGTCAGGACCTGGGGACCATGCTTCTGGAGAACCAGGATTTGTGGATGCCACCACACTACCAACAATTCTGGGAATGCTGCTGCTGCCAGTCCTAGGGGGAAGGGTCCCACCTCACCACAACTTCTGACCTCAGTGCCAGACACCCACAATTCTACCTTTAGGAAGCACTACTTCTATTGCAGTCTCTCCAATCAACGTCCAAACACGGCCATCCTTGTCAGCCCCTGAAATAGCCCGCTCCAGCGAGATTCCCACCCCACTCAGCTGGTCCTTTGTGGGAGCGATTATGAAGTGCACTCACTCAGATGCCATCTTGCCCCACCTCCATAAATTCATTCTAATGCACATTTTATTCCTTAATCCTTTGGACCCTGAGTTAGTGATGTCCACTTCACTTCTATATTGAGAGGTCTTAGATCTCACATGGTTGATGGATGTGATTCTCCTGCTTGGAGGTGTAGGCACTCTCAGTTCCCGGGTGTGGTGATTGGCCATCTTCACCTCCAGGGAAGCCTACCTGTGCAACTCTGAATAAACTGGACAGTAGGAGCTGCAACTCTGCTGAGGTTCTGGGACCAGCAAGCACAAGGCCAGTTCAGAGATTAAAGTCTCCTGGGTATACACCAACCCCAGTGCCAGCCACAGGTTCAGTAAAAGTGACAGAAGAGATTGTGTAGAAAGGTCACATCTGAGTCCAACTCCATTACACTCAGGACCACAAATTGCAAAGTGGGTCCCACTAACAAGGCACTGATCTCCAGAGCCAATTGCCATGATTGTAGAACATGGATGTCTCCATAGCCCTCAGGAGCACCAGTGTTTTGGGGTTGTACCTACTTTTGGCTGTCTCTGAGATCCTGCTGAGATTGGATAAGTGTGAACCATTTGAGACTTTCTTACTCTGTTTTGAAGACTCTTAGCCATATATATTCATTTGTCTTTACTATTTCCCCCTTTTATTCAAAGTATTTTCCTAGTTACATCACCAGTTAGTGACTGGAGTATTCCCTCAGCACCAGGGAAACTTATCTCCAGAAATCATGTCCAAGGGTGGGGGAAAGGTAATGCATTTACATGATGAGCTTGGCTTGGAGAATGGCCACATTTGAACACCTTGGGGACTCTTAGGAGGTAACTCTTAGGCACCCTGCAGCTCTAGGCCTTGTTCAAATTTCAGGCACACAGGCTCATAAGCATAGTCAACAGTATCAAGTGCTTATCGTTGGACCACCCTTCTTTACTGATTTTTGCCCTCACCCTTGGGGGATTTTTGCTGTTCCATTGAGGAATATGACAGAGCTCCCTGAGCTAGGAACTCAGCACTCCCTCAGTTGTCATATGTAACTACTATGAAAATATTCAACATATATCTGAACCTTTTTATGTACCCTGTATACATGCCCTGGAGAACTCCCTCCCAACCATGTGTCTCCCATCAATAATACCCCACACCAGCATTCCTCCCCTGCCATAGTTGGACACCTCTGTGGCCTAAAACATCTTAAAAAATGAAGCCTAAAATATTGCCAAATTCAAGTAATATGAAATGAAATAGTAATGGTAGGTTTAAAGATGAGAAATGGAATACATACTAATTTAGAAAACTAAAATAAAGTAAAAATAAATTGGGGTATTAAAAATGAAAGATATCATAAATTTTCTTTTTGCTATTTCATCACTGCAATAGGTGTTGCCCTGTATATACAGTCGCAAGGCAATTTCTTTCATTTCTTCCTCAGCGTCTACATCCTTTTCTTTTTTCTAATTTTTAATTTTGTCTTCAAAAAGTTTTTGATCAATAAAGTCACATATACAATATAGGGGACTCACATATATCCAACATCAAACCCTTATCCCCCTTCCCCAACAATGATCTTTTTACATGATCATGTTATATTTGCTGCAGCTGATGTACAGATATTGACACATAGCTATCAAACATGGTTCCATTTTGGTTTACATTATGGTTTATATTTTAGACTGTACAATTTTCTGAATTTTTATTTACTTTATGTTTTAAATTATGGCTTATATTTTAGCCTATACACTTTTATACACTTTTGGTGTAATTTAACATGTCCTATAGCCATCATTGCATGATCCTGTGGAGCACTTTCATTGCTCCCCAGTTAACCAACTTTCATCTACTTATTTCTCTCTATTCCTCCCTTCAGGGCCCACAGTGATAATCAATCTTCACTGCATGAAGGGCCATAGTCACAGATACTTACAACTATGATGATGGCTTTACATACTAAACTCTCTTTTCCCCTTGGGAGCCACCAATTCTCTCGAGAGAAACAATTCCCTCTATTTCAGAATATCAGGCAGGATGTGGGTTCACCTTCCCACTCATTTTATTTCTACACCCAATGATATAACACACTATGACAAGATGAGGACTCACACACTTCCTAGAAGACAGCCCTGTGCCAGACGCCACCCCCCCCCGCCTTAAGCTTCTTAAACAGGTAATCCTTCCTTATTATACTTTAGAAAGAGTTTTCTCAACATTATACTTTCAACCGTGCACCCAACAATCTTCCATTTTCAACTATTTTCAACCCCAGCCCTGCCCCAAATTCCTTTGGCCATCTGACCTATCCTCCCAAACCTAACCCCCCTCAAACCTGAAATGCCCCACCCAAACTTATCCCTATGACCTCATCTTATCCCTTCCCTGTACAAAAAATTACCTCTACTTTATTATAGATTTCACTAATCTAGGCATCAACCAACATCCTTTCTCTCTCCCCTAATTTCCTGTAAACCTATCATCCAGTCCCTAGCTCTCTGAGACAGCTTGGTTTGCTTATTTCATATCACAGAGGTCGTGTAGTATTTGTTCTTCAATGACTGGCCTGCCTCACTCAACTTAAGGTCCTCAAGATTCATTCATATTATCCCATGTGTTAGTACTGTATTCTTTCTTACAACTCTGGAATATTCCATCATATATATAATCATCATTTTGTTTATTCATTCATCACTTGATGGGCATTTGAGTTGAAACAAACTTTGACAACACTGAATAAGGCCACTATGAATATTGGTGTGCAAAATCTGTTCATGTACTTGCTTTCAAATCTTATGGGTATATACCCAGCAGTGGAAATGCTTGATCATATGGCAGATGTATAGTTAGTTTTTTGAGGAACCACTGAACTGTCCTCCACAATGGCTGGACAATTTTTATTCTCACCAGCAGTGGAAAGGTTTCTCATTCCTCCACATGCTTTCCAACACTTTAGGCCTCTGTTTTTTTATGGCCACCAGGCTAGTGGCAGAAGGTGATATCTCATTGTAGTTTTGACATACATTTCCCTAATAGCTACTGATATTGAGCATCTTTTCATGGGCTCTTATGCATTTGTATTTTTCCTTTGGAGAAGGGTCTGTTCAAATCTTTTGGCCATTTTTAAAAATGGGTTGTTTGTCATTATTTTTGAGATACAGGATTTGTTTATATATGCTGTTTATTAGGCTTCTACCAGATATATCATTACTCCATATTTTCTCCCATTGGATGGGCTGTTTTATTAATTCTGCTCCTTTCCCTCCCCACCCTGCTTTTTTGCTGTCTGGGTCCATTTGCTGTGTGATTTTCCATATCTATTTCTCTTTTTTGTCTTCTTGTCTTTCTCCTCTAGGATTCACTGGGATTTGATCGTGGGGAACTCCAATGTGGAGAGAGGTTCCTTGTCAATTGCACCACCTCAGTTCCTGGTCTCTGCTGTGATTCACCTTGACTATCCCCTTTGTCTCTATTTTCTTGCATTGTCATCATTCTGTGTGATGAACACTGGTTCATCACATGGGCACTTAGTTTATTGTAATGGCACTGATTCACCACATGGGCACTTGGCTCACCACACAGGCACTCAGTTTGTGATATGTGCACCCATGAGGAAACCCACCTCACCATGTTGGCACTCAGCTCACTGTGCAGGCATTCAGCTTGCAATGTGGGCATTCAGCTTGCCACATAGGCACTCATGTGGGCACTTAGCTCACTGCATGGGCAATCAGCTTACCATGTGGGCACTTGACTAGCCATGTGGGCACACACTAGATGCACAGACATGCTTTCTCTTCTTCTTTCTAACTAGTGAAACCCAGGGATTGAAACTGATTCATCCCATATGGTAGGCCGTGGTTCCATCACTTGAGCCATATCTTCTTCCCATGGTGGACTGTCTTTTCATTTTTTTTTGACAAACTCATTTAAGGTACAAACGTTTTTAATTTTGAGGAGGTCCCATTATATGTTTTTTCTTTCATTGCTTGTGCTTTGAATGTGAAGTTCATGAAACAATTTCCTATTACAAGGTCCTGTAGGGGTTTCCCTACATTATCTTCCAAAGTCTTTATGGACTTGGCTCTTTTTTTTTTATAGCAATTTTTAACTGTCTTTTAAAAATTATAAACATACACATAAAATGTTAAATTAAAAAAATATGAAGTTCCCATGTACTCCACTCCCCACCCACACCCACTCCTCCCTTTTCAACAACCTCTTTTATCAGTGTAGCACATTCACTTCATTTAGAGCATATATTTTGAAGCACTGCCACACCACATGGATTATAGGTAACCTTGTAGTTTACACTCTCTCCTAGTCCATTCAATGGTTTATGACAGGATATATAGTGTCCTACATCTGTCTGTGCACTATCATTCAGGACAACTCCACATCCAGAAAATGCCCTCATTTCAACCTCTACTTCCCTCTCCCTGCCCTCAGCAACTCCTATGGCCACTATCTCCACATCACTGATACAATTTCTTCTATTACTAGAGCCACAATATTTCTATAGTAGAATACCAGTAAGTCCATGCTAATCCATATTTTATTCCTCTATCCTGTGGACCCTGAGATGGCAATGTCCATTCCACCTCTAAATCAAGAGGGGGCTTAGATCCCACGTGGCTGATGGATGCAATTCTCCTGCTTGCTTTTGTTGATTCTCTTGGTTCCCTGGGGTGGTAATTGACCATATTCACCTCTCTGTTAACTGATCTGGGAAAGTCCAATGAACTGGGGAGTAGGTGTTTTCAGCCATTATTTCCTCAAACACTCTTTCTGAACCCTTTCCCTTCCCTTCTCCTTCTGAGATGCCTATAATGCATGTGTTTTTGTGCTTCATGTTGTCATTCAGATTCCTTAGTCCCTGCTGGTTTTTTTCTATTGTTTTAGCTATCTGCTCTACTCTCTGTGTGATATCTGTATTCTCTTACACATCTTGATTCTTTCCCCTGTCTGTTCAAATCTGCTGTTATGTGCATCCTGTGTCTTTTTTAAGAATATCATTCATTGTGCCATTCATCACCATCAAATCCATTATCTTTTTTAGGTATGTTTACAATTTCTTCAGTATATTCTCCCATTTTCTTCTTAATATCTTTCATCATTGCCTTCACACCATTATGTTTATTTATGATATTCATCTGGACTTCCTTGATTAGTTGTTCCACATTTTGCTTCTCTTATTTTTATATTTTTATTTTTATATTTGTGAGGCATATCTTCCTGTTTCTTAATATGGCTTGTAGTTTTCTGTTGGTGCCTAGATATTTGTTTATCTTGACCTACTTATTTGGTGGGTTAGCTTCTCTTTCTACTCCAGGGTTTTATTTTGTTGGGTTTTTTTTTTTTTGGAAGGGTGTGTTTCTGTGACCCTTAGTTCCTCTTATGTTATGCCCTTAAGGTTGTCAATGTTTCTTTGAAAAAATATTAGTACCAGAGAAAAGGCAAGAGATAATAAGAGAAAAAAGCAATTATAATATTATTTTTTAAAAATAGAAAAGAATCCATAAAAGAGCTAGGAAAATAACTAAGCAATATGAATTTTAAAAAGAGGGGAAAAGTACAAATGAATAAAATTAAAAATGTGGAAAAGAAAAAAAAATGAAAGTTAGGAACAAAATAGAAGAAAAAAATAGAATGATTTAAAAGACCAGAGGATGAGTAGAGAGTAAAAGAAGAAAGGAAAAAAACTAAAAATTTTCCTTTAGAAGACCAAACAAAAAGAGGTGAAATCTAAGAAAATCAATAGAAAACAAAGATAGAAAAATAAAGAAAAGAAATATAGGTAAAAAAATAAGTAAAAGAAAAAGAAAGGAATTAAAAAGGGGCAAAGACAACAAAGAAGAAACAAAGCATCACCACCACCAATCGCAATAACAGCCTTCCCTCAAGCCTCTGTAGCAGTTTGACATGATTATGATTTCCAGAAATAGATATTAGATTATGTTTGTAATCTGGTCTGTACCTGGACATGATTAAATTATGACTAGGGCTTTGATTGGGCCAAGTCATTAGGGCATTGAGTCCCCACCCTTTGGTAGTTGGGGACTCACTGATAAAGGCATGGCAAAGGACAGAGTTAAGGGTTTCTGATGTTGGAGTTTGATGCTGAAGCCTTAAGCTGGAATCCTGGGAAATAAGCTCACAAAGGAAAAAGAAGCAAGCCCAAGGATGAGAGGAACCTGGAGCCCAGGAAAAAGCAAACCCTGGGAAGAGAGGAACACTGAACCCAGAGAGAGGGAAGACCCTGGAAGGGAGGAACTCAGGAAGCCTGAACCCTAGCAGATATTGGCAGCCATCTTACTCCAACACATGGAAATAGACTTTGCTGAGGGAAGTAACTTATGCTTTATGGCCTGGTATCTGTAAGCTCCTACCTCAAATAAATATCCTTTATAAAAACCAACCAATTTCTAATATTTAGTATCAGCACCTCTTTGGCTGACTATTACAGCCCCTATGGAGATTCTCTGTTACTGTTCATCAATCAATTACCTTTTAACTTACCTCCACAGGTGACATAATAGGTTTTAAGAATAAAACAAAGAGAAAAAAATGAACAAATAAAAAATAAAAATAAAAAATAAAAAATAACAGATCTGAAGAAACCTAAAACAAAAACATAATCTGTCTTTATGTTCCTTGTCATGAGATACCAGATGGGTGCCTAATAATCTGGTGGATCACTTTTTTAATCAGTTCTCTAAGGAGACCGAGGAATTGAGCCAGGGACCTCAAATAAGTAAAGCAGGAGTTCCTCCACTGAGATATATTGGTTTCAAGACAGCTTAAGAGGTCTCCAGAAATCTTACTTCTATCTACCCCCTTTCCCTCAGGCAAATTAACCTTCTAGCAGTTTGCCCTGTCAGGTTGTTTAGGATACTATCTCTATGCCTCTCCCAGATTAGCTGGATGTGATAACATGTCTGACCAGATTCTCCCATCCCTTCTCTCTGCAGCCACCTCAGTGCCAGTCTGGGACTCTCAGTAATGCAAAGGGGGCTCTTATGGGCAAACTCACCAAAAAGAAACCACTCTCCACCCTGTACTTGGCTTCTTTTCCATCCTGGGCACACTCTTCCCCATTCCATTGGTTGCAGTGAGTCAGGAGATTTATTTGCCTTAAGGGTGGGATATATGTGTCATTTCCAGCCACATTGACCAGTAGCTCATGGTTTCCCTTTGGCCTCTTCATCTGTATAGATTACTCCTGGATGATGCATAGCACTTTCCCAAACTATATATCTTCACAGCAGCTCCCTTGGATAGGTTTTTCCCTTTCTACATTCTTTTTTTGTGAGGGATTTTGATTCTGCCTACTTTGATGACATTTTCCCAGAAGTCTCTACTTTTAAAAATAAGAAAGTTTAGCACCAAGAAACCTGCCCTACAAGAGATGCTAAAAGTTTAACTTTAGGTATAAAAGAGAGGAAAGTAAAAAATTGTAGAATAATGTGGAAAAAAAAAAATCCAGTAAAGCCAGCTACACATGCAAATGTAAACCACAGTAAATGTAACGCCAGTAGTTTTGGATCTTTGGTTTGGAAAGATACTCTTTACTTCCTATGAAAAGTGTGAATTGTAATATTTGGTTATCAATGAGAAATAGCATTTCTATGTTTGGGAGATACAAAAATCACAGTGGAAATGTGTGTATGTTGTAGTTATAGGAGAAGAGGCTATGTATGCTATTGAACTAAGATGGCATCATTTCAAATTAGATCAGGTTTTTAAATCAAACTTTACAGTAAACATATAGAAAGTATTACAAATTTATAAGGAAATGGAAATGAGAAAGACATCAATCAATTACATAGAAAAAATCAACTATGCTTAAAAGAATGTAAAAGAAAATGTATGTAATGAATGTAAATAAAACATCTTGGTTGAATGGATTAAAAAGCATAATCCAAACATGTTGCTTACAAGAGAGTTACCTGAAAACTAGAGAATGGAAAAATATTTTCCATATATATAATAACCAAAAGAGAGTTGAGATGGCTTTATAAAAGTATCAGCTAAAATAGACGTTAAGGAAAAAACTTACAAGAGACAAAAGGCACTGTATTTTGATAAAAAGGAGGTATAAAAATTTAAATATATATGCACTTAATCACAGAGCTCCCAAAAAAGCATGAAGAAAAGATTGAAAATATGGAAGCAATAAAACCCCTAAGAGTTAGAGATTTCAGTACATCAATGCACAGAGCATAGAGACATAAGACCAACATGGGAAGTGGAGAACATGAATAATAACCTAAGTTATTAAATGGACTTAAGTAGATTGGGCAGTTTCTTAGAAACACATGAGCAACCTATCCATGAAAGAATAAATAACATTAAGATGTCATTCTACATAAATTGCTTTACAGATTCAATGCAATCCCAAAGAAAATTCAAAACATACTTTGCAGAAATGAAATAGCCTTTATCAAATTTTTTTAGAACTGTAAGGGACCACAAATAGCCAAAATATCTTGAAGAAGAAAAAATTTTAGAGTACTCACAATTCCTTCTTATAATTATACTAGTTACTACAAATCTACAACGGTCAAACATCATGGTAAGGGCATAAAGATAGACATATTGATCAATGGAGTAGAATTCAGATATAAGAAATAAGCCCAAGGGTAGGGCAAGATGGTGATTCAGTGAGGGCACCTGATAATCTCTCCTGCAAAGAAGCATCTGGGCAGCATTGGAAATTCTTTGGGACCAGGCTGTTTCAGGATTTTGCAGGGCAGGAGGTGTCTGGACATTGATTTGGTGGGAAGGTAACAGAGAAAATTCATGTATAAGATAAAATTGAGTCTCTATTACACAGAGGTGGGGGCTGCACATAGGACGCTCCCTCCTGGGAGCACCAGCACTGCGGTGGTGATTTTTGGAGGCTCTGCAGTACTGGGGAATTCATAAGCCCTGAGTGAGCTATTGGGGGGCTAACAGGGCAGGAGGCCTTCGCAGACTGATTTGGGGAGACAGATGGGAGTTTTATTGTGAGGTGGGGAATTTTTGATTGCAGACACAAACAATAGTGCTTCCAGTTAGAGCCCTGCCGCCAAGGCCAGCTGCCGATTTTCAGTGGCCTTAAATCGCTCACACTAAAAGAGACATCACGAGGAGGCTGTTTTAGGGGCTGGCAGCGTGGGAGGCATCTGGAAGTAGATTAGGGGAATATTTTGCGAAGCCTGGGAATTTCAGTTTCAGACTCTGATATCGGTGCTTCTGGCTGGAGCCCCGCCCCGTGGGCCTGGCTACTGATCTGCAGTGTCATTAAATTGGCTGCAGTGCAGAGATGCCCCCAGGTGGCTGTTTTGGGGGCTTACAGGGCGGGAGGTGTCCTGAAGTCGAATTGGTGATACAGCCACAGAAGAGAGCCTAGTGAGAGGGTGAATTGTGGGTTTCTGACACATAGGTCAGAGCCCTCATAGGGCTGGCACACAGCTGTGGGGATCCCTGAAGGCTGTGTTGCACCGCAGTGCTCCCAGGCTCCCTGTTAACCAGATTTGAGGTTGCCAGGTCTGTGTCCCCTAAACCCTGGTGGCCCACACCCCAGAGACTCAGATCTCTTGAGTCTGCAATATCACAGACTTTCCATCCCTGAATCCACCATGCCCTGAGGTCCATCTGAGGTCCTTGAATGTCCTAGCCCTCAACGTTTGTGTTTTTTCTTTTTCTTTTACTTTTTTTCTGTTACGTTACTTTAATATTATTTTTTATTTTTTATTTTTTATTTTTTATTGTCCTGATTGCTAACACTGCATTATCTCCTAGTCTTTTCTCCCATTGTATCCCACAAGGTCTTTTTTTTTTTTTTAAGTTATGGGGGGGTGGGGGGTGGTGTTGCTGTGTGGTTGTTCTATATCTTTTTTTCTTTCCCTTACTTCTTCCTCTCACTTTACACACTCCCCTTTTTCTTTCTTTCTTCTCTTTTTTCTCTCTCTTATCCCTCATTTTCTCCTTATTTTATTTTATCTTAATTATACAATAGGTGCTGCAGGAAACACCTCACATTTGCTGGGTTTCCTAATCCTCCACTGCCTCATTTCTGTGTGAACTGATTTTGGCTACCTACACTATCCCCTTTCCACCACATCTTGATATCCTCCATCATCTACTGTCTCTCCTATATCACACCTCCCTTTCTTTGATCCCCAAAGTGTCTAACTCTTAATTTCTAATACCTTTGTTTTGTTTTCTGTCTTTCATCCACTCTTGAAACTATTGCCTTTCTTTTCTTTCCCTCTCTCATGAAAACACTAGCTTTTTAATTCATACCATATTCCTCCCATATTCAGTCAACTACCTCATTATAGGTACTCTATTTACTGCTATAACTCTACACAACTTACATGAATCTACTATCCATCCTCCCAGATCTCATATTGTTGCTCTGTTAACATTTATTACAAATACTACTTTACACAATTTCCTTTCTTACACAATTGCCTTTCCCTGGCCCTAATACTTTTCTTCAAAGTGAACTCAGCCAGCAATAAGAAATTAGAATAAGAAGAACAAAGTGACAAGGAAAAGAAATAACACTTACACAAAAACAACAGCTAATTAATCCCCAAGGCTACACAAAGAAGCTAAGGAACTGATTAAACCCATCAAGATAAAATGATGACCAGACAGCAACAAAAATCTACAAACCAAACCAGTAATCAGGAAAACATGGCTGAATCCAATAAACAAACTAAAAACTATAAAGTGGAGCAGAACTTCACAAAAGTAATTAAAGATCTCAGAACATATATCACAGACAAATTTAATGAAGTAAAGGAAGAAGGTAACAATATGAAGACAACACTTGGAGGGGAAATTGCAGACATACGCAAAAAGATAACAAATATGATGAGAATGAACACCACAGTTCAAAAAATCAAAAACACACTCACAGGAAAAACAGCAGATTAGATGAGGCAGAGCAGAGAATTAGCGATGTGGAAGATAGTACATCAGAAATCAAAGAGATAATAGAATTGATCGATAAAAAGATAGAAAAAATCCAGCTAGGACTTAGGGACATGAATGACAATGCAAAATGCACAAACATATGTATTATAGGCATCCCAGAAGGAGAAGAGAAGGGAAAGGGGTCAGAAGGAGTGTTGCAGGAAATAATGGCTGAAAACTTCCCAAATCTACTGAAAGAGACAGATATACATATATATGAAACACAGCACACCCTACACATCATAAACCCCAACAGGTCCACCCCAAGACATATACTTGTCAAATTATACAATGCTCAAGACAAAGAGAAAATTCTAAAAGCAGCAAGAGAAAAGAAAGCCATCACATACAAGGGAAGCTCGATAAGAGTAAGTACTGATTTCTCATATGAAACCATGGAGGCAAGAAGGCAGTGGTATGATATAGTCAAGGTACTAAAAGAAAAAAATTTACAAACAAGAATACTCTATTCAGCTAAACTACCATTCAAAAGTGATAGAGAGTTCATAATATTCACAGATAACCAGAAATTGAAAGAGTATGCCAAGAAGAAATCTCCCCTTCAAGAAATTCTAAAGGGAGTTCTGCAGGACAAAAGGAAAAAACAGGACAGGCAGAGTTGGAGGAGAGTGTAAGAGCAACAAAAAATACAAAAAGAGAAGAAAAAAGAAACAAACAAACAAAATATGACAAACAAGTCCAGTCAAAATATGACTAACATAAATAATTTTTTGAAAATTATAATACTGAATGTCAATGGATTAAACTCACCTATCAAAAGATTCAGACTGGGACATTGGATAAGGAAATGTGACCCATCTATATGCTGTCTACAAGAGACACATCTTAGACCCAGAGATTCATGGAGGCTGAAAGTGAATGGCTGGAAAACAATCTTATAAGCAAAAAATAACCAAAAAATGGCAGGAGTAGCTATATTAACATCAGAGAAAATAGACTTTAAATGTGAAACAATTGTGAGAGACAAAGAAGAATACTACATATTAGTGAAAGGGACAATCTGTCAAAAAGAACGAACAATCATAAATATTTATGCTCCTAACAAGGGTGCCTCTAAATACATGAGGCAAACTCTAGAAAAACTAAATGAAAGAATAGATGCATCTACAATTATAGTGGGGGATTTTAATACAATATCAACTCTGGACAGAACATCTCAAAAGAGAATCACTAAAGAAACAAAATATTTGAACAGTATATAGAGGAGCTGGATCTAATAGACATATTCAGATCATTACACCCAAATACAGCAGGATATACATTTTTCTCAAGTGCACATAGATCATTCTCCAAGATAGACCATATGCTAGGCCACAAAGAAAGGCTTAATGAATTCAGAAAGATTGAAATCATACAAAATAATATCTCTGAACACAGTGGGGTGAAGCTGGAAATCTGCAAGGGCCAGAGGTCCAGATTTCACACCAAGATATGGAAATTAAACAGCACACTCTTAGAAAAACAGTGGGTCAAAGAGGAAATCTCAAAAAGAAATCAATGAGTACCTTGAAACAAATAATGATAATACAACATACCAAAATTTATGGGATGCAGCAAAAGCAGTACTGAGAGGGAAATTTATAGCCATAAATTCATACATCAAAAAAGAAGAAAGAGCAAAAATTGAAGAAATAACTGCACATTTGGAGGAATTAGGAAAAAAACAACAACAAAGTAATCCCACAGAAAGGAGAAGTAAGGAAGTAACAAAGATAAGAGCAGAACTAAATGAAATAGAAAATAAGAAAGCACTTGAAAAATAAACAAGACCAAGAGGTGGTTTTTTGAAAAGATCAACAAATTTCACAAAACTTTAGTGAGACTAACAAGGAAAAAAAGGGAGAAGATGCAAATACACAAAATAAGAAATGAGAAAGGAGATATCACCACCGACCCCACAGAAATAAACACTATCATAAGAGGATAATTGGAAAAACAATATTCCAACAAAAATGACAATTCAGAGGAATTGGACAAATTCCTAGAAACACACAAGCAGCCTATCTTGATGGAAGAAGAAATTGATGATCTCAACAAACCAACCACAAGTAAAGAGATAGAATCAGTCATTAAAAAACTCCCAACTAAGAAAAGCCCAGGGCCAGATGGCTTCACAGGTGAATTCTACAAAACATTCCAGAAAGAACTAACACCAATCCTGCTGAAACTCTTCCAAAAAAAATCAAATCAGAAGGAAATTGCCTAACTCCTTCTATGATGCCAACATTACCCTAGCACCAAAGCCAAACAAAGACACTACAAGAAAGGAAAATTACAGACCAATTTCTCTAATGAACCTAGAGGCAAAAATATTTAACAAAATACTTGCTAATTGTATTCAACAACACATTAAATGAATTATACACCACGACCAAGTGGGATTCATTCCAGGTATGCAAGGATGGTTCAACATAAGAAAATCAATCAATGTAATACACCACATAAACAGATTGAAGGAAAAAAATCACATGAATTATATCTACAGATGCAGAAAAAGCATTTGATAAAATAAAGCACACTTTCTTGATAAAAACACACCAAAAGATCGGAATACAAGGAACTTTTTTGAACATGATAAAGAGTATATATGAAAATCCCACAGCCAGCATCGTTTACAATGGAGAAATCCTAAAATCCTTCCTTCTAAACATCAGGAACAAGACAAGGATGCCCACTTTGTCCCCTTCTATTTAACATTGTCTTAGAAGTACTTGCTCAAGCACTGAGGCAAGAACCAGATTAAAAGGCATTCAAATTGGAAAGGAAGAAGTCAGAATTTCATTATTTGCAGATGACATGACCCTATACATAGAAAACTCTGAGAGATCTACAACAAAACTTCTAGAACTCATAAATGAGTTTAGTAAAGGCACAGGTTATAAGATCAATGCACAAAAATCAGTAGCATTTCTGTACACCGATAGTGAGCAAGATCAGGAGTAAATCAAGAAACAAATACCATTCACAATAGTAAATAAAAAATCAAATATTTAGGAATAAATTTAACTAAAGATGTAAAAAACGTATACACTGAGAACTATACAAGACTGTTCAAGGAAAGCAAAGAAGACCTAAATAAATGGAAGAATATTCCCTGTTTATGGATAGGAAGACTAAATATTATTACGATGTCTATCCTACCAAAACTGATCTACACATTCAATGCAATCCCAATAAAAATCAACACAGCCTTCTTTAAGGAACTAGAAAAACTAAATATGAAATTTATTTGGAAAGGAAAGAGGTCCCGAATAGCCAAAGATATATCAAAAAAGAAAAACGAAATTAGAGGAATCACACCACCTGACTTCAAAACATACTACAAAGCTACACTAGTGAAAACAGCATAGTATTGACATAAGGAGAGACACACAGACTAATGGAATCAAATTGAAAGTTCTGATATAGAACCTCATATATAGAGCCATATAATATTCGATAAAGCCACCAGACCCTCTCAACTGGGAGAGAATGGCCTATTCAACAAATGGTGCCTGGGAACTGGATATCCATCTGTAGAAGAATGAAAGAGGATTACCATCTCACACCTTCTACAAAGATCAACTCAAGATGGATCAAAGACCTAAATATAAGAGCCAAGACCATAAAGACCTTGGAAAGCAGTGTAAGGAAACATCTACAGGACCTTGTAATAGGAAATGGCTTCATGAATATCACACCAAAAGCACGAGCGCAAAAGAACAAATAGATAAATTTTGAGGAAAATTAAAGACTTCTGCACCTCAAAGGAGTTTGTCAATAAAGTAAAAAGGGAACCTACAAAATGGGAGAAAATATTTGGCAACCATATATCTGATAAGAGAGTTATAACTTGCATACATAAAGAACTCCTATATCTTGAAAATAAAAGGATAAACAACCCATTTAAAAAATGGGAAAAAGATTTAAACAGACACTTCTCCAAAGAAAAAATACAAATGGCTATAAAGCACATGAAAAACTGGTCCAAATCTTTAGCTATCCAGGAAATGCAAATCAAAACTACAATGAGGAGTGGGGATCAAGAAGATGGTGGCTGCGTGAGCTTGCCTGGTAGTGTCTCTGCAGGGGGCGGCTGGGCAGCGTTGAAGGCTCTTTGAGACCGCGCTGTTTCGGGGATTTTTGCTGGTTGGAAGGTGTCTGGATGTCAATTCGGTGGGAAGGTAACAGAGAGGATACATCTATAATATATAAACGGAGGTCCCAGCTGAGCTCGGGAAGTTCCCTCCTTGGGTGGGCGGAGCCGCGGTAGTGGGCGCTCCTGAAGCTCCGGAGCCGCGGCGGCCAGGGTTTTTGTTTTTTTTTTCCTTTTACTAGAGGCTTTGCGGTGCTGAGAAATTCGCGGATACTGGGCTGGCTGGTGAGGGATTGTTGGGACAAGACTTCTTTGCAGATTGATTTGGGGAGATAGATGGTGTTTTCTTGTGAAGCGGAGGACGTTTTTGGTCGCCGGACAGGGGGGGCAGTGCTTCCGCCTGGAGCCCCATCCCCACAGGTCCGGCTGCCGATCTGCAACGGAATTGGATTTTGGACAATAAGGGGACACAATTGGGAGACTGTTGTAGGGTGCAGTGAGGGAGGAGGACACGTCTGGAAGCTGATTGAAGGATATTTTGCGAAGTGTGGGATTTCGGATCTTAGAGTCTGTTTTCGGCATTTCCAGCTGAAGCCCACCCCACCCGGCGGGGCTTGGGATCTGGGTCATTGAACTGGCCGTGGTGTAGAGGCGCCCTCAAGTGGCCGTTGCGAGGGAGCACAGGGAGGGAGCTGTCCAAAGGCTGATACCCTGAGGAGTTAGGTGAATTTCAGGGATCAGAAATTCAATATAAAATTCGCAGATCTGGCTTCCCCCACAGGGCTGGTACACAGCTACGGGGATCCCTGAGGGCTGTGTTGCACTGCGGGGCTCCTAAGCTTTCTGTGGACCAGATTTGAGCTTGCCAGGTCTGGGTCCCCTGAACTCTGGCGGTCCACACCCCAGACTCACACCTCTTGAGTCTTCAGTGTCTCAGACTTTACACCCCTGAATCCATCACGCTCTGGGGTCTACCTGGGGTCCTTGAGTGCCCTGGACCTCAACGTTTGCGTTTTATCTTTAATGGTTCATATTGTTTTGTTTTTATTTTCACTTTATCTTATTTTTTACTCTTTTTGACGCCCTGATTGCTAATATTGCATTATTCCCTAGTCTTTTCTCCTAGCGTCTCCCCCAAAGTCCTTTTTTTTTTTATACAGATATTTAGGGGCTTTTTGGTTGTTGTTTTAGATAGTGTTGCAATTGTGACACGTGTATACCTGTATCTCTCTCCCCCCATCTGTTCCCCACCGCTTGCCTATCCTCTTTTTCTTTCTTCCTTTCTTCTTGTCTTTCTTTTTTTCTTTATTATAATTAGTGTTTTTTTTTTCTTTCGGTTCTCTCTTTCCCTCTTGTCCCTCATTTTCCACTTATTTTATTTTAATTCAAGTACACAATACGTGCTACAGGGAACACCTCACATTTGCTGGGTTTTCCCATCCTCCACTGCCTCATTTCTGTGTGAACTGATTTAGGCTACCTACATTATCCCTCTTCCGCTGCATCTTGATAACCACTATCATCTACTGTCTCTCCTATATTCCACCCCCCACCTCCCATTCTTTGATCCACAAGTGTCTAACTCTTAATTTCTAATACCTTTGTTCTGTTTTCTGTCTGTTATCCACTCTTGAAACTATTACCTTTCTTTTCTTTTTCCTTCTCTCATGATAACAATAGCTTTGTAGTTCATACCATATTCCGCCTATATTCAGTCATCTACTTCATAAAAGATACTCTACCTACAGCTATAACTCTATACAATCTACATGAATCTAACCTCCATCCTCCCAGATCTCATATGCTTGCTTTGTTAACATACATTACCAATACCACTTTACACTTTACCCTTGCTGACACAATTGCCTTTTCCCAACACTAATACTTTCTTCTAAAGTGAACTTAACCAACAACAAGTAACTTGAGTAAGAAGGAAAAAGTGACAAAGAGAAGATATAACACCTATGCAAAAATAACAACTAATTAACCTCCAAAAGCAGACAAAGAAGCTAAGGAACTGATTAAATTCATCAAAATAAAGAGATGACCAGAAAGCAACAAAAATCTACAAACCAAACCAATAATCAGGAAAACATGACTGAATCCAATCAACAAACCAATAATCACGAAGGGGAGCAAAACTTGGCACAAGCAATGAAAGAACTCAGAACATTCATCACCAACAAATTTGATGCAGTAATGAAAGAGGTTAACAACATGAAGACATCACTTGGAGGGGAAATTGCAGACATACGCAAAAACATAAAAGATATGATGGGAATGAACACCACAGTTCAAGAAATCAAAAATACACTTGCAGCAAATATCAGCAGACTAGAAGAGACAGAGCAGAGAATTAGTGATGTGGAAGACAGTACGTCAGAAATCAAACAGATAGTAGAAGGGGTCAATAAGAAGATAGAAAAAATCCAATTAGGATTTAGGGACCTGAATGACAATGCAAAACGCTCAAACATACGTATTATAGGCATTCCAGAAGGTGAAGAGAAGGGAAAGGGGTCAGAAGGAGTGTTGCAGGAAATAATGGCTGAAAACTTCCCAAATCTACTGAAAGAGACAGATGTACATATCCAAGAAGCACAGCGCACTCCACAAGTCATAAACCCCAACAGGCCCACCCCAAGACATATACTTATCAAATTATCCAAGGCTCAAGACAAAGAGAAAATCCTAAAAGCAGCAAGAGAAAAGAAAACCATCACATACAAGGGAAGCTCAATTAGATTAAGTGCTGATTTCTCTTCTGAAACCATGGAGGCAAGAAGACAGTGGTATGATATAGTCAAGGTACTAAAGGAAAAAAACTTCCAACCAAGAATACTCTATCCAGCTAAACTAGCATTCAAACATGATGGAGAGTTCAAAATATTCACAGACAAACAGAAACTGAAAGAGTATACCAACAAGAAACCTCCCCTTCAAGAAATTCTAAAGGGAGTTCTGCAGGACGAAAGGAAAAAACAGGAAAGACAAAGTTGGAGGAGAGTATAACACCACCACCAACAACAAAAAAGACCAAAAAAATATACAAACAAAATATGACAAACACAAATCCAATCAAAATATGGCTAACACAAATAATTCCTTTGATAGTAATAACACTGAATGTCAACGGATTAAACTCACCTATCAAAAGATTCAGACTGGGACATTGGATAAGGAAATATAACCCATCCATATGCTGTCTACAAGAGACACATCTTAGACCCAGAGACGCATGGAGATTGAAAGTGAATGGCTGGAAAACAATCATACAAGCTAACAATAACCAAAAAAAGGCAGGAGTAGCTATATTAATATCAGACAAAATAGACTTCAAATGTGAAACAATTGTGAGAGACAAAGAAGGATACTACATTTTAGTCAAAGGGAAAATCTGTCAAGAAGATCGAACAATCATAAATATCTATGCCCCTAACAAGGGTACCTCTAAATACGTCAGGCAAACGCTGGAAAAACTAAGTGAAAGAATAGATACATCTACAATTATAGTGGGGGATTTTAATACACCACTATCAACTCTGGACAGAACATCTCAAAAGAGAATCACCAAAGAAACAAAACATCTGAATAGTATATTAGAGGAGCTCGATCTAATAGACATATATAGATCGCTACACCCAAACACAGCAGGATATACATTTTTCTGAAGCGCACATGGGTCATTCTCCAAGATAGATCATATGCTAGGCCACAAAGAAAGGCTGAACGAATTCAGAAAGATTGAAATTATACAAAACATTATCTCTGACCACAGTGGAGTCAAGCTGGAGATTTGCAAGGGACAGAAGCCCAGATTTCACACCACGATTTGGAAATTAAACAGCACACTCTTAGAAAAACAGTGGGTCAAAGAGGAAATCTCAAAAGAAATCAATGACTACCTTGAAACAAATGATAATGATAACACAACATACCAAAATTTATGGGATGCAGCAAAAGCAGTACTGAGAGGGAAGTTTATAGCCATAAATTCATATATCAAAAAAGAAGAAAGAGCAAAAATTGAAGAACTAACTGCACTTTTGAAGGAATTAGAAAAACAACAACAAAGTAACCCAACAGGAAGAAGAAGGAAGGAAATAACAAAGATAAGAGCAGAACTAAATGAAATAGAAAATAAGAAAGCACTTGAACAGATAAACAAGACCAAGAGCTGGTTTTTTGAGAAGATTAACAAAATTGACAAACCTTTAGCAACACTAACAAAGAAAAAAAGAGAGAAGATGCAAATACACAAAATAAGAAATGAGAAAGGCGATATCACCACTGACCCAACAGAAATAAAGACTATCATAAGAGGATATTTTGAAAAACTATATTCCAAAAAAAATGACAATCTAGAGGAAATGGACAAATTCCTAGAAACACATAAGCAGCCCATATTGACAAAAGAAGAAATTGATGATCTTAACAAACCAATCACAAGCAGAGAGATAGAATCAGTTATCAAAAATCTCCCAACTAAGAAGAGCCCAGGGCCAGATGGCTTCACAGGTGAATTCTACAAAACATTCCAGAAAGAACTGACACCAATCCTGCTGAAACTATTCCAAAACATCGAAACGGAAAGAACATTACCCAACTCCTTCTATGATGCCAACATTACCCTAGTACCAAAGCCAAACAAAGACATCACAAGAAAGGAAAATTACAGACCAATTTCTCTGATAAACCTAGACGCAAAAATACTTAACAAAATACTTGCTAATCGTATTCAACAATACATTAAACGTATTATACACCATGACCAAGTGGGATTCATCCCCGGTATGCATGGATGGTTCAACATAAGAAAATCAATCAACGTAATACACCATATAAACAGATTGAAGGAAAAAAATCACATGATTATATCTATTGATGCAGAAAAAGCATTTGACAAAATACAGCACTCTTTCTTGATAAAAACACTCCAAAAGATTGGAATACAAGGGAACTTTTTGAACATGATAAAGAGTATATATGAAAAACCTAAAGCCAATATTGTTTACAATGGAGAAATCCTAGACTCCTTCCCTCTAAACTCAGGAACAAGACAAGGATGCCCACTGTCTCCGCTCCTATTTAACATTGTCTTAGAAGTACTTGCACGAGCACTGAGGCAAGAACCAGAAATAAAAGGCATTCAAATTGTAAATGAAGATGTCAAAATTTCATTATTTGCAGATGACATGATCCTATACATAGAAAACCCTGAGAGATCTACAACGAAGATTCTAGAACACATAAATGAGTTTAGTAAAGTCACAGGTTATAAGATCAATGCGCAAAAATCAGTAGCATTTCTGTACACCAATAATGAGCAAGATCAGGAGGAAATCAAGAAACAAATACCATTCACAATAGTAAATAAAAAAATAAAATACTTAGGAATAAATTTAACTAAAGAGGTAAAGAACTTATACAATGAGAATTATACAAGATTGTTCAAGGAAATCAAAGAAGACCTAAATAAATGGAAGACTATTCCTTGTTCATGGATAGGAAAACTGAACATTATTAAGATGTCTATCCTACCAAAATTGATCTACACATTCAATGCAATCCCAATAAAAATCAACGCAGCCTTCTTTAAGGAACTAGAAAAACTAACTATGAAATTTATTTGGAAAGGAAAGAGACCCCGAATAGCCAAAGACATACTGAAAAAGAAAAACGAAATTGGAGGAATCACACTACCTGACTTCAAAACATACTATAAAGCTACGGTGGTGAAAACAGCATGGTATTGGCATAAGGAAAGACACATAGACCAATGGAATAGAATTGAAAGCTCTGATATAGAACCTCACATATATAGCCACATAATATTTGATAAAGCCACCAAACCCTCTCAATTGGGAGACAGTGGCCTATTCAACAAATGGTGTCTGGAGAACTGGATAGCCATATGTAGAAAAATGAAAGAGGATTACCATCTCACACCTTATACAAAGATCAACTCAAGATGGATCAAAGACCTAAATATAAGAGCCAAGACCATAAAAACCTTAGAAAGCAGTGTAGGGAAACATCTACAGGACCTTGTAATAGGAAATGGATTTATGAATATCTCACCAAAAGCACGAGCAGCAAAAGAACTAATAGATAAATGGGACTTCCTCAAAATTAAAGCCTTCTGCACCTCAAAGGAGTTTGTCAAGAAAGTAAAAAGGGAGCCCACACAGTGGGAGAAAATATTTGGCAATCATATATCTGATAAGAAACTTATAACTTGCATATATAAAGAACTCCTATATCTTGAAAATAAAAAGATAAACAACCCATTTAAAAAATGGGAAAAAGACTTAAACAGACACTTCTCCGAAGAAGAAATACAAATGGCAAGAAAGCACATGAAAAAATGTTCCAAATCTCTAGCTATCAGGGAAATGCAAATCAAAACTACAATGAGATACCATCTTACACCCATAAGATTGGCAGCTATGAAAAAAACAGAAGAATACAAGTGCTGGAGAGGATGTGAAGGAAGGGGAACACTCATCCACTGCTGGTGGGAATGCAGAAGGATCCAACCATTCTGGAGGACAGTATGGCGGTTTCTCAAAAAACTAGCCATAGATTTGCCATATGACCCAGCAATACCACTGCTGGGTATATACCCAGCAGAACTGAAAACAAGAACACAAACCGATATATGTACACCAATGTTCATAGAAGCATTGTTCACTATTGCCAAAAGTTGGAATCAACCCAAATGCCCATCAACAGATGAGTGGATCAATAAAATGTGGTATATACACACAATGGAATACTACTCGGCTGTAAGAACAAACACACTACAAACACATGTGATAACATGGATGAATCTTGAGAACCTTATGTTGAGTGAAGCAACCCAGACATTGAAGGACAAATACTACATGACCTCAATGATATGAAATAAACAAGCTGCCCTAGATAGCAAGAGACTGAACGATAGGCTTACAGGAAATCGGAGGGTGGAGGAAGGATATGAGCCGATGTCTGCAGGGGTGGAACTTAAGACGAGATGGTGGTAAGTATGAACACAAAGAAGAGATAAAATGGGGGCAAGGGGTTGCCTTTGGTTGGGGCTTTACGGGTTTGAGGGTGGCTGGGGAGGGACGGTTGGGTAATGTTGCCCAAAAGTGGGGGGAGGGAGGGGTAGCATACGAACACAGGAGAGGGTTAGGAGGTGGTGGAGAGTAAAATGCCGAGAAAATAATATCAAAATATAATAAAGAGGGTTAACTGTTTAGAATGCTCGGAGGGGAGGGTCTGATGCAGGACGGGCTCCTGGGGAATGTCTAAATGCTCATTCTGCCAGAGTGGGTGACACCATGGGGTAGAATCCCAAGTAGTGAGAGTGGGGGTGGACCCACATCCTGGGGAGGACTAATGCCACCAAATAGAGGGAACTCTATCCCTCGAGAGAAAGGGTGGCTCCCAGGGCATTGGGGCAGATGAGCAAGTTAGGCCCTAAACTCTATTCCATCTATCTCTGGAAGTGGCTCCTCAGGAAACGGAGGTTGACTGTCACTGTGGGCACCAAGGTGGAAGGGAAAATGGACGTTAAATGTGTGGAACCAAAGTAAATGGGGGGCAAGGGAGGAGTTTCTTGAGAGTACACAAGGATGGATATAAAACATGTAATATTACACCATAACATATAGGAGACGACAGACTGATAATGTAAACCATAATGTAAAACATAGGAGAACTAAAAATGTAAAGAACTGTGTATCCTAAAGTATGCACCATAATGTAAGCACAGATATTACCATGTTAGAAAGCTAATATCTCAGACTCTGTACATCACCTTAAGTAAATATGATGTGAATAGGGTGTAAGAGTATCGCTGTGGAAGGAAAAAGGTGTTGTGGTGGATGTATGGGAGTGCTGTATATTATATATATGCATTGCTGTGGTCTAGGACTCCTACGAAGAAACGCTGAATAATTAGGGGGGGGGGAAAGGATAGGATGTGGAATTTTTTCAAGTCAACATTCTTTATCTAAGTTCTTTATCTAACTTTATCCAAGTTCTTTATCTATCCTTTAAACCCATCGCTATATGCCATTCCCTAGTAAGGGACCATGATATTATATTGGGTTTCAAATTTCGGGGAGTTCTGGATCACAGAGTGTTTCAACAGTGGCAATGGAGGGATACTGGTATGGGATACCAATGACAGGTGATATATGGCTGTCAGGGAGCTGTACAGAACATATGTCCAGGGTGCATGGTAATGATTGGATATACTCATAGTGGCAACAATTAAAAACCCAGCAGGGGGGGTACTGGGTTCCTGGCCAGTGGTGCTCTGTCGTGGTCCCTAGGGGAGCAGCGATAGTCTCCCAGGTACAGCGGCGGGGACCGGGAGGGAGCGAGGGTTCAACAGTGAGCCCCTGATGCTAATGACTATGCTTGTGAGCTGATAAACCTAAAATAAGAACAAGGCCTAGAGCAACATTGTGCCTGGGAATTTCCTCCTGTCAGCCTTCATGTTACTCAAATGTGGCCAGTCTCGAAGCCAAACTCAGCATGTAAATGCAATGCCTTCCCTCCAGCGTGGGACACGACACCCGGGGATGAGCCTCCCTGGCAACGAGGGACCACTATCAAATACCAACTGATGATGCAACTGGAAAAGGACCTTATATGGAAGGTTCAATGCGGATCAGCAGAATATCCATGTCTACATAAAATAACATGACTTTAAAATGCTGTTTGACCTAAAGTAAGGGGGAAATGGAAAGGAGAAATGAGTTTATATGGCTACGAGTTTCTTAAAAAGAGTCTGGAGGCTGGCAGAAGGATTGCCCTCATGCACAACTGAGCAGAGTCAGAGAGACAGATAAAGCAGATACAACTCCCAGATATTGGTTCCTATGAAGGCTAAAGAGACCCATGAGAGTTATGGTCATGGCCGATGGGGTTTACTACCAGGGCAGATGGCCCCTCTCTGGAAATGGTGTTTATGTGTGATGAATCTGGACTCAGATTTGATCTCCCTTCATGAGACTTTCATACTAATCTGCTGGAGGTGCAGTTAACGTTGGGGTTTAAGATATAGTTAGGGGATTTGAATCTCTGGACTGATAATGTGATAGCCAGGTCCTGAGCCTCAACAGACTCCAGCACCTGCAATCTGATTTATTGCACTTACCACACTCAGCTAAGATGGAGTTGAGGAAGGACAATCACCACACCATGGAGCCTAGAGTGATTACAACTGAAAATGGGAGGATGGCAGCCAGCATCCATGTGGAATCTGAGCCTCCTCTTGACATAGAGGTGCAATGGACACAACCAATCCAATGTCCACATAGAAGAGGTGGCATTGGATTGGGAAAAGTGGACATGATGGACGATGGGTATGGGGAAGGGCAGGAAGAGATGAGAGGTGGGGGCGTATTTGGGACGTGGAGCTGCCCTGGATGGCACCTCAGGGGTGATCACCGGACATCGTGGATCCTCACAGGGCCCACTGGATGGAATGGAGGAGAGTATGGGCCATGATGTGGACCATTGTCTATGAGGTGCAGAGGTGCCCAAAGATGTACTTACCAAATCCAATGGATGTGTCATGATGATGGGAACGAGTGTTGTTGGGGGGGGAGAGGGGGGGTGGGGGGGTGGGGTTGAATGGGACCTCACATATATATTTTTAATGTAATATTATTACAAAGTCAATAAAAAAAAGAAAAGCAAAAAAAAAAAAAAAACTACAATGAGATACCATCTTACTCCCATAAGATTGGCAGCTATGAAAAAAACAGAAGAATACAAATGCTGGAGAGGATGTGAAGAAATGGGAACACTCACCCACTGCTGGTGGGAATGCAGAAGGATCCAACCATTCTGGAGGACAGTTTGGCAGTTTCTCAAAAAACTAACCATAGATTTGCCATATGACCCCCAATTCCACTGCTGTGTATATACCCAGCAGAACTGAAAACAAGGACACAAACCGATATATGCACACCAATGTTCATAGCAACATTGTTCATAATTGCCAAAAGTTGGAATCAACCCAAATGCCCATCAACAGATGAGTGGATCAATAAAATGTGATATATACATACAATGGAAAACTACTCAGCTTTAAGAACAAATACAGTACAAACACACGTGATAACATGGATGAATCTTGAAACCTTATGTTGAGTGAAGCAACCCAGTCATTGAAGGACAAATACTACATGACCTAAATGATATGAAATAAGCAAGCTGCCTCAGAGAGCTAGAGACTAGAAGACAGACTTACAGGAATTCGGGGGGTAGAGGAAGGAAGTAAGCTGATATTTACATGGGTGAAATCTATGATAAGTTGGAGGAAAGTATGTGCAAAAGGAAAAGATAAAATGGGGCATAGGGTTACCTTTGGGTGGTGCTTTGTGGGTTTGAGGGGGTCTAGGGATGGGCAGATGGGTAATATTGCCCCAGAAATTGGGGGGAGAGTGGGGCAACATATGAACATAGGAGATTGTCAGGTGTTGTTTGAGAGTATAATGCTGAGAAAACCTTTTCAAAATATAATTAGGAAAGTTACCTGTTTAAGATACTCAAAGAGGATAATCTGATCCAGGACAGACTCCTAGGGAATATCTGAATGCTCATTTTGGCAGAGTGGGTTATACCATTGGGTAGAGACCCATATAATGAGAGTGAAGGTAGACCCACATCCTGGGGAGGACTAATGCTATCAGATAGAGGGAACTGTATCTCTCAAGAGAAAGGGTTGCTCCCCAGGGCATTAGGGCAGTTGAACAAATCAAGCCCTCCACACTGTTGCAAGTATCTCTGAACATGGCTCCTCAAGAAATGAAGATTGACTGTCACTGTGGACCTCAAGGGAGGTGGGGGGGGGATAGATATTGAATAGATGGAACCAAAGTAAATGTGAGGGCAAAGAAGTGTTTCACAAGAGTACACAAGGATGGATATAAAACATTTAATATTGAACCAAAAACATATAGGGGATGACAGGCTAATTATGTACATAATGTAAAACATAGGATAACTAAAAAATTTAGAAAACTGTATACCCTAAAGCATGTACCACAATGTAAGCACAGATGTCACCTCATTTGAAAGCTATTATCTTGGAGTCTGTACATCAGTTTTAGTAAATACGATATGAATAAGTAAAAAGATTATCGCTGTGCAAGGGAAAAGGTTTTATAATGGATATGTGGGAGTACTGTATATTGTATAGATGAATTACTGTGATCTAAGGCTCTTGTGAAAAGAAGTTCAATAATTAGGAAAAAAGAAAAGAAAAAGATAGGATGTAGAATTTTTCCACATCAATATGTACTCTATATATTCCTATATATATCCCTATATTTCATTTTACTAGTAAGGGAACCTGGCATTAT
This sequence comes from Dasypus novemcinctus, assembly GCF_030445035.2. Lineage (NCBI taxonomy): Eukaryota > Metazoa > Chordata > Mammalia > Cingulata > Dasypodidae > Dasypus > Dasypus novemcinctus. The sequence goes on along the minus strand of NW_027261977.1, from coordinate 1,582,352 downwards.
ACTGGGCTTCACTTTTCAGGAAGTTTTGGATCACAGAGTGGTTCAACAATGGCAGTGGAGGAATACTTGTATGGGATATGGTTGACAGGTTGTTATACAGGGCTGTGTCCAGGGTGCATGTAAATGTTTGGATATACTCATAGTGGAAACAATTACAAACAATAGCTGGGGGGGTACCGAGTTCCTGGCTTGCGGGTGCTCTGTCGTGGTCCCTAGGGGAGTAGCGGCAGTCCCCCTGGTGCAACAGTAAGGACCAGGAAGGAATGAGGGTCCAACAGTGAGCCCTGATACTAATGACTATGCTTGTGAGCCTATACAGCTGAAATAAGAACAAGGCCTAGAACAACACTGTGCCTAAGAGTTCCCTCCTGACAGCCTCTGTGTTACTCAAATGTGGCCAGTCTCGAAGCCAAACTCAGCATGTAAATGGAATGCCTTCCCCCCTGCGTGGGACATGACACCCTGGGATGAGCCTCCCTGGCACCGAGGGAGCACTACTAAGTACCAGCTGATGATGTAACTAGAAAATGACCTTGAATTATAGGTTCAACGTGGACTAGCAGAATATCCCTGTCTACATATAATAACAGGAGCTAAAAATGCTGTTTGACCTAAGTAAGGGGGAAATGGAAAGGACAAATGAGTTCATATGACTATGAGTCTCTGAAAAAGAGTCTGGAGGTTGTCAGAAGGATTGCCCTTATACACAACTGAGCAGAGTCTCAGAGACAGATAAGGTGGATACAACCCCAGGTATTGGTCCTTTTGAGGGCTAAAGAGACCCACAGGTTCTATGGCAATGGATGGCAGATGGAGTTCACTGCCATGTCAGTTGGCACTTCTTTTGAGCTGGTGTTTCTGCATGATGGAGCTGGACTCAGATGTGATCTCTTTTCACAAGCCTTTCATGCTACTTTACTGGAATTGTAGTTGGTGCTGGGGTTTAAGCTACATCTAGGGGATTTGAATCTCTGGACTGACAATATGATAGCCAGGCCTTGAGCCTCAACAGACTTCAGCTCCTACACTCTGATTTATTGGACTACTCCACTCAGCTAACATGGAGTTGAAGAATGTCAACCACCACACCATGGAGCCTAGAGTGCCTACAACTGAAAACAGGAGGATTGCATCCAGTATCCATGTGGAATCTAAGCCCCCTCTTCACATAGATGTGGAATGGACACAACCAAGCCAAGATCCACAGGAAGGAGGAATACAGTAAGTATTAGAGTGGACCTAATGATATTCTATTCATGAACTATTGTGGTTAATAATGGAGAAAATGTGGCATTGGTGTGGAAAAAGTGGCCATGGTGGCTGCTGAGTGTGGGGAATGGGAGGAAGAGATGAGATGTGGAGGCATTTTTGGGACTCGGAGTTGTCCTGGGTGTTGCTCCAGGTGCAATTGCCAGACATTGTATGTCCTCCCATGGCCCACTGGATGGAACGTGGGAGAGTGTGGGCTATGGTGTGGATCACAGGCCATAGGGTGCAGTGATGCCCAGAGATGTACTCACCAGATGGAATGGATGTGTCATAATGATGGGGGAGAGTGATACTGTGGGGGGAGTGGTGGGGTGGAGTGGTGGGGGTGAATGGGGACCTCATATTTTTTGAATGTAATATTTTTTAAAAAATGAATAAATTGAGTAGAATTTGAAAAAAAAATCCACTCAAACAAAAAAAAAGTTCTTCAAAATTGAAGCCAACAAAATAACAATACAATTAATAAGGAAATGAAATAATTAATTTAAAAAATAATGAATAAAGTATTTAAAAATACAAGAAATTTGAAATAATAAAAAATAATAAAGCATTTAAAATTTAAAAAAGAAAAAAGAAAAGAAATAGGCCCTCATTACTATGATCAATTGATTTTTTAAAAGGCTGCCAAGACCACTCAACTGTTTGAGACAGAGCAGTCTTTTCAACAAATTGTGCTGAATGAACTGGATGTCTAGATCCAAAAGAATAAACAGAATCATATTTCACACTTTATTCAAAAATTAACTCAAAATGATATATCCTTGCATCAATGCCAAAGATACACTGTGTTAATACTAGATGGGTATGGCAAAAAATATACCAAATGTACAGTATAGACTGTTCCATATGTGAACTGTTTGCATGTTCACAATTCCTCTAATAAAAACATATTTTTGAAACTTAACTAAAAATGGGTTCAAAGACCTAAATATCAGTGTAGGAACCATAAAACTCCTAGATGAAAATATCAGAAAAAATCTTTAAGATCTTGTGGTAGGAGGTAGTTTCTTAGACCTTACACCAAAACAAAAGCAAAGAAATAAAAAATAGATTAAAAGGCCCTTCTCCAAAATTAATACTTTTGTACTCTAAAGGAATTTGTCAGGAAGGTAAAAAGATAGCCTGCCCAATGGGAGAAAATATTTGGAAACCACACATCCAATAAGGGCATACTATCCATGCTATATAAAAAGATCATACAATACAAAAGACAAACAAGCCCATTTAAAAATGTGCAAGAGAATTGAACAAACATTTTTTATAAAGAGGAAATACAAATGGCTAAAATATATATGAAAAGATGTTCAACTTCACTAGGTACTAGGGATGTGCATATCAAAACTATTAATGTGATGAAATAAAAGAAACAGTAGGGAAACAGACTTGGCCCAGTGGTTAGGGCATCCGTCTACCACATGGGAGGTCCGTGGTTCAAACCCCAGACCTCCTTGACCCATGTGGAGCTGGCTCACACACAGTGCTGATGCGCGTAAGAAGTGCCGTGCCATGCAGGGATGTCCCCCACATAGGGGAGCCCCACGTGCCAGGAGTGCGCCCCGTCAGGAGAGCCGCCCAGTGTGAAAGAAAAGTACAGTCTGCCCGGGAATGGCACCGCACACACTTCCCATGCCGCTGACGACAACAGAATTGGAAAAAAGAAACAAGACGCAGCAAATAGACACAGAGAACAGACAACCGGGGGAGGAGGGGAATTAAATAAATAAATAAATCTTTAAAAAAAAAACAGAAATAGTAAACTGTAAGTATTAGAGAGGATGTGGAGAAATAGGCACATTCATCCCCTGCTGGTGGGATTGTTGAGTGGTACAACCATTGGGGAAGGCAGTTTGGCAGTTTCTCATGAAACTAAGTATAGAACTTTCACATGATCTGGCAATTCCACTACTGGGAATACATGCATAAGAACTGAAAGCAGGAGCACAAAGATATTTGCACACTCATGTCCAAAGCAAAAGTATTCACAGTTGCTGAAAGACATAAACAACTCAAGTGTCTGTCAACTGATGAATGGATAAACAAAATATGGTATATACATACAATGGAATATTACTCAACTGTCAGAAGAAATGAGCTTTGAATCTTGGGGACATTACATTAGTAATTACTCAGACACAGGGACAAACATTGTCTCATCTTATTAATATGAATTAAATACAGTGAGTAAACTCATGGAGCTAATATCTAGAATTTAGGTCATTAGAAGGTAGAACAACAGTAAAGAAAGGGGATGTGATGCTTAATATGTGCAACTTATAATAAGATTCTTTGCAAATATTTGAATTGGATAGAGATGATAGTAGCATATTATAGTAAATACAATTAACACTGCTGAAATGTGGGTGTATTTGTGGATGAAGTGGAAGTTTAGGGTCATATATGTTACTAGACAGGAAGCTAGAGCATGAAATGGGACGGTATAGAATTGTGATCTATACTGGTGATGAATGTGGTCAATTATACAAATATTAGAATGTTTCTCAATGAATTAGAACAAATGTACGTGAGTTATAGGGTGGTATATGGGCAAAAGTACATCAAAAGCAAACCATGGACTATAAGGAATAGTAATGTGTTAATTTTCATCCACCAATTTAAAAATATGTATATATTATGACAGGCATAAAGTAGTACTTTAATCCCATTTATATAAATGTACATAAGTTTTAGACAGAATTAGATTAGAGGTTATATATAGCAGGGAAAGAATAGAGAAATTGAGAGGTGATTGCTAAAGGATAGGGCTGTTTTCATTTTGCAGTAATGAAACTGTCTTAAAATTTGTGTGGTGGTGAATGCACAACCATTATAAACACAAACTGTGGTTATGCTTAATGTGACTGTTCCCTTTGGATGGATTATATGGTATGTGAGTATATCTTAATGAAATTGCTTTAAAAAATAAAGAAAAGAATCAAGATATTGAACAAATAACCTAAAAATCGGCAAAAATTATTGCAAACCATATAACCAGTAATATCCAGAAGATATAAAACACTGCTAAAACTCAACAACAAAAGGACAAACCACCCGACAAAAAAATGGGCAAAGGATGTAAATAGATATTTGTGTAAAGATTCTATAAAAATGCCATTAAGCATATGAAAGAATGCTTAACATTATTGGTCAACAGGGAAATGCAAATCAAAACCACAATAAGAAATCACTTCACACATATCAGAAATTATTATTCTAAAAAAAAAATAAACAAGAAAATAAGTATATTACGGTGGAGAGAGAAAATGTTGTAGAATTTGAGAGAGGTTCAGTTATTTGCATTTAGAGAGGCCAGGACTCAGGAATGATTTTGAGAAGGAAAAATGGTTTATTGATGGCTGGCTGGACTCGGGAGCTTTCTGTTTCAATCCTGAGCCTGGAACAAGATTTTTGAGTCCCTTTTATACAGAGAGGAAAGGCCAAATGTTCCTTTTGTTTCAGTTCTCAATAGGCTTGAAGTAGCATATCTATCTTCCACATCTTACGTAAACTTTTAGCATGGACCTCAGGCATTCTAGATAAGCTTTTAGCATATTTGGTTTGCGTTTCTCCTGAATACTTAAAGTTTATAGACCTTGCATTGTTAAATTGTTTCCTGGGACTGGAGTCCTTGCCATGGTCACAAAGGGCAGGACTGCAGCCTTTTATCACCCCACACCCACAAGTCACAGATAGTTTAGGTTATCTCTGAAGAGCAAAGAGCCTCCCACCCATAGCCTACATCAATACTATCCCTTTTACATTGTTTGTGGCTTATTGAGCGATGCTGCCACTGTGGAATAAGTTTGGCAGTTCCATAGAAAATTGAGTTATATACATAAAATGATTTGGCACTTCAGATCCTTTTATTACCAAAAATAACTGAAATCAAGGAAATAAAAAGTTCTTTGTAACAATGTGCAGCATTATTCACAAAAGTTAAAAAGTAAAAGCACTCAACTCTCCTTCCACAGATGAATGGACAAAATGTGGTATAAATATGCAATGTAATATTGTTCAGCAAAAAAAAAAAAAAAGGAAATTTCTGTGGCATTTTAAAACGTGGATGAACCTTGAAGACACTGCCTTGAATGAAACAGGGCACAAAAGGACAAATGTTGTATATTTCACTTATATGAAAAATCTAGAGGAAACACACCTCATAGAGAGATGGTCTGGTATAGGTTATCAGGGAAGAGATGGAGGAAGGTAAGGAGGCAAAAGAAGTTATAGCTTAATGGCTGGGTAGTTTCTGTTTAATATGATCAAAATGGAGGGGAATGGATATCAGTGATGGTTACATATTATTTTGAATATAATTATAATGCTACTGAATTGTACATAGATGTGATTGAAATGGGGGAAATTTTGTGCTTCATATGAATTACTACAATACAAAGTTGTTGTTTTTTTAAAAAAAGCATTGTGTCTAAATTGAAATTTGGATAATAATGAAATTCCTTGTGCAGGTATGTTGTTTGTTGAACCTCAGCTAAACTATTCATAAAATTTTTAGGATATGAAGACATAAACAGCAATTGTAACAGCTTACACAAAACACCTACTTTGATCATAATGGAATGATAATGGCAGCCAAGGCGAAAGTTCACATACATATGGAGGCTAAATGACATTTTCCTGAATAATCAGTGGGTCAAAGAAGAATTTGCAAGAGAATTTAGTAAATACCATGAGATGAATGAAAACAAGAATACAACTTACCAAATTTATGAGATATCATAAAGGCAGTGCTAAGAGAGAAATGTAGAGCCCTAACAACCTTTATTTTTTTAAAAAAAGAAATAGCCAAAAGCAACCTGGGGGAACTAGAAAAAGGAAAGCAAACCAATCCCAAAGCAATGAAAAAGAAAAAGGAGTAGAGCACAAATAAACCCAAGGGCAAACTATGGAGGAAAAAAAAGATTAATTGGACATTCTCACATTCTCAAACTTAAGTACTTTTTGTATCTCAAACGACTTTGTAAAAAGGCAGGCTACTCAATGGGAGAAAATATATGGAATTTACACCACCAACAAGAATTTAGTATCTATGATGAATAAAATGATCCTACAACTCAACAATAAAAAGGCAAATCGCTCAATTAAAAAATGGGCAAAAATCTTGCATAGATAATTTTCTATGGAAGAAATATCAATTGCTGTGACCCGTGCAGTTCAGTCACAGCTGAACAGTTCCACGTGCAGTTCCAAGGAGGGGAAGATGAGAGGTTGAAGAAATGAAAAACACAAGATGGTGGGGACCAGGTGGACCTTGAGGAGTTGCAGGAGCTTGCAGCTACCTCAGGCACCCAGCTTAATCATGCACTTTATTTTATATCCAAAGTGACTTCAGCGCATTCAGAATTTCTCATAGGAAGCTCTTGTTTCTAGGTCACTATAAATACAATAGTTATTCTTCTTTTCATTAACCCTCTGATAGCACAGTTTTCTTTTCCATACTAAGCATATTTTGCTCAGTACATAACCTTGCCCAGGGGCACTCCTTCTTTATCTACATTCTTCCTGTGAACGTTGGAGCCTGCTTTGCAGGCTTCCAGGGAAACTGCTTTGCAGGGCTCCCCACAACCAATGGCAAAAAGTACATTAAAAACTAGCTATTGGGAAACGGGCTTGGCCCAGTGGTTAGGGCGTCCATCTACCACATGGGAGGTCCGCGGTTCAAACCCCGGGTCTCCTTGACCTGTGTGGACCTGGCCCATGCACAGTGCTGATGCGCACAAGGAGTGCCCTGCCATGGAGGGGTGTCCCCTGCGTAGGGGAGCCCCATGCGCAAGGAGTGCACCCTGTAAGGAGAGCCGCCCAGCGCAAAAGAAAGTGCAGCCTGCCCAGGAATGGCACCGCACACACTTCCCGTGCCACTGACAACAACAGAAGTGGACAAAGAAACAAGACGCAGCAAATAGACACAGAGAACAGACAACCAGGGGAGGGGGGAAATTAAATAAATAAATAAATCTTTTAAAAGAAAAACTAGCTATTAGGAAAACAGAAATAAGAGCTACAATTAAATATCATTTCACATCTATTAGAATGGCCATTGTTAAAAAAAACAAACAAAATTACAAGGGTGGAGAGGATGTGAAGAATAGAAATATCTATTCTTTATTGGCAGGAATGTAGTATGGTGCATCTGCTGTGGAAGTCTGATTGGTGGTTTCTAAGGAAGTTAAATGCAACTCTGCCATGTAATCCAACAGTACCACTGCTAGGTATATTTCCAGAAGATCGGAGAGCAGGGTCACAAGCAGACATCTACACACTGATTTTCAATGCAGCATTATTCACAAATGTCATAAGAATGGAAAAAAAACCATTTGTTTATCCATTTGACACCTGACAAATGGATAAACAATTCGGTATTTTGGAATATTATGTGGCTGTAAAATGAAATATCATTCAGCTATAAGAAGAATGAAGCCATGAAACATATGACAACTTGGATGTACCTGGAGGGTATTCAATTGAGTGACATGCCAGACATAAAAGGACAAATATTCTATGATTCCACTATTATGAACTAAATATAATGAGCAAACTCATGGAGTTAATAGCTAGACTATGTCACCAGTGAAGAGAACGTGGTTAGAGAATGGAAAACTGAGGCTTAATCTGCACAGTATTGGTTAAAAAAAAAAGTGTCATTTAGAAATTTTTGGAAATGGAAAGAAATGGCGAAAGCACATCATTGCATTTATAATTAGCAACACCTAGTATATGGGTATGCCAATGATTGAAAAGGAAAATCTAAGGTCATGTATATCATTAGAAGGAACGCTGCAAAACTAAAACATGAGATTATATAGCATACTGAAACCCTATGTGAAAAAAATGAGTATTCTTACCAGTGCATGTATAAGAATGCTTTTCTCTGTCTCAGAAAAAGTGTATTTTAATATAATATTACAAGATGACCATATAAGGGTGGTGTGGTAAAAAACACAACCAAAGCAAACTATGGAGAGTAATGTATAGTAACTTATTAATACTCTTCCATCAAAGTTTAAAAAAAGGATGTGCTAGGTGAAAGAAATAGAAAAAAATGTACTATGTGTTGTTAGACTCCATCTATACAAAAAGTAAATACAAATAAATTATTAGGAGTTATGTATGGCAGGAGAAAGATAGGAGATTGAGATGTGACCACTAAGAGTTAGGCTTTCATTTTGGTTGTTCTTTTTTGGTCTTCTTTTATATATTTTTTCTGGGTTAGTGAAAATTCTCTAATTTTGATTTAAGTGATTAATGCACAAATCTTGGATTATACCAAATGCCATTCATTGCACACTTTATAAAGATTGTATGGTTTATGAATATATTTCAATAAAATTGAGAAAAATATTGATTTAGGGATGATATCTTTAACCCAATGTTTATTGGTCATGATGACATGAAAAGGGAGTGGTTCTAGTAGTTGAGCACCCACATCCCATTGGGATGACCCAGGTCGAATTTCCTAAAGTATAAGGGTAAGACCACATTGGGAAAATAGGAATAAAACTACATTGGGAGGTGGGAATTGCAGGGGCCTTCCGATAGATAAATGACTTAAGGCAGCCTCCAAGGAGAGTGCCAATAAATAACTCAGAACTGTCCACAAGAAAAGTGCCAATAAATAACATGGGGCTTTTAGAAAAAAAATAGATACACTATCTTCAGCTAACCACACTGTTCTGCTTCTGTGCCTGATTACTTGCTCATAGCCCCCCTGACCCTCCTAAAAGGCTATAAAAGCACTTCTTCCCTGAGACTTGGGGCTGCTCTCTCCTCTGTGTAGGATGAGACAGTCACTGCATGGCTAATAAAGCTGTCAATTTGAACTATATTCAAAGTCTGAGTCTGGTCAATATCGCTAATCTATAACAAAAGAAAAATCAGACAATGAGCAAAAACAACAAGGTGACCATGAGTAAAAAACCAAAATGAGAAAAAAAATGAGTAAAACAAGGAGCAAACAGGCAAGGGAGCCAGCTCAAGGGGGTGCCAATATGGAAAAAAGGGAAAAAAAATGACATCAAAAGCACTTTAGATTTCATGAACAAAGGTTGGTGTGATGCTTAATGATAAAAATAGCTTTGAGCTGTTATTAGTATTATAAAACTGAGGAAGAGAAAATCTTTGGTCACAAAACTTTATAGATAACATTTTAATTATATTATCTTTTAATTATGGGTACTTTTCCTGCATTTTACAATAAACTCTACAACAATTATTGAATTTTTATTCTTAAAAAATATCAATATATTAAATGTGTATTCTTGCCTATTTTTTTCATTTTAGAAATAGTACAGAGAGGAAAAGGAAACCTTTTCCCTTGAAAAATACATAATGCTTTTGAATTTTGAGGGATAGAAATAATCTCAACTTTACCTTATGGGTAAAATCAGATGACTTGCTGAAAAATTCTTACAAGGATTCCTAGAATTCCTTTCCATTTTTCCAAATAAATTGAAATGTCTAATATCATCAAATATTATTTTGTCATGCAGCCCTTTTCAAACAAAGAAGAAAGAGAAAATCTATCTACAGATAATCATTTTTCAACTTCTGATTTCATATATAATTTTAAAATAGAGGAGTTGGAGGTTTACTGAAAAATCAAGCAGTAAGTAGAGCTCTCATATACCTCCCCACCCCATCTGTCATGCACACATTTTATCCTATTAAAATATGCATTTGTGTGGGACTTCATTACCACTGAGCAACAAATATTACTAGATTATTAAATACTGTTCATGGTATTCACTATTAATTATAGTCCATAGTTTACATTTGTTGTGCAGTTCTATAGGTTGGGCATTTAAAGACTATATTGCCTTAACATGTAAACATAGATTCCATATTTTAACACTGTCAAGTATACACTCATTATTATCCAGTAACAAAGTTTACCATTCATCCCAATCATGAACTCTTTACCAATGTGGTATGAGTTTATCTCTGAACTCTCTTTTCTATTCCTTTGATCTATATGTCTGTCATTGTGCCTGTACCACACTGTTTTAATTACTATAGCTTTGTAATAAGTTTTAAAATGGAAAATTTGATTTGGGAAGTGCTGAATTTGTAAATACATTTTCTTTAAAATAGACATCTTAAAAACCCAATTTATTTTAAAGGTGTATTTCTCCAGGTATTTAGTCTTCTTTCTTTTGCAAACCTTTATAGGAGTTACCCTTGCATGTCTAGGACAAATCACACTAGATTTTGGTATATTATTATTTTCATGTGCTGATGGAAAGAGTTTGCAAGAATTTTGATAAGGATGTTCATATCTATACACCTCAGGGATTGTGGTCTGTAATGTGAAAAGTTAGATGATTTTATTGATCTTTTTAAAGAACCAAATTTTAGTTTGTTGATTCTCTTTTATGCTTTCCATTCTATATTTTCATTCTGATCTTTGTTAGTTCCTTGCTTCTGCTCACGTTGGGTTGTTTTACTTTCTTTTTGTATTCCTCCAGGTCTGAATTTTGGTCAGTGATTTAATATGTATCTTCATTTTAATGCATGCATTTAATTTTATTTATTTCTCTCTCAGTCTTCCTTGTTGAATCCCATAAATATCGATGTGCAGGTGTTGTATTTATTCATCTCAAGATATTACCTTATTTCTTCTATGATTTTTTTCTTTTACCCATTGTTTGCTTAAGAGTGTATTGTTTAATTTCAAAATACTTGTGAATTTTCCCATTTTTCCTGTGTTGCTGATTTCTACCTTCATTCAATTGTGATTGGACATGATATATTATACAATTTCAATGTTTGAAAATTTAGTGAAACTTTTTTGTTTCCTAATATTTGATCTATTCTAGAAATGATCAATCTGCTCTTGAGAAGAATATGTATCCTGCTATTATTGGCAGAATTGTTCTAATTAATTCTATTAAGTTTAGTTGGTTTGTAGTATCACTCAGCATCTATTTTCTATCCAGATAGTCTATCCATTTTTTAATGGGTTGTATTGAAACCATCCACAATTTATATAGATCTATTTTTTCTTGTAAATCTGTCACTCTTTGCTTTATATATTTTAGGGCTTTGCTGTTAGGTGTACAGTTATAATTTTTGTATCATCTTATGAAATTTACCCCTTTATCTGTATATATTAACTTATTTATACCTTGGAATAGTTTTTTACTTAAGGTTCATTTTATCTTAAATTAGTGCCAGATAGCCAACCCAAATTCCTTGGTTTCTATTCACATGAAAGATTTTTTTCCATCTTTTCAATATGAACCTTCATATGACATGAATTTAAGGTGAGTTGCTTGTAAACAGCCTATAGTTGGGCAGTGGATTTATATCTATTTCTCGCACTTTGTCTTCTTGAAGAATTCTCTCGACTGATATTTAAAGTAAATACCGATAACACTGTACTACATGCTGAAATTTTTATTTGGTTTTGGGTCATGTCTCTTGTGTCCATCAATAATTTCATTATTCCTACTTTTGTATTTGTTGGCCTTGTTTTGAACTATTTTGAGTCCCTTCCCATTTCATCTGTGTATTTTAATCAGATATTGTGTCTGTGATTTCCTTGTGGTTTAGATATGATATCCTAAATCTTTAATAATCTCATGTAACTTAATAACAAACTAACTTAATAGTATACATTGAGCTCCTATATTCTTCCACCCCCACTTTTTGTTGTTTTTGTCACAAACTTCTTTTTACATTGTATATCTAAACCCACAGATATATCAAGACATTTTTATATTTTCATTTTATGTCTCACAAGAAATAAAAATGAACATAAAAATAAAAAATACTTTTCTATAGCACTGGTGTTTATAACTTCTCTTGTAATTACATTTTTTTTTTTTTGGAGATCTGAATCCCTTTAGGCTCCTTTTAACCACTGTTTAGTGTTCTAGTGTTCTTTCATTTCACATACCGAGGAAATCCCAATAGCATTGCTTATGCATCAGATCTAGTGGTGTCAAACTCCTTCAGGATTTGCTTATCAGGAAATGTCTTAATCTTCCCTTCATTTTTTAATGTCTTCATGCAATATATTTATTAGAGAAGTTGTGAACTTATGAAGCAACCATGCATAATGTGTAGAATTCCCATATATCATCCCTGCACCAACTCCTTACATTGTTTTAGAGCATCTGTCATAAGTTATGAAGGAACATTGTCAGACCAATAATAACTATTGGCCCTAGTGTATATTTGGTATATTTTTTCCATACAGTAGCTCATGAAAGGACGCTCCTATATTTGTACTCTTAACAACAGTCCATCTTCCACCACGGCATTTGTTACAGATTATGAAAGAACACCATCAAAATATTACAGCTATTTATGGCCCATATACACACTTGTTATATTTTTCCATACACAGCCTTATTATTAATAGCATGTATTAAGTATTGCACATTTGTTATACTTCATGCGAGAACACTCTCATATTTGTACTGTTAACCACAGTCCATCTTCCACCACATGAAACACTGTGCTATACAGTCCTATGCTCATATAATCTATCCAGAGTGTATACCCAGTGGTCTCACTTTCATAACAGAATTGTGCAGTCAGTACCTTGACAAAATTTTTAATGTTTTCCTTAGTCAATAAGAATAATCCCATACCTCCTTATTATTAACACTTGGCAATTTTATAGTAGCTTCTTGACATCAATGACTGAATATTACAATATTGCTGTTAACTATAGGCCATAAGTTACATTAATTATATTTCCCATGCATCTCCATATTCTTATCACATAGTAATAGTGATGTAGATTTGTTCTAGTTCAGAGAAGAACATCCTTGTGTTTGTACTATTAACCACACTACTTATCCACCTTTGATTCACTGTTATTCATTTTCTAGACTATTCTCTAATTTTCTTCAGCTGATATTTACATCCCTAAACCAGTCCTTTCAGCCACAATCCCATTTATAAGCCAGCTGTGATAGTTATACTCACTATACTGTGTTAACATCAACCGTATCCATTTCCACACTTTTAGAGTAAAATTAGTTAAAAATTCTACATACATTAATCATCAGTATCCCTTATCAGCCCTCATTTTATTGCCTAGTAATTTATAATCTAGGTTTTAAATCATTTTTAATTCCTTTTATCATTTTTAAACTGCACTATAAGATTTTATTAATAATAAGAATTTTGGTTTAAAATTCCAAAGTACATTTTCAAAAATTAAGAAGTGAAAAAATGGAGTGTAGGAGTAAATTATATTTCTCATTTTAGAAAAGGGGAAGGCAAAAGACACTGGTTCATTTTTTTTCCTTTGCTGTTTGAGAAATATAGGCACCAAATGCCTGAAATTTTTTTGAACACCTCTTATAATATTTATTTTTTATTATTTTTGTAAAGTTTATTTTTCCACAATCCTAATTATAATTCAGTGTGAGTTACTGCCCTTCCTTCTAACCTGAAATGGCTCCCTCACCTGTTTCCTCAATTTTCTGCTCTTGTTTGGTTTCTTTTGGAGGCAACAAGATCCAAAGGACCTCCATCGAAGAGGCAAGTGCTCAATTGTTTGAGCCACATTCATTTACCCATAATTTTAAAACGGAAACAGAATACATATCTTCCAAAAGACTGGGGGAAAAATTTAAGTAAGAAAAGTTCTTAGTATAAGATTGAAAATAAATAAAATATCAAAAAAGCTATTTTAGGCATAAAGCAAAAAGGCTGAAGTTAACCCAGATGTGGATAATTTCCTCATTTTTGCCCCTACTTTTAAAAATAATTTTTAAAGAAGCTTTAATTTACATTGAAAATGTAAAGGGATTCCCATGTACTCCACCCTCCCCTCCTACACTTTCCCCCATTAGCACCCTTTGTTAGTGTGGGACATTTGTTATAATTGATGAACACATATTGAAGCATTGCTCCTAACCATTGTCTATAGTGTACATTATATTAATAGTTCACACTTTGCACCACACAGTTTTATAGGTTTTGACAAAATGTATAATAGCCTGTATCTGTCATTGCAATATCATGCAGGACAATTCCAATGTCCCAAAATTGCCCTATTTTGTTCATATGAGTGAGACCATACATTTTTCCTTTTGTGCCTGGTTTATTTCACTCAACCTAATGTCCTCAAGGCTCACCCATGTTATCATATGTATCCTAGTTTCATCTCTTTTCACAGCAGCATAGTATTCCATACTATGTATATAATAACACTTTATTTATCTATTCATTGTTTAGTGGACATGGGTATTTTTCATATTTTGGCAATTATGAATTATGCCACAATGAACAAAAATCTGTTTGCATCAATTTTCAGTTCTTCTAAATATATTCCTGGTAGAAAGATTGCCAGATCACATAGTAGTTCTTTATTTAGCTTCCTGAGGAATTATCAAACTGTCTTCCACAGAAGCTGCAGCATTCTATTATGCATTCCCATAGCAATGAATAAGTATTCCTATTTCTCCACATCCTCTCCAGCACTCGTTGTTTTATGATTTTTTATTAATGGCCATTCTGTGAGGTGTGGGATGATATCTCACTGTAGTTGTGATTTGCATTTCTCAAATAATTAGTGATATTGAAAACTTTTTTTCATGTGCTTTTTCACCATGTATGTTTTCTCTTTGGAAAAAATATCTGTTAATGTCTCTTTTACATTTGTAAATCAGACTGCTTGTTCTTTTATTGTTGAGTTGTATGATCTCTTTATGTCGAATAGAAATCAAGCTCTTATCAGATATCAGTATCTCAAATATTTTCTCCCATCAAGTGGTCAGCCTTTTTACCTTCTGAACAAAATCCTTTGAATCACAAAGGTGTTTAAATTTGAGAAAGGACATAGGGAGGCAGGGCAAGATGGAGCCTGAGTGAGTGCACCTCATAATATCTCCTGCAAAGAAGCGGCTTAGTAAGATTGGAGTCCTGCTGGACTGGGCTGTTTCGGGCTTGTGCAGGGTAGGAGGTATCTGTACATCAATTTGGTGGAACAGTGACAGAGAAGATTCTTGTAAGAGGTAGAATTTTGGATCTCTTTCACAGAGGTCAGGGTTGAGGGTGGGACCCTTCTCCCTGAGTCCGGTGGCC
Source organism: Dasypus novemcinctus (assembly GCF_030445035.2). Lineage (NCBI taxonomy): Eukaryota > Metazoa > Chordata > Mammalia > Cingulata > Dasypodidae > Dasypus > Dasypus novemcinctus. Next base: position 1,567,025 of record NW_027261977.1, on the reverse strand, counting down.
CTGTGGCTGCAATTCCTAAAGGCTTTGCTGTGCTGGAGACTTCCCAAGCCCTGAGCAGGCTGTTTCAGGGCATTGCAGGGCAGAAGGTGTCTGGAAGTTGATTTGGTGAGACAGTTATGGAGGAGATTTTTGAGAGAGGTGGAATTTTGTGTTTCTGACTCAGAGGTCAGAGGTTTTGCCTAGAGCCCCTCCCCCTAAGGCTGGTGACTGGGCTGCAGCAATCCCCAGGAACTTTGTTGTGTAGGGTGTTCCCAAAACCTGAGTGGGCAGTTTTCAGTGCTTACAGGGCAGGAAGTGTCTGGATGTCAATTTGGTGAGACAGTGACAGAAGAGATTCTTGCAAGAGGTGGAACTTTCAGTTTCTGACATGGAGGTCAGAAGTCCCAGGTGGAATCCCTCCCCCTAGGGCTAGCAGCCCATCCACGGTGGTCCCTGGATTCTTTGTAGTGCAGCAGTGCCCCCAGCAGTCTGTTTTGGGGGATTGCAGAGCAGGAGGTGTCTGGATGTTGATTTGGTGAGGCAGTGACAGAAGAGATTCTTGTGAGAGGTGGGATTTTGGGTTTCTGACATGGAGGTCAGAGTTTGCAGGTGGGACCCCTCCCCCAAGGGCTGGCGCCCACATGTGGGGATCCCTGAAGGCTGTGTTGGGTTGCAGTGCTCCCAGGCCCCCTGTGAACTAGGATGCATGGTTCCCAGGTCTGTGTCCCCTAAACCCTGGTGGTCCATGCTCCAGAGACTCACACACCTTGAGTCTGCAATATCACAGACTTCCCATCCCTGAATCCACCCCACCCTGAGTTCCATCTGAGGTCCTTGATTACCCTAGCCCTCAGTGTTTGTGTTTTTTTCTTTTTGTTGTTGTCTTGGTTGCTAATAATGCACTATCTCCTGGTCTTTTCTCCCATTTTATACCCCAGGGTTCTTTTTCATTTATTTAATTTTTTCCCCCTTTTCTTTTTCTTGCTTGTTTCCCTCCCTTTTCTTTGCCCACCTCCTTTTCTTTCTTCACTTTTTTCTTTTATCTCTTTTTCTTCTTATTTTATTTTCTTTACATAATAGATGCTGCAGGCAGCATTTCACATTTGCTATGTTTCCTCATCCTCCATTTCCTCTTTTCTGTGAGAATTGATTTTGGCCACCTACACTATACCCTTTCCCCCATATCTTTCTATCCTCCATCATCTACTCTTACATTCCAACTCCCTTTCTTTGGCACCCAAATTGTCTGACTTTTACTTTCTAGTACCTTTTTTCTGTTTTCTGTCTTCTATCCACTCTTGATATTATTGTCTTTCTTTTCTCTTTCCCTCTCTCATGAAAACACTGGCTTTTTAATTCATACTATATTCCTCTCCGTATTCAGTTGAATATCTCATTATAGGTACTCTACTTACTGCTGTAACTCTACACAACTTACATGAGTCTACTATCCATACTCCCAGATCTCACATTGTTGCTCAGTTAACATTTATTACCAATACTACTTTATACATTTTCTTTCTTACTCATTTTGCTTTCCTTGGCCCTAATATTTTCCTTCAAAGTTAACTTACCCAGCAACAAGAAAATAGAGTAAGAAGAACAAAGTGACAAAGAGAAGACATAACACTTATGCACAAACAACAACTAATTAATCCCCAAGACCAGACAAAGAAGCTAAAGAACTGATTACACCCATGAAGATAAAACAATGACAAGACAGCAACAAAAAACTAAAAACCAAACCAATAATCAGGAAAACATGGCTGAATCCAATGAACAAACTAAAAACCAGGAAAGGGAGCAGAACATCGGACAAGTAATTAAAGATCTGAAAACATGTATTAGAGACCAACTTAATGAGTAGAATAAGAGATTAACATTATGAAGAAAACAATTGGAGAGGAAATTGCAGACATATGCAAAAAGATAACAGATATGATGGAGATGAACACAACAGTTCAAGAAATTAAAAATACACTCTCAGTAAATAGCAGGATTTTAGAAGAGACAGAGGAGAGAATTAGCGACGTAGAAGACATTACAACTGAAATCAAACAGATAGTAGAACTGATCAATAAAAAAGATAGAAAAAAATCTAGCTAGGACTTAGGGACCTGAATGACAATGCAAAACACACAAACATATGTATTATAGGCATCCCAGAAGGAGAAGAGAAGGGAAAGGGGACAGAAAGGGTGTTGGAGGAAATAATGGCTGAAAACTTCCCAAATCTATGAGAGAGATGGAAGTGCCTGTCCAGGAAGCACAACACACCTCAAACACCATAAATCCCAACAGGCCCACCCCAAGACATATACTTGTCAAATTATCCAATGCTCAAGACAAAGTAAAAATTCTAAAATCAACAAGAAAAAAGAAAACCATCACATACAAGGGAGACTCCATAAGATTAAGTGCTGATTTCTCATCTGAAACCATGGAGGCAAGAAGACAGTGGTATGATATAGTCAAGGTACTAAAAGAAAAAAATTTCCAAGCAAGAATACTCTACCCAGCTAAACAACCATTCAAAAATGATGGAGAGTTCAAAATATTTACAGATAAAGAGAAATTGAAAGAGTATGCCAATAAGAACCCTGTCCTTCAAGAAATACTAAAGAGAGTTGTGCAGGAAGAAAGGAAAAAAACAGGAGAGGCATAGTTGGAGGAGAGTGTAAGAGCAACAAAAAAAGATAAAAAGAGAAAGAAAAAAGAACAAACAAAATATGACAAACACAAAACCAATCCAAATATGGCAAACATAAATAATTCCTTGAAAGGAATAACACTGAATGTCAACAGATTAAACTTACCAATTAAAAGATTCAGACTGGGAGATTGGATAAGGAAATATGACCCATCTATATGCTGTCTACAAGAAACACATCTTAGACTCGGGGATTCATGGAGGTTGAAAGTGAATGGTTGGAAAAATATCTTACAAGCAAACAATAACCAAAAAAAGGCAGGACTAGTTATATTAATATCAGACAAAATAGACTTTAAATGCAAAACAATTCTGAGAGACAAAGAAGGATACTACATATTAGTGAAAGGGATAATCTCTCAAGAAGTATGAACAATCATAAATATTTATGCTCCTAAAAAGGGTGCATCCAAATACATGAGGCAAATACTGGAAAAATTAAGTGAAAGAATAGATGCCTCTACAATTAAAATGGGAGATTTTAATACACCACTATCAATTTTGGGCAGAACATCTCAAAAGTGAATCAAGAAACAAAAATTTTGAACAGTATATTAGAGGAGCAGGATCTAATAAACATATACAGATCATTACACCTGAATACAGCAGGATATACATTTTTCTCAAGTGCACATCTATCATTCTCCAAGGTAGACCATATGCTAGGCCACAAAGAAAGGCTCAACCACAAGAAAAGAGATAGAATCAGTCATTTAAAAACTCCCAACTAAGAAGAGCCCAGGGCCAGATGGCTTCAAGCTGAATTCTACAAAACATGCTGGAGAGAACTAACACCAATCCTGCTGAAATTCTTCCAAAAAAAATCAAAACAGAAAGAACATTACCTAACTCATTCTATGATGCCAACATTACCCTACAACCTAAGCCAAACAAAGACACAAGAAAAGAAAATTACAGACCAATTTCTCCGATGAACCTAGATGCAAAAATCCTCACCAAAATACTTGCTAACCGTATTCAACAACACATTAAATGAGTTATTCACCATGACCAAGTGGGATTCATTCTGGGTATGCAAGGATGGTTCAACATAAGAAAATCAATCAATGTAATACACCATATAAACAGATTGAAGGGAAAAAAATCACATGATTATATCTATAGATGCAGAAAAAGCATTTGACAAAATACAGCACACTTTCTTGATAGAAACATTGCAAAAGATTGGAAAATAAGGAAATTTTTTGAACATGATATAGAGTATATATGATAAAACCCACAGTCAACATGGTTTACAATGGTGAAATCCTAAAATTCTTTCCTCTAAGATCTGTAACAAGGCAAGAATGCCCACTCTCACCTCTTCTATTTAACATTGTCTTAGAAGAACTTGCTCAAGCACTGAGGGAAGAACCAGATATAAAATGCATTCAAATTGGAAAGGCAAAAGTCAAAATTTCCTTATTTGCAGATGACATGATGCTATACATAGAAAACCCTGAGGTCTACAACAAAGCTTCTAGAACTCAAAAATGAGTTTAGTAAAGTCATAGGTTATAAAATCAATGTGCAAAAATCAGCAGCATTTCTGTACATCAATAATAAGCAAACTCAGGAGGAAATCCAGAAACAAATACCATTTACAATACTAAATTTAAAAATCAAATACCAAGGAATAAATTTAACTAAGGATGCAAGAAACTTATACACAGAGAACTACACAACACTGTTCAAGGAAATCAAAGAAGACCTAAATAAATGGAAGAATATTACCTGTTCATGGATAAGAAGACTAAATATTATTAAGATATCTATCCTACCAAAACTAATCTACACATTCAATGCAATCCGAATAAAAATCAACACAGCATTCTTTAAGGAACTAGAAAAACTAACTATGAAATTTATTTGGAAAGGAAAGAGGCCCTGAATAGCCAAAGACATATTGAAAAAGAAAAATGAAATTGGAGGAATCACACTACCTGACTTCAAAAGCTACAGTAGTGAAAACAGCATGATATTGGTACAAGGAGAGACACACAGACCAATGGAACCAAATTGAGAGTTCTGACATAGATCCTCATATATATATTCATATAATATTCAATAAAGCCACCAAAACCTCTCGACTGGGAGAGAATGGCCTCTTCAACAAATGGTGCCTGGAGAACTGGATATCCATATATAAAAGAATGAAAGAGGATTACCATCTTACACCTTCTACAAAGATCAACTCAAGATGGACCAAAGTCCTAAATATAAGAGCCAAGACCATAAAGACTTTGGAAAGCAGTGTAGGGAAGCATCTACAGGGCCTTGTGATACGAAATGGCTTCATGAACTTCACACCAAAAGCATGAGCAGCAAAAGAACAAATAGATAAATAGGACCTTCTCAAAATTAAAGCCTTTTGCACCTCAAAGGAGTTTGTCAAGAAAGTAAAAAGAACCTACAAAATGGGAGAAAATATTTGATAACCATGTATCAGATAGGAGACTTATAACCTGCACATATAAAGAACTCCTATATCTTGAAAATAAAAAGATAAACAACCCATTTAAAAATGGGGAAAAGATTTAAAGAGACACTTCTCCAAAGAAGACATACAAATGTCTAAAAAGCACATGAAAAATGCTCCAAATATCTAGCTCTCAGGGAAATGCAAATCAAAACCACAATGAGATACCATCTTACTCCCATAAGATTGGCAGCTATGAAAAAAACAGAAGACTACAAATGCTGGAGAGGATGTGGAGGAAAAGGAACATTCATCCACTGCTGGTGGAAATGCTGAAGGATCCAACCATTCTGGAGGACAGTTTGGTGGTTTCTCAAAAAACTAGCCATAGATTTGCCATATGACCCAGCGATTCCACTGCTGGAACTGAAAACAAGGACACAAACCGATATATGCACACCAATGTTCATAGCAGTATTGTTCTCTATTGCCAGAAGTTGGAATCAACCCAAATGCCCATTAAGACATGAATGGATAAGTAAACTGTGGTATATACATACAATGGAATACTACTCGGCTTTAAGAACAAATACACTACAAACACACGTGATAACATGGATGAATCTTGAAACTTTATGTTGAGTGAAGCAACCCAGGCATTGAAGGACAAATACTACATGACCTCAATGATATGAAATAAGTAACCCAAGCTGCATCAGAGAGCTAGAGAAGGGATGATTGGCTTACAGGAAAATGGAGAGAGGGGTAGAGGAAGGAAGTAAGCTGACACCTACATGGGTGAAATCTATGATAAACTGGAGATAAGCATTTGTACAAGGAAGGGATAAAATGGGGGCACAGTGTTACCTTTGGGTGGGGCTATGTGGGCTTGAGGGGGGCTAGAAATTGGAGGATGGGTAATATTGCCCAAGAAATTGGGGGGAGGTTGGGGCAACATATGAACATAGGAGATTGTCAGGTATTTGGTTGAGAGTATAATGCTGAGAAAACCTTTTCAAAAATATAAAATATAATAGGCTCCTAGGAAATATGTGAATACTCATTTTGCCATAGTGGGTTATATTATTGGATAGAGACCCATATAATGACAGTGAAGGTATACCCACATCTTGGGGAGGATGGATGCCCTCAAATAGAGGGAATTGTATCTCTCTAGAGAAATGGTGGCTCCCAGTGCTTTAGGCAGTTGAGCATGTCAGGCCCTCAACACTGTTGCAATCTCTGAACATGACCCTTCAAGCAATGAAGATTGACTGTCACTGTGGGCCCTAAGGGGAGGGAGAAAGAGGTATTGAATAGATGGAACCAATGTAACTGTGTGGGCAATAGAAGTTGTCCACAAGATTACAGAAGGATGGACATAAGACATGTAAAATTACACCAAAAATATATAGGGGCTGGTAAGCTAAAATGTAAATCATAATGTAAAACATAAGAAAACTAAAAATTTAGAAAATTGTATAGTCTAAAATATCAACCAAATGTAAACACAAATGTTACCTTGTTTGAAAGCTATTGTCTCAATATCTGTACATAAGTTTCAGTAAATATTGTATGAATATGTAAAAAGATTATTGTTGAAGGGAAAAGGTGTTATGTTGGATATGTGGGAGTACTGTATGTGGGCAGCTGTGGGCCTCCGGGAGGGTCGACGCGGATGGCCGGGCGAGCTCTCCGGACGTGGGCTGCCCCACAGTCAAAGGAGAGGAGGGGGGTCGGCACGAAGCTGTTGGGCCCTCGCTCTTTCCGCTCAGGTACGGGGGATGCGCGGTGCAAGCAAAAACACCATGGAGACAAGGTCTGGGCACAAGTCTGCTTTATTGTAGAAGGGGACATGGTTTTATAGGGTCTAGGGATACGTAAAAGGACTTGATTGGTGCCGGCGGGTGCTGTTGCTTGTGTAGACGGTTACTGGACAGTAGGCAGTTACTGGACAGTAGGCGGTTACTGGACAGTAAGCGGTTACTGGACAGTAAGCTGGCTAACGGGTTAGGAGCAAGGGAGGGGAAGGGGAAAGTGTGGGCTGTCTAGATAACGGCTAGGCGGAAGACGGAGAAGGAGAGAAGGAGGGGCAGTGCCGGCTGCCAATACTGGGTGGGAAGGAGACGGGGACAACTGTATATTGTATATATGAATTATTGTAATCCAATACTCTTGTGAAGATAAACTTAATAATTAGAAAATAAGAAAATAAAAAGATAGGACATAGACACTGAGGAAAAGTCGGAAGTAGTTGCCTTGAAAATTTGCTTTCAGGGCAACACTTATTGCAGTGATGGAAGGCAAAACATCAGAAAAAAAGCTTTTTAATTTTTTGATACCCCAATTTATTTTTACTGTAATTTTTCCAAATTAATATGTATTCTGTATCTAACCTTTATACTCATCACTATATTCCATTTTACTATTAATGGAATCTGGCAATATATTGGGATTCACTTTTCAGGAAGTTTAGGATGACAGAGAGGTTCAACAATGGTAGGGGAGGAATACTGGTGTGGGACGTTATTGACAGGGGACACATGGTAGGCAGGGAGTTCTCCAGAGCATATATACAGGGTATATGAAAATGTTTGGATATTTCCATAGTGGATACAATTAAAAACAATAACGGAGGGAGTGCTGAGTTCCTAGCCAGGGGAGCTCTATCACAGTCCCTAAAGGAACAGCAACAATCACTCTAGTGCAACAGCAAAGACCAAAGAGAAATGAATGTCCAACAATGAGCCCTTGATACTAATGACTATGCTTGTGAGCCTGTGGACCTGAAATAAGAACAAGACCCAGAGCTGCAGGCTGCCTAATGGTTACCTCCTGAGAGCCTCCATGTTGCTCAAATGTGGTCAATCTCAAAGCTAAACTCAGCATGTAAATGCATTGCCTTCCCCCCAGCATGGGATGTGACTCCCAGGGATGCACCTCCCTGTCACCAGGGGATTGCTACCAAGTACCAGCTGATGATGTAACTAGAAAATGACCTTGAGTAAAAGGGTCAAGTTAGACGAGCAGAATATCTCAGCCTACATATAATACCATGACTTAAAAATGCTTTTTGACCTGAATCAAGGGGGAAATGGAAAAGACAAATGAGTTTATATGGCTATGAGTCTCCAAAAAGAGCCAGGAGGTTATTACAGGGGTTGCCCTTATGCACACCTCAGGGTTGCCCTTATGCACACCTCAGCAGAATTCCAGAGACAGATAAAGTAGATACAACCCCAGGTATTAGCTCTTCTGAGGGCTACAGAAACCCACAGATTATAGGGTCATGGCAGATGGAGTTCAATGCCATGTCAGTTGGCCCTTCTTTGGAATTTATGTTTCTGTGTGATGGAGCTGGACTCAGATGTGATATTTTTTCACAAGCCTCTCCTGTTACATTTACCAGAACCGTAGTTGGTGCTGGGGTTTAATATGTACCCAGGCGATCTGAGTCTCTGAACTGACCATATGATAGCCAGGCTCTGAGCCTCAACAGACTTCAGCTCCTACACTCTGGTTTATTGGACTTACACCACTCAGCTAACATGGAGTTGAAGAAGGTAAACTACCATGCCATGGAGCCAAGAGTGCCTACAACTGAAAGCAGGAGGATTTCATCCAACATCAATGTGGAATCTAACCCCCTCTTGATAGAGATGTGGAGTGGACACAACCATTCCAATGTACACAGGATGGCGGAATAGAATATGGATTACAGTGGGCTTACTGATATTCCATTCATGAACTATTGTGATTAGTAATCGAAGAAAATGTGGCATTGGTGTGGAGAAAGTGGCTAACATGGCTGTGGGGTGGGGAATGGGAGGAAGAGATGAGATGTGGAGGCATTTTCAGGACTTGGAGTTGTCCTGGGTGATGCTGCAGGGACAGATACCGGACATTGTATGTGCTCCCATGGCCCACTGGGTGAAACATGGGAGAATGTGGGCTATGATGTGGACCATGGACCATGAGGTGCAACAGTGCTCAGAGATGTATTCACCAAATGCAATGAATGTCTCATGATGATGGAGATGGTTGCTATGGGGGGAGGAGTTTGGTGAGGGGGGTGGGAGGTATATGTGGACTTCATATTTTTTTAATATAATATTTTTAAAAAAATAAATTTAAAAAGTTTGAGGAAGACCCATTTATTTATTTATTTATTTATTTACTTATTTATTTGCTCATGCTGCCAGAGTGAGAGTTAAGAAAACACAATCTAATGTCAGATCTTTAAGATGTTTCCTGATATTTTTTCCTAGGAGTTTTGTAGTTCTAGTTTTTCTATTTAGGTCCTTGATCCATTTTGAGTTTGTGTTTGTTTGAGTATGAGATAAAGAGTCATCTTTCTTTCCTTTCGATATGTTTATCCAGATATCTTGGCAACATCTGTTGAGTAGACTGTTCTGCCCCAGCTGGATGGGCTTGACAGCCTTGTCAAAAACCATTTGACCAAAGATGTGAGGGTCTGTTTCTGAACTATAAGTTCAGTTTTCATTTATTTACAGCTTCTTTAAATTATTTTAGCAATACATCATAGTTTTCTGAATACTAGTGCTTTCTGTCATTGGTTGTTTATTCCTAAAATTTTGATAATTTTAGCCACTATTTTAAATCAGATTTTTCCCCCTGACTTACTTCTTATATGATTCACTAACTAGTGTATAGAAATACTATTAATTTTTGAATATTAATGTTGTATACTGCCAGTTAGAGGAACATATTAGCTCCAGTGACTTTTTTGTCCATATATATGCATACACACACACACACACACATTTAAGATATAATTATTGATTTATTCCCCCCCCTTCCGCTCCTCCTGCCCTGTTGTTTTTGCTGTCTGTGTTGTCTTCTCTTCTCATTTTCTCTCCTCCAGGATCCACCAGGATTTGATCCTGGAGACCTCCAAAGGGGAGAGAGGCTCCCTTTCAACTGCACCACCTCAGTTCCTGTTCTTCACTGTGCCCCACCTTGATTCTCCCCTTGTCTCTCCCTTGATATGTCATCATCTTGCTGCTTGACTCACTTGTGCAGGGCAGTGGCTCACCACATGGGCACTCGCTCGTGCACTGACTTACCACATGGACATACATTCTCTTCTTTTTCACCAGAAGACCCCAAGGCTCAAACTCAGATCCCCCTATATGGTAGGCAGAATCTCCATCACTTGAGTCACGTCCACTTTCCTCTAGCACTATATTGAACAGCAGTTGTATCAGTGGGCATCCTCGTATTGTTCCTGATTTCACTGGCAAAGTTCTCTCCCTTTTATCAGTGAGTTCAATGTAAGTTGTGTGTTCTTCATATGTGCCCTTTATCATTTTGAGAAAATTTCCTTCAATTTCTATGTTTTGAAGTATTTTATTTATTCACTTTTTGTAGATTTATTTATTTCTTCTCCCCCTCCCCCCAACACTGTTGTTTGCAGTCACTGTCTGTTCTCTGTCTGTTCCTGTGTGCTCATCTTCTTTTATAGGAGGCACCAGAAACAGAATCTGGGACCTCCCATGTGGGATGGAGGTGCTCAATGGCTTTAGCTATCTCCATTCCTTGCTTGTTATGTCCCTCATTGTGTTTCCTTGTTGCATCATCTGTTGCATCATCTCATTGTGTCAAGTCACCAGGACAGCCCATCATGTCAGCTTGCTGGCTTGCTCATCTTTAGGAGGCACCAGGAACTGGACCACAAACTTTCTTGTGGTAGGCAGGTGCCCATCTGCTTGAGCAACATTTGTTTCCCTGTTTTGGATTATTTTTAGATCAAGAAATGAGGCTGTATTTTGCCAAGTGCATTTTCTGTATTAATCAAGATGATCATATGATTTTTCTTGTTTTATTTATTAATGTGGTGTATTAAGTTACTTGTATCTCTACCTTTCTTGGAACTCTTTCAGGGCAGAGAAATAAGAAAGAAGCTCAAAAAATACTCTGATTAAGTCATCAAATCACAGCATCTGAAGTGAAACATTATGGTTGAGACATGTAATAGCAGAACGTTAGGCAGAAGGAATATTTTCCTTGGCAAGTGGGGCATTTGGCAGTTTCTATGTACAAGCGGGGATTTACAAAGCCACACATATGGCCAAGGCAAGATGCATGATCAGAAAAGACCTGAGTAGATTGTAAATTTTACCCTGGGTTGATCTCTAGGGTCAGTGCAATTTGGGCCTGTTAAGATAAAGAACCCCAGCAAAGAGCCAATCTGAAATATACGGAGAAGTGGCTGTTTTAGCTTCTGGCATTCAAAATATTGCTAAAAGACTAGTCAATATAGATCAAAAGAAAAGAGATTTCAGTGACAAGAAATTACTATTCTTAATTGATTGTACTGGTGCATTAGTCAGCCAAAAGGGCACTGAGGCAAAATACCAGATATCATTGGTTTTTATAAAGGATATTTATTTGGGGTAGAGGCGTATGGACACCAGGTCATAAAGCATAATTTACTTCCACCACTGAAGTCTATTTAGAGCAAGATGGCTGCCAACATCTGCAAGGGTTCAGGCTTCCTGGGTTCCTCTCCTCCTGGGGCTTGCTGCTTTCTGGGTTCAGGGTTCCTCTCTTCCCAGGGCTTGCTTCTCTTTCCTCCATGTGCTCACTTCCTGGGCTCCAGTTTAAGACTTCAACATCCAACTTCCAACATCAAAACTCCAACATTAAGGACCCTCAACCTTGTCTTTTGCCATGCCTTGTATCTGTGAGTCCCCACCAAGGGGTGGGGACTCAATGCCTTACTAACACAAGAGATTTACATAATTACTTAATCAATTAACCTATGAATCTAATATAATCTAAAATGTGCAGAGGAAAAGATAATCCAATATTTCTTTTTGGAATTCATCAATAATATAAAACTGCTACAGATGGCTTTTAAATTTGAGCCCAATTGGGGGTTCAAGTGTGAGACAAAGGGAAACTGAAGGCATACTTAATGAGAAAAGATAATGTGATCAGCTTTCATGGCTGATTACTTGTTCAGCCAACTGAGGAGACTGCCTTCAACATTGAAAGAACTCTCATCCAAACAGTTAAATGCTTTCAAGGGAAATGAGATGATTTAAGCAGTCAGAAGGGAAATTTTCCATCTTTATTTCTATAAATCATTTTCTCCTTGGGAATTAATTGAAACTTTACACTGGAATTCAAAGTTTCAAGCCTGCTCTAAAGAATTTGGTTCTTGCCCACTCTCCAGCTAGTTGAGCCAAATCATGAAAAACCTCTCTCTCTCTCTCTCTCTCTCTCTCTCTCTCTGTGTATATATATATATACACACACAAACACACACAAACACTGTCAGTTCTGTTTATATACATATACTGTATATACACTATATACACACACACATATATATACACACACAATCAGTTCTGTTTGTCTAGAGAATCCTGAGGAATAAGAACCAGAGATGGACCGTTGCCATGAGGGGTTCGATAGCAAGCCTATTTGGCTTAGGAGGCTCAATCAGCATGTGGAGATCACTCAGGCAGAGAATAATAAGGAAACTATTGGCATGTGCCTCTATTGTGGTCCATGGGAGGGTGTTAGTATATTTCAAATGGGAGTTAAGGATTGGTTAGTTTAAAACAAATGAGCTAGGGAGGTGGGGTAAGATGGTATCTCAGTGAGTGCACCTCACAGTTTGTCCTGCAAAGAAGCAGCTGAGTGAGGTTGGAGTCTCGCCGGAGCACACTCCTTTGGGAGCAAAACAAGGCAGGAGGAGTATGGGTGATGATTTGGAGAGACAGAGATAGAGGTAGTGCTTGTTAAATGTAGAATTATGGGTTGCAAGTATGGAGGTCAGAGGCTGTGGGAAGGTGGGACCCTTCCTCCTGGGCTAGCTGCCATGATGTTTCCTGAGAACTGTCAGTTGTGCAGCAGTTTTCCTGGGCCCCATGATCACCAGATGTGTGGTGTCCAGGTCCGTGTCCCCTAAACCCCCATAGCCCATGTTCCACAAACCTATATACCCTGAGTCTGAAGTGTCTTTGACTTCCCTTTCCTGAATCCAGAGCTCCTGGAGGTTTGGGATTGCCCTAGCCCTCCAGTTTTGGACTGACTCCATGAGTGGGAGGGATTCATTTGGGAGTGCATCAGAGGGGCCACGTGAGTGCAAGTTCAATTTTCTGGTCCCCCCCTCCCTTTTTTTTTGCACTTGGAGGAACATACTGGCTGCCTTGGAGGGAGCCTGGGAAGAAAGGAGTTGTGAATCTGCTGAGAAAGTCCAATTCACCTAAATATCCTGGGATAGGAAACTTGGCCTGGGAGGAGGTGGAGGAGGAGGAAAATGAAAAATGAAATTGGAGGAATCACACTATCTACTTCAAAACATACTACAAAGCTACAGAAGTGAAAATGGCATGGTGTTGTCACAAGAATAGATACTCTGGCCAATGGAACTGAATTGAGAGTTCTGATATAGACACACATATATAGGGCCATATGGTACTTGACAAGGCCAACAAACAGTCTAAACTGGGAGAGAATGGCCTTTTCAACAAATGGTGCCTGGAGAACCGGATATCCATATATAAAGCAATGAAAGTTGGTTACCAACTCGTACGTTATACAAAAATCAACTCAAGGGGTATCAAAGACTTAAATGTAAGGGCCAAGACCATAAAGACCTTGAAAAGCAATGTAGGCAGCATCTAAAGGACCTTATAATAGGAAACAGCTTCATGAACTTCACACCAAAAGAACAAGCAGGAAAAGAGCAAATTTTTGAATTCCTCAAAATTAAAGCCTTCTGCAATTCAGAGGTATTGATCAAGAAAGTGAAAAGAGAGCCTACGCATTGGGAGAAAATATTTGGTTACCATATATCTGATAGGAGACTTATATCTTGCATATATTAACAACTCCTATAACTTCCCCATTTAAAAAATGGGGAAAAGATTTGAACAGACACTTCTCCCAATAAGATACACAAATGGCTAAAAAAACACATGAAAAATGCTCAAAATCACTAGCTATTATGGAAATGCAAATCAAAAAATGAGATACCAACTTACTCCCATGATACTGGCAGCAATCAAAAAATCAGAAGACTACAATTGTTGGAATGGATATGGAGGAGTGGGAACACTCACCCAATGCAGGTGGCAATACACAAGGATCCACCCATTCAGGAGGACAGTTTGGCATTTCCCAAAAAAAAATAGCTAGAGATATGCCATGTGACCCAACAATTCCACTGCTGTGTATCCAGAAACACTGAAAAAAAGAACATAAAATTATATATGAACACCAATGTCCATAGCAGCACTATTCATTATTGCCAAAAGTTGGAATCAAACCAAAGGCCCATCAACACTTGAATAGATAAATAAAATGTATGTATATATACATATAATGGAATACTAGTCAGCTATAAGAACAAATATAGTACAAACTTATGTGATAACATGGGTGAATCTTGAGAATATTATATTGAGTGATGAAATGCAGGCATGACCTCTCTGATATGAATTAAGTAAAACATACATACAATGGAATACTAGTCAGCTATAAGAACAAATATAGTACAAACTCATGTGATAACATGGGTGAATCTTGAGAATATTATATTGAGTGATGAAACCCAGGCATGACCTCTCTGATATGAATTAAGTAAAACAAGCTGTTTCAGAGAGCTACAGATTGGATGATATACTTAAAGGAGGTTGGGGGGTATAGGAAGGTTGTGAGCTGACAGTTACTTGGGTGAAATCTATAATAAGCTGGAGGTAAGTATTTGTACATGGAAGGGATTAAATGGGGGCATAGGGATACCGTTGGGTGGAGCTTTGTGGATTTGAGGTGGGTAGCAATGGGAGGATGGGTCAGATGGCCGAAGAAATTGGGAGGAAGGTGGTAGGAACATTGAAACATAGGAGATTTTCAAGTATGTGGTTGAAATTATAATGTAGAGAAAACTCTAGAAAATATAATATGGTTATCTGTTTAAGATGCTTAAGGGAGGGCATCTGATACAGGGCAAGTTTCTAGAGAATGTGTGAGGGCTCATTTTGTCATAGTGGATTATATCATTGGGTGGAGACCCATACAATGAGAGTGAAGGTATACCCACATCAAGGGGAGGACTGATGTTCTCAAAAAGAGGGAATTGTATCTCTCAAGAGAATTGGTGGCTCCCAATGGATTAGGACTGTCAAGGATGTCAAGCCCTCCACATTGTTGCAATTATCTCAGAATATGGTCCTTCAAGTAATGAAGATTTATTTTCATGGTGGACCCTAATGGGGGGTGAGGGAAGAGGTGTTGAATACATGGAATCAATGTAACTGTGGGGCAATGGAAGTGTTCCACAAAATCATGCACTGATGGACATAGGACATCACAACGAAATGTATAAAAGTCTATAGGCTAAAATGTAAAACATAAAATAACAAAAAATTCAGAAAATTGTAGAGTCAAAAATATAAGCCATAAGGTAAACCCAAGTTGAACCATGTTTGAAAGCTATTGTTTCAATATTTATACATCAGCTGCAGCAAATATAATATGAACATGTAAAAAGATCATTCCTGAGGAAGGGACAAAGGGATTGATGTTGGATATGTGGGAGTACCAAATATTGTCTATGTGAATTACTTTGATCTAAAATGTATGTGAAGACAAACTTAATAATTAGGGAAAAAAAGGATGTAGACACTGAGAAATAAATGGAGGAAATTGCCTTGCCATCGAACATAAAGGGCAACACCTACAGCAGTAATGAAAGACAAAATGTCAGAAACAAAGCTTTTTCATTTTTTCATATTTTGATACCCTAAATTATTTTTCTTTAGTTAATTTTTCTAAATTACTATGTATTCTATATCTAACCTTTAAACCCACCACTATATTCCATTTTACTATTGACGGACCTTGCCAATAAATTGGACTTCCTTTTTGAAGAAGTTTGGGACTACAGAGCAGTTCAGCTATGGTGGGGAAGGAGCACTTGTGTGGGGTGTTATTGATGGGGACACATTGTTGGGAGGGAGTTCTCCAGAGCATGTATACAGGGTACATAGAAAAGTTAGAATATTTTCATAGTGGTTGCAGTTGGAAACAACAGCTAAGAGAATGCTGAGTTCCTAGCCAAGGAAGCTCTATCACATTCCCCAATGGAACAGCAACAATTCCCCAAGTGCAATGGCAAAGACCAACAAAGATGAATGGTTCAATGATGAGCAATTGATACTGATGGCTCCTATTTTGAGCCTGTGTGCCTGAAATATGCACTAGGCTTATAGCGGTGGGGTGCCTAAGAGATACCTCCTGAGAGCCTCCATGTTACTCAAATGTGACCACTCTCTAAGACAAACTCAGCATGTAGATGCATTGCCTTCCTCCCAGTGTGGGACATGACTCCTGGGGATGAGCCTCCCTGGTATGGAGGGATTACTACCAAGCACCAGCTGATGATGTAACCAGAAAAAGACCTTGAAAAAAGGGGTCAACTTGGACCAGCAGAAAATCTCAGCCTACACATAATATCAGGTGTTAAAAATTGCTTTGTGACTTTGGACAAAATGGGGAAATGGAAAGGACAAGTGAATTTATATTGCTATGAGTCTCCAAAATAGAATCAGGAGGTCATCAGAGTGGTGATGCACATGCACACCTCAGCAGGGTACCAAAGAAACCAAGGTAGATAGAAACCCAGGTGCTGGTTTCCTGAGGGTTACAGAGACCCACAGTTTCTATGGTCATGGCAGACCGCTCTGGAGTTCAGCACCATGTCAGTTGGCCCTACTTTGGAAAATTTGTGTTCCTGAATGTGATGGAGTTGGACTCAGATGTGGCATTTCTACACATGCCTCTTCTATCACTTTTACTGGACCTGTGGTTGGCATTTGGGTTTGTGTATACTCAGGAGACCTGAATCTCTGGATTATCCATGTGACAACCAGGCCCTGGGCCTCAGCGACTTGTAACTCCTACCCTCTTGTTTGTTTGACTTACTCTGACAAGCTGACACAGAGGTGAAAAGGGTCACCGACCACACCAGGGAGCCAAGAGTGCCTACAGCTGCAAGCAGGAGAATTGCATCCATAATTCATGTGGAATATAAGCCCCCTCTTGGTGTAGAGGGGGACTGGACTTAACCATCCCAGGGTTCACAGGATGCAGGAATAGAGCATGGATTAGAGTGGACTTACTGGTGTTCTGCTGGAGAAATATTGTGGTTAGTAAGGAAGGAAATTGTAGTAGTGATGTGGAGAGGGTGGCCATGGTGGCTGCTGATGGTAAGGAAATGGAAGAAGAGATATGATGTGGGGGCACTTTCAGAATGTGGAGTTGTCCTTGGTGGTGCTTCAGGGAGTTGTCCTCGGTTGTGTGTCCTGCCATGGTCCACTGGGTGGACTGGGGAAGAGTGTGGACTACAATGTGGACCACTGTCCATGTGGTGCATTGGTGCTCCAGAATGTATTTACCAGGTGCAGTGGATGTACCGTGATAATGGAAGAGGTGGTTAATGTAGGAAGGATGGGGTGGGTGGGGTAGGCGATATATTGGGACCTCATACTTTTTAGTGTAATGTTTAAAAGAAAAGAAAGACGAAAACATTTTTTAAAAACTACAATGGTGCAAAAGTACTTTTGGCAAATATGACAGAGGAGGGTCACTGGTGTAGAGCATTAGTGGTAGTGAGATATATGCAAAAGGGTACACCTTAAGCATACATCTATAGAATATGAATGTGGTCATCTTCTTATGGGGTTATTTTAGTGGGTGGGGACTCACACAATAAAAAGAAAATATTAATCTCCCACCATACGGAGTCATGATATGTTCTCATGTAGAGAGGCAAGAATATCTCAAATACATAGGCAGCACCTAATTAAAGAAAACAGGCCAGTATGTCAATCCCTCAATATTAATGCATATAACTATGAACATAAGACCCAGGCCCCCACCAAGTCCTCAACATGCATCTGTCTATGTGACCTAAGCTTTAATTAAAGGTTACAACCCTCACCAGATTGGAGGATGTCTTAAACCAGATCTCCTCTGAGCAGTGAAACTTGTTTCCTGAGATGACATTGCCAACCCCCATATGTGCAGTCACAGGACACTAGCAGGAATTCTGTTATCACCCTCATGGAATGTCCTTGTTCTGAGACTCATTATATCACCTCTCATTTTCTCCTTTCCCCTTTCAGAAACGCACTTTATTCATTCTTTGACTGGCCATGTCAAGGAATCGTCTCCTGTCCATATGTTCCAATAAAGATGATGTCTGATTCTTTGCATTGTGTGTTCTTTGGTCTCTTAGCCTCACTAGCTCATGACCTTCAGGAATTGGGTTGGAACAGAACCTTATTGTTACAAAATTGAAAGTTAGTTGTTGGCATAGTTTCCAAGGGCAAGGTGAGAAAATAAAAGTTGTAATATGGGGCATCTTTGGGGCATTTGAGTTGTTCTGTGTGTTCTTGCCCTAATGGATACTGGCCATTATAAATATTGTCAGAACTTGTAAAAGCATATTGTGCAAAAGTTAAACATAATGTAGATCACTGGCCATAATTAGCAATGCTTCATTATTTGCTAATCAATTATTTAAAAATATATACTATTCTCATGTAGAAAGATATTGGTAAGGAAGGGAATAGGGTGCATGAAATTCTCCTGAATTGTCTATGTGACTTTTCTGTAACCTAAATATTCTCAGAAATAAGCATAAAAAAAAGACATTGTGGGAACATACAGAAGAAATTGTCATATATATGAAATATGAAATATAGGTTTTACAGAGATCAAATGCACAATGCAAAAAGTTTTATTTTATTTTGTTTTTATTGTTATTTTTCATTGGTTTTGTTTTTGGGGAGATTTTGGGTTGCAGAGAGTTTGCAAATATTGTATGGGGAGCTAGTGGTCTGAGGTGTCAGTGATGGGGGTATGTGTGTGGGGGAATGTACCTGGGGCATGCCTCTATGGAGTGTGTGTTCATGTTGTATTCCTCGTGAGTGTAGACACACAGAATATTGAATTCCCATACTGGCAAGCCCTGCTACATTCACTCATTGAGTGGTGAGATATCCCACATGGACAGTGTCTAACAAAGAGGGCAGACCAACACAACAGGCCCTTGATATTGATGCTGGTACTTGTGAAATTGAAAATTGACCTGGTATTATCTATTGTCTAACAGCTACCTCATGGGAAATGACTCCCAGGGTGACTATCCCTGACACCAAGGGATTAATACCAAGCACCAACTAATGCTGATTTGGAGAAAGACCTAGGTCAAAAGGGGGAACCATTGAAGGCAAATGAGTTTTATGACCAAGAGATTTCCAAAGGAGTTGGGATATTATTGCAAATATTATGCTTATCATATCTCAGGAGGATCTCATTGCCTATAAAAGTGCCTCAAAAAGGGGTGATCCTGGGGCTCTAGAGACATCTAGACACTAGACACAGAGCAAAAAATAACCCAAGGAAATCAGTGCCTTATCAGTGGGCATTATCTTGGTGTATATGATAACCTGTCTCTCCCAATGAACACATGGTTCTTCTATCCCTTCTTTATTTGAAACTATAACACTATGATACCTATTAAATATATGTTCCAGAGCCTTAAATCTTCTGGCTATTCATATGCTGGGTAAGCCTTAAATCTCAACAGAACTGCAGCCAATGACTACTCTCTTGTTCCTTGGACTCACCCAGGAAAATTAACAAAAAGATGATGATGGACAAGGCCCAAGCTAAGAAGCAGAGAGTATTTTCAACTGCATGCAAGACAGTTCCATCCATCTGACCCATAGGACATAAGAACCCTGTAAATCAGAAGCAGAGTGGGCATCACCATCCCCTAGTCCTCAGGATAGATGGAAGAACAAACATAAAGGAGGAATCAACTATGGACTTAAGTAAATTTGTTACTATTATAGTAATGGAAGAACTCATATTATTAATATAAAGACAGTGGTCACTAGAGGTTCTGAGGGGAGGAAGAGGGAGCAATAGGTGCAACGTGGGGAGTTTTGGAGACATTGTAACCATCCTATATATTACAATGATGGATACCACCATTATACTTTTTGTCAAAACCTATAGAATCGTGTGATGTAAAGTGTAAAACATAATATAAACTATAGACCTGGTGTATAGCTATGTTTCAATATATGCTCATCAATTGTAACAAAATATTCCACACTTTTGAAAGATGTTGTTAATGGGAAAAAGAGTGGGAAGGGAGGTGTAGGGAAATATGAGAATCCTACTGTATTTAAAATAATATGACACTCCTTTAAAAATAAAAAATAGGCGTGGACTTGGCCCAGTGGTTAGGGTGTCCGTCTACCACATGGGAGGTCTGCGGTTCAAACCCCGGGCCTCCTTCGCCCATGTGGAGCTGGCCTGTGTGCAGTGCTGATGCACACAGGAGTGCCGAGCCACACAGGGGTGTCCCCTGTAATAAACCACAGTGATGAATTGATCCTCCCAATTGATGCAGAAATGTCAAAATAGAGGACAATTTCTTGATAAAAAAAATAATAATAATCAAATTTATTTCAAAGGGTAAGGGACCCTAAATAGCCAAAATTGTCTTAAAAAAGAAAGAACAAATTTGGAGGACTCTCACTTTCTGATTTTTTTGTCATCATTTAGCTACAGGGGCAAAAAAAAAAAAAACAGAAACAAAAACAAAAACAGAAACAAAAACATATGGTACTGGTATAAGGACAGGCAGATTGACCAATTCAAAGGAACGCAACTGAGAACTCAGAAATTGACCCTCACAGCCAAGTGATTTTGTCAAGTCTGTTTAGCCCACCCAGCTGGGCCAGAACACTCTATTCAACAAATAGTCCTGGGAAAACATCATAGCCATATCCAAATGAAAGAAAGAAGATCCCTATCTCACATCTTATACAAAAATTAATTCAGAATGAATAAATGACCTAAGTATAAGAAGAAGAACCATAAAACTCCTAGAAGAAAATGCAGGAAAACATCTTCAAGATCTTGTGGTACTCAGTAGTTTCTTAAACTTTATACTCAAAGCACAAGCAACACAAGAAAAAAGAGATAAATGGGTCCTCCTCAAAATTAAAAATGTCTGCACCTGAAAGGATTTTGTCAAAAGGGTGAAAGGCAGTTAGTTCAATAGGAGAAAATATTTGGCAATTACATATAGGTGATTAATATCCATGATATATAAAGAGATCACACAACTCAACAATAAGAAGTCAAACTATCTGATTAAAAATGGGCAAAGGCTTCAAAAGAAAACTGAAGAAGAAATATATGTGGAAGAAATACATTGAAAAAATGTTCAACATCACCAGTGATTAGGGAAATGCAAATCAAACCTACAGTAAGATATCATTTCACACCTATTAGACTAGCTGCTTTTAAATGTCAGAAAACAAGAAGCAGATGTGCCTCAAGCAGTTGGGCATCCACCTACTGCATGAGAGGTCTATTCATCTTAATGAAGATGAGCAAGCTGATGAGATAGGCACATACAGTGAGCTGACACAACAAGGTGATGCAACAAGGAGACACAATAAGGAGACACAAGAGACACAACAATTAGGGAGCAGATGTGACTTAAGTGACTAGACATCTCCCTCCCACATGTGAGGTCTCAGGTTTTGTTCCTGGGTTCTCCTAAGAAAAAGATAAGCAAACACAGCAAGCACTCAATAAAAAGACACGAGCATACAGTGAGTGCAAACAAGGAGGGGGAAATAAAAAATAAAATAAATCTTTTTTTTTTATGTCAGGAAACTGTAAATGTTGGAGAGGATGTGAAGAGATGGGAATGCTTATGCCCTGTTGGTGGGAATGCAGAATGCTACAGCCACTGTGGAAGACTGTTTAGCAGTTCCCACCTATTTTTGATTTTCAGGGTCATTCTTTTAAAATTTGCACCTTACCAAAATCCTCTCTCTTTCCTAACTCCAGATTTTGCTCAATGGTTAGAGCAACTGCCCACATAGGAGGCCCAGGGTTCAAACCCACACCAGACCTTTGTGGTAAACTGGTCCATGTGCAGTGCTGATGCACAAAGAGTTCCCTGCCACACAGGGGTGTCCCTTGTATAGGGAGGCCCCATGCACAAGGAGTGTGCTGCCTCATGTGAAAAAAAGTGCAGCCTGCCCAGGAGTGGCACTGCACACATGGAGAGCTGACTCAACAAGATGATCCAACAAAAAGACACAAAGACTCCAAGTGCTGCTGACAAGATTACAAGGAGACACAGAACAGACAGTGAATGGACACAGAGAGCAGACAACTGGGGTGGGGGGAAGGGGAGAGAAAAAAATAAATAATAAATCTTATAGATTTCTGGGCTTCCCTTTCACCTTTCTTTCTAATTCTGCTCTATTAGCTAGTGTGGGGAAAGGGTACAACAGGGAGAGAAGGGACTGTGGCATTTATTTCTTGGGCACTTTTCTATTTATGTTTCTTATTTTTGTCAGTTCACATATTTATTCCCTTGTAGCCTAGGTACCTATGGTCCAGCCATCCCTGTTGCAAATTTGCCAAGTCAGAAAAAAAGGCCAGACAGTAGCAGCTGATGGTGTAAATATTTTGTATAGTAAATAAATAAATGTTTAAAAGACTGACTAAAGAAAAATATAATTGGTCATAGATTTGTGGGACTATGCCTGAACTCTCAAGTTGATTCCATTGGTCAATGTATAAATCCTTCTGCAAATAACACATTTTAAAAATCACTGTAGCTTTCTAATAAGCTATCATGAGCTGTCAGTTCTCCAACTTTGTTCTTCATTTTCCAGATGGTTTTGGCTATCTAAGAAGACTAATACTTCCAAATAAATGTGATCATTGGTTTTTCCATTCCTGCAGTGTAGGCTACAGAATATTGATTGAGTTTGCAATGGATATGTAAATCATTTTGAGTAGAATTCATATCTTAATATTTAGTCTTCGAATCCATGGAAGTTCTTTGCATACATTTAGATCTCCTTTCATTTGTTTTATAAAAGTTTTATACTTTTATATATATTAGTCCATTATGTGATTGGTTACATTTATTCCTAGGTATTTGATTATTTTAGTTGTTACTCTAAATTGAATTTTATTGTTGATTTACTTCTCAGAATGCTCATTACAAGTGCATATACATGCTAATGATTAGTACATGTTGATACTGTAATCTGCTACTTTACTAAATTAGCTTTAGTAGCTCTGTTGCAAAATTTTCAGCACTTTCTATATATAGAATCATAGGCTCAACAAATAGGGAAAATTTTACTTCTTCATTTCCAAGTAGAAGTTTTTTTCCTTGCCTAACTGCTCTGGTTAAAATAGAAAAACACGGCACAGTGTAGAAAAAATAGAGGAGATGCAAAGTGTGGAAAAACTAATCAAGAATGCCCTAATAAATATTATGAATAAATTTAAGAATCTTAAGGAATAATGGCTATTAAGAAGTTGTTGGAGAAACATACTGAAGGAATCATAAATATAATTAAAAGATAACAGATCTGATGGAAATGAATGGCATAATGCAAGAAATAAAAAAATATACTGGATACATATAACAGCAGATTTGAACAGAGGAGAGAGTGATGTCAAAGACAGTACATCTGAAATCATGAAGATAGAACAGAGTAAAAATATAGAAAAAAAATTACAAGGACTCAGGTAATTAAATGACAAGATGAAACATACAAACACACTCATTATAGGCAAACCAGAAGGAAAGGAGAAGTGAAAGAGAGCATGGGTCCTGGAGGAAGTAATGGCTGAAAATATACCAAATCTTTTGAGGGACATGGATGTATATGTCCAGAAAGCACAGGATGCCCCAAACAATATAAATCCTAAGAGGCCTACCCCATGACATAAATCTACCAAATTGTGCAATGCTCAAAACAAAGAAGGATACAGAAAGCAGCAAGAGAATAAGAGATCCATCACACAAAAGTAGAGCTCCATAAAATTAGCACTGATTTCTCATCTAAAATGGTGGAGGCATGAAGAATGTAGTATGACATAATTAACATGCTAAAAAAAAAAAACCTGCAAGCCAAGAATTCTGTATTCAGCAGAACTGACATTCAAAAATGGTGGAGATATCTGCAGACTGAAAGGAAGAAAGGAGAGAGCAAGTTGGAGGGCTATACAGAAAGAGGAATATTAGTAAGATTAACTAAAAAATAAAAGAGAAATAAAAATAGAATTTGACATAAATAAACCTAAAGAAAAAATGACTAGTTTATGTATCTTCTTGACCGTAATAACAATTAATATTAATGGATCAAATTCCCTAATAAAAAGAAACAGATTGGCTGGAAATATAGGGAAATATGACCCGTTAATATGCTGTCTAGAAATGCATCTTAGACTCAGTTTTGCAGGAAGATGCAAATGATGGTTGAAAAATGATTTTACATGAAAATAATAACTTATAAAGGGTGGGAATATCTATACTAATTATCAGACTTAACAGGCATTAAATGTAAAGTTATTATAAGGAACAAAGAAAAACATTATATGTTATTTAAAGGGGTAAACTGTGAAGAAAAAAGAATAATCATAAGCATTTATGCACCTAATCATGGTGCCCCAAAATTCATAAAGGAAAACATTGGAAAAAATAAGTGGAGAAAGAGAAACCATTATAACTGTAGCAGTTTGCTAGCATTTATGAATTCCAAAAAGAGATATTGGATTCTATTTGTAAACTGGTCTCTCCCTCTGGGTGTATTAGATTGTATTAACTTCAGAAGCTTCAAATTTACTTGATTAAATTATGATTAGGGTTTTGATTGGGTCATGCCTGTATGAAGTTGAGTCCCCACCTGTTTCATGGGTCTCCAAAGGAGGGAGTTTTGATGATGGATCTCTGGGAAATACATACAAAGGAGAGGAACACAGAGTAATAGAAACAGCTCCATAAACACAACAGAAGCCCTGTGAAGAGAAAGCACTTAATAGTCTATACCTGGCCATAGGAAGAAAACAAAGCAGCTGAACAAAGAGAGGAATGACCCATAGGAGAGAGATAGTGGAAGAATCTGGGACCACAGCACCTTAAGGGGAAGAAAAAGGCTGACCTTTTCAGATACTGGCAGCAATCTAGCTCCAACACATGGCAACAGACTTTGGTGAGTGAAGTAGCTTACACTTTATAGGCTGGTAACTGTAAGCTTCTACCCCAAGTAAATATACTTTATAAAACCTGACAGATTTCTGGCCCTTCCCATCAGCTCCCCTTTTGACTGACTAATACAGAATTTGGTACTGGACAATGAGGTCTTGCTTTTACAATTACCAATACAATGAAACAGTTTAGAAATGGAAAAAGTGTATTTTGGGGGAAAATAGTTTAGAAATGGAAAAAATATATTTTGGGGGAAAATTGTGAGATGCTTAATAGGAAATGCCTGGATTACTTTGAGGAGACTATTAGTAGGAAAATGGATGCTACAGACATATTTTATGAGGCCTTAGAAAGTAAATGATAAAAACTATTATTGGAAACTAGAGAAATGGTCATTCATGGTTTAAAATTGCAGGTAACTTAGCAATATTAAATCCTGATGGTTTATGGAAGACAGAATTAGAAAATTTAAGCCTGGGCATTTATCTCAAGAGATTTCCAAAGTAATCTCAGAGATTGTGGTTTGGCTTCTCCTTGTAGTTTATAGTAAAATGCTAGAAGAGAGAGATAAGGTGAGAAATGAACTGTTGGACACAATGAAATCAGAAATTTATTCCATAAATTCCATGGCTCTGGAAATCAAGCCCCCAGATATAGGGTCACATTTCAGGACTTAACTAAACTTGGAATTTGTAAATCAGGATTGAAAGTGAATTTAGCTAGGAAAGACTTGCATAAAGTCTTATTTTCTATGACTTGGATGCTTATTCTTTTTAAAAAATATTTTATTGTGTTTTTTAGAAAAGATACATAGATCACACAAAATGGTACATTAAAAATGTAAGAGATTCCCATATACCCTGCTTCCTACTCCCCCACTCCTCCAGCATCAAAAACCTCTTATATCAGTGTGTCATTTTCATTGCATTTCATGAATACATTTTGGAGCAGTACTATATAGCATGGCTTATAGTTTACATTATAGTTTACACTTTCTCCCAGTCCATTCATGGGGTTATGGCAGGATATATAATGTTCTGCATCTGTCCCTGCAATATCACTCAGGACAATTCTAAGTTCTGAAAATGCCCCAATATCACACATCTTCTTCCCTCTCACTGCCCTCAGCAACTCCCATGGCCACTGTCTCCACATCAATGATACAATTTCTTCCACCGAGTGAGTCACAATAATTCTATAGTAGAATGCCAGTAAGTCCATACTAGTCATACTTTATTCCACCATCCTGAAGACCCTGGGATGGCAATGTACACTCAACCTCTAAATCAAGACAGGGTTTAGATCACACATAGCTGACAGATGGAATTCTCCTGCTTGCAGTTGTAGACTCCCTTGGTTCTCTGGGGTGGTGGATTACCATCCTCACCTCCCTCTTAGCTGATCTGGGTAATTCCTATGAACAAGAGAGTAGGTGTTACAATTCTTCTGAGACTCAAGACCCAGCTGGCACATTGACAGTCCAGAGATTCAAGGTTACTGAGCATATACCAACCCCAGCACCAAACACAGGTTCAGTAAAAGTGACAAAAAAGGCATGTATAGAGAGTTCACATCAAAGTCCCACTGCATCACTCAGGAGCACCAACTCCAATATAGAGTCTACTGGCAAGACATCTCCAGATCTGCCATGACCATAGGACCTGGGTGTCTCCATAGACCTCTGGAGAATCTTTAACTGGGGTTGTATCTACTTTACCTGTCATTGGGATCTCTTTGACACATGCATAGTGTGATCCCTCTGATGAATCTCTCAACTCATTTTGAAGTCTCTTAGCCATATAAACTCATTCACTTTACCATTTCTCCCTTTAACTCAATATTTTTTCTAGTTGCATCACCAGCTGATGCTTGGTATTAATCTCTTGGTACAAGGGAGGCTCATCCCCATGAGTCATGTCCCATGCTAGGGGGAAGGTAATGCATTTATATGTTGAGTTTGGCTTAGAATGTGGTCACATTTGAGCAACATGGAGGCTCTTAGGAGGTAACTCTTAGGTAGCCTACAGCTCTAGGCTTAGTTGAAATTTCAAGCACTCTGTCTCATAAGCACAGTCATGAGTTTCAAGGGCCCATCCTTAGGCCATCCTTTTTCACTGGCCTTTGCACTTGCACTTGGTGATTGTTGCTCTTCTATTGGAAAATGTGTCCAAGCTCCCCAGGATGGAAACTTAGCACTCCCTCACCTGTCATGTGTAAATCTACCTACTATGACAATACCCCAAAACATTGACTATATCTATGTACTCTATATATGCCCTGAAGAACTCCTTCTTACACATGCAGCCCCCTTTAATGAGACCCCACACCACTGCTCCTCCCCTGCCATAGTTAAATCCCTCTGTGGTCCAAAACTTCCTCAAAAAATGAAGGCTAATATATTGCCAAATCCAATTAGTAGGAAAATGAAATAGTAATGATAGGTTTAAAGATTAGAAAGAATACATACTAACTTAGAAAAATAAAGTGAAAAATAAATTGTGGTATTAAAAAATAAAAAATGTCATAAAACTTTTTTGGATGTGCTACCTTTCATCGCTGTAATAGGTGTTGCCCTGTATGTACAGTAGCAGAGCAAACACCTCCATTTCTTCCTCAGTGTCTACATCCTTTTTTCAATAAAAATTTATTTAGTCTTCAAAATACTTCAAAATACTTTCCCTTTCATTGTATGGGTCTCCACCAATACACCCACTGATATAATACTCTATGAAAAGAAGAGCACTCACACACTCCCTAGAAGCCTGCCCCAGGTTCATCCAGTGGCAGATGCCCCATCAAACACCTTAAACAAGTAATCCTTCCTTATTATATTTTCTAAAGTGTTTTCTCAACATTATAGTTTCAACTACATACCTGACAATCTCTGGTGTTCACCCACTCCCCCTCAAACCTCCCCACAATTCCTTGGACCATATGACCCATCCTTCCAAACCTAGGCTCCCTCAAGCCTGCAAAGACCCACCCCATAGTATCCCTAAGTCCCTTATTCCTTCACTGCACAACTACTTACCTCCATTTTATCATAGATTTCACCGATGAAGGTGTTAGCGCACACGCTTCCTCTCCCTCCCTATTTCCTGTAAGCATATCTTCCAGTTTCTAGCTCTCTGACACAGCTTGATTTCCTTAATTCATGTCAGAGGGGTCATGTAGTATTTGTCCTTCAATGCCTGGTTTCCTTCCCTCCCTATGAGGTCTTCAAGTTTCATCCATGTTATCCCATGTGTTAGTTCTATTCTTTCTTACAGCTGAGTACTATGCCATTGTAAGTTAGCAGTTTAATATTATCGATGAATTCCAAAAAGAAATATTGGATTATTTTGTAATCTGATCTGTACCTGGGCATGGTTGAGTTATGATTAGGGTGTTGGCATGGCAAAGAATGAGTTAAGCATTTTCTGATGTTGGATTTGATGCTGAAGACTTAAGCTGAAGCCATGGGAAGTCAGCATGCAGAAGGAAGAGAATCCAGCCTTAGGAGGAAAGGGACTTTGAACCTAGAAAAAAGCAAGCCCCAGGAATGTAGAACTTAGGAAGCCTGAACCCTCACAGACATTGGCAGCCATCTCGCTCAAAGTAGACTTTGGTGAGGGAAGTAACTTATCCTGTATGGCCTAGTATCTGTATGATCCTACCCCTAACAAATACCTTTATATAATGAACCAATTTCTAGTATTTTGCATCAGCACTCCTTTGGTTGACTAATACAGTAAGTATATACCATATTTTGTCTATCCACTCATCAGTTGATGGGCATTTAGGTTGAATCCAAATTTTGGCAATATTGAATAATGCCTCTATGAACATTGGTGTCCATTTATCAGTTTGTGTCCTTGATTTCATTTCTGCTGGGTAAATACCAAACAGTGGAATTGCTGGGTCATATGGTAAACTGCCAAGCTGTCCTCCACAATAGCTGGATCATTTTACATTCCCATCGCAGTGGATGAGCACTCCCATTTCTCCACATCCTCTCCAACACTTATAGTCCTCTGTTTTTTTTTAAAGGCTGCCAGTCTAATGGGTGTCAGAGGGGATCTCACTGTAGTTTTTATTTGCATTTCCCTATTAGCTAGTGAGGTTGAACATCTTTAAATTGCTCTTTAGCCATTTCTATTTCTTCTTTGGAGAAGTGTTTATTCAATTCTTGCCCATTTTAAAATGAGTTGATTGTATTTTGATTTTGAGATATAGGATTTCTTTATATATGCTGGATATTAGGCTCCTATCAGATATAAGGTTACCAAATATTTACTCCCATTGCATAGGTTATCTTTTCACTTTCTTGACAAATTCCTTTGAAGTGCAAAAGGCTTTAATTTTGAGAAAGGTCCATTTATCTATTTTTTCTTTCATACTTCTTGCTTTGGGTGTGAAGTTCATGAAACCATTTCCTAATAAAAGATCCTGTAGGTGCTTCCCTACATTGTCTACCAAACTGTTTATGGTCTTGGCACTTATATTTCATCTTTGATCCATGTTGAGATGATTGTTGTATAAGGTGTAGGTTGTATTCCACTCTCGTTCTTTTCCACAGGGATATCCAGTTCTCCAAAGGCCATTTCTTGAAGAGGTCATTCTCTTCCAGCTGAGTGCCTTGGTGGTCTTGTCAAATATCAGATGACTGTATATCAGATATATCAAAACTCTCAATTTCATTCCATTGGTCTATATGTCTATCCTTGTGCCAAATCATGCTATTTTGACCTCTGTAACTTTATAGTATATTTTACAGTTAGGTAGTGTGATTCCTCCAATTTCATTTTCTTTTTCAGTATTTCTTTGGCTATTTGTGACCACTTTCTCTTCCAAATAAAATTTCTACTTAGTTCATTAAAAAGTGCTGTGTTGATTTTTATGGGGATTGCATGAAATATATATATATATATTAGTTTGGATAGAATAGACATCTTAATGATATTTATTCTTCCTATCCATGAACAGGGAATATTCTTCCATTTATTTAAGTCTTCTTTGATTTTAAGAGTGTTGTGTAGTTTTCTGTTTATAAGTCTTCTAATCTTTAATTAAATTTATTCCCAGGTATTCGAATTTTTTCATTTACTATTGTAAATGGTACTGTTTTCTTGATTTGTTCCTCAGATTGTTCATTTTTGGTATACGTGCATGCAACTGATACTTATGCACTGACATAAACTGTGACTTAACTGAACTCATTTATAAGTTTTAGAAGCTTGTTGTACATTCCTCAGGGCTTTCCATGCATGAAATCATGTCATATGCAAGTAATGAAATTTTGAATTCTTCCTTTCCAATTTGGATATCTTTTGTATCTGGTTCTTGCTTGAACATGTACTTCTAACACCGTGATAAATAGAAGGGTGATAGTAGGCTTCCTTGTCTTATTCCTGATTTAGAGGGAAAGATTTTAGGATTTCACCATTGTAAATGATGTTAGCTGTGAGTTTTTCCTATATATCCTTTATTGTGTTTATAAAGTTTCCTTCTATTCCTATCTTTTGCAGTGTTTTTATCAGTAAAGTGTGCTGTATTTTACCGAATGCTTTTTCTGCATTTATAGATATGATCATGCAATTTTTTTCTTCCATCTCTTTCTGTGGTCTATTACATTGATTTTCTTATGTTTAACCATCCTGGCATACCAGGGATGAAACCCCTCGGTCACGATGTATAATTCATTTGATGTGTTGTTGAATAGCATTAGCAAGTATTTTGTGGAGAATTTTAGCATCTAGGTCCATTAGACTGATTAGTCTCTAATTTTCCTGTCTTGCGGTGTCATTGTTTGGGTTTGGTATTAGGCTAATGTTGGTATCAGAAAATAAGTTAGGCAGAGTTCCTTCAATTTGATTTTTTGGAAGAGTTTAAGCAAGTTTGATGTTAATTCTTTCTGGAATGTTTGGTAGAAATCAACTGTGAAGCTGTCTGGCTGGGAACTGTTTCAGTTGGGAGGTTTTTAATGATTAATTCTATACTTTACTTGTGATTGGTGTGTTGGGATCATCAATTTCTTCTTTCATCCATATAGGTTGTTATGTGTTTCTAGGAATTTGTCCATTTCCTCTAAATTTTCCTACTTGTTGGTATATAGTTTATCAAAGTATCACCTTATCATACTCTATTTCTTTGGAATTTGTGGTGATAACAACCTTCTCATTTTTTATTCTGTGTATCTTTATCTTCTTTTTGTTTGTTTGTTTTTGTTGTTAATCTAGGTAAGGATTTGTCAATTTTATTATCTCCTCTCAAGGCCAGCTCTTTGTTTTTATTTTTTCTAGCATTTTCTTATCTCTTATCTAATTAAGCTCTGTTCTGATATTTATTATTTCTTTCTTTCTTCACCATTTAGGATTCATTTGTAGTTTAAAAAAAAATTCCTCCAAGAGCACAACTAAAGATTTCAATTTTAGCTCTTTCTTCATTTTGACATATGTATTTATGATTATGAATTTCCCTTACTACAACTTTGGCTGCATCCCATAATTTTTCCTACATTCTGTTGTCATTTTCATTATTTTAACATAGTTACTGGTTTCTTTCAAGATTTCCTCCTAGACCCACTGTTTCCCTAAGAGTGGTTATTTAACTTCCATATCTTTGTTCCTAATCTGGTTTTCTGGCCTTTTCAGATTTCCAGTTTCTTTCCACTGTGGTGAAAGAAAATAATTTGTATGGTTTAAATCATTCTGCATTCATTGAGCCTTTCTCTGTATGTGGTCTGTCTTGGAGAATGATCCATGTGCTCTTGAGTAGAATGTGTATACTGCTTTATTTGTGTGTACTGTTCTGTATATGTATAGACATATAGGTCCAGATCCTCTAATATGATATTCAAAGTCTTTGATTATTTATTTTCTGTTGAGATGTTCTGTCTAATGGTGACAATGGTGTATTACAGTCCCCCACTATAATTGTAGGGGCATCTATTCCTCCACTTTCTTTTTCCAGTGTTTGTCTCATATATTTTGAAGTGCCCCAGTTAGGTGCATATATGATTGTGATTGTTTTTTCTTCTAGAAAGATTCCCCCTTTTACTAATATGTAATGTCCATCTTCGTCTCTTACAATAATTTTTCATTATAGTCTATTTTGCCTGATATTAGTATAGGTACTCCTGCACTTTTTTGGTTATTGTTTGCTTGTAAGATAGTTTTCCAGGCATTCACTTTAAACTTCCTTGAATCACTGGGACTAAGGTGGGTTCTGGTAAACAGAGCATATAGATGGGTTATATATCCTTATCCACTCTGTCAATCTGTGCCTCTTGACTGGTGAGTTCAATCAATTAATATTCAGTGTTGTTACTCTCAAGGAATTATATTAACCATATTTTCTTTGGATTTGTGTATATCATATGTTATTTTTCTTCTCTTTTTGTCTTTTTTAGTCGTTCTTACATTCTCCTCCTACTCTGTCTCTCCTGATTTTTTATTTCCTTCTCTAAAACTCCCTTTAGTATTTCTTGAAGGGCAGGTTTCTAATTGGCACACTCTCTTGCTTTTTTTATTGTAAATATTTTCAACTCTCCATCATTTTTGAACGCCAGTTTTGCTGGATAAATATGCTTGGCTAGAATTTTTTTTCTTTTAGTACCCTGCCTATATCATACCACTGACTTCTTGCCTCTATGGTTTCAGATGAAAAATCAGCACTTAATTTTATTGAGCTTACCTTGTATGTGATGGTTCTCTTTTTTCTTGCTGCCTTCAATATTTTCTTTGTTTTGAACACTGGATGACTTGACAAGTATATGTCTTGGAGTAGTTCTGTTGGGATTTTACTGTTTGGGGCATTCTGCATTCTTGGACATGTACATTCATCTCCCTCAATAGTGGGAAATTTTCAGCCATTATTTCCTCCAACAAACTTTCTGTCCCCTATCCCTTCTCTTCTCCTTCTGGGATGCTTATAAGGCATATGTTCATGCATTTTCCATTGTCATTCAGATCCCTAAGTATCTGCTTCATTTTTTCTAACTTGTTCTCAGTCTATTCTACTATCTATTTTACTTAAGGTGTACTGTCTTCCATATCACTAATATTTTCCCCTGCCTGTTCAAATCTGTTGCTATTTCCTGAGTGTGTATTTTTTATTCTTGGATTGTTCCATTCATCACCATCTTATCTTTTTACATATTTTTAAAATTTCTTCTGTACACTTTCCAAGTGTTTTCTTAATATCTTTAATCTTGTCCTTCACTTCATGAAGTTGGTCCATGATATTTGTTAGAGAGCTTTGATTTGTTGCTTGATGTTCTGGTACTCTTCCTGGTTTTCAGTTTGTTCATTGGACTGGGCCCTGTCTTATTATTCACATGGTTTGTAATTTTTTGTTGCTGCTTATCATCATTTTATCTCAATGGGTTTGTTCAGTTGATTAGCTTCTCTCTCTAGTCTTGGGTTTTCTTTAGGTGCTGCATTTGTGTGTGTGTTAAGTTTTCTCTTTGACACTTTGTTCTTCTTATTCTACTTCCTAGTTGTTGTCTAAGTTCCCTTGAAGGAATATAACTAGAGCCAGGTAAAGCAAAAGAGTTAAAAATAGAAAAAAATATAAAAGAAGTATTGATAGTAAATGTTAGCAGAATAATCATATAAGACCTAGGAGAATGAATATTAAACTCATATAAGTGGTGAAGAGTTAAGGAATAAAAGTATGGAGTATTTACAATAAATGGGAAACTGAATATGGTGAAGAATATAGTATGAATTAAAAGGCCAATATGATGAAAGAGAGAGGAAAAGAGAAAAGAGGGGACAATGACAGATACAATTAATAAAATATAGAAAACATAATAGAAGTGTTAGAAATAAAAAGACAGAAAAATTGGGGGCTAAACAAAGAGAGGTGGAATGTAAGAGCAACAACAGAATATGGAAGATAGGAAGATGTATGAAGGAAAAGAGACAGTGTTCATAGCAAATATCAGCACACAGAGAAAAGAGGAAATGGAAAGAGAGGAAACAAAACAAACAGTAAGCAAGCCAGCAGCACCTAATTAAAAGTGGAGGAAGAGAAAGGAAGGAGAAGAATTTTTTTAAAGCCAACCAAATCCACAGGTAGGAGTCAACTAAACATTAAGAAAAACTAGACTTCCTTCTTAAGCCCCTGGTAAGCTTGTAAGGCTGCTGTTTTTTATCAATCAATTATCCTTCAGCTTTCTCACTGAAGATTTTGAAGTGGGTTTTTAGTGAGAAAATTAAGTTATATTATGTAACAAAATTAATCTTTTTTCTTAGGAAAACTAAGAGACCCAAGGAAAGCTAATACAAGGATAATGTCTGTTTTCCCTGTCATAAGGAATCAGTTAGATGTTTAATATCCCAGTGGATCAGTACTCTTACAGCGAAGGGAGCCTAGGCCGTGTTGTGGACCTGGGTGCTATCACAGTGCTGAGTCATGAGTGCTGAGTCATGGGGCAAGGCCAAGGCCCATGAGCCTCACCAGCCTGATTGGCAAGCCGTAAATTACCCTATCCCTATATAAATCCCCTTCCCCTCCTCTTCCCCAAACTCGCCCAGAGATCTGGCATGAGCCCGCGCTCCCTGGCTCTCCCGTCTCTATCAATAAAGTCTCCTGCTTCTTCTGGCCAGTGTTCACGTGAGTTCATAGCATGGTCCCGTCGCATCCACGTTCACTTGAGTTACCACTGCCCCATTATGGGCAACTTTTCTTCTACTTCTGTCCCCCAAACTCAAATCCTTAAGGCTCTCCTCGCTAGCTGCCATGTGAAGGTCTCTGAGAGGGACCTCCATAAGTACTGGAATTCGGTCATCCAGTTCAACCCTTGGTTGTCTACTGTTTCCCTCTGGGACCCATGGACATGGGAGTGCCTTATTCAAAGCGTCCAATCCGTGGAGGCAAATGAGGGA
Source organism: Dasypus novemcinctus (assembly GCF_030445035.2). Taxonomy (NCBI): domain Eukaryota; kingdom Metazoa; phylum Chordata; class Mammalia; order Cingulata; family Dasypodidae; genus Dasypus; species Dasypus novemcinctus. The sequence goes on along the minus strand of NW_027261977.1, from coordinate 1,531,950 downwards.
GAGGTGTTCCCTCTTGGCCTCCTCCCTGCGCTTTTTGGTATCCATGCATGCCTGGCCCTGGTCCCATTCCCTGAAGTCCCTGCCCCGCTGTCCTCTGTTGCTTCTGCTTCTGAGGACAGGCGACCTTCGCCCTGGCCCCCCGTGGATTTTCCGGATGACAAACTTTATTCCCATTCTCTTTTGCTGCTCGATGATCCGACCGCTTTGGGCCTCCCACCACTGTTGCTAACCCCATCCCAACCACCTCACTACACTTCAGCAGATCACCTCTACCCCCTGCTTCCCCTTCCTGAGCCACCTGTCTTGGCCCCGCCTCTTGAGAAGTCCCCTGCACCCTTCGTTCCACTCTCAGATCCTTCCTCTGCACTTCCCCCCTCTTGTTCCTTGTCCTTCTCTCCCGACGCAGGCCCCCCTCCCGTTGCAATGGTTTCTGCCAGGCTTTCCTGGTCATAACCCCCAAAGAGGAGGAGGGACCTCAAAAGTGGGTTCCCCACGACTGCAAAACCATCACTACCTTGCAAAAGGCAGTGCAGGAGGATGGGCTTAATAGCCCTTATGCTCAGATGCTCCTCGATAATCTGGCACTTCAGGTTAATTACCCTGTGAACTGGAAAAATGTTGCCTGTGCTATTCTCCCCTCCAGTGATTTCCTCACTTGGTGGGCCCTCTTTTTTCATGAGAATGAGTCCCTTTACCTCTGGACCAGGGGAGGTAAGGCCAAGGTCCCACTTGACGCCCTCCACAGCAAAGGAACCTTCCTCGACCCTCAGCCCCAATTAGATCAAGACAAGGATTATTTTGATAAAGTGCATAAATGCGCCATGGCCACAAGCTGAATACCCAAGGTACTCCCACATCTCTAGCAGGGCTAACTCAGGGTGCCAAGGAATATTTTGCAAAGTTTTATTCCTGGGTAAAAGCGGCGGTAGAGAGACAGGTGTTGCACCTGCGTGCCACTGAGGCTCTCTTGGGCTCCCTCATTTTCGATGGTGCCAACCCTGTTTGCCGCCAAGCAATAGCCCCCATCCATAACAAAACCCAGACGACTGGCTCTTGGTGTGTTGTAATGTTCAATCTATTTCATCTGCTGCCACTGTCCTCGCCACTGCTATTTCTCAACAAACTGATCAGCTGTCTGCACTGTTCTCTCGTTCCATCTACATGGTTCACTCTTCCTCACCCCTAGGTAATACTTGTTTTTGCTGTAGGGAGCAGGTACACTTCACCTGTGCATGCCCTAACATGCTTCCTTATTCAGCCCCTGCCTCCCCATCCTCACCCTATGGTGGTCCCGGGACATGGACTAAATGTCCCCACTGCAAAATGGGTTTTCATTGGAGACACGACTGTCAATCTCTAACCGATTACAGAGGACGCCCTTTGCCACCTTTAAACTACAAGGGGGGCAGCTCTCAGCCCCACCAGTAAGAGAGCCCTGCCCCATAGCTCCTGTAACCAGCGTGACAATGTCTAAACACACGCCATGTTGGACGCTGTCACCACAGCATATGGAGAAATGGGCATTCCAATGTACCTGTCCGGGTGGCACGTTAATTCCAGCCACTCTCTCAAAAGTGAAACAGGTAATCGACTCTGCTTCATCTGAGTCTCCTCAATTGGAGTCTGGTCCTCTTTTTCCCTCTGTCCAATGGACTGTCCCCATAACCAGGGACAAGCTTTGGCTTACCCTTAAGGTCAATGGAGTAACCATCAAAGGCCAAATCGATATGGGTGCAGACTTCTCCATCCTGGTGGGACGCAACTTCCCATCCGATTGGGAGACAGTCGTGGGACCCATAATTCAGGGAGTTGACGGCCTCACCCACTCATAGCAATTGGTATGGGAGGCTACCTGGAAGGACCCAGAGCAATGCCGAGGTATGTTCAGGTCATTTGTCCTCCAACACTTGCCCCAAACCTTATGGGGCCATGATGTTCTTACAGGGATCTGCTCTCACGTCACCATGCAAGACTCCCAATCCTAAGGGCCACTGTTCCCCTCTCAGTCGATGTTCGTCACCCTGACCCACTTCGACTGACCTGGCTCTCTGATCAGCCAGTGTGGGTAGACCAGTGGCCTTTGCCTCGATTTAAGTTGAATGTCCTCACAGACCTTGTCCTTCAGCAGTTACCCATGGGGCATATTGAACCATCCACTAGCCCCTTTAACACCTCTATTTTTGTTATCCCTAAGCCAAAATCCATAGACAAATGGTGCTTACTGCACGACCTTAGGTGCATCAATTGTATCATGGAGAAGATGGGCTCCCTCCAATCTGGAATGCCCCATCCGTCAGCCATATCCAGTGACCATTTTATCGTTACTGTAGACATTGCCGACTGTTTCTATTCTATCCCACTTCACAAATTGGACAGACCATATTTCGCTTTCACCGTCCCCTCCGTTAATCATCAGCTGCCCACACAGTGGTATCAATGGACAGTGCTTCCCCAAGGCATGAAGAATAGCCCAACCTTTTGCCAACATTTTTTTGGCACACCACCAGGCCTTTAGTGGCATACTGTAATGTCTTGCATTATATGGATGATATTCTCCTTTCTCACTCAGACAGTGAGCACTTAGAACAGTGCCTTTTGCTGCTTATTGCCAATCTTACACAGCTGGGTTTAAAGGTAGCACCGGACAAGTTACAGGTGCTTCCGCTGTTCACTTAAATGGGCTACCAAATTGCACAGCAGGTAACGCCAATAGCACCTTCCATTGCCTGCCCTAACCCATGTTCCTTACATGAGCTGCAGCAGCTCTGTGGCAACACGAACTGGCTGTAGCCTCATCTCTCCATTACAACAGCCCAATTGAGGCCATTGTTTCAGCTTCTGGAGGGTGATAGAGAACCCTCAGCCTCCGCCATCTCACTACAATGGCTAAAGAGTGTATTCAACTAGTTAATAACAATCTCCAGAATCTACCACTGAGACACTTCTCTTCAGAGAAGCCCCTACAAGACTTGGTCCTGCCCATGATAGGCACCCCCACAGGTGTCTTGTTCCAATCAGAACCCCTTTATTGGGTGCATTTATCCTATAACCGATTACCCAAAATTACACTGCTCATCACTGCCTATTGCCTCCTAGGCCGCAAGCTGAGGAATATTGCTCTCCACCTCTACGGTGGCGAGCTCGACACCCTAATACTGCCTCTGTCTTTGGACCAACTTGGCCATAGTCTGCCATTTTATCTTAATCTCCAGTTCCTAATAGCAGATTTCCCTGGCCAGGTGGACTGTCATTTTCCCTGCCATCACCTTCTCACCTCTCTCATAAGTCTCCCACTCAGCATGCTCCTGCATGCCTTCCCCACTTCCAAGCCTCTCCCTCATCAAGCTGTTGCTTTCACAGATGCCAATTCATCCCGCAGCACCTATATAGTCAAGTGGCAGGGCCACGCAGACATTAACATTTTCTCTGACAGCACCTACATTGTACAAGTTGTCAAGATCTTGCCGCTTGCTGTCTTTACCACTAAACCTACCCCACTGGACTGCCTCCTCCAGGCTCTTCAACTCTTACTTGAAAACAGGAAGCAACCTTGTTATAGTCAGCACATTCACTCTCATTCAGGGCTCTCTGGGCCTTTAGCAGCCGGGAATGAGGAAGCACACTGTTTACTGGTAGCCGCTATGTCGCCTCTCCATCAGGCTATTATTCTCCATTCTCGGTTCCATATGTCGGCTTCAGCCATCCATACTCTGTTCCCTCGCCTATCTCAGGCTCAATGTAAGCACATAGTTCACACTTGTGCCTCTTGTGAGCCATTCCTCCCACTTGGCCCCCTACAGCTGGCTGGGGTAAATCCCTGTAGTCTCAAGCCCAATTCTCTGTGGCAGATGGACAGTTACTCATGTTCTCTCCTTCAGCCGATTGAAATATGTCCACCTACTGGTTGATATCTTTTCCCATTACACATATGCAGTGGCCTCGGCAGGTGAGACTGCTCGCCATGTGATCGCCACCCTCTTTCAGGCCATACTAATCATGGGTGTCCCATGGAAGCTAAAGACTGACAATGGCCCATGCTACTCCTCTCACTTGTTTAAGGATTTCTGTGCTGACTGGAACATTGCACATGTTACCGGCCTCCCATACAACCCCCAGGGTCAAGCCATTGTAGAGTGTGCTCACTATACTTTCAAAATCCTACTTCAAAAACAAAAGGATAGCCCTCTCCACTTGCCTGTGCCCACCCCCCTAAACCACTGTTATGCATGCACTCATTACAATGAATCACCTCACATTCTCGGTCCAGGGCAAATCTCCCACACAGGTACATTGAGGTGGCTTACAACCACCTCCCACTTCTCTTCCCCTCGTATGGTGGAAGGATTCTTTAACAGGTGAGTGGAAGGGACCCCATCCCCTCTTAACCCAAGGCCAAGGGTTTGCCCATGTTTTTCCAGAATCATTGGATCAGCCCATCTGGGTCCTCATGAGACTTGTCTGGCCGGCTTCCACCGCATCTCAGACCACTGTCAACTCTGGTAACTGGACAACTCAAGGCACTGAGAGGGACCACTCCTTCTCCTGACTGGTATTGCTCTCATGTGGATAGAGTTCATACAGTATGTCTCCCCTTGTCTTGATCTTCTTTATCCTTACCACCCTTCCACTCTCCCGCCCCTTTGGTGGGAACACAGGCCTATTCTTGGGAGTTTACTGTTAGGGAAACTTTTCTGACCATGACCGTATTTCAACTGCCATCACTGGATCAGTCCACTGCCCATCCACAGGTTTGCTAACGCTCTCTCTACAAGCCTTAGCCTGCTCTCTTTTACACTTGATACTCCCTGGCACCAATGCTATGTATGCTTCCCTTTCCAACAGATGGAGAGTTACTGCCTCTGCTATAATTATAATCAAACCTATGGCAGTTGTCCATACTGGCAGTGCAATATTGGAGATTATGGTACCTGCCTTATTCCCCCTGCTGCTCCTCATAGAACGCTATCTCCCATTTGTCTCATCTACTATAACAACTCCAACACACCTCCATTAATGTTATGGATACACGACCCCTGGCACCCCAGGTGGGACTCTGGAGTCTCCAGAGCACTGTACGCTGGTGCTAACAGTTGGCCACACAGCTACTTCTTTATAAGCCATCAGTATTCTTATGAATACACCAACACCACCAGAACTGTCACCTGGGTGGAACAACAAATATGTGAATCAGAGATGTCCCTACAAAACGCCCTCAATAATGTACTTCCTGTTCCAACTTGGGTCAAAATACTTGATGCCACCCTCAGTTTCCTTAATCAATTCAGTATTCTCCCGAACACCACCCACTGCTTCCCTTGTGCAGTGCTTAGTCATCATTTACTCACTGCTATGCCCATGCCTTATGATGTTACTGATTGTTCCAATCACACACGGCCCAGTTGTGGGAACCCCATACCTACTGTGCCCTTATGGAATATTGATGCTGGCAATCTCACTTGTCTCTTTCCAAACTCCACCACTCATACCTCCTCCCAGTCCCTTTCTTGTGCCATCAATCACACGCTCCCTCAAAACTTTTCTGTAGCTGCTGGTCTTTACCTATGATGCAATCAATCCCTATTCACCTGCCTTAATGACACTCTCTCCAAACCATGTGTCCTAGTCACCCTCACTCCCCAACTTACACTGTATTCTGAAGGTGAAATTATTCAGTTGCTTTCATGTAGACCAAACAGAGCCACCTTTCTCCCCGTGTTAGTGGGAGTTTCTCTCACAACCATGGTCGCTGCCATTGCCACCGCCGGCTGTGTGCCACTGTGGCGCAATTCCACGAGGAGCTACAGATAATCTTGGACTCCACCACTGCATCCCTTTAGTCCCTACAAAGGCAAATCTCCTCTCTCACTCAGGTTGTATTACAAAATAGAAGGGCATTAGATCTCCCTACTGTGGAGAAAGGAGGCACCTGTCTCTTCCTCCAGGAAGAGTGCTGTTATTTTGTTAACAAGTCAGGGGTTATAGAGCAAAACATAAATAAGTTTAAAAATTTATGTGAATCACTGTTTAAAATGCCCTAGTCCCTCCCTCCTTTCTCAGTTGGTTTACCTCCCCACTCACGGCCTGGATTGCCCCACTCCCCAGCCCCCTTGTTCTTTTAGTTCTTTTTCAGCTTAGCCCCCTGTCTCCTGCGATGGCTGCAAAGAAGAATTGAGTATATTTCAGCAGTTACCATCTTTCACATGCACCCCCTCAGATACCAGTGTCTCCCTATGAGAGAAGAAGCCACCACGCTACCACTGCTGTGTAGCCGCACCGAGCATACACTGCTTCAACAACATTGTGCAAAGCCTTGCTCTGAAGAACTCAAAATGTCCCATTCCTTTTCCTTCCTATGCCTTGGCCTCTCCCTGACTCTTGCCTATCCTCCACCACCTATGTGCCAGCTACTTCAGAACCCAGCCTACATGATCCAGTGACCATAGAAAATTGACTTGCACTGTTATTGCAACTGCCCGCTACCTTACTCTCCCCAAAAGGCATGGCTGATAGCCAACGATGGGTAAGATCCTCAGAGGAGAACAACCTAAGACAGGCACAGCCACTTGCACCCTTACACTTGCTTGAGCTTGGCTGGCAGCCAATGACGGGTACGATCTTCAGAGGAAGGTGACCTAAGATAGGTGCGGTCACTGCAAGTTTATGTCCATGTGCATTCCGCTGTCTTATTTTACAGAAGGAGGTGAGATGAAGGGAGCCTAGGCCGTGTTGTGGGCCTGGGTGCCATCACAGTGCTGAGTCATGGGTGCTGAGTCATGCTGAGTCATCGGTGCTGAGTCATGAGTGCTGAGTCATGGGGCAAGGCCAAGGCACATGCACCTCACCAGCCTGACTGCCAAGCCCCTAAATTACCATATCCCTATATAAATCCCCTTCCCCTCCTCTTCCCCGAACTTGCCTGCAGATTGCACATGAGCCCATGCTCCCTGGCTCTCCAGTCTCTATCAATAAAGTCTCCTGCTTCTTCTGGCCAGTGTTCATGTGAGTTCATAGTGCGGTCCTCTTCACCGCAGCTGGTTTGCAACCCAAGCGGTGGTTCCTGGAGTGAGGCAGAGAGTCGCCCCGGCAACGCATATCCACACTGGCAGCATGAGGAAGGCCCTCTCCCCTGGTGGAACTGGTCCATGAGCCGTCTCACCACATAGCTCCCACATGGTGCAGCTGACCTGCCGCCTTCATCAGAGGAGATGGTAATTGAACTAGAGACCTTGCACATTCAAGGATGAAACTTCTCCACTGAACTAAACTTTCTTTCTGGCTTGATTTGCTCTTCAAAAATAGTCCCTTTCCCTGGGACAGGATTGACTCTTTACAATTGGATCAACTGCTGATTAGGAATCTATCCTCCCCCAACCCCACTTTTTTTCCCAACTGCTTTCTCTCCTAGGGCAGCAGGAAGTCTTTTTGTGAGTTCCCTTAGGAAATTCAAAAGAGATCCTGGTGAATTAACTCACCACAGAAAATAATGACTCTCAGTCTCTTTGAGAGATACCACTCACACTTTGCCAGGAGCTCTAAATATGCTCTTGGAAGCTTATTAAGCATTTCCTGCTATCACACTCACATAGGTGTGTTGTGTTGGGCTAGTTAATTGCCTGACTCCACCTTCTCCCAGACCAATTTTCCCTTGTCCAGGAAGGTTAGGTAAATCAGGCTTCCTCAGCAGATTCACCTCCCCCCTTTCCTGGCTTTTCCTCAAGCCAGCTGGTATGCTCCTCAAAGCCCAAAATAGGGGTCCAGACAATTGAACCCACATTCATGGCAATCCCTTTCCACCCTTTTACCAGAACCCTCCCACTCTCAGAATTTGTCTCCTCCAGCTCTGACCAGCAAGGTTTGGTGAATGCTGTCAATTTCTGTCCTGAGGAAGGGGCTTAGCTTCCCACAACTCCAGTCTCTAGCACCAAAACTCATAGTTTTAACTTGAGCAATCACTCTTTTTGTCACACTCTCCAGATTGATGTCCTGAGGTCTCCTGCTTTGTTATTCCCAAAACAGCTTACTCAGGAAGACTTTGTCCCCACTCAGCCATTTTTTTTGTAGGAAAGATAATGTGGGTGCACTTCCTCTAATACCATTTTGCCCCTCCTCCCCAGATGCTTATTCTTGCATGCTAAACCAACAAGTTTTTTGAGAGAGCTGTATGCTTGTCACTGTCAGCTTCAACTAAAAGGGACATGTCGGGGAGATATGGAAGGAAAATAACTTTAAGAGGAAAACTATGAAAGCTGAGATTTGGAATTAAGATATCTCCTTGTGCCAAGAGAGAAACCCACATGCATGTACAGAGAGGGAGAGTTTGCAGTGGCAGTTTAAGAGGGTGGATGTTCCTGCCTATTGTTCGGGAGAGTTTTGCTTCCCCAGGGTACAGAGAGGGTGGAATACTTCTCTAAATATTGAGGGTAAGTTCAGCACACCATAGATCTGAGAGGGGTGGGCTCTTTCCCTACAGATTAGGGGAGCCCAGGTCACCAGCTCACTGCTCTGAGAGTGTTGGGTCTCTTTGTCAAGGGTTAGACAGTGTGTGGTCTTCATGTCACTGTACCACAGGGGTTATGACTCTAACCCAAAGATTGGGTAAAGTATGGAAATCACCACAATGTTCTTGGGGGGTAAAGTCTGGAACATGGTCACCACCCAGATACTTGATGAAGGTGGAATCAAGAAAATGGCCATTGGGCAAGACTGTGGAAAGGATGGGGCCCGTCGAGAGGCAACCATCATCTTAAGACTGAGTCTCAGACTTTGAAATCTAAAGGGGTGTATCCTGCATGTTTACAGAAGTTTAGGGGATCCATGATTCATATTTCCCTCCAAATTTCTCCTTATGATAATTAAAATGTTTGTCCTTTGTCAATTTGTGTATTGGAAGCAGATAAATTGTTTGGTAAGTTTCAGAGATCTACAGCCAGACAGGCCTCTGCTCCAAGACCAAATTTATTTCTACAAACTGACTGTGAAATGACTTTGTACTTAGGATTGCTACAGAAATAAGATTTCTTGGATATTGTAATTTCTTTTTGGAATCCAGAGGATAGAGTGTAACCATTTGATATTGTTAATGAATTCCAAAAAGAGATATTGGATGTTTGTAAACTGGTCTCTCCCTCTGGGCGTATTATATTTTATTAACATCAGAGGCTTCACTTTTACTTGATTAAATTATAATTAGGGCTTTGATTGGGTCACATCTGTAGAATGTTGGATCGCTGCTACCTTGGTTGGCAGGAACTCAGAGAAAACAACACAGCAGAGGAGAGAGTTTTGATGCTGGAGCTCAAGGAAGTATATACAAAGGAAAAGAACACAGAGGAATAGAGACAGCTCCATAGACACAGTAGAGGCCCTGTAAAGAGTGGGAGCCTGATAGTTCTAGAGCTAACTTTGTGGAGAGAATGACGCAGCTGAATCCAGAGATAAATGAGCCTAAGGAGAGAGACAATACTTATCCCAGTTTACAGTTGATATTAGAAGAAGCTGGGACCACAGAGCCATAAGAGAAAGAGGAAGACTGAACCCTTGCAGACTCTGGCAAACCATCTTGCTCTAGCATGTGGCAACAGACTTTGCTAAGGGAAGTAACTTATGCTTTAAGGTCAGTTAATGTAGTTTCTACCCAAATAAAAATACTTTGTAAAACCCAAGAGATTACTGATGATGGAGGAAGAATGATCAAATATCTGAAAGTAACTTGTTTATCTCCCTGTTGCTATGATACAAAGGAAAGAATTGTATGTAAATCAGAAGATAATGAGATGCAACCCTCTCTTTCTGCCAAATTCTGCTTTTGGTGCTCAAGAATATCCTACTGAAACAAAAATGTATGGAAATTAGCTTCAACCAGTTGACCAGACATGCACAGAAGAATTCCCATGTTATTCTCACCTCAACTTGCTTAATTAACATAGAAAATTTCCCACCCAGGAGTGGAGTTATCCACCCCTTTTTTGATCATGTATGTATGGGTAAGCATGATTTCCTGAGCATACTAATCATACAATTATATAACCAGTTATGTGTGTTCATTGATATGCATAAAGGCTAATACATAAAGTAAATTCTAAGTAGTAACTTAAATATTTATGCAAGAGTGAGACTGTAGCACAGGGAGTTGAGCCTGAATCACTTTAGACTGGCCTTGGCTCCTTACCTCTGCAGATGTAATAAATGTGAGTTTGCCTGACTCTCGTATTGAGGTTTTCTTCGTGCTATCTCTGGTTATCCAAAAGGCCCTACCTTGAGACCTAACACTGGTACTTCATATCAGCACCCCTTTACCTGACTAATACAATTGCGTGGAAAAGGTGTAAAGGCATCCTACTCAATGAGAGAAAGTATTTGTTAACCATTATCTAATAAGGGCCTAATATCCAGCATATATATAAGGAAATCCTACATCTCAAAAATAAAATGTCAAAAAACCTGTTTTTAAAATGCTCAAGATATTTGAGTAGACACTTTTTGAAAGAGAAATACAAATGGCTAAAGGTGCATGAAAAGATGATCAATATCACTAGCTATTAGGGAAATGCAAATCAAAACTACAATGTGATATCACCTTACACCTTATAGACTGGCATCTCTCTCTTTTTTAAAGAGATCTACAAGTGTTGTAGAGGATGTGGAGGAAAGGGAACAGTCATCCATCTCAGGTGGTTATGTGAAATTGTGCAACCATTGTGGCAGATGGTTGTGCAGTTCCTTAGGGAGCTAACTATTGAACTGCCATATGAGCCAACCTTCACACTGCTGGGCATATACTCAGTAGAAATGAAAGCATGGACATGAACAAATATATGTACAGCAATGTACACAGCAGCATTGTTTCCTATTGACAAAAATTGGAAGCAACTCAAGTGTCTAGCAACAGTTGAATGCATAAGCAAATTGTGGTATACATATACAATGGAATATTATTGAACTGTAAGCAATAATGGAGGATTACATATGGGACAAGATGGATGAATCTTGAAGACATTATGCTGAGTGAAGCAGTCAGTTAGTAAAGAACAAATATTTTATTACCTCACTGATGAGACCTAAGTAGATTGAGCAGACTCACAGAACTTGAGTGTGGAAAATAAGTTATGAGAAAGCAGAAAGAGAGTAGAATGTGGTGAGCAGATGCTCACTATAGACACAACCAATGATAACATGGAATGCAGTCACCCCTCGGGCTGAAGTGTGGTTTGCTGGCCTGGCAGGGGAGCAGCCGCGGTAGGCCTAAATCTGCTGCCCCCATAATAGGGTGGTTGGTCGGGCCCACCGCCACCCCTGAAGGAAGCTCGGCATGGGCGCAGAGTGCCCTCGGGTCTCCCCTTCTCGGCAGCCATGCTTCCGCGGCTGCCCCTCCTCCCGGATGGCGCCACCCGATGCCTGTGGGGCAGCACCCTTCTTCTTCTTTCTCCCTGCGCAGGCGCAGGGCGGAAAATTCCAGTCTGCCCTTTTCCCCTCCCCCGACAGCAGCAACAGCCAGGTGTGGGTGGAAAAATCCAGCCCGCCCTTTTCCCCTCCCCCAACAGCAGCAACAGCCAGGTGTGGGCGGAAAAATCCAGCCCGCCCTTTTCCCTTCCCCCGACAGCAGCAATAGCCAGGCGTGGGCGGGAAACTCAAGTCTGCCCTCTACCCCAGCAACAGCAGCCACCAATCCCTAAACCCTGCCCCTTCCCCCAGCAACAGCGACAGCCAATCCCTAACCACCACCCCTCCCCCGTCCAGTACCGCCCACTGACCTTTCGCCGGCAACCAATCAGAACAGGGCGTGGCTTCGACCAATCAGCCTTCCCCAGCCCCTATAAAACTGTTGCCTCTCCCTCAGTAAAGTGGACTTGCGTGTTTACCTTGTCTCCGCGGTAGTTCTTCTGCCGTGCGCCCTCCAGTCCTGAGAGCCCCCGACAAGGGCCTGGCCTCCCTTGTCCCCAGTTCGTCGCCTGCTTCTCCGGGCGACCCCTTTGTCGCCTGCTTCTCCGGGCGACCCCTTCGTCGCCGGCTTCGCCGGGCGACCCCTTCGTCGCCGGCTTCGCCGGGCGACCCCGTCAGCCGAACCGCGCAACCCCTTGTGAGATCGATCCCTCGTCTGCTGCCGGACCGACCCCTCGTCCCAAGTGGGACCGACCCCTCGTCCCAAGCGGGACCGACCCCTCGTCCAGAGCTGGACCGACCCCTCGTCCGCAGCCAGACCCCACCTCTACCGACCGAGCAAGCCGCCGCAGTTGGCGCCCAACGTGGGGCAAGGCAACCCCACCACAGCCTCACTCCATAACCTGGCGGCCCCCCCTCCTCTCTTCTCACCTTGGGACTTCTCTCGTGCAACATTGCTGCTACCTGAGCCTTGGCTACCTCATATGATCCACGGCGGTCTGGGAGAATCGCTGGATGGCTTTCTCCTTCCATGTTGGGCGCTTATACCGACCCGCTATGATTAAGAGGAGCCTTGGATTTCTCGGGAGCGCGCGCTTGCACGTCTGAAGTAATCCTACCATAGCCCTATGCTCTCCTCTCTTCTCACCCCTATCTTTTCGCTCTGCATTGCTGCTCCTGAACCTTGGTGACCTCATATGATCCACGGTGGTCTGGGAGAATCGCTGGATGGCTTTCTCCTTCCATGTCGGGGGCTTATACCGACCCGCTATGATTAAGAGGCGCCAATAAAACTCTCAGGAGCACGTGCCTGAGCACCTCCACCCCTGCCTTCACCTCTGCCTCCTCCCCTCCGTGCTTGCTCCCCTTTGCCTTGCTCCACTGCTCATCGTCCTGCCCTCCCCTCGTCGGGGCCTTCTCTTGGCCCGCGACCACCGTCGGAGCCCCACCGGCTCCGACCCCTCGTCTCACCGCGCACCTTGGCTCCCATCGCCGCGCTCTCAAGGTAAGGGCCCCTTTTCTTATCGGCTCCAAAAGGCCATTAGCAATGGGTAACATCCTATCTGCTAAGCAAGCCCCACAAGTTCGGGCCCTCGCCGGTCTCCTAGACACTCACCGGTGTAAGATCTCTTTCAAACAGCTTCAAGTATATTGGGACCTTCTTCTCCCCTTTAATCCGTGGCTTACCACGTGTCAGCTTTGGGACCCGGACACCTATACTCGCCTTATAGATAGGGTCACTTTTGCTGTGGAGCAGGAAGGTAAAAGATTCCCTCCTGGCTTATTACAGGCAACATAAAGTCCAGAAAAAATCTTGAAGGGTATAATCTATGATATGCTATATAAAAAAAGATTTAAAAGCAGCTATACCAAGAAAGTAAGAATTATGAGTCAACTGTAAATAAATTATATATTTCTGTTAATGTGTTGTAATTGTTCTGTGTTTGTCTGTCTGTTCGTTCAGTGTCAACGTATATTGTGATACCTCCGGATGGTAAATATAAATTACTAGAAATCTTTAAAAGAGCTCTATTCAAATGGCCAAAAATTAAATAAGCGCTTATATTAATACTTAATTTTATTATATTAATACATAAGTTTAAATGTTAATAAGATATCTACAATTTTAAAAAAAATTGTAAGTCTTAGTTAACAAAATTAACTGTATGTCTTCATAAAAAGTTGTTCTTGCCTAGATTAAAATGAATAACTTATTTTTCTTCACAGGATAATATGAAGAATGTAAAACTTATATGAATATTAAAAAGGTTAAAAGTTTGTAAAAATGCTAACGGAAATGTAATAAGTTTTGCAAAAAGACATATTTTGTCCTAAAGTAAGATGGCTAATTTTTCATAAACTCTTGAAATTTAATTTGCATGTGGCAAGTGTAAAAGGTATTGTGATAACTTTACGTAAGGGAATGTGTTCTGTAAAGATAAAATTTATCTTCAATAGTCTATATGGTTATAAATAATAATAAAAGGTTTAATAAAGCATTGTTTACATTAAGGTATTAAATAGCTAATTCCAAAAGGTCATTCTTAAATATATATATATAAAACTGAATTGATGATAATAATAATAAAAGGTAATTTTATAACAGGAAAGATTAACAGCAACCAAGCTCCCCTACCAACTTGCTTTTAGGAAACGGTTTCTAATATTGCATGCTACTAAGTATTTAAAGAAAAGTTATTTTTGAGGAAACAGAAGATGATTTTGTCTTTGCAGCCATTGTCTATTTAGCAACACCCCTCGCTATCGGCCTAGCCACTGTTGCGCCGGACGATTGGAACCTTAAACAAAGACTCCTCCTCACTGTCATCTTCCTATCTATCGTTACTATATTTACTGCCCTCATTCTCCTTCGTTTATAAAGCAGTCTCCTACAAACCACAAAGCTTCTGTCTTAAACATACCATTCTCAACCCTATCCTCTAAATGATCTTCTCACTTCCCCCACAGACTTTAATACTCTATTTCTTCCTCATAACCTTTGCTTTCTTGATAATATTTTCCGCCATCTGTCTAGCCGCTACCACCCCAGAAGATTGTAACCACGGCCCCCCATGCTGCCATCGCTCTCAAGCAGCTCCAGCCCCGCGAAACGGCCCGCAACCTGCTTTCCCCGGCCTGCGGCCTGCTTTCTAGCATCTAATAACGTTTCTGCTTTTAACAGCTCCCCATACTTCTGCGGAGCTTCCTCCTGTCTCGACCTCACTCCTCTTCTCAGCCATCCAAAGCGTCCTTTCTCGTCCCCCGCCCCCCTCCTTTTTTCGCTTGAACCCCTACTGCGTTGCAGATTGGGCCGCCCCATGTCGGCCCGCCCCATTAACATCGGCCTCTCTCGCACCCGTGAAGACTTTGGCCTTCTTATTGTCCTCGCCTACGTCTCCACCACTCCCGACGCTACCGCCACCACCGTCGCTGGTGCCCTGACGCGACTTGTCCTCACCGCTGCGATCCTCCAGACCATCACACAGTCTGCCTCTACCGCTCTTCGCCGCCAAGAAGAGATCAACTACCTGTAACGTGCTGTCATTCGGGACTTTTAACAGCAGATGGACCTTATAGCCACCGAGATCAACAAGAATTGGACATTGGCCAACCTTGCTTGTAATGGCAAGATACCGCCCCCTAAATTGTACATTTATATCCCCGTCATACTCACTTCCCTCTTCAGCCCCACTTCCCTCATTGCTTACTGCCTCTTGGGCCTCGGCTACTTGTTGCTGCTGCCATCCTGGCCCTTATTTGAAAAGAAGGGGGAAATGCAGTCACCCCTCGGGCTGAAGTGTGGTTTGCTGGCCTGGCAGGGGAGCGGCCGCGGTAGGCCTAAATCTGCTGCCCCCATAATAGGGTGGTTGGTCGGGCCCACCGCCACCCCTGAAGGAAGCTCGGCATGGGCGCAGAGTGCCCTCGGGTCTCCCCTTCTCGGCAGCCATGCTTCCGCGGCTGCCCCTCCTCCCGGATGGCGCCACCCGATGCCTGTGGGGCAGCACCCTTCTTCTTCTTTCTCCCTGCGCAGGCGCAGGGCGGAAAATTCCAGTCTGCCCTTTTCCCCTCCCCCGACAGCAGCAACAGCCAGGTGTGGGTGGAAAAATCCAGCCCGCCCTTTTCCCCTCCCCCAACAGCAGCAACAGCCAGGTGTGGGCGGAAAAATCCAGCCCGCCCTTTTCCCTTCCCCCGACAGCAGCAATAGCCAGGCGTGGGCGGGAAACTCAAGTCTGCCCTCTACCCCAGCAACAGCAGCCACCAATCCCTAAACCCTGCCCCTTCCCCCAGCAACAGCGACAGCCAATCCCTAACCACCACCCCTCCCCCGTCCAGTACCGCCCACTGACCTTTCGCCGGCAACCAATCAGAACAGGGCGTGGCTTCGACCAATCAGCCTTCCCCAGCCCCTATAAAACTGTTGCCTCTCCCTCAGTAAAGTGGACTTGCGTGTTTACCTTGTCTCCGCGGTAGTTCTTCTGCCGTGCGCCCTCCAGTCCTGAGAGCCCCCGACAAGGGCCTGGCCTCCCTTGTCCCCAGTTCGTCGCCTGCTTCTCCGGGCGACCCCTTTGTCGCCTGCTTCTCCGGGCGACCCCTTCGTCGCCGGCTTCGCCGGGCGACCCCTTCGTCGCCGGCTTCGCCGGGCGACCCCGTCAGCCGAACCGCGCAACCCCTTGTGAGACCGATCCCTCGTCTGCTGCCGGACCGACCCCTCGTCCCAAGTGGGACCGACCCCTTGTCCCAAGCGGGACCGACCCCTCGTCCAGAGCTGGACCGACCCCTCGTCCGCAGCCAGACCCCACCTCTACCGACCGAGCAAGCCGCCGCAATGGAAGGTGTTGGTTTCAGTGTTTGGGGAAGACATAGTGGTACAAGGAGGTGAGTGGGTTGATTGTGTAGGGATGTGAAGGGAAGCATGGCAGTGGGTTTATATTGGGCTGTTCATGGAAGTGCAAGGAGGGATGGAGGGAGAAAAGGTGAACTCGGGATTTGCCAGACTGTGGTTATAGCTACAATGGTGGGAATAGGGAAGGGAGTGATTTTGGTGCAGGATATCAGAGGTGGAGAGATATGTGGGAAGGAGCACACCTGGGACATCCTTTTAAGGAATATGAAAGTGTTGATCTTGTCATTGTGGGTGGTGACCCACACAATAAACAAGAGAATATTAAACTCCCATCCTTGAAAGATCTCCTATATTCTCAAATAGAAGAGCAACTGTCTCCTGAGAACATAGGCAGTGCTTAAAAGAAAAAGACAAATCAATGGGTCAAGTCCTCAATATAAATGCATGTAACTATGGCTTTTTTTTTTTAACTGCAACTCAGTGGCTACCATCAATTCTGAGTGGAAGAGGAAAGAATGGTTGAAGGATGGTGCATTTTAAGGGTAATTTGTTCTGTTTGATGTTCCAATGATAGATACATGCCATTATGCATTTTGCTAGAACCTATAAACGTGTATAATATGGAATGTGAACCATAATGTGAATGATTGGAAATGATTAGTGACAAAGCGTCAATATTTCTTCATCAAATGTAACAAATGAAACATACTCATGTCAGGGGGAAATGTGAAGAGTTGGGGTATATGGAAATCTGCTATATTTTTAATATGTATTTTCTGTAGCCTAAACCTTCTTTTTTCTTTAAAAAAAAGTGAAAAAAGTAAGATACTGGGGGAACATAGAGAAGACATTGTTACTGTACATAACAATGTCTTACAGGGATGAAACAATCTAAAAATTTGTTTTGCATTTTTATTTATTTTGTATTTATTTGGTTTTGGTTTTGGGTTAGTTTTGGCTTACAGAAGAGTCACTACTGTAGTAGAGGGAATCACTGGTGTGGGTATCAGTGGTGGGATTATGTATGGGGAGGGGTGCAACTGGGGCCTGCCTCTATGGAATATTTGTTAAAGTTGTCATGGGTTGCTTTTTCAGTAGTAGAGACTCAAGGATAATCCATGAATTATCAAATTGCCATCCTGGGGAGTCTTGCCACATTCTCCCATAGAGGGGCAAGAATTTGTAGAATACTTGGGCAATGCCTACCAAAGGAAGACAGACCAAAATGCCAGGCTCATGATAATAATTTATGTACTCATAAACCTTGTTCTTGTGACATTCAAACTTAGTTCATAATATATGTTGCCCAAGAGTTAATGCCTAGTAGCCTCCTTGTTGCTCAAATGTCTCCTTTCTTTAAGCCCAACTAGTTATATAAACTCACTATTTTCCCCCTGGTGTGATATATGTTTCCAGGTGATTAGCCTCCCTGATATGACTGATTATTTAACAACTAGTGATGCATTTGGAAAAGGATCTGTATCCAAAGGGGCAAATATTAAATACAAATGAGTTTTTGTGTTAAAGATATATCATAGTGAGTCTTGACATCATTCCAGAGGTTATGCTTATGGTTGTCTTGGAAGATTTCACTGACTGCTGCAGTAAACAATTACTCAAGAAGCAGGGAGCCTGAGCGCTCTAGAGACACCTAGACACTATAGGAGGGCAGACAGCCCCAGGAATTTGGCACCCTATCAGTGGGATTTACCTTGGAAAATATAATGTATCCCTCCAATGTATCAGGGTATAACTCGTTTGTCATTTCCCTACACAAGGATTCATGTCTCTTTTATTTGAACTTATACCTATACAGCTTCATACCTGTCAAATATGTGCCCCAGATACTTAATATTCTGGGTGTTCATAGGCCAGTTGAGCCTCAATCTCAGTGGACTTGCATCCAACATCTACTTTCCAGTTAATTGGACTCATTGATGACACAGTTCTCTTCTGGATAAAGCTCTTTATATTCCTGTATGTTTCCTTGAATGAGTTTCCATTAATATAGGTCCACCAAGGAGGTGGGATGTCAACTGGAGTCATGCATTACTGATGTGGTCAAATCAAAACTCTAATCTTAACAGGTAAATTAATCAAGTCCCCCTCAACTGAATCCAATATGATCAAAGGGTATCACACACTGAAGAACAGATTAGTTTACAAATTTTAATCTCTCTTTTTGGCATTCACAAATAATCTGAAACTGCCATACTCCACACTCAGAATTCCAAAAAGACATTACAATATTCAAAAAGCCTTAAATCATTTCAGTAGCAATGCTCAGTCCAAACTCATACTATGATCAATTATAGGAAACAGTCTATCTTGTGGCAAAATTCCCCTCTGGCTATATACTTGTGAAGCTTGCAAAACAAGTTATCTGCTTCCAATATTCAGTGAAACAGACACAGGATAAACATTTGCCATGAGAAGAATTTGGGAGGAAAACTTGTGTCATTGGTCCCTAAAAGTTCTGAAAATATAAAAGGCATACTCCATTATATTTTAGTCTGATAATTATTCTTAGGATAATAGATGAAAAAAGTGTATGAAAACACTAGCCAAAAGACACCTGAATGGTCATATCCTTCTCAATAACTGTAGACTTTAAAGCAAGAAGTATAATAAAATGTTAAGAGTGGGGGGAAAATGGTAGTGTCTTCTCCTCTAGGACTTATGGGGCCCAATTTTTCTACAAGCTTGCCAAAAAGCAATTATCTTGCTTCCACCATCAACAATCTGGGTGGTAACCAAGCTCCAGAACTCATCCTCTGAAAACATGGTGGTGATGGCCACACTGTACCTAATCTCTGGGGTACAGTCTTAACCCCCTTAGTACAGTGAAATGGCAGCAACATTCTTCCTAATCTCTGGTATACTGGCCCAAACTCCTCAGAGCAATGAGATGGCAACCTGACCTTTCATAATCTATGGGTAACAAGGATAGGGGTGTTGAACTCCTCTCCTCTACCATTGGAGAACAGTGGTCCACCCTTTCTGTGACCTGGAGTGGCACAAATATCCCTGAACAATGGGCTGAAACATGTACCCTCTTCAAAAGCCAAGGCAAGCTCACATTCTCCATGCACATGGGTGGGGTCCCTCTCTTAACTAAATTCTAGACCTCAATTTCTGTGCTTTTCCTTGTAAAGCATATTTCCCTTCCATCTCTACCCTCCATGTACCTTTTAATCTGGCTGGTAGTGGTTTTGTTCATACAAATAATACAGAAATCTTGTTGGTTTAGCATGCAAGAAACAAGGTTCCAAACCATTAGACAGTAAGATTTCAACAAATCTTTCCAAGATAACTCCATTTCCCATCTGAGCTGATAGGTTCAAAGTTTAATTAATTTCTCAAATAAGACAGTATCATCTAAGGACTTGATTTTCAGTGGCTTGGAATTTCCAGAATCAGTGTCTGATATCTTTTTGCCCAACAATTCAGTTCTCTTCTTAACTCTTTGCCTAGCATTTTCTATAAGCTGCAAGGAGAAAACAGGAGGAATTCTCTTAGTTTACTATGGAAAGCTCTTCAACTAAGTGTTCAGGCCCACCATTTTCAAATTTTGCCTTTCACAAAACTTCAGAAGTCAATATTTCTAAATTATCAGCAACTTTAAAATTCATATCTCCTTTCCTCCAGTTTTCAATAATAGTTTCATCATTTCCTTCTAAGTTCTCATCAAAAGTATCTTTAGTGTCCATATTCCTACCAGCATTCTCTTCAAGGCAATCTGGGCCTTTTCTATCAAGAATATCACAACTCCTCCAAAAAAAATCCCTTATGCATTTAAATAACTATTTCAGAACTTTTGGTAATTTCAAAAGCATGACCCTACTTCTGGTACCAGATTCTATATTAGTCTGCCAAAGGGGTACTACTAATGTAAAGTACCAGAAAATTGTTGACTTTTATGAAGAATTACCCTTTTTTGGGTAGAAGCTTACATTTCCAAGACATTAAAGTGTTCAATTTAAGGTAGCTCTTTCATCAAAGTCAGTTGCCATATGTTGAAACAAGATGGTCACTGATCTCTGCCTGGGCTCTCCTCTCTGGGCGTTAGCGTTTGAACCTTCTCCTTTCTGTTACATGACAAAGTTCTCTCTTCTGTCATCTTCCCATGTGTCTTCTTCAGTGAGTTTCCATTTATATAGCCCCACCAAAGTTGTGGGGACTCAGCCTAATACATACCTTATTGATGTTGTTGAATCAAAGTCCTAATCTTAACAGATAATTGAATAAAGATTCATGAACTAAATTCAATATAATCAATGTGTATCACACTCAGCACAATAGATTCATTTATAAATATAATCTCTCTTTTTGGGATTCATAAATAATCTCAAACTGCCATGCATATGTAGGGACATTATAAATGAGCTTAACTCTATTATACTGAGGAAACAGGTTATCATATATTCCAAGGTAACAGGTTATCTATCATATAGTCCAATGGAGTGCTGGTTTGTGCAGCTGTAGGCCTTATCTAGAGTGTTGGCTGTCTATTTAAATCTTGTCAGGATCCCTGTTTGAAACTTTGTGTATTGGGGCAGTTACTGAGATCTGCCTGTGACATGCATAAGTGTAACTTCTGCAATAACCTCCCAACTCACTTTGAAATCTCTTAGCCTAAAATTATTTTGAATTTAATATTTTCTTCTTTTGGTCTATGACTTTTCCAAATATATATATCACTGGTACAGTTTAAGTACTAGTCTCTCAGTGCCAGAGAGGCTGATACCCAGGAGTCATGTTCCATGAAGGAGGAATACTGTGAGTTTATTTTCTGAGGTTGACTTAAAAAAAGGCCACATTTGAGTAACAAAGAGATTTTTAGGAGGTAACTCTGATGCAATAGATAATATTACACTGTTATAATTTTACAAGAATAAGGTTCATAATTAAAAGCATTACTATTGAGGTTATGGCATTGTGGGATGCAGACTCCCTCCCCAAGTGCTCAGCATGTAGCTGTCTGTGTGACTTAGGCATAAAGTTAAAGATTAACATCCTTTCTCAGAGGAAAGAAACTATATAGATATTATCATAAACTATAATCTTCCCAAAGCAGTCAATCATTGGTAAATTTTCTTCCTATGAGCATATTGAAAGCATCATCAAAACCCATGTGGATTCCTTGAACACACAAGGGGTGAGGCAACATGGCATCCAAGTGGGTGTACCCTTGTCACTGCCTGCAAAAAAACCCAGATGAGTGGGAACAGAATCCTGGACAAGTGACCTGTTTGGGAATCCACAGAGCAGGTTTCTGGACATCAGCCTGGAGAGAGTGTGACAAAAGGAGGGCTTGCTCAAGGCAAAACTGGGGCAGGGGATGGTCTGGCACTTTTTCTGAAAGCTGTAGGAAAGCAACACCCTTCTCCTAGGGCAGCTAGCCACAGCATTCCCTGAACACTGCTGTTCACACAGGGGCATTCCCAAGACCCTTGTTCCCCAAACCCATGATCACCAAATCCACATTTCCTGAACCTCACTTTCCCCATATCCTGCATTCCTGAATCCAAATTCCCTGAACCCTTATTTCCTGAACCAAGAGCTTCCAAAACTATGGCATTCGTGAGCTCAATGGTCTTGGACAAACGCCAAAAGTGGGAGGTTTCCGGTGAGGGGTGTAGTGGCACCTAAGGAGTGTGGATGTAATTGTCTCATCCCACCATTTTTAGCTTTGAGAAGCATGCCAGCTGGCTTGGGGAGAGGCTAGGAAGAGAGAAGAAGAGAATCTCCTGAGGCAGCCCAGTTTGCCTAAATGCCCTGTGATAGAGAAAATTGGTATGGGAGAAGGTGGAGTCAGACAATTACCTAGTCCTGTGAAACACACCTAAGGGAGGGAGAGAGAAGGACATGCTTAGTAGCCTTCCAAGAGCATATTTAGGGTTCCCCTCAAGGTGTCGATGCTAGCTCTCCAAGAGACCAAGAGTTTTTATTTTCAGTTGTGCATTGGTTCACCAGGGTCCCATTTGAATCTTGGGGGAGTGACCTCATCTGGTCTTCCTGCTGCCCTGGGAGAGAGAGTATTGATGAAGGGAAAAATGGGGAGGGGCAGATTCCTAAGCAGTTTGTACAATTGTAAAGAGGACTCTGTGCTTTAGGGCTTGTCTGGGTTTTTCGTTTGTTTGTTTGTTTCCTTGTCCTTGCACAGCCCTATTCTTTTTTTTTTCTTTCTTTTTTTTCTATTAGGTGCTGCAAGCAGTGTTTATTCCTTGCTTGACATCATCATCCCTGATTTTCTCTTTTCTGTATGTGCTGTTTTTGACTACCAACACTATCCCATTTCCTTTACATTTTTCTGTCTTCCTTCTTCTGTTGTTGGTCTTACATTCCACCTCTCTTGGTTTGCCCCGCAATTTTTCTGACTTTTTATTTCTAACACCTCTATTCTGTTTTCTATCTTTTATTAACTTTCTATGTCATTGTCCTTTCCTTTCTCATTCCCTCTCTCCTATTCACACTGTCCTTTTAAATCATACCATATTCTTCTCCATATTCAGGTTCCCATCTCATTGTAAATGCTCCACTATTCATTGTTATAACTCTACACAGCTTACATGTGTTTAATATTCATTCTCTTAGGTATTAACATTGTTCTTCTCTAGCATATACTACCAATACTGATTTTTTTTTATACTTTTCTTTTCTTACCTCTTTTTTTTTCCCTGGTCATAATAATTATCCTTCAAGGGAACTTAGACAACAACAAAGAAATAGAACAAAAATTTAAAAAGTTTCAAAGAGAAGACTTAACACACACACACACAAACTGCACCTAAATAAATCTCAAGGCAAGAATGAGAAGCTAACCAATGGAGCAAACTCATCAATATAAAATAATGACCAGACAGTAAAAAAAAATTACAAGCCATACCAATAATCATGAAGACATAGCCCAATCCAATGAACAAACTAAAAACCAGGAAGAGGAAGAGAACATCAAACATCCAATCAAAGTTCTCCATACAAAATCTTGGACCAACTTAATGAAGTGAAGGAAGAGATTAAGGATATTAAGAAAGCACTTAGGCAGCAAACAGAAAAAATTAACATACACAAAAATATAATGGCTATGATGGTGATAAATGGCACAATCCAAAAAAAAAAAATAATAATAAGAAGAAGAAATACACCCTCAGCAAAAAAATGGCACATTTGAAGATGCAGAGAAAAGAATCAGTGATATGAAAGACAGCATATCTGAAAATAAAGAGGTAAAAGAATTGATTGACAAAAAGATAGAAGAAATCCAGCAAGGAGTCAGGGATCTGAATGACAATGCAAAAACAGAAACATAGGCATTGTAGGCATCCCAGAAGGAGAAGAGAGGATAAAGGGGACAGAAGGGGTGTTGGAGGAAATGATGGCTGAAAATGTCCAAAACCTATTGAGAGAGAGGGATGTACATGTCCAGGAAGTGCAAATTACCCCAAAGAGCATAAACCCCAACAGGCTTACCCCAAGACATATACTTGTCAAATTATCCATTACACATGACAAAGAGAAAATAGTGAAGATGGCAAGAGAAAAGAGAATCATCACATACAAGGGAAGCTCAATAAGATTGTGTTGATTTCTCATCTGAAATCATGGAGGCAAGAAGGCAGTGGTATGGCATAGTCAAGGTTCTAAAAGAAAAAAAGAATTCCAGCGAAGAATACTCTATCCAGCAAAGTTGGCAATCAAAAATGATGGAGAGTTCAAAATATTTACAGATAAACAGAAACTAAAAGATTATGCCAATAAGAAACCTGCCCTTCAAGAAATATGAAAAGGAGTTCAGCAGGAGGAAAGACAAGACAGGAGAGTTGGAGGAGAGAGTAAGAACAACTGAAAAGACAAAATAAGAAATAAAAACAACTGGGACCTGCACAAATCCAAAGAAAATATGGCAAATGTAATTAATTCCTTGTGAGTCATAACAATGAATTTTAATGGATTAAACCTACTTGTCAAGAGACACAGATTGGCTGAATGGATAAGGAAATATGCTGTCTACAAGAAATATGCTGTCTACAAGAAACCCCTCTTTGACCCAGGGATTCAAGAAGGTTGAAATTGAATGGCTGGAAAACATTCTTACATGCAAACAATAACAACAACAAAAAAAAGAGTGGCTATATTAATATTGGACAAAATAGACTTTAAAGGCAAAATTATTGTGAGAGACAACCATGGACATTACATTTTACTAAAATGGGTTATCTTTCAAGAGGAAAGAATAATCATAAATATTTATGCTCCTAAGGATGGTGCTTCCAAATACATTTAGCATACACTGGAAAAACTAAGTGAAGGAATAGATGCCTCTAAAATTATATTGGCAGACTTTCCTACACCATGATGACCATTGGGCAGAACATCTCAACAGAGAAGCAATAAAGAAACAAAGACTTGGAACAATGTATTACAGGATCCGGATCTAATGGATATATATACACAACATTACACCCAGATGCAGCAGGGTATATATGCTTCTCAAGTGTACATAGATCATTCTCCAAGATAGATCACATGCTAGGCCACAGAGAAAGTCTCAATGAATTCAGATTGATTGAAATCACAAAAAATAATTTCTCTGACAACAGTGGAATGAAGTGGAAGTTTGCAAGGACCAGAGAACCAGATTAGGCACAAAGGTGGAAATTAAACAACACACTCTTAGACAAACAGTGTGGCAAGGAGTCCCAAAACATATCAGTAACTACCTTGAAACCAGTGAAAATGACAACACAACATATCAATACTTAAGGGATGCAACAAAAGCTATATAGAGAGTGAAAATCATAGCCATAAAGAAATCGATGATCTCAACAAACAAATCTCAAGTGTAGAGCTAGAATTAATCATTATAAACCACCCAAAAAAAAAAAGAAGAGTTCTGGACCAGATGGGTTCACAGGTGAATTCTGCCAAACATTCAAGACAGAACTAATACTAATCTTGTTTAAACTCTTTCAAAAAAATCAAACTAGAAGGAACATTTGCCTAATGCATTTAACGTTAACCTAATGCCAAAACCAAACAAAGACACCACAAGAATGGAAAATTGCAGACCAATCTCTCTAATGAACCTTGATGTGAAAATCCTCAACAAAATACTGACCAATCATATACAACAACACTCCAAATGAATTATACACCATGACTAATTGGGTTTCATCCCTGGTATGCAAGAAAAGTTCAACATAAGAAAATCATTCAATGTAATACACCACACAAACTGATCAAGGGGGAAAATCACATGATCATATTGATAGATGCAGAAAAGGCATTTGATAAAATACAGCACACTTTCTTAATAAAAACACTGCAAAAAATAGGAATAGAAGGGAATTTTTGAACATAATAAAGGGTATATATGAAAAAACCCCATCTAATATCATCAATAGTGAAATCCTAAAATCTTTCCTCTAAGATTAGGAACAAGAACAAAGAACAGGGATGCCCACTATCACCCCTATTGTTTAACATTGTGTTAGAAGTACTTGCTCATGACCTGAGGAAAGTAACAAATATAAAACACATCCTATTGGAAAGGAAGAATTCAAAATTAAACTATTTGCAGAAGAGATCATCCTACATAGAAAGTCCTGCAAAATCTGTAACCACGCTATTAGAACATATAAACAAATTCAGTAAAGTCACAGATTATAAGATCAATACACAAATATCAGTTCTAATTCTGTACACCAATAATGAGCAACCTGATGAAGAAATCAAGTGTTGGAAACTGAGGCACAGTGGCCTCTCAAGAAGAGACATGCTGTCTCCATGACTACACTTGCAATCTAAGGAATGTGGTAATTAAGAGTTCCCAGTAAACAGGTTGAAGCTGTGAAAGACTGAAAGAAAAGATGAGCAGATAACATTTGTGTAGTAAATAAAACACTTAAACTTTGTACCTTGAGATAAGATTTTTTAAATTCCTTAGACTATGAGTAATGTTGATGGTTAACTGCATGTTCCTGCTTCTACCCATGTGGACTGGGGTATATATAGAGCCCCTTGTGAAAAATAAAGTTGTCTGAGGAGTCATTACTCACAGACCCCCTGATCCCAGCTCTCTGTTTCTCTTTGTTTCCTTCTCCCTTTTCTCTTTCTTTCATTCCCGATACTCTTCAGGTCCAAATCTCCAACATCTGGCACCCAACATGGGGCCCAAGGAAGTTAGCTAGTCTTCCAAATCAGTACCAGAACCACAGAAAAGACCTCATCGAGGGTCATGTAATGTCCAAAGCAGAGTGACTCGAGTCTTCCTTTAAGTAAGTAACATTTTCCATGAAGTCATCAGGGTAATGGGTAATCAAGCTGAATGTGTGGAAGAACATTCTCAAGTGTTAAAAAACTTATTGAAAGCTAGTGGGGTGCCTGTAAAAGGTTGTGAGTTAAAAGAATTTTTGCTTTAATACAAAAGCATTGTGGTTGGTTTCAGCCTTGGGACATAGTGTCTTAAATTTAAAACAGTGGAAATGTGTAACAAAGGCTTTAAGAAGAGCATACCAGAAAGGGGAATCCATCCCTTTATCTGCGAGGACTTTGTGCCAGCAAATTGTTGCCACCTTAGATCCTTTACAATAAGATGAAGATGAGGAAGAAGAAATTATTCTATTTTCAAAACCCATAGACAAAAAGAAAATGGAGGGCCTTTTGAAAGAACTAAATACTGAGCCAAAAGGTGGAGGAGAATCTCTTGGCTTTATGCCTAATCCCAGTACTAATCCTTTTATAGATAAAAAAGACAACTGCCTGCATAGAGGACTTGGCTCTGTTACACTGAGACAGGATTCAGAGATGCAAAATTTAACATAGGTGCCATTGCAATAAAGGACATTACTATTCCCGTAACCTGGCTTACAGAAACACCAGTGTGGGTTGATCAATGGCCCCTACCTGTGGAAAAACTCAATGCCCTTCATAGTTTAGTAAAAAGAACAATTATCTCAGAAACATATTGAGCCAGCAAATAGTCCTTGGAATTTTCCAGTGTTTGTAGTAAAAAAGAAATCTGGAAAATGGCAAATGGTAACTGATTTAAGAGGAGTTAATAAGGTTATGAGACCTATGGGGACACTGCAACCAGGGGTTCCACAGCCCTCTATGATTCCTAAGAATTAGTCTTTGATTATTATAGATTTGAAAGATTGTTTCTTTACTATTCCTTTGCATCCTTCTGATAAAGAGAAATGTGCATTTTCTGCTCCTGCTATAAATAATCAATTCCCTATGCAGAGATATCAGTGGTGTGTGCTGCCTCAGGGCATGATGAACAGTCCTACTATGTGTCAATTATTCATTCATCAGCCTCTACAGGGTCTAAGAAAAAGGCTTCCAAAGCTATGATTATTCATTACATCGATGATATATTATTTGCACATTCTTCAGATGACAAGTTACAGCAATTGTTTCAGTATGCTGGAAAGGTGTTTCCTGAGTATGGGTTACAGATTGTGCCTGAAAAAGTTCAGCATCATGCCCCCTATTGTTATCTAGCTTTGCAGTTGGCAAATGGATGCATATGCCCACAGAAAATAGAATTGAGATGTGATAAATTAAAAACCTTAAATGACTTTCAAAAACTTCTGGGGGATATTAATTGGATTTGTCCTACTCTAGGCATTCCTAACTACATGTTGCAGCACCTATTTCAACCTTTAGAAGGAGAGCCTGCCCACTTAAGCCTGAGGAAATTATCCTCAGAGGCAGAAAAGGAATTAAATCTCATTGAAGAATGAATTTCACAGGGACAATTGACTCAAATAGACTCAAATAGACTGACAAAACCATAGACTTGGTGATTGTTTCTACCCCACAATCTCCTACCGCCCTGTTCTGGCAAGATGGCATATTAGAATGGGTATTTATCCCCAATAATAAACAAAAAAGATTGCAAACATATTTACAAAAACTTATTTCTATTATTGCTAAAGGACAATTATGACTCATGTAACTTAAAGGGACTGATCCTGATTGAAAAATATGTAGTCTGTCTAATGATGAAATTAAACATCTTTATGCTACAAATACACACTGGCAAGTTGCTATTAGCAATTTTCAGGTAATTATTGATAATCATTACCCCACTTCTAAGCTGTTAACATTCTTATGAAGAACAACTTGGATTTTAGCAAAAATAAGTCATTTCCAATTGAAAGTGCACTTACCATTTTCACAGATGGTAGCAGCAATGGTAAAGTGGCTTATGTCACTCCTTTTACAGAAAAGGTTTGGCAAACACAACATACTTCTGCACAACGTACAGAATTATTAGCTGTTCTAATGGTCCTAAAAACTTTTAAATAGCCTCTCAATATTATTTCTGACTCTGAGTATGTTTGCTTAACTGTTGCTCAAATTGAAACTGCTAATATCTCTGTAACTGATGAGCTTTCTCAAATGTTACTGCAAGCACTTGCAGGCACTCATTCATCAATGAGTAAATTCTCTGTACATTACCCATATTTGATCACATTCTACTTTACCTGGCCCCTTATCCACACATAATGCACAAGAGATATTCTGGTAGGGTCTATACGGATGCTGCCAAATATCATGCTCTAATTCATATCAGTACTAAGGGATTGTGACATAAATTTCCATCTTTAACAAAATTACAAGCACAAGATATTATAAAACATCGTTCTACCTGCGGCCCTCTCATGTCAGCACCATTTGCTAAAGGCAGTAATCCCTGAGAGCTGGCTCCAAATCAGATCTGGCAAATGGATGTCACATATGTTCCAACTTTTGGTAAATTGCAATACGTTCATGTTTGTATTGATACTTTTTCTCACTTTGTCTGGGCTACAGCGCACAGTGGGGAAAGGTTTTGTCATGTTCATTCACATTTGTGGTCTGCATTTGCAGTTATGCGATGCCCTGCAGAAAATAAAACTGATAATGGCCCAGCTTATTCTGGCAAACAGTTTGCAACATTTTGCTCTAAATATTTCATTGCTCATGTCACAGGAATTCCTTATAATCGTACAGGTCAAACCATAGTTGAGTGGTCACATCATACCCTTAAGCAAATATTATTAAAACAAAAAGGGGGAGATGATGGCATTATAGTACCAAAGGACCAATTGGCAAAAGCTTTATTCACTTTAAATTTCCTTAATGTATATGATTCAATAACACCTGCTGAATGGCATCATGCATTGAATAAGAATAAAGAAAAGGTATTGTGTGACTCAGATAATATCAGCCAATATGTTGGAAAGATGTACAAATTAACACTTGGCAAAAGGGAAAGGTTAAAGTATGGGGCTGAGGATATGCGCTTGTCATTACAGAAGATGGGGAACGAATTTGGCTGCCAGCTCAATGGATTAAACTGTGGATAGAGAAGAAAGAATTTTGACAATGATTTCTCCTCTTCTGGTCAGTTAATGGTAACTCTGGGTCATGCAGGTGAAAATCACACTTATTGGGCATATATTCCTAACCCACCTCTAGTATGTGCTTTAACATGGAGAGACCCATCATTTCCTATATTTTTGAATAAAACACATGTGTTTTCTGGGCCTATAGATGACAGACTACCCTTAAAACCTGATGAAGAAGGGAAAGAAATATATAATCTTATCCTTCCTTTTGATCATAAACCATTATGTATTGGAAAAGGTCCCCCTTGCATGCAAACAAAAAATCAGACTATGGTTATCATGAAAAATAATGGTATAAAATTATTAATAACTTTGTTTCCTTCATATAATTCTTCAGTAACTAAAAACCAAATTATATTTGTCCACCTCAAAAACCTGAAAAGAAAAAGGGATGTCAGGAATGCCATATAGAAAGAAGATCTGTCATCTTTAATGACTTCTATGGAATAGTGTGGGAAAGTGCTCCTATGGAGACCCCCAAAAAATATAATGGCAGATTTATATGGTATGGACTTAACAACAAGGGTCAATGAGTTAGTAATATGCAATATCCTTTTTCAAAACCTCTATTCTTGGGTGAACATGTGGTATATACTAACAATTTTATTATTTGGAAATGTAAAGGGAAATGGTTACCAACCCCTTGGATTAATGACACCTATAATCTTAATATACATAAAAACTTGTGGAAAGTATTTCTTGGAATTGCCCCTACTTATGAGTGGATTGGTAATTACAATCAAACAGGTCAATATCTACAATTAAATCAAACCTATCAATTGAAAGCATGTGTCAGGGATCCTTTCATATTCAGTACTGGAAAAGTAACCATAAAAGATAATGCCTTGTATTATAAGAATGATGCCTTGTATACATGTCTGTCAGACAATGTGTTGCAGGATGGAGACACTGTCACAATAGCTGGAAGACAATGAGGTATATGGATTCCTGTCCAAATGAACTGAATATGGCAGTCATCACTTGAAAGTCAGCAACTGCTCCATATAGTGCAAGAAATCATAAAATGAACAAAAATGTATTGGACTCCTAATAATTAGTATAATAGGACTAATTGGAATCATCACAGCTGCTGCCACCACTGCTGTCGCCTTGCATGAGACTGTTCAGACTCAACAGAACATACATGATTGGCATAAAAATGCTAGTGATTTGTGGCATTGCCAAGAGCACATTGATGAACAGTTAAATAATCAGACTAACGATTTAGAATTGGCTGTTTTGCATATTGGAGATCAATTGTATAATTTAAACTTAAGGGGATTGAAATTGATTGGAATGAAAGTAATTTCTGTATAACTCCACTTACATATAATACATCTGATATAGAATGGAAAAAATTAAGAATCACTTATTAGGCCATAAAAGTAATATCTCTCTGGAAATAATGGAATTACAAGGAAAAATATTAGAAATGTCTCAAAATCAAATTCATGTAGCCAATGATAAGGATATTTTCTCAGATATGATTTCACATATTACAAAATTTAACCCCGCTAATTGGTGGAAATCACAGCATTTCCGGTCAGCTTTAGGAATAGGGTTAATCATATTTGTTCTGTTGCTCATGATTCTCGCCTGTGCTGGACAGTGTTTTGAAGAAAATTGCAAAGCGTAACAGCCATGGGACATGCGAATAGTCTGGTGCTAGCAAAAGCACTTCAATAATTTCCCCAAGTCAAAGAGCTTGGCTGGTAGTCAATGATGGGTAAGACTCTCAGAGAAGGACAACCTAAGTCAGGCACCATCACCTCAACAAAAACAAAAAGGGGGAGATGTTGGAAACTGAGACACAGTGGCCTCTCAAGGAGAGACATACTGTCTCCATGGCTACACTTGCAATCTAGGGAATGTGGTAATTAAGAGTTCCCAGCAAACAGGATGAAGCTGTGAAAGGCTGAAAGAAAAGATGAGCAGATAACATTTGTGTAGTAAATAAAACACTTAAACTTTGTACCTTGAGATAAGATTTTTTAAATTCCTTAGACTATGAGTAATGTTGATGGTTAACTGCATGTTGCTACTTCTACCCATGTGGACTGAGGTATATATAGAGCCCTTTGTGAACAATAAAGTTGTCTGAGGAGTCATTACTCTCAGGCCCCCTGATCCCAGCTCTTTCGTTCTTTCTCTTTGTTTCCTTCTCCCTTTTCTCTTTCTTTCATTCCCGATAACCTTTGGGTCCAAATCTCCAACAATCAAGAAAAAATACCATTTACAATAGTAAATTAAAATATCAAATACTTAGGAGTATATTTACTTAAAGTTGTAAAAGGCTTATACACAGAAAACTATACAACACTGTTAAAGTAAATCAAAGACCTATATAAATGGAAGAATATTCCCTATTCATGGATAGGAAGACTAAATATCATTAAGATGTCTATCCTACCAAAACTGATCTACAGGTTTAATGCAACCCCAATACAAGATTTTTGAAAAAGATTTATTTATTTATTTGTTTCTCTCCCCTTCCTCGCCACCCCGGTTGTTTGTTCTCTGTGTCTATTTGCTGCATCTTCTTTGTCCACTTCTGTTGTTGTCAGTGGCATGGGAATCTGTGTTTCTTTTTGTTGCATCATCTTGTTGTGTCAGCACTCCATGTATGCAGTGCCAATTCTGGGCAGGCTGCACTTTCTTTCACTCTGGGTGGCTCTCCTTATGTAGCACACTCCTTGCACTTGGGGCTCCAAGGTGTCCTATGTGGGGGACACCCCTGCATGTCATGGCACACCTTGTGCACATCAACACTGCATATGGGCCAGTTCCACACAGATCAAGGAGGCCCAGGGTTTGAACTGCAGACCTCCTGTGTGGTAGACAGATGCTCTAACCACTGGGCAAAGTCTGCCACCCCCAAATACAAGAGTAATGCAGCATTTTTTAATGAACTAGAAAAATTAAATATGAAATTTAATTGGAAAAGAAAGAGGTCCTATATAGCCAAAGACATATGAAAAAGAAAAATGAAATTGGAGTAATCCCAATACCTGACTTTAAAACATGCTAAAAAGCTAAAGTGGTCAAAACAGCATGGTATTGGCACAGGGGTAGACATTCCTTCAGCCCATGGAACTGAATTGAGAGTTCTAACATAGGTCCTTGCATATACAGTCATCTGATATTTGGCAAGACCACCAAGCCCACTCAACTGGGAGAATGGCTTCTTCAACAAATGGTGCTTGGAGAACTGGATATCCATATACAAAGAATGAAAGAGGATTACCAACTTGCATAGTATACAAAAATCAAATCAGGATGGATTAAAGACCTAAATATAAGAGCCAAGATCATAAAGACCTTGGAAAACAAGGTAGGGAAGCATCTACTTGACCTTGTAATTGAAATGGCTTCATGAACTTCACACCCAAAGTATGAGTTGCAAAATAAAAAATAGATAAAGGTACCACCTCAAAATTAAAACCTTTTACACCTCAGAGGTGTTTATCAAGAAAGTGAAAAGAGAGCCAACACAATGGGAGAAAATATTTGGTAGCCATATATCTCATAGGAGATTAATATCCAGCATATATAAAGAAAACCTTTATCTTGAAGATAAAAAGTCAAACAACCCATTTAAAAATGGACAAGAGATTTGAACAGATGCTTCTCCGAAGAAGAACGCGACTAAAAAGTACATAAAAAGAAGCTCAACACCACTAGCTATTAGGGAAATGCAAATCAAAACTACAATGAGATACCATATTACACTCACTAGACTGATGGTTATTAAAACAATGTAAAACAAAAGTGCTGGAGAGCATGTGGAGGAATGGGAACCCTCATTCACTGCTGGTAGGAATGCAGAAGGACCCAGCATTCTGAAGGACATTTGGTGGTTGTTAAAAAAAACTAGCTATAGATTTGCCATATAATCCAGCAATTCCGCTGCTGGTTATATATCCAGAAGAACTGAAAACAAGGACAAAAACAGATATAGGCACATCAATATTCATAGCAGCGTTATTCACTATTACCAGAATTTGGAATTGATCCAAATGCCCATCAACAGATCATGGATAAACAAAATATGGTGTGTACTTACTATGGAATACTACTCAGTTTTAGGAATGGAATTCTATAATCACACGGGATAACATGGATGAATCTTGAGGAATTTATGTTGAGTGAAGTAAGCCAGGTATTGAAGGACAAATACTGCATGACTTCTCTGATATGAATTTAGCAAATCAAACTGTCTCAGAGAGATAGAGACTGGATGACAGGTTTACAGGAATTTGGGGGGGAAGAGGAAGGATAGGAGCTGATGTCTACATGGGTGAAATCTATGATAAAATGGAGTTAAGTAGTTGAGCAGAGAAGGGATAAGAAGGGTGTACAGGGATAATATTTGGTGGGGCTTTACAGGCATAAGGGAGGTTAGGGTTGGGAGGATGGGTCAGATGGTCCATGGAACTGGACATGCATTTGGGGAGATCAGGTGAACATGAGAGATTGCCAGGTATGTGATTGAAACTGTAACATTGGGAAAACTCTTTAGAAAATATAATAAGAAATGATTACCTTTTTAAGGTGTTTGATGGGGCATCTGGTATAGTCTGCTCCTGGGGCAGGCTTCTAGGGAGTTTGTGAGTGCCCATCATGTCATAGTATGTTCTTTCATTGGATGGAGATCCATACAAGGAGCAGAAAGGTATTGTACCCTCATCCTGGGAGGGCCTGATGTTCTCAGATAAAAGGAAGGGTATCTCTTGAAAGCATTGATGGCTTCCAGTTAGGGAGGAGGACCAGTGTGTCAAGCCCTCAGCATTGCTGCAAGTATCTATGAATCTGGCCTTTGAAGCAGTGAAGCTTTGTTTTCACTGTAGTACCTGAAGGGAGGGAGAGGGGAATAGAATAGTTGGAAGAAGGGGTAACTGGAGAGCAATGAAAGTGTTCCACAAAATCATGCAATGATTGATACAAGCCATGTTAAATTTCACAAAAAAAATTACAAAAGCATATAGTCTAAAATGTAAACCATAATGTCCCCCAAATTTTAAAATTGTACAGTCTAAAATATAAACCATACTGTAAACCAAAATGGAACCATGCTATAGCTATGTTTTAAAATCTGTACACCAGTTGTAACAAATATAACACCCACATGTAAAAAAAGATCATTGCTGAGTGAGGAAGAAAAGTTTGATATTGGGTATATGGGTGTCCCCTATATTGTATATATGTAGGAGTTTGATTTAATTGATGAATTACAAAAAGAAATATTGGATTATGCTTGTAACCTGATCTGTAACTGGCCATGATTGAGGTATGATTAAGGCTTTGATTGGGCCATGCAACAGGTCACTGAGTCCCCACCAACAGATAAAAGGCATGGCAAAGGACAGAGTTGGATCTTTTTATGTGAGGGTTTTTGATGTTGAAGTTTGATGCCGAAGCCTTAAGTTGGAGCCCTGGGAAGTAAGCTCACAGAGGAAAGAGCAGCCAGGTCAAAGAAGAGAGGAATGCTGAGCCCAAGAGGAAGAAAGGAACCTTGAACCCAGAGAGAAGCAAGACCCTGATGAAAAAGGGTGTTGATGTAGGAAGAGTTCAGTTGGGTAGGATTGGGGTATAAGGGAAGTTCTTATCTTTTTTAATGTAACATTTTTAAAAATCTAAGTATGTTTTTAAAAAGAAAATCAATAAACATGCCAGGAACTCCAAAAATGCACACACACAAAAACATACACAAATACCATGTGTATGTTTCATGTGATCCAAGTAAGAAATATGTTCTTATACTATGAAATATCCTTGTTTTTAAACCCCCTATTATATCACCTCATTTTCTCACCTCTGCAGAGTGCTCTCTTCATTCATTCTTTGTCCAGCTTCCATCAAAGAATCTCTCCTCTTCTTAAGTAACATTTAAACTTCCATCTGCTTCTGTACCTGGTGTGTTCTTTGTTCTAAAAAGCCACACAAACTCAAACCCTTCACAAATTGGATAGCAAAAATTGGTGAGTCAGCCAGGAGACCAAAGGAACACCAGCAGCAATAGGCATGAGCTTAGGGAAAGGAGAATCCATAAGGGAAATTCGAGGTTTGTCTATACCACCCGTGTGAGGAGGAATGGCTATCCTCCAGGATGAATAGGGACTGTAAAGAGAACATGGGGACACCCAAAAACCTATGGCAGTCATACTGGCTGTACTACAGCAGATATCAGAGCAGCTGCACTTAAAAAGGAAAAGGGGGATTGCCTGATGATAGCCCTTGTCAGAAGACCTGTGGATGGCAACTGAGGCAGAATTTGTGGCAAAGGCCTCTGTCCACTACTCTAGAAGGAAAGTTTAAGTAAGAGAGGAAAAAACACTAGCACAGGCACAGATTAAAGATTCCTTAGCTAATCACCTGTGCTTGTTGATCAGTTATATTGGAAAACTGTATAAACTGGAAGAGTTTAATGAGATGTTATTTTAACAATGGTTTATGTTTTAATCACATTTTGGTTTTTTTTTTAGATTAGATTTTTTTTAAAAATGAGGTCCCCATATACCCCACACCCCCTCACCCCACTCCTTCCCCCATAACAACAACCTCCTCCATCATCATGAGACATTCATTGCATTTGGTGAATACATCTCTGAACACCACTGCACCTCAGGGTCAATGGTTCACACCATAGCCCACACTCTCCAATATGAAATTCTCCTGCTTTCAGTTGTAGGCACTCTTGGCTCCCTGGGGGTGGTGGCTGACCTTCTTCACCTCATGTTAACAGAGTGGGGTAAGTCCAATAAACCACAGTGTAGGGGTTGCAAGTCTGTTGAGACTCAGGGCCTGGCTATCACATGGTCAGTCCAGAGAGTCAGGTCGCCTGGGTATATATTAAACCCCAGCACCAACTACAGTTCCAGTAAAAGTAACAAGAGAGGCTTGTCAAAAAAGATCACATCTGAATCCAGCTCCATTACACAGAAACACAAACTCCAAAGTGGAGCCAACTGACATGGCACTGAACTCCATCTGCATGACCATAGAACCTGTGGGTCTCTGTATCCCTGAGAAGAACCAAAACCTGGGGTTGTATCTACTTTATCTGTCTCTGGGACTCTGCTCAGGTGTGCATAAGGGCAACCCCTCTGATAACCAGGGAAAGGGGACAGAAGGGTGTGGGAGGAAATAATGACTGAAAACTTCCCAAATCTGATATTTTTTATAGTTTAGGGGAATATGTTATTTTGTCCTTTAGTTGTGGAAGATAGTTTTGCCAGTTGTAGAATTCTTGGTTCACATTTTATTTTTCTTTCAGCTCTTTAAATATGTTATCCTACTGTTTCTGGATTCCTCCATTTCTGATGAGAAATTGGCAATTATAACTCAATCAGAAAGGTTAGCCAGCTTGATATTGACTTTACTGAATGTATAAAAATATTAGATAGCAAATCAGCAAGGAAATAAAAGACTTGAATATCCCAAGTAGACATAAAAGACATTTATAGAACATACCACTGAACACCAGCATATTCTCATTCTTCTCAAGTTTACCTGGAATGCTCTCTAGGCTAAGCCATCTATTATTCCATACACATCTCAATTTTTAAAAAATGTAAATCATTATACTAGGTATATTTACAACTACAATGGAAAACCTTTGAAAATCAATAGCAAGGAAACTGAAAAATTCAACAATATGTAAAAATTAACACGTTAAAGCAATGAACCTAGAATAAATCCCAAAGGAGATTAGAAAATACATAAGAATAGTGATATAGTTCAATAAAATTGAATTGAAACTACAGGAAAAAAATCAATGTGCTTATGGATAATTGATTTTCAAGAAGGTTGTCAAGTCATTTAATTGGGAATAACAGTCTTTTCTATAAATGGTGCTACCAATCTAAATTAGACACATGCAAAGAATGAAGTAGGCTCTGCCTGAGTCAAAATTGCAAAGTAAGAAACTTGAGGATTCCATCTCCCCATTGAAGCTTTAAACAACCTAGAGTAGAAGAAACATGTTTTTCAAAACCCCAGAAAATAAAGAATTTCTGTAACAGGTTGAGTACTGAATCAAAAGAAAGACCATTTATGAGCAGTAAGACTGATGGCCTGGTTGGCAAGTTCTCATCCCATAACCATTTTGGCAAGAAAACAGCCAGTATTCCCATTAGGATCCTTGTTCCAGATGGAGCAAAGTAGCCCTCATGCACATAATGGGACCAAATTTGAAGGACTTGCTGTCCCAGAAGTTGTGTTGCATATGGAGTATTTGTAGGACATTCCAGTGGCTGCCTGTGGCAAGGGATTTCTGGCTGCAGGACAGATAGCACATTTATTGATTTGGTACAATTATCAATATCCAGTAAAACAAC
Source organism: Dasypus novemcinctus (assembly GCF_030445035.2). Taxonomy (NCBI): domain Eukaryota; kingdom Metazoa; phylum Chordata; class Mammalia; order Cingulata; family Dasypodidae; genus Dasypus; species Dasypus novemcinctus. The sequence goes on along the minus strand of NW_027261977.1, from coordinate 1,493,989 downwards.
ATTTTTATCTCCTCAAAGAGAAATTCTGCATCTATTCAATAGTAACCCCCTCTTCCTTAGGCCTTTTCCACCTTCAATCTAACATTTTCTCTTTGAAATTTGTTCTATGTTTTTCATAACTCAGTATCACACAACAATGTCTTTTTGTGCCAATCTTAATTCAACTTGATGTCTTGAAGGCTCACGCATATGCTAACAGGCTTCAGAATTTCATTCCCTTTAATTGCTGAATTACATTGTATTGTGGGTATACACTATGTATTGTTCATCCATCATTTATTGTATATCCATTCATCTGTAATGTAGACCTTTTGGTTGTGTCAATAATATTACCAGTAACTTTAATTTACTAACATTTGATCGATTACTTGGTTTTAATTACTTGGAGTATATAACAAGAAATTGGATCATCAGGTGATATATTAATCACATACTTAATTTTCTGAGGAAATGCTACACTGTTTAACACAGTTGCTGCACCATTTTATATTCGTACAAACAAACAATGAATGTCCTAATTTCTCCAAATCCTCTCCTACATTTCTAATTTTATGATTTTTTAATAATAGTACCTATTTCAGTGAGTGTGTAATGGTATGTCATTGTGCTTTTGATTTGCATGGATCTAATAGTTAATGATAATGAGCATATTTTTACATACAGTTTGGAATTTGTTCATCTCCTTTTTGAAATGTCTGTTAAAGTAGTTCGTCCATTTTTAAATGGGTTGTTTGTCTTCCTGTTGTTAAGTTGAGGATTTTTACATATTCTGGATATTAAATTCTTATGGACTGTGTGATTTCCCAATATATTCTCCCATTGAATAAGCTATGTTTTTACTTTTATGATAAAGTCCTGTGATGCACATGTATTTTAAATTTTGTTGAGGTCACATTTATTCATTTTTCCTTTTATTTGTCATTTTAATGTTTAGTTGAAGAAACCACTGCCTAAAACAAGGTCCTAAATAAGCTTTCTTATTCTTTCTTCTTCTGGGTTGATTGTTCTGGTTCTTATATTTTGGGTCTTCAAACAATTCTTATTTAATTTTTGTATATAGTGTAAGGAAGGGGTTCTTTTCCATTCCTTTTTACATGTATATCCAAGTACTATGTGTTGAAGGGACAACTCTCTATCAATTGAGTGGGTTTCCCAACCTTGTCCAAGTGAGATGACATAAAAGTAGGGATTGGTGTCTGAACAGTCAATTTATTCCTATGGACTATATATCTTTCCCTCTGCTTGTATGATGGTATTTTGATCACTATTTTCCTTTTTTTTAAATCTAAAAAGTTGTACCATCATGTGTAATGTACCGAATTCCCATACCACTCCACCACCACCTTGCATTATTGTGGAATATTTGTTACAATTCAAAAGAATATCCTCGAAACATTACTGCAAACTATAACCTATAGCTTACATGAGGTGCATTTTTTCCATAAACCACCCTATTATTGCCATCACGTTTTAGTAGTATACATTTGTTTTAGTTCATGTGGTAATGTTCTCATATATGTATTTTTAGCCAAAGTTCATCATCAACCATACGGTTCACTGTGTTATACAGCCTCCAGCCTGGAATAACCTATAATAACCTATCCAAAGTCTGCACTCAGTGGTGCCTAGTGTCATTATACAGAATTGTTTCAGTCATTACCTCAGTCAATTTTAGAGCATTTTCCTTACTCAATTAGAAAAAAATTCCCGTTCCATATTCCCTTACAGCTCTCTATGGTTGACTCAACATTGATATAGTACCTTTTTGCCATTGCTGCAAAAATATTACAATATTACTGCTACTCTAGTCCATAACTTACATTAATTGTATTTTTCCATGCAGTACCATATTCTTAACAACTTGTAATAGTGGCATGTATGTGTGCTATTTCATAGAAGAACATTCTTGGACTTGCGCTATTAACCAAAATTCTCATCCACCACTGCATTCACTGTGTTAGACAGTTCCTAGGTTACTCTCTAGTTTTCTTTTAATTGACATTTACATCCTTTGACTACCCTTTTAATCACAATCATATTTATAAATCAGCAGTGATAGTTATACTCATTGTACATTTACCCATTGTCACACATTTACAATCAACCTTATTAAAAATTCTACATACATTGTCAACTCACCTTTGTCAACCTTTATCTTATCTCCTAGTAACCTATATCCTAGATTTTAACTCCACAATTTTAATCCTTGCATTTAATTTATATTAATGAGACCATACATCATTTGTTCTTTAATGTCTGGTTTACTTAACTCAATATGATGTCCTTAAGATTTGTCCATATTATCATTGGTGTCCTGACTCCATTTCTTCTTACAGGTGAATAGTATTCCATCATATGCCTATATCACAATTCATTTACCCATTCATTGGTTGATGTACACTTGGTTTCCTTCAATTATTTAGCATTTGTGAATAATGTCACTATAAATATTGTTGTACTAATAGTTCACTACATGGCTTTCAGTTTTCCTGAATATAATCCTAATAGTGAGAAAGTTGGACCATATGGCAGTTCTGAATTTAGCTTCCTGAGGAACCACCAAACTCTTCCACAGAGGCTGCACCATTGTACATCCCAAGCAAGAACAAATGTTCCTATTTCTCCACATCCTCTCCAGCTTTCTCCACATCCTCTCCAGCACTAGAGTTCTCTGTTTCTTCAATAATGGTCATTCTATAAGTTGTGAAATAATAATTTTGTAGGTTTTTTCCCTATTTTTTTTTAATTTGAAAAGTTGTGAGTTAAGTAAACAATCATACAATTTACAGAATTCTCATCCTTTCCCCCACCACAAGCACCTTACATTGTTGTGACATTTTTGTTACAAATGATTAAAGAACAGCTTCAAAGTATTACCATCTCTACAGTTCATAGCTTATATTTGGTGTAGTTCCACACAAAATATCCTATTATAAATGCCATGTTTTCATATTGAATGTTTTTTATAGTTCTCCATGTTTTCATATTGAATGTTTTTTATAGTTCTTGGGAGACTGTTTCCATATTTTCACTCTTAACCTCAGGGTTCACTGCTTTGTACAGTACCCTGTATTGTACAATCCTTCCAAAGCATGTGTACACTCAGTGGCTTTCAGTACCATCACAGACTTTTCCTATTATTAACTAAGCCCATATCAGAATGTTTTCATTACTCCAAAAGAAAAAATCCTACACCATCTTATGCCCCTCATTATTGAACCTTAGCATTGCTATAGTACCTTCTTTACTTGTTTTGAAAAATATTGCAAAACAACTGTTAACTTTACTCTATACGTTACATTAGATGTATTTTTCACATGCATGTCCATTTTAACACCTTGAAATAGAAGAACACAATTTTATTTGTACTGTTAGTCACAACCATCATTCACCATTGAAGTCATATGTTACATAGTCCCCGGATTATCCTCTAGCTTCCATTCAATTGACGGTAACCTTCATAGACTAGCACTTTCAGCCAGAATCACATATGCACTTTATCTCATTGGATGTTTCTTTCTATTCCTATTTTTGGAGTGTTTTTCTGTAAAGAAAGGGTCTTATATTTTGTCAAATACCTTTATTGCCTCAATCAAAAGGATCATGTGATTTTTCTCCTTCAGTTATTTAATGTATTCAATTACACTGATTGATTTTCTTGTGATGAACCACCCTTGCAAGCCTGGGATAAAATCCACTTGATCGCTATGACCAGTACTTCTATTGTGCTGCTGGATTCTATTGGCAATAAATTGGGAAAGATTTTTGCACCTATGTTTATTTGGAAAATGGATATGTAATTTTCTTTTATCATAATATCTTTATCTGGCTTTGGCATTAGGATGATTGTTGGATTCCTAGATTGAGTTTGGTAGCATTATCTATATTTGAATTTTGGGAGAAGACTTAGAGCAAGATTGTATAAAATCATCTTTGAAAGTTTGCTAGGATTCATCTTTGAGGTCATTTGATCATTGGCCTTTTATTTTTTTGATATTTTTTATGACTTTCAGTCTGTTTACTTGTGAATTTTTTAAAGTCTTATTTATTATCTTCTAGAGTCAGTGTAGGTTGTTCATGCATCTCTGGGAACATGTCCATTTCACATTCACTGTATAGTTTGTTGGCATACATTTGTTTGTAGTACCCTTTTAGGTGTCTTTTACTTCTTTGGGGCGAGTAATAATGTCCTATCTCTCCTTTCTGTTTTTATTGATTTGTATCTTCTCTTGTCTTTTTGTTAGTCTAGCTAAAGATTTGTCAGTTTCTTTGATCTTTCAAAGACCCGACTATGATTTTGTTGATCATCTCTACTGTTGTTGCTGTTCTCAATTTCATTTATTTCTGCTTTAATTTTTATGTCTTTTCTTCTGCTTACTTTGATATTGGTCTTCCATTAATTTTTTGTAATCCTCCTGGTGTGTTGTAAGGTCTTTAATTTTATCTATATATTTCTTTTTAAATGTAGGCATTTAGCATAGTAAAGTTTCCTCTCAGCACTGCCGTTCCTAGATCCCACAAATTTTGCTATGTTGTCTTCCTCTTTTCATTCATCTTCATATACTTAATGATTTCTCTTGCAATTATTTCTTTGACCAACTTGTTATTTAAGACTGTGTTGTTTAACCTCCATACCACTGTGCATTTTCCAGTCCTCTACGAGTTACTGACTTCTGGCTTCATCAGAGAAAGTGCTTTGAGCAAGTCCAATATTTTCAAATTTATTGAACCCAGTTTTGTTACCCAACATAAAAATCCATGTGTATTTGATATAATGTGTGTACTGTTTTGGGGGTGGGGTACATTGTTCTGTAGATATCTGTTAGATGTAGTTTATTTATCAAATTACTCAATTTCTCTATATCTTTAGTGATATTCTGTCTTGATGTTCTATTTATTGATACAAACATTATATTGTAATCTCCCACTATGATTGTAGAGAAACCTCTTCATTTGGTCAGCGATTGTCTCATGAATTTTGACACTCTGGTTAGGTGCATAGATATATATGCACCTTTAAATAATATTTAAAGCCCTTCTTTGGCTCTTATAACAGCTTTGCATTTAAAGTCTATTTTGTCTGTTATTTTTTGTTTACTGTTGCAGGAAATAACTTTTTCAAGTCTTCCTCTTCCAAAGTATTTGTATCCTTTGGATCTAAGATAAGTTTCTTGTAGACAACATATAGATGGTTCATTTTTTAAACCAATTCTACTAGTATGCATATTCTGATTGGGGGTTTTAAGCCATTAACAATTTAATATTATTACTGTAAAAACAGTACTCTACCCATTTTTCTCATTTAATAATTTTTTTTAAAGTTTTAGATTACAGAAAAGTTTCATGAAAGTTTAGGGGATTCCCATATATTCCACTTCTACCCCTTCACATTTTTCCTTATTAATAACACCTTACATTAGTGTAGAACATTTGTTATAATTGATAAGCAAATATTGAAACATTGCTACTATTTAAAGTCTATAATTTACATTATGGTTTATAATTTGCACTGTACAATTTTATAGGTTTTGAGAAAATGTATAATAGCCTGCAACAATCATAGCAAGATAACACAGAACAATTCCAATACTCTCAAGCAGGCCCTATATTCAGCTTACTTTTCCCTTGCTCTCCTCTCAGAATGTCTGGTAAGCACTGTCTTTATATCAATGTTACAGGTTCTTCCATTACTACAATGATAATTCTACTTTGGTTTATGGTTGCAGTCTTCTCTTATATTTATTCATTCCTTCCTCTTGAGGATATTTTCTCCCATTAAGTAGGCTGCCTTTTCACTTTCTTGACAAACTCTTTTGAGGCATAATAATTTACATTTTGAAGAGGTCCTTTATATTTATGTTTTTTTCATTGCTTGTAATTTCAGTTTAAAATGTATGAAACCATTTCCTACTAAAAGATCACATAGATGCTTCCATATATTATCTTCTAGGAGCTGTCTAGTGTTGCTTCTTATATTGGGGTCTTTGATACATATGTAGTTAAGTTTTGTATAGGGCATGAGATGTTGATTCTTTTCCATTAGTTTGGGCACGAATATCCAATTCTCCAAATACCATTATTTGATGACACCATTCTGAATCAGTTAGTGGGCTTAGTGGCCTTGTTGAATATCAGTTGGCTATATATGTATGGGTCTATATCTGAACTCTCAATTTGGTTCCACTGGTCACTTTGTCTGTCTCTGTGCCAATATCATATAGTTTTGACTATAGCTTTATAGTATGCTTTAAGTCAGGTAGCATGTTTCCTCCAGTTTTGCTTTTCCTTTTAACATGCTTTGGCAAATTTGGTGGTGACTTACCCTTCCAAATAAATTTGATAATTGACTTATCTAGTTCAGTAAAATGTGCTATTGGAACTTTATTGGGATTGTGTTGAATGTGGAAATCATTTGCATAGGACAGACATCATACTGATATTTAGCCTTCCTATTCATTCACATGGAATATATTTCCATTTATTTTGATCTTGATTTCCTTTAGCAATGTAGTGTCATTTTCTATACACAAGTCCTTAACATCCTGAGTTAACTTTATTCTTTGATATATGATTATTTATTTGCTACTGTAAATGGAATTTTCTTCTTGATTTCCTACTCAGATTGCTCATTATTAGGGTACAGAAATAATACTGAATTTTGTTTGTTGATCTTGTTTCCTGACCATATTACCAAACTCATTTTTGAGTTCCAGAAGCTTTGTTGTAGATTTTTGGGACTTTCTAAGTATATAATTATGTCATCTGCAAGTACTGAGCATTTTACTTCTTCCTTTGGATTCACTTTTTTTGTGAATTTGGATTCACTTTTCTGCTTTTTCTTCCCAGAGTGCTTGAACAAGTACTTTTAATACAATGTTAAATAAGAGAGGTGGCAATGGGCATCCTTGATCTTAGAGGGAAAGCCTTCAGCATTTCACCATTAAGTATGAAGTGAAATGCTAAATGATATGCCCTTTAATATGTCGAGGAAATTTCCTTCTAAAACTGTCTTTTGATGTGCTTTTATCAAGAAAGGATGCTGTCTCTTGTAACTGCCTCTTTTGCATCGATAAAGATGATCTTGTGATTTTTTTTTCTGCAATCAATTATATGATTTATTACATTAATTGATTCTGTTGAACCACCCTTAAATACCTGGAATAAAATCTACTTGATCCTGGTACCTAATTCAATTGATGTGTTATTGAATATGATTAGCAAGTATTTTTTGAGGATATTTGCATCTATTTCATTAAAGATTGGTCTATAGTTTTCTTTCCTAGTAGCATCTTTATGTAGCTTTGTATTAGGGTGATGTTGACATCATAGATTGAATTAGATAGTGTTCCCTCCTCTTCAGCTTTTTGGAAGAGTTGGAGTAGGATTGGTATTAGTTCTTTCTGAAATGATTGGTAGAATTCATCTGTGAAGGCAACTCATCTTAGGCTCTTCTTATTTGGGACGTTTTTGGTGATTAATTCTATTTTGTTACTTGTGATTTGTCTGATGGGTTCATAAATTTCTTTTTTTATCAAAGTCAGCTGCTTGTATGTTTCTAGAAATTGGCCCATTTCATCTAAATTGTTCATCTTGTTGGCATTTAATTTTTCAAGTATGATACTCTATTTCTGTGGGATCAGTTGTGACATCCACTCTCTCATTTTTTACTTTATTTGCATCTTCTCACTTTTTTTCATGTTTGTCTAGGTAAATGTGTTTTCAATTTTATTAATCCTCTCAGAGAACCAGGTTTTTGTTTTGTTAATTCTCTCTACTTGTTTTTTATTCTCAGTTTCATTTATTTGGGTTCTAATCTTTGTTATTTCCTTTTTTCTTCTTGCTTTGTGATTAGTTTCTTGTTTTTCTAGTTGTGTAGTTAGGTCCTTGATATTAGCTCATTTTTATTTTCTCATCTCGGCATTTGGGGTATAAATTTCCCTTTCAGCACAGATTTACCTGCATACCATTAGTTTTGATATGTTTTGTTTTCATTTTCACTTTCTTTGAAGTAATTACTCTTTCTCTTTAATTTCCTTCTTGACCTACTGCTTATGTAAGAGTTTGCCTATTTCAGATCTCCATCCTTTTTTGATTTATAGCTGCATTCTATTGTGTTCAGAACAAGCTTTTTTGTATAATTTCAATCTTCCTAAATTCACTGAAGTTTTGTCTTATGAGCCATATGATCTATCATGGAGAATGATCCATGAGTATTCAAAAAAATGTATAATATTTTGGTTTGCAGTATAATCTTGTGTATAAGTAAATCAGGTCTAGTTTCTCTAACATATTATTCAAAGTATCTGATTTTTTATTAAGCTTCTGTCCAATGGTGATAATGGTGTATTGAGCTATGATTGTAGAGTCAACTATTTTTCATCTTAGCTTTCCCAGTAATTGCTTCATGTATTTTGGTGGCCCCTGGTTAGGTACATAAATATTTATGGTTGTTCTTTCTTCTTGGTTGAGTACACATTATATTAGTATATATTGGCTTGCTTTGTCTCTTACAACTGTTTTGCATTTAAAGTTTATTTTGTTCAATATTAGTACACATACTCCTGCCCATCTTTGGTTAATAATTGTATATAATATTCTTTTCTATTCTTTTATTTGCAACCTTCTTTTGTCCCTGATTCTAAGGTTAATTTCATGTAGAAAGAATATACATGTTCAGCCAAACTGAACTTTGTCTTTTTATTGAAGACATTAATCCATTAACATTCAATGCTATTATTACTATAAAGGCAGTACTTACTTTTGCCATTTTTTCTATAGGATTATATGTGTCATATTTTATTTTTATTTCTATTATCTGTTTAGCTAATCTTACCAATAATCTTCCTTTACCCACTGTAGCAGTTTGAGATTATTTTTGAATCCCTAAAAGATAGAGATATTGTTTATAAACTAATCTATTACTCTTGGTATGATACCCTTTGATTATATCAAATTCACTTGAGACGTCTCTGATTAGGTTGCCTGCTGTGATTGTTTTGAGGAACACAAAGAGGCTGTGAGTGAAAGGTTGGAATGATTTTACATACAAATAGTAACCAAAACAAGAAAAAAAAGACAAATATAATGATGCTATCACTTCCTGCAAGCTAAACCAACTAGTGTTTGAGACATCTGTATGAAGAAAACACTGTCAGCCTGGACTAAAGGAGACAGGGAGGAGAAGGATGGAAAGGAAAATGACTTTCAGAGGAATACTGGAAGCTGAGGTCTAGAATTAAGACATTTCCTTAGGCCATGAGAAGGACAACCTTCCCCCCACCACCACCCATGGGAATGGAGAGGGTGATTCTGCCTCAAAATTTGATGAAAGTAGATGTTCCAGCCCACCATTCAAAGAGTGTTTGACAAACAGTCTACAGAGAGGTTGTTGCAGATTCCCTGGTGGTTGGGGAGAGTTAAGTCACCACCCCACTTCTCTGATGTTGCTGGGCCTAATCCCTATAGGCAGGGGATTGGGGTCACTACCCTACTGCTTTGTGGGTTATGACCTCTTACTCATAGATTGGGAGAGTGAGGTGTCCACCCCACAGCTCTGAGCGGGTTGGACCTGTATGCCAGAGATTAGGGAGGATATTGACATCTCCTCACTCTAATAAGGGTGTTGAGACTGAACCCCAGAGATTGGGAAAAGAGTGATTATCACCCCAATATTATTGGAGGGTGATATCTGGAGCTCAGTCACCACCCAGATGCTTGATGAGGGTGGAAGAAAAAACATGGCCACTTGGCAAACCTGTAGAAAGGGTGGGCCATCATGAGGCCCCATGGAGTAGAAGAAACCATCATCTTATTATGACTCTCAGATTTTGTTTTTGTCTATTACTTCTACAGTGATTTCAGATGTACTGTCTTCTATGTCATTAAGTCTTTCCTCTACCTGGTGAAATCTGCTGTTATGTGCTTTTAGTGTATTTTTAAATTCTTGCATCATATTTTTCATCATCATCAGCTGTTATCTTTTTATGTATGTTTACAATTTCTTATGTAGGCCCTGCAGGTTTTCAAACTGTTAGGGATCTGGGATGCATATTTCCTTCCCAAATTATCCTTGTTGTAATGCAAATGTTTATTCTATATCTGTGCCCTATTTGTTTATTGGACGCATATAATTTGTCGAGCTTCACAGATCTAACACCTGAAGGTAATTATGATCCAAGAAAAACTATTCCTATAACTGATTTTGATGTGATTTTTAAATCAGTATTACCACTAAAATTATGCCCAGATTTTTGGAAAATTATAATAGCTTTTTGGGATTCAGTAGGTGGAGTATGGAAGTATGACATTATTTTGAATCCCAAAAAGAAACATATTATGTGTGTATATTAATCTATTAATATTTCTCTGGTTGTGATATCCTTTGATAATTTTAAACTCAGTTGAGTTGCATTTATTAGATTACCAGTTACAATGCATTGAAGACTTTTTGTTTTGTTTTGTTTTATTCTTCTTTATTTTCTTTTAATGTTACATTTAAAAAATATGAGGTCGCCATATATCCCACACCCACCTCACCCCATTCCTCCCACATCCACAACCTTTTCCATCATTGTGGCACATTCACTGTACCTGGAGAATACATTCGGGAGCACTGCTACACTACATGGGCAGTGGTCTACATAGTAGTTTACACTCTCCCAGGCCACCCAGTGGGTCATTGCAGGACACACAATGTCCATCATCTGTCCCTGCAGCACCACCCAGGACAATTCCAAATCCTGAAAATATCCCACATCATATATCTTCTTCCCTCTCCATCCTCAGCAGCTACCATGGACACTTTCTTCACATCAAAGTTACAATATCTTCCATTACTATTCACAATAGTTGCCCAGCAGAACACCAGTAAGTCCACTCTAATCCATACTCTATTCCTCCATCCTGTGGACCCTGGGATGGTTATGTCCAGTCCACCTCTGTATCAAGAGGGGGCTTAGACTCCACATGGATGATGTATGTAGTTCTCCTGATTGCAGTTATAAGCACTCTTATCTCCCTGGTTTGGTGTTTGACCTTCTTCACCTCCCTGTGAGTTCTCCAGGGTAAGTCCAATAAACCAGACTATAGGAGGTAGTGTCCTATCAGATATATGGTTACCAAATATTTTCTCCCATTGATTAGGCTCTCTTTTCACTTTCTTGGCAAACTCCTTTGAGGTGCAAAAGGCTTTAATTTTCAAGAAATCCCATTTATCTAAGTGTTCTTTTGCTGTTCATACATTGGGTGTGAAGTTCACAAAGCTGTTTCCTATTTCAAGGTCCTGTAGATGTTTCCCTATGTTGCTTTCTAAGGTCTTATAGTCTTGGCTCTTATATTTAGGTCTTATATCCATCTTGGGTTGATTTTTGTATAATGCACAAGTTGATAATCCTCTTTCAATCTTTTACATATGAATATCCAGTTCTTTAGGCTCCATTTGTTGAAGAGGCCATACTCTCCCAGTTGAGTGGGCTTGGTGGCCTTGTCAAATATCATATGACTATGTATAGGAGATCTGTATCAGAACTTTCAGTTCAGTTCCACTGGTCAGTATGTCTATCCTTGTGGCAATACCATGCCATTTTCACTACTGTAGCTTTGTAGAATGTTTTGAAGTCAAGTAGTGTGATTCCTACAATTTCATTTGTCTTTTTCAGTATGTCTTTGGCTCCTTGGGGCCTCTTTACTTTCCAAACAAAAGCCATGTTAGTTTTTCTATTTCATTAAAGACTGCTGTGCTGATTTTAATTTGGATTGCATTGAATCTGTAGACCAGTTTTGGTAGGATAGACATCTTAATAATATTTAGCCTTCCTATCCATGGACAGGGAATATTCTTCCATTTATTTAGGTCTTCTATGATTTTCTTAAGCAGTGTTGTGTAGTTTTCTGAGTATAAGTCTTTTATATCTTTAAATTTATTCCTAGTTATTTTTTTTAAATTTACTGTTGTAAATCGTATTTGTTTCTTGATTTCCTCCTCAGATTGCTCATTATTGGTGTACAGAAATACTACTGATTTTTGCACATTGATCTTATAACCTGCAACATTACTGAACTCATTTATAAGTTCTAGAAGCTTTGCTGTAGACTTCTCAGGATTTTCTATGTATAGGATCATATCACCTACAAAGAGTGAAATTTTGACTTCTTCTTTTCCAGTTTGGAAGACTTTTACATCTATGGTTCTTGCGTCAGTGATGGACCAAGTACTTCTAATTCAATGTTAAATAGAAGGGGTGTTAGTGGGCATCTTGTCTTGATCCTGATCATAAAGGGAAAGATTTTAGGATTTCAATATTGTAAATGATATTAGCTGTGGGTTTTTCATATATACCCTTATCATGTTCAGAAAGATTCTCTCTGGCAATGGACTTGGCCCAGTGGTTAGGGCATCTGTCTACCACATGGGAGGCCGATGGTTCAAACCCCAGGCCTCCTTGACCAGTGTGGAGCTGGATCATGCACAGTGCTGATGTGCAAGGAGTGCCCTGCCATGCAGGGGTGTCCCCTGCATAGGGGAGCCCCATGCACAAGTAGTGCAGCCCATAAGGAGAGCCACCCAGTGCGAAAGAAAGTGGTGCCACACACACGGAAAGCTCACACAACAAGATGATCCAACAAAGGGAAACACAGATTCCTGTGGCACTGACAACAACAGAAAGGGACAAAGAAGACCCAGCAAATAGACACAGAGAACAGAAAACTGGGGTGGGGGTGGGGGGGGGAGAGAAATAAATAAATAAATCTTTTTTAAAAAAAGACAGTTTCTTTTCCAATCTTTTGCAGTGTTTTTATTAAGAAAGAATGCTGTTTTTTGTCAAATGCTTTTTCTGCATCTATGGATATGATCGTGTGATTTTTTTCCTTCAATCTGTTTATGTGGCATATTACATTAATTGATTTTTGTATGTTGAACCATCCTTGCATAACAGGAATGAATCCCTCTTGGTCATGGTGTATAATTTGTTTAATGCATTGCTGAATACAATTAGAAAGTATTTTGTTAAGGATTTTCACATTTAGGTTCATTATAGAGATTGGTCTGTAATTTCTTGTAGTGTCTTTGGTATTATGTTAATGTTGGCATCATAGAATGAGTTAGGCAATGTTCCTTCTGTTTCAGTTTTTTTGGAAGAGTTTAAGAAAGACTGGCTTTTAGTTCTTTCTGGAATGTTTAGTAGAATTCACCTGTGAAGTCATATGGCCTAGGACACTTCTTTGCTGGGAGGTTTGTAATGATTGATTCTATCTTTTTTCTTGTGACTGTTTTGTTGAGACTGTCAATTTCTTCTTTCATCAATATAGGTTTCTTATGTGCTTCATGGATTTGTCCATTTCCTCTCAATTGTCCTTGTTGGAAAAAAGTTTTTGAAGTGTCTTCTTATGATAAACTTTAATTCTGTAGGGGTCATTGGTGATATCCCCTTTCTCATTTCTTATTTTGTGTATTTGCATCTTCTCTCTTTTTTCTTTGCTAGTCTACCTAAGGGTTTGTCAATTTTATTGATCTTCTCAAAGAACCACTTCTTTGTTTTGTTTATTTTTTCAAATGCTTTCTTATTTTTAATTTAATTTAGTTCTGCTGTAATCTTTGTTATTTCTTTCTTCTTCCTTTGGGTTTAATCTGTTGTTTTTTAATAATTCCTCCAAGTATGCATTTAGTTCTTCAAATTTAGGGCTTTCTTCTTTTTTGATATATGCATTTATGGATATAAATTTTTCTCTTATTACTGCTTTTGCTGCATCCCATAAGTTTGGTCATGTTGTATTATCATTTTCATTCATTTCAGGGTAGTTACTGATTTCTTTTGAGATTTCATACCTTGACCCACTGTTTTTCTAAGAGAGTTTTGTTTAACTTCCATATCTTGTTCACACATCTGGGTCTCTGGCCCTTGCATATTTCCAGCTTCATGTCACTGTGGTCAGAGAAATTATTTTGATCTTTCTGAATTCATCGAGAGTTTCTCTATGGCCTAGAATGTGGCCTATCTTGGAGAATGATCCATCTGCACTTGAGAAGAACATCCTGCTCTCTTCGGGTGTAATGTTTGGTATATTTCTACTAGGTCCAGCTCCTCTAATATATTGTTCCAAATCTATGTTTCTTTATTGATTCTCTTTTGAGATGTTCTGTCCAAAATTGATAGTGATATATTAAAGCCCCCCACTATAATTGTAGAGGCATCTATTCCTTTACTTAGTTTTTCCAGTGTTTGCCTCACATATTTGGAGGCATCCTTGTTAGGAGCATAAGTGTTTATGATTGTTCTTTCTTCTTGAACGATTATCCCTTTCATTAATATGTAGTGCGCATCTTTGTCATTCACAATAGTTTTGCATTCAAAGTCTACTTTGTCTGATAGTAATATAACACTCCAGCCCTTTTTTGCTTATTATTTGCCTCTAAGATTGTTTCCCAGCCACTCACTTTCAACCACCTTGCATCCCTGGGCCTAAGATGTGTTTCTTGTAGACAGCATATAGATGGATCTAATTTCCTTAGCCAATCTTCCAGTCAGATTATCTTGACATGTGAGTTTAATTCATTGTCATTCACTGTTATTAATTTCAAGGAATTACTTATATTAGACATATTTTGCTTGGATTTGTGTTTGTCATATTTTATTTGAATTTTTTCTTTTTGTCCTTTTAGTTGTTCTTACACTCTCCTCCAACTCTGTCTCTCATGTTTTGTTTTGTTTTTCCTCCTATTGAACTCCCTTTAGTATTTCTTGAAGGGCAAAATTCTTGTTGGCATACTCCCTTAGTTTCTGTTTATCTGCAAAAATTTTTAACTTTCCATCATTTTTGAATGCTAGTTTAGCTGGATAGCATATTCTTGGTTGGAATTTTTTCTTTTATTATCAAGACTATGTCAGACCACTATCTTCTTACCTCCATGATTTCAGATCAGAAATCAGCCCCTTTGTATGTGATGGTTCTCTTTTCTCTTGCTGCTGTTAGTATTTTCTCTTTGTCTTGAGCATTGGATAATTGGACAAGTATATGTGTTGGGGTAGGTCTGTTGGGATTTATGCTACTTGGGGTTTGTTGTGCTTCCTAGATGTGAACATCCATCTCCTGCCATAGGTCTGGGAAAAGTTTTCAGCCATTATTTCCTCAAATACCCTTCTGTTCCCTTTCTCTTCTCTTCCCTAAATGTGTATATTTGTGCATTTTGCATTGCCATTCAGGTCCCTAATCCCTGCTCATTTTTTCCCTTCTTTTTATCTATCAATTCTACTATCTGCTTTATTTCAGATGTATTGTCTTCGACATCACTAATTCTTTCCTTTGCCTCTTCAAATCTGCTGTTATTTGCTGAGAGTGTATTTTTTATTCCTTGGATTCTGCTCTTCATCCCCATCATATCCATTATCTTTTTGTGCATGATTCCAATTTCTTCTGTATTCTCTCCAAGTGTTTTCTTCTTATTCTTAATCTTTTCCTTCACTTCATTAATTGGTCCCTAATATATTTTGAAAGCATTAATTACTTGTTTGATGTTCTGCTCTTCTTCCTGGTTTTTAGTTTGTTCATTTGATTGGTCCATGTTTTCCTGATTATTAGTTTGGTTTGTAGTTTTTTTGTTGTTTTCTTCTGGTCATCATTTTTTCTTGGTGGGTTTTTCAGTTGCTTAGTTTCTTTGTCTAGTCTTGGGGTTTAGTTGTTTTTGCATGTGTGTTAAATCTTCTTTTTGTCACTTTGCTCTTCTTATTCTATTTCCTTGTTTTTAGCTAAGTGCACTTGAAGGAAAGTATTATAGCAAGAGAAAGCAAAATGATTAATAAAAGTAAAAGGATAATGAGGCACAGTGGCCTCTCAAGGAGAGACGTGCTGTCTCCATGCTCATGCTGTCTCCATGACTACACTTGCAACGTAAGGAATGCAGTGATTGGGAGCTCCCCGGCAAATGGGATGATGCTGTTGAAAGCTGAAAGAAAAGATGAGCTCATACTTTTTGTAATGTATAGAACACTTAGACTTTGTACCTTGAGATAAGGTTTTTTTCTAAAATTCCTTAGATTATAGGTAACGCTGATAGTTAATACAAGTTGCTCCTTAATGTCACGTAAGCTATGTTTCTACTAGGTCTGTGCTTATTGGCAGGTAGGCTGTCGTGGTCCTGCTTGGAGACACATACACTGTGGTATATAAAGAGCCCCTTGTAATCAATAAAGTTGTCTGATGAGTCTCTACTCGCAGATCCCCTGATCCCAGCTCTCTCATTCTTTTTCTTTCTTTCTCTGTTTCCTTCTTCCTTCTCTCTTTGTCTTTCATTCCCGATACCCTTCGTGTCTGTCAATTCTGACAAAGGGTGCCCAAATGTTGGGACCCGAAGTAGTTACTGTAGCAGAGATTCTTCCATGGTCGTATCGGGAACGCGGAAACAAGAAACCTTCCTGAAAGGTTGAGACGTCCAACGTAGGGTGACCTGGTTCAGAAAATAAAGGTAAGAATTTTAATCGATTTTGTCTCCACTAGCATCAGGGTATGGGAAATCAAATGGAACGTCTGGAAGAATATTCACAGGTACTGAAAAGTCTTTTAAAAACTGTCAGAGTTGTGGTGAAAACTGCAGATTTAAATATTCTTTTAAATCTTAAACAGTGGAAATAGGTAATGAGGGCACTACATAGAGCATATCAAAAAGGGAGAAACTATACTATTATCTGTGTGGGCTTTGTGCCAGCAAATTGCTGCTGCCTTAGATCCTTTACAGTCTGAAAAAGGAGAGAAAGATGAAATTAGTATATTTTCTAAGCCCATAAGTATATTTGAAATAAAAGAAAGTAAATTGGAACAAGAACAGGAGCTTGAGGTGAATGGGGAACTGTCAGGTTTTCCCCCTCATCCTGGTATTAACTCTTTCATTAACAAAAGCTCAGTGAAGTGTCTTAATGAAATACCTTCTGTGTATCCAGTATAACCCTTTGCACCTACTGAATTGCCTTCTGTTAATAAGCCTAAGTTAGAAACATTTTCAGATGTTGCTGATGATTTGCCTTATGTTAAACAATTATTATCTGCTTTCCCTGTAACATTACATGCTATTAATACCACAAGATACAAATAATCTGCAAGTGGTGTTGAGTTTCATCCTGAGCTGAAACCTTTTAAACTATTGAAAGATTTAAAACAGGTAAAAATACTAAATAAAGTCCTTGTTAGGGAAATCAGGCTTGTAAGAAAGCTCTCCATTAAAGTGTTAACTAAAATGAGGAAACAATTCTGGCAGCAACTCTGCAACCCCCCTGCTGTCTACATGATAGTGTGGCTGTGGGCTAGTGAGGGTTAATATCATTAAGCCACTGGAAAAAGAGAAAACTGTGGCAACATTTGTGTTTTGTTTTGTTTCCATGCTAATTCTGATTGGGCTTATTTAAACAAGATAATAAAATTAGTACCAAATTTTTATCAAAGTCTAAAAGGAATTTTCAGTTTTAAATCAATAGTTTTCTCTGGAACTTCGTCTCAGTATAGTCTTACGGAGTAATAATCCGAAAATGTGTGTTAACGGTCCATCTAAACTGCAAAATAAGAACTTAACTACATTTATGCTGCTCAAGTTATCTTAACTGATTGCTGATAACTAATTAACTGATTGCTGATAACTAATAATGTTTCCAAGCACAAGCTTGCATATTACAGGCAACATGGATTCCAGAAGAAATCTTAAAAAATACAATCTAAGATGTGATATGTAACAGAGGACTTAAAAGCAGCTATACCAAGAAAGTAAGAATTGAGTTGATTGTAAATAAACTGTGTTTCTGTTAATGTGTTGTAATTGTTTTGTGTTTGTCTGTTCATTCAATGTCAGTGTGTATTGTGACACCTCCAGATGGTAAATATAAATTAATAAAAATTTTAAAAAGAGCTCTATTCAAATGGCCAAAAATTAAATTAGCACTTATATTAATACTTAAGTTTATTATATTAATACATAAGTTTTTAAATCTTAATAAGATATCTACAGTGATAAAAATTATAAGTCTTGATTAACAAAATTAACTATAAGTCTTCAAAAAAGTTATTCTTCCTTAGATTGAAATGAATAGTTTTTCTTCACAGGATAAAATGAAGGATGTAAAACTTAAATGAATATTAAAGAAGGTTAAAAGTTTATGGGAATGCTGACTGAAATTTAATAAGTTTTTTCTAAAAGATGTGTTTTGTCCTAAAAGAGGGCGGCTAATTTTTCATAAACTCTTGGAACTTAATTTGCATGTGGCAAGTTGTAGAAGGTATTGTGGTAACTTTAAGTAAGGGAATGTGTTCTGTGAAGGTACAATTTGTCTTAAAATAATATAATTATAGTCTATATGGTTATAAATAATTAATCTATATGGTCATAAATAATTATAAGAAGTTTAATGAAACATTGTTTAAATTAAGACATTTAAATGGCTAATTCCAAAAAGTCATTATTAAATATATATATAAAACTGAATTGATGATGATAATAATAAAAGGTAATTTTATAACAGGAAAACTTGTTGGCAGCTAGTCTTTCCTGCAAACTGGCTTCTAGGGGACTGTTTCTGGTATTACATTCTACTAAGTATTTAAAGTGAAGAAAAGTTCATTATTTTAACAAGTTCGTTTAGTGTTGATGGCAATGATATGTTGTAAGTAAGAAGTTTGCCTGGTAACTTAGTATGTGGGATATATGGAATGTGTTTTTATTACTAAGGAAACAGGAGATGATTTCATCCTAAAATAAAATGATTGATTATTGAGAAAGAGTGAAATGTGGAACAAAACCTGAATGAATACTGAAAGTGTAGAAGGTTTGTGGAAATAAATTTTTATGGTTAAAGTTAAGTAAGATTTGATGGGTCTGTCTATAAAGTTTGAAAAAGCCTTAGTATCAAGTAGTATGTATCAAAGTAAAAAATGTTGTCCTTTTTCAAAGTCTCTCAAATCATTAGTCTGTTCTGGTGAAAGTTTATGAAAAATTTCTATCCTGAATAATCAGCATACAAAGAAAGTGTTTTATCAAAACAGCTTCTTGTGATTTAACCTCATTTCCTCAGTGTTTGAAGAAGAAAGGGTGTTATCTCTTTTAAAGGAAATAATGTTTAAACCTGCTTTCTAAAAATCAGATCCTGAAAAGTAGCTTTTTATTTCAAACTAATTACAAGAGATTTGTTCTTTCAACTGGAAAGAAAAATTAAAGTAACAGTTAAGTTCATTTAATGTTGTAAGTTGAAAGTGTTTAAAAGTGTTATAAAATTAACAGGATTTTTTAACCCTCTGTTAATTAAAGTTCTATGAGTAAAAGCTTCCTATGAATGCTTAAGAGTGTATAATTTTACCAATATTTCAGCATAATATTAAAGAGAAGTACGATGTGGTTAATTATGGTTTTAATTATTATAAAAGAGTATGTGTCACAAAAACAACCTCTTATCATAAATTAAAAAAATATTGTAGTATGCAGCAGTCACAAATATTGTTAGTTTGTTGCAAAAAATTAATATCCAACTATGTCACTATCACTTTGTTTTAAAACGTGCTAAGAATTTCCTTAGACAAGTCAAGCCAGCCTGCATTCTCCTACCTATGGAAAACCCAACAATGGACTTTTGCAGTGCTTCTCCAAGGCTGTATGCATAGTCCAACCATCTGTCCTGGCATGGTGATAATAATCTAGCTGCATAAAATCAGTGGTTGAAACTCTATGGATGACATTATGTTAACCAGTAATCCATTTTTCAGAAGGAAAAGAAACATCAGAGATAATAGTATCTTCTCTTAAAAGCCTGAACTAAGCAAACAATTGGGACAGGTTGCAAAGTCCCTGCTGCTCTATCAAATTCCTAAATGTGGTTTGATTGGATGGGATAAAACTATGCCCTCTTGTTATAACTGATAGAATGCAATGTTTTCTCCTGTTAATAGAGTTTGTAATAATGTTGAAGTGCTAAAAATCTTTCATCTCTCAGTCTCAAATATTAAAACCATTGTATTAATTGGGAAAGGTCCTTCCTGGAAGTAGGAAAACCTCCAGCAAGCTCCTTTAAATAATAAAAGGAAGGTAAATTGTGAGCACTAACTTAGCCTGTGAATTGGATGTAGCAAGCTCCCATATTGGCTGGAGTTTGTGGCAAAAGCAAAATTCTAAAAGTAACCCTTGAGTTTTAATCACAATTCTGGAAGGAGACCAAAAGTACAATATAAAAAGGCAATTGTGTGCAGCATGGGAGGCCCTTCTAAAAGTGAAAGACTTAACCCAGTAGTGTCTGGTCACTCTAAAGACAGCCACCCCTATCCAGGGGTAAATTGCAAATACTGAAAACAAGACAGAAATGATGGACTGTTATGAATCACCCTCAGATTATGAAAAAAAACATCCAGGTGACTGTCATGTCCCTGCCACTCCTCTAACATCCCTTTTAAAACTGTTGATGCAGATACCTTTGTGAAGATCCAGGGCCTACCACTGAAACCTGAGAAAAGGCAGAGTGGCTCCACCAGAAAGGCAAACATCGTGAGTACCAAACCTTGTGGTGCCTAGCCCAGCAGTTCCAGTTACTCGCCAACAGCTCATAGACATCCCCCATAAGTTCCTTCATGCTTACTCCAATGACTGTGACATCAGAGCCCTCCTGCTCTTGAGAGGAATGAGCCCTCAGATGCACTATTCAAACCCACTGAAGCTGTATTCATTACTTTACTAAAACAAAAAGGGGGAAATGTGGAAATATGGCTGGAGATTAAAATACTTCACTGAGACCCGTGGCAATTTCAACTTTAATCAAAAAATTTTTTCAATTGCTGCCATGCATCACATTAACTTTACAAATTCTGGAACTGTCAACTTGCAGCTTGTGTATGCCTATGGACTTTGGGCCTGTGTGCCATCTACTTATGCTACTGTGGCAGGAACTGTTAACATCACAAAGGACAATGGATACTGGCCCCTTGGACTAATGGCACTCAGTCATAACCTGCAAAAGAATTTGTGGAAAATAATTTTTGGAATTGTCCCTCCATATGAATGGCTGGGAAATATAAAATAATACAGGACAGTATTTGACCCTTAAACATATCATTTTAAAGCCTGTGTTGAAGATCCAATTGTTTTCATAACTGGTAAGATAACTATTAAGAATGATTCACTGTTTTGTGAAAATGGTGCCTTACATACACATCAGGAAGTGTGTTGCAGGATGGAGAAAAAATAGCCATGAACAGAAGAAGAAAATGCATCCGGATACTGGTGAGAATGATGTAGATTTGGCAGTCATCTTCTGAAAGTCAATTATTGCTGCATAAAAATTCTTGAAATGGACTAAATGCTTTATTGGACTGCTTATTATAAGCATTTCAGGACTGATGGGAATCATTACAGCTTCTGGTACTGCTATGATAGCTTTGCGTGAAAGTACAGACTCAACAATACGTGCATGATTGTCATAAAAATGCTAGTGATTTGTGGCATAGCCAAGAGCACATTGATGAAGAGTTAAATAATTGGGTTAATTTTAGAATCTGCTGTTTTGCATATTGGAGATCAATTGTATAATTTAAACTTGTTAAGGGGATTGAGGTGTGGTTGGAATGAAAGTAATTTCTTTATGACTCCGCATATAATTCATCAGATATAGTATGGAAAATGAGAATCATTTGATAGGTCATAAAGGTAATATGTCAATAGAAATAGAAGAATTACAGAAAAATATTAGAAATGTCCCTCAATCAGATTAATGTAGCTGATGATAAGGATATCATTTAATGATTTGATTTCTCATTTCAATAAGTTTAATCCAGTAAATTGGTGGAAATCACAGCATTTCTTGTCAGCTTTAGGAATAGGGCTAATCATATTTATTCTGTTGCTCATGATTCTCGCCTGTGCCAGACAGTGCTTTCAAAGAAAATTGCAAAGCATAACAGCCATGGGACATGCAAATAATCTGGTGCTGGCAAAAGCACCTCAATTATTTTCCCAAGTCAGAGAACTTGGCCGGTAGTCAATGATGGGTAAGACCCTCAGAGGAGGGCAACTTAAGACAGGCACGGTCACCTCGACTAAAACAAAAAGCGGGAAATGTTGGAAACTGAGGCATGTCTCCATGCTCGTGCTGTCTCCATGACTATGCTTGCAATGTAAGGAATACAGTGATTGGGAGGTCCCCAGCAAATGGGATGAAGCTGCTAAATGCTGAAAGAAAAGATGAGCTCATACTTTTTTTATGTATAGAACACTTAGACTTTGTACCTTGAGATAAGGTTTTTTCCTAGAATTCCTTAGACTATAGGTAACACTGATAGTTAATACGAGTTGCTCCTTAATGTCACGTAAGCTATGTTTCTACTAGGTCTGTGCTTATTGGCATGTAGGCTGTCATGGTCCTGCTTGGAGACACATACACTGTGGTATATAAAGAGCCCCTTGTAATCAATAAATTTGTCTGATGAGTCTCTACTCGCAGATCCCCTGATCCCAGCTCTCTTGTTCTTTTTCTTTCTTTCTCTGTTTCCTTCTCCCTTCTCTCTTTGTCTGTCATTCCTGATACCCTTCAGGTCTGTTGACTCTGACAGGATAATAGTAGTGTTGACAGTAAATGTTAACAGAGGAACAATTTGGGATCTAGGAGAATGGATATTAGACTCATGTAAGCTGTGTAGAGTTATGACAATAAGAAAAGTGGAGTACCTATAATGAGACAGTAAACTGAATATGGGGAGGAATATAGTATGAATGAAAAGATGAGTATCATCAGGAGAGAGGGAAAGAGAAGAGAAAGAACAATAATAGAGAGAGTGGAAAAAAGATAGAAAACAATACAAAGGTATTAGAAATAAGAAGTCAGAAAAATTGGGGACTAAACAAAGATAGGTGGAATGTAAGAGAAACAATAAATGATGGATAACAGATAGGTATAGAGGAAAAGATATAGCATTGGTAGCCAAAATCAGTACACACAGAAAAGAGGAATTAGAGGATGAGGAAACACAGCATATATGAAGCACTCTCTGCATCATCTAATATAAAAAATATAAAAAGGAAAAGAAAGAAAGAAAAGGAAAGGAAGAAAGGGGGTGGAAAGCAAGCATGAGAAAGAGAAGGAGAAGAAAAGGAGGAGAAGGAGAAGAAAAGAAGAAGAAGAAGAAAAGGAGGAGGAGGAGGAGTGCTGTAGGGGGATAAAGAGGCAGCAAAAAACAAGATAACAAACCAACAAAACAGACCAGACAAAATTTCAAGCAAGGAATCCTCTTTGCAGTTAAATAAAATGCTTAGGAGTCTGACCTTCTCCCTTTCTCACTTTCCTCTTTCCCAGGAAAACTGTGTGAGGGGTCCAGTAGGAGATTCAAGTGGGTTCTTGGTGAACAAAATCACCAGAGAAAGCAATGATTCTTAATTTCCAAAGAGAGAGCACCCACACCTCACCAGGAACCCCAAATATGCTATTGGAAGTTTTCAAACATGTCCTACTGTCCCTCTCCCTTAGGTGTGCTACAGGAGGGCTAGATGATTTTCTGACTCCACCTTCTCCCAGACCAAGTTTCCTATCCCAGGGCATTTAGGTAAATTGGACTTTCTCAGCAGATTCACCTCTCCTTTCTTCCCCAGCTCTCCCCAAGCCAGCAGGTATGCTCCTCCAAGCTCAAAAATTGAAGAAAAAAAAAAAAATAACAAGGGTGGGAGGACCAGAAAATTGAACCCGCATTCATTTGGCTCCTCTGCATCTCCCACAAAACCCTCCAAATCACAGAGTCAGTCCAAAACCAGAGAGTTAGGGTAATCCCATATCACAGGGAGCACTAAATTTGGGAGAGGGAAGCCTGGGATATAGTGGATTCAGGGTATGTGGTCTCTGGAATGTGGCCTATGGGGACTTATGTGACATGGACCTGGGGACCACGCTTCTGGGGAACACAGGCCTTGGGTATACCACCACACTACTGACAGTTCTGGGAAAGCTGTAGCCATCAGCCATGGGAGAGAGGTCCCACTCCCCCAAAATTTCCAACCTCAGTGCTAGAAACCCACACTTCTATGTTTAGCAAGCACTACTTCAGTCACAGTCCCTCCAAATCAATGTCCAAACACCTTCTGCCTTGCAAGTGCCTGAAACAGCCCAGTCTGGTGATATTCCAACCTTACTCAGCCAGTCCTTTGTGGGAGTGACTATGAAGTGCACTCACTCAGACACCATCTTACCCCACCTCACTCCATGTAGATTTTATATGTATTACACAAAGTAGAATTGTCAACTTTCCACCGCTTACATGTCACATTTTATTCAAGTATTCTGGACCTCTCTTTTTGGGTGCATTTAGGCTTATAACGTTATCCCTTTGGGGAGATTGGCCTTTTTCTTCCATTGGCAAATATAATACTATATATTCCACTTCTCTATAGATCTAATGATATATTGTAAACATGGATTTTATATTAATGTCTTTTTGAAACAGTGAACTGAGCAAAACATACATTAAAGGGTGTCTATTAACATTATATAATACACTTGTATATCTTCTCATTTCTCAAATTATTAATTAGAACACTCATCCTGATTAGGGGGCCATTAACATCTGCCAGATACTCTGCATTCATACAGCTTGGAGAATATTTTGTTGAACAGTTGTAGACCTGTAATATTTCCTGTTTTCTGTTATGGCAATGTGTGCGACAGCTTGCTCGGTCAGTAGAGGTGGGGTCTGGCTGTGGACGAGGGGTCGGTCCAGCTCTGGATGAGGGGTCGGTCCTGCTTGGGATGAGGGGTCAGTCCCACTTGGGACGAGGGGTCGGTCCGGCAGCAGGCGAGGGGTCGGTCTCACAGGGGTTGCGCGGTTCGGCTGACGGGGTCACCCAGCGAAGCCGGCGACTAGGGGGTTGCCTGGAGAAGCAGGCAACGAATGGGGGACAAGGGAGGCCAGGCCCTTGTCGGGGGCTCTCAGGACTGGAGGGCGCACGGCAGAAGAACTACCATGGAGACAAGGTAAACACGCAAGTCCACTTTATTGAGGGAGAGGCAACAGTTTTATAGGGGCTGGGGAAGGCTGATTGGTCGAAGCCATGCCCTGTTCTGATTGGTTGCCGGTGAAAGGCCAGTGGGCGGTACTAGACAGGGGAGGGGTGGTGGTTAGGGATTGGCTGTCGCTGTTGCTGGGGGAAGGGGCAGGGTTTAGGGATTGGTGGCTGCTGTTGCTGGGGTGGAGGGCAGACTTGAGTTTCCCGCCCACGCCTGGCTGTTGCTGCTGTCGGGGGGAGGGAAAAGGGCAGACTGGATTTTTCTGCCCACGCCTGGCTGTTGCTGCTGTCGGGGGAGGGGAAAAGGGCAGACTGGAATTTTCTGCCCTGCGCAGAGAAAGAAGAAGAAGGGTGCCGCCCCACAGGCATCATGTGGCGCCATCCGGGAGGAGGGGCGGCCGCGGAAGCATGGCTGCCGAGAAGGGGAGACCCGAGGGCACTCTATGCTCATGCCGAGCTCCCTTCAGGGGTGGCGGTGAGTCCGACCAGCCACCCTATTATGGGGGCAGTGGCTTGGCCTGCTGCGGCTGCTCCCCCGCCAGGCCAGCAAACCACACTTCAGCCCGAGGGGTGACCGCAAATGTGTATAAGAATATTCATAAAGGGGGATATTGGGTGCAGCACATATAAGGAAATTAAGGGAGGAGTCTAGGTTTTACACCAAGTGAGCCTCTTCCTCAAGGACATTTCCTTGAGCTTTCTTTGTTTCTTTTATAAAAATAATAGTACTTCATTTAACAGGCAGCTCTTCTCTCCTGCTTCCAAACCTTTGCAGCAGCAGGATTTTTGGTGTCCCAAGGGATACTATACATGCTCTTCCTGTATAAGCCTCAGTCCAACTAAAGTGGTAATTTCTAGGCAGCAAATTAAAAATCTAAAACCAATTGTATTTATTTCATTGAATTTAATTTCCCAAACTAGCACAGAAGCTGATATATACTCTTAATATAATGTTTTCCTCTTTCCCATTATACTGTATATCACTCTCTTTATCTTTCACCACTTCCTTCTTTATTCATTTCTGTTTTGCTCTAGAACCACTATGACCATTCATTTCATGGCAATGAAGGTACTTCTGGCCTTTAAGTAGTATTTGATGTTCTGTCATCTCTATGTTAAAGCTGACAGTGTCCTGGAACACACAAATGCATGCACATACTCACCATTTATTAAAAATGCTCCCCTGTATGACATAAGTGGACTCAGTTTTAGTTTCCTGATACATGAGTCTTTTAACCCTTCTATAATTAGGACTAGGGTTCATACATGTACATTCAAAAGACTAAAGTCATTGGGCTGTCCATGTGCCAGCTGGGCCCTAAATCTCAACAGAGTTGCAACACCCACTCTCCAGTTTGTTGGACCCAACAGGACAAAGAAAAAAGAGATGATGATGCACAACAACCATCCTAAGGAACAGAGAGAGTCTGCAATTGCAAGCAAGATTGTCCCGTCCATCTGCCTCCTAAATCTAAGGCCCTTTCAATTGGAAGAGCAGTGGACATCATCATACCAGAATCATCAGGACTGGGGAATGAAATACAGATGAAAATAGGCTTATTTTGATTCTAGTAATGAAAGAAATTATATCACGGATGTGGAGGCAGAGGTTCCAAGGGGACGAAGAGGGACACACAGGTGCAATATGGGAACATTTTCAGGACTTGGGAATTGCCCTGAATGACATTGCAATGGTAGAGTCAAGATCTTATACACCTGGCCATAACCCACACAATTGTGCAGAGGAGAGTGAAAACTAAAATGAAACTATAATCCATGCTTAGTGGCAAGTTTCCAAAATGGCTGACCAAGTGTAACAAAGGTAACACACTAATGAAGAATGTTGTTAATGTGGGAAAGCATGGAAGGAGTAGGGAGCAGAGCACATGGCAATCCCCTATATTTTTATGGAATGTTTATGTAATCTAAGTTTAATATATATAATTAATAAATAAATATTATAAATATTTTTGAATTGGAGAACCTCAATCATTGATAATAAGGAAGTAAACAACATTCTGTGGGCAGGAAGAGGGAAGAATAGGTTTAATATGGGGCATCTTTGGGATTTTGGAATTGTCCTTCATGACATTGAGATCACAGTTATAAACCATTAGGCATTTTGTCATAACCTATAAAAATATGGTGGGATAGAGTGTAACTTATAATATAAACTATAGTCCACAATTAGGAACAATGCTTCAAGGTGTTCATCAATTTTAGCATGTGTACCACCATAATGAATTTTGTTGGTGTTGGGAAGTGTGGGAGGTGGAAGGAATTGGGCATAAGGGAATTCCCTCTATTTTTTATGTAACATTTATGTAATCTAAAGCTTCCTTGAAAAAAAAACATTAAAAATTATTTTATTTCTGAAAAATATTTAAAGATTATATTAATTCAGAAAAGATTCTTCCTTGGGATTACTTTATCTTCACCTTTCTTGATATCTTAAATTTTCTCCCTCATGAGTTCAAAATTATTCTGCATAATGTGTGCACCTTTGCCTCTACTCTCTGTATGCCACTGGTGGCCAAGGACATGGTTATGAAAATTCAAAGCTGATCAGAAAATATAATTGCTGGGATCCTAGACTGAGAAACTCAGTAACGTTTCTTTGTAGATTTTATATCAAGGGCTCTAGGAGAAACTTAGGGGTGCTTTTCCTCAATGTAGAGGATAAGTGAGGCTGAAACCCCTGCAATAATAATACAGAAAAGCAGAAATAATGATACACCTTTACATCTAAGTTTTCTTGTCTGGTCACCCTGCCTTGACTATTAAAATTCCCCAAAACATTACCTATTTTTCTTTACTATTCTCCAGCATTACTGTCCCAGAGTGACACTCTGGGTGATCTGTCTTACATTTTTTCTCAGTTCCTCCACCAGAGAAATGAGTATCCCACATAACTGACAACATAGATTTCATCCCATAAATGATATGTAACTAATTTTCCTGTAGTGTCAGATAAGATCGTTTGATAGATCAGATAATTATGGTAAAATGAGTAGGGAGATGAAAACTATAGGGCCCAATAAACTGGTGTAGTGGAGCACCCACACAGAAACCAGGGAGGACACCCAGCTCATGGGCAAGAGCTCTGTACATTGGATAAGGACCTGAAATGAGATCTGCTTTCAGAGTACCAAGCCACCACTGCATCACTAAAAACAAAACTGTTGAAATGTGGTCTTAGGGAGGAAGAGTTTCAAAACTTCAAAGACAGATATGGACACAAATCAGGTGAAAATCAGACTGCCTGGCAGGCAAATCTGTGTCAGGAAGGTACCCTACAAACTCTAAAGTCCTGAGCCAATTGGGAGCAGTATAGGTAAAATGATACCTGCTCTCTTACTGCAGTGTACCTTCACTGTTATGGGAACAGGGCAACCACCAGAATAAAGACTATGATAAAGACTATGTCACTTTTGGGTTTTGGTGCTGGGTATTATGTGTCTCACCACAGGAGACTTTCTCAAAAGCAGGACATTATTGAAGACAGTACAAGAGTTATTACTGCCCTACATACTAAGGCCATCGATGCTTGGCTTAATGTCCTTGCCCTAGCAGAGGATGAAGAGAAAATGTTTCTGTCCAAGAAGGTGTTAGGAACCTACAATGGGCAGCCTTCTTCTCTTCCCCCACATTGGAAAACACTGTGGGCCCTCTTGCTCTCCCTTCCTATGACTCAAGGATAGATGAAAAAGTTACATTGCAACATATCACTAAACAAGGGTACACTCTAAGGTTAGCCACCATGTCTAGAAGAAAGAGAACCAATGGATGAGAGAAGGAAAGGGGCACTGCCCCCAAAGGGTCAAACAAGAAAATATAAATATGGAACCATTTTGGTTCTTGAAAAAAGATAAAGACAAGACAGAAAGGGAGGCTCCACATAGAGCACCTCCAACAATGTTTCAAGGATAGAGGTCAAGGCTTTGTTGCATGTCCTTAAAGAGCAAGGGGAGTAAAACCATAAAACTTGACTCCTCTAGTGTTTCTTTGGGAATCTCTGATCCTTTCACCTAAAACTTTGTTTTATTATCCTGCTTTACACCTTCTCTCAATAAGGAGTACCCTTCCCACACCTATGAGTATTCATGCCTTTTCAATCCCCTCCTTCCTAGCCCAACAGTTGGAGTCACCAGTGGTAAGGTTCCAATTTTGATCCAGAAGACAAAAATGCCCTTGATGATGTCACTTCTGGGTTTTACATGAGCCTAAAAATCTGCACCAGCTTGTACTCCATCTTTCAGAAGTTCCACTGGGTAGGCATGCACAGTTTTCGGCTCTAATTGAAAATGCTTCAAATCCTCCAGGGAGAGCTCTCTCCACATTAGTCCACGTGCTGTACATTGTCAAGGTCCTTCAACCTTTCCTTCTGATGCTTTTCTACATTCTTTTCCTTACTTCATGTTCACCACTACCTCCACAATTTCCATTATGTCACCTGGTACCACCACCCCCTTTCTTAAACCTCGTCTTTCATTTCAAACCTCACTTTATTTAAGCTCCAATATCCAGGAACACTGCAGAAATCTTCAATCATCATCCTTTCTTCTTTCTCCAGCCATTGCCTGTGCCACTGAACAGCTGTTTCTTTACTACACTTTTTCTCAGAGAAATGTTAAAGGGACTCCTTCAAGCCACAATTAAAACCACACTAGACTGTAATGGGAAGTCCATATGAAGAAATAAAGAACAAAACAAATGAAGTTACCTTGATCAATAAAAACGCCAATAGTATTTCAATTTTGGTGGTTTGATATCCTTCTTTCATGTCCAGTTTTGTGTTTTCTTTTTATTTTAAGGTGCCAGGAACTGAATCCAAGACCTTGTACATGTGCGGCATGTGCTCAATCACTGAGCTGCACCCGCTTTGCTGTCATGATAAGTTTCAAATGATAACCGGATAAAACAACAATGATGAATCTCTGTTAATGAACAGTGTGTAATGAGATAATTGCTTTCAGTCAAAATATAAAATGTGATATAAGGAGCTTTGTATCACATTTTATATAAAATGAGTTCATGTACCATTAAAACAGCTATGTCATTATTCATTTAAAGAAGAGTGTTACAAATGCATGATGGTATCTGTAATTCCTATACTATATCATTAACACATACCCCAAAAAAGTAATGAAATGTGAATCAACACAGTGTACTCAGAATTTCAAGTAAGCACAAAATCAGGGAATAATGAATGAGGCATTGAAGAAATACCTGGAATGGAAGAAAGTAAACAATAGTAAAATGGGATATCTAAATCCTATCTCCTCATTAGTTAAAG
This sequence comes from Dasypus novemcinctus, assembly GCF_030445035.2. NCBI lineage: Eukaryota > Metazoa > Chordata > Mammalia > Cingulata > Dasypodidae > Dasypus > Dasypus novemcinctus. The sequence goes on along the minus strand of NW_027261977.1, from coordinate 1,463,696 downwards.
GAAATAACTTATCTCTCCAATTAAAACAGAGATTAACAAAATGGATGAAAGTATTTAGTACAATCCAGTGTGCACTAAGAATCACTTTGACCAGATACAAATGAAAACAACATAAGACAATGGACAATGTATTCCAAAAACTTAGTAATTAGGGAATTGGGGTGGAGAAATGAGTTTTGGCTGTGTCTCCTGAAAAGATAAGTTGAAATCCAATCCATGGCAAATGAGAATGAAAACATATTGGGCTATATAGTCATTCTGGTAAGAGTAGAAATGATACCAAGCTGGATTGGGGCTGACCCTGATACATCCTAAAAAGACCGGAAAGTTTGAACTTAGAATACAATATGAGGCAAGAACTTCACGTAACTGACATTGGAAGACTGAAAAACTGCTGCTGACAGCAAAAGAACACAAACATCAACAGTCCTGCCAAAGCTAGGAAGAAAAGAGGGATGATGCTCTCAGAAGGCTTCACATGGAAGATGACAAAGTCAACAATTTGATTTTGGATATCTGGCCCACAAATACACAAGACAACAAATTAATAATGTTTTAAATCACTCAGTCTATGTTATTTTTAATGACAGCTCAATGAAATTAATATAGGTGGCTATGCCAATTATAGGCTAAATAGACTTAAGACAAACATTATTATGGGAGACAGAGTAGTAAATGATATGTGAGGAGACATGCCAATTCATAAGGGTCTAAAAACTTGACTAAATCCACACCTACCTCCATAGTCATAAAATGTGTGATGCCAAATGACAAAAACGAAGGGATAAATAGGCAGCTTTACAATAGTTTTTGGATATATCTTTCTTTTTGTCTTTTTAAATATTACATTAAAAAATATGAAATACCCATATACCCCCACCCCCCTCACCCCACTTCTCCCCCCCATAACAACAACCACCTCCATCATCATGAGACATTCATTGCATTTGCTGAATACATCTCTGAGCACCACTGCACCTCATGGTCAATAGTCCACATCATAGCCCACACTCTCCCACAGTCCATCCAATGGGCCATGGGAGGACATACAATGTCCAGTAACTGTCCCTGCAGCACCACCCAGGACAACTTCAAGTCCCAAAAATGCTCCCACATCTCATCTCTTCCTCCCATTCCCTACCCCCAGCAGCCACCATGGCCACTTTCTCCACACCAATGCCACATTTTCTTCAATTATTAATCACAATAGTTCATGAATAGAATATTAGTAAGTCCACTCTAATCCATACTCTATTCCTCCATCCTGTGGACCATAGAATGGTTGTGTCCACTCCACATCTATATCAAGAGGGGTCTTAGATTCCACATGGATGCTGGATGCAATCCTCCTGCTTTCAGTTGTAGGCACTCTTGGCTCCCTGGTGTGGTGGATTTCAAAATATCACTTTGTCTAAGTGAGAGAACAACCAGACAAATGTCACTGTAGAAACAAATGATCTGAACAACAACATAAACCAAGTTCAAATAACAGACACAGAGCAATCAATCTATATCCAAGAAAGGAGGTCTAGCTTATGTAGAAGAGACTACATCTATTACTGAGAATGTTTAGGCAGAAAGCTCTGATCATTGCCAAATATGAAGTGACTGGATTTCACAGACAAGAAGTTCATATTTATATCAAAGGCATATAGGTGCAAAATCATCTACAAATTGCTAGCACATATAACTCAGCAGAGGACTAAAAGAATTATAAATAAACACCAATTGGAATTTACCGCAGGTGAATCATTATAATATATCACATAAATAGCACTGAGAAGAAAAAGAAACATGATGATTTGAGTTAAGCTGAAAGAGTGCTTGACAAATTCAACTCTGTTTAATTGTATAAATAGGTACCAAGTTAGGAATAGAAGGGAAATTCCTCAATAGGAAAAGGGCATATAGAAGAACCTCACAGCAATATTCCACTCAATTGGAAAGAAATAATTTGCTATGACATATAAACAAGAAGTGTATACTTTATTCCCCTACTTGTCTTCAACCTTGCATTGGATGTTCAAATATTTAGGCATGCAAAGAAGCCAAATGGCAAATTTAGAACTACAGATTACATGATTTGATATATAGAAAATTCCAAATAATTCCTGAAACAATATTGAGAATTCTATTATTAAATATTAAGCTTCATCCAAGTTGCAGGATACAAGATCAAAGTGCAACAATCAGTTGTATTTCATTACAATACCAATGAAGAATAAGGAAAGGGAATGGAGAAAACAAGTCATTTTCCAGTGGAATATAAAAGAATGTGATAGGAATAACTTTAACAGAGGAGTTGCAAGACTTATATAGTGAAAACTATGGAATATTTCTGAAATTATTTAAATAATATGCATATTAATTGAACTACAGCGTCAATGTAATCCCTGATTAATCCCAGTGGTTTTTTGTATACAGATTTTGTTTTAAAAAGACAGATCTGAAAATTCATATAAAGTGCAACAGAAGATGAGTAAAGAAAAGATACTTGAGAAAAGAAAGCAAAGTTTGAGGATTTATGTTGAATATCCTACTCCACAGGAACTATAAACAAAAGAGGGTGTTACTGGCATAAGGATAGATGTATCATTCAATAAAAGATTATTGAAGTAGAGAAATAAGCCATATATCTCTAGTCAATTAATCTTTCTCAACGATGTGAAGGCCATTCAGTGGTGAAAAACTGTATCTTCAAGAAAGGGTGCTAAAAAAAGTAGATATCCACACAGGAAAGTATGAACTTGGAATGAAAAGACAACACACAGAATAAAAGAAAAATGTTTGCCAATCACAAAATTGTAATGGGTCTTAAATCCATAGCATATTTTTAAAAACTTTAAATTCAAAAAATAAAAGACAATAATTGAATCGAAAAAACAGCAAGGTGCAGGAAGACACATTTCTCCAATAAAGATCTTCAAAGAAGATGCACAGGAATATGATCAATGATATTAGTCAAATGGGGAAATGCAAATCAAGCACACAATATGATACCATCACACACTCAGTTGATTGTTTTTTAGAGAAGGGAAAATACTTGCTGAGGGGAACAGAAATTGAAATCTTCATATACTGCATGTAGAAATGGAATATGAGTTTCATGGTTCTTTTAAACCAAAATGCCTTCTTGGATCTTATAGCTGTAAAAAATAATTTAACCACTGGTAGCCAGCATTTTTGTTATGATAAAGACCCAATATAATCTGTCCTTTGATTTTTCTTCATTTGGGATGTGAATTTAATTGTGTATTCTACTTGTTCTTTGTTCTAAAAGTAAACTTTCCAGCTCAGTAAACCCTACACCCATTCTACCCATCAATGAATAGTATATTCTGTATGTATAACCGAGGATTTCCATTTTTAATTCTAAATTCTCTTCTACATAAATGCTGATATACTTCTCCAGAAATGTACACATTTTGCCCTGGAATTCTTCATTTTGTCATAGTTTTGTGCAATCTTTATATAACATTCCTTCTCCCTAGAATTAGTTATAGTATTATTTCCCCTTTGAAGCAATTTCTGGCTTTATAAGCCTTGTCAGTCATCTTGGTATGTGGTGCAAAGTGTTTCACTTTAAAAACTTGAGTTCTTTTATTGTTGTTGTTAAGGGTGTGAAGTCTCCTAAATTATTAGTTCTGGACTTCTTCTTTGTATGTTGCACATCTGGAATTCTAGCAATGACATCCCTAAACTCAAGTTATATGCATCTGGAAGTTTCCTTCAGCTTGTTAAAAACCTGGATTTCTACTTTTTGTTACGGTTATTACATTTCACCTACATAAATCCCTATTTTCCACTTATAGGAAGTGAATAGGATTTGCTATCTGTATAAATCTTGATCCTTTTATATATAATGATGCATAATCCTTGACCTCTTTCCTTCTTACATAAAAATGCAAATTTACTGACTATAAAAGATGTGGCTTACTTTTTTGCATGGATATGGGCTCTTGATTTTAAGATCCAATGGTTCTTGCTCTGTGTGCATTGCTGTAAATCTTACCCTCGCCACACAAAAGATGCCTTCTACTTCCCAGGCTATTCATGCATAAACCTTGGATCTAAATATCTTATTGTCAGGAGCAGATATGGCTCGAACATGTGAGCACCAGCTCCCTGCATATGAGATTCTAGGTTTAATCAAAAAGCTAATGAACAAAGAAGCCAAAAACACCAATCCTGTTGTCTTGCTTCTTTCAGTAAACATGCTCTACTTATGGTGGATCAAGCCAATTTACCCCATGGAAATGCATGCAGAGTTTGGACTCCATCTCCTTCTGCCCTCAGGCTCAATAATGTACACAAACTTCTTATCTGTATAAACCTTATTGACCTTCATTCTCTATGTCAGATTCTCATCAATATAAATTCTACACTTCATGCTCATTGGAAATTAGGAAGATCCTTCTTTATAACCTGATCTTCCCTCTCTTCATCCTCAAATAAAATATGGGTTTCCCATTAGAATAAATACTGCCCACTTACTTCTTTGGATATGACTAAAGGTTAGCTATCCGAATTATAGCCACTAATGTTTTTGACATTTGATAGGTTTATGTGTTATCAGGGTGTTCAACCTTTCATTTGTATATCAATGCAAAATTCAAGATTCCATTTTTATACCCATACTTATCCTATAACGGGGAAGTGTCTTGCCAACATGAGTGTAAACTTTCTTTTTGTGTGGACAGTGATGATTGTTTCAAGTGAAAATAAACTCTTACATCATAACTTATGCAATATGAGTACAGTCTTATAACTGCTTTCTCATATAGGAGAAAGAGGATTAAAGTGTTAACAACTTCTGCCTTGAATGTGAATGTGAGTGCTCCAAATACCAAAGGGTTTATTTTTACCTTGAATTCAAATGAAACTTTTACAGTTGTGTAAAACCTGACTTCCCTTTTTATTGATTTTGGTTGTAAGCATTCTACATGTATGCATGTGCTTAAATTGTAGGTAGAAAAAGGTAAATAGATAATAGAGACACACTATGAATGTAGGTATATTGCTATATATCTATACCTATATCTGTTTATAAAAATTGATCACTTTCTTTGAAAATAGATGGAAACTTGATGGTCATGCAAACCATGGCCTTCTCTGTCTTGAATATTCATGAGTATGTGCTTTCTAGCTCTACAAATTACGTACGATTTGTTCCTTAGCTAGGAATTTATTCTTTCTACTTTGTAACTTTCTCATTTTCAGTATGCCTTCACTGATATGAACAATGTGTTATTCTCAGTAGATTATGGATATAAATGATCAAAATAGATTAACCCCTGACTGACCATTTCTTCATAAAGAACAGTGGCTCTAAAGGTATGGAAACATGTAATTCCTCCTTCTTCAGGAAGCACGTGGATTTCCAATCTATGTAAACTACGCCCTTTGCTTTCCTTTTGATGTGGATGCATTCTGGATGCCAAAAAACACAATGACTACTTCCAATAGATATGGATGCTCTTTCTTCCATTTCTAACCCAGGTTTCCTTCTGACATGGATATAGGCATGTATTTCCCACCTCTTAAACTCTCACTTCCATTACCATAAATGTCAGTACTATGTGGTAGATTGTGGCCTTTATGGATTCCAGAGGAATCATGTCTTTAGAGCTAATCCCCTCCTGTGGATGTAAAGCTACTGCAGGTGGTATCCTTCGATTAGATTGCCTCAGTAAGGCATGACCAGGGTGCATCTTAAACTTTTACTGGCATCCTTTATAAGTGGGATGAATATGGGTAGATAAGCAGAGAGAAAGCCGCAGGAGCAGAGAGAAAGCCACAGGAGGCCAGAAGCTGCAACATGGAAACCCAGAAAAGAAGGGAGACCAGCAAATGCTGCCATGTACCTTGCCATTTGACGGAGGAGTCCAGGGGGACATTCAGGCAATCTTCAGGGACAAAACCTTTCCTAATGAGCCTTGATTTGGATGTTTTCATGGCCTCAGAACTGTAACCTGTAAGTTCCCCTTGTAAAAGAAGACCCATTCCTGGCACATTGCATTCTGGCAGCCTAGCAAACCAAAACACACAAGGTGCAGTGAAGTCTGCATTTTGCAGTTTAAAAATTGTCTGGCTATAGATATAGAATTCCAAAATGCACAAATATGCACATTATTGGTGTCCAAGAAGAAGAGAATGGAAAAGGAACAGAAGGAATATTTGAGGAAATAATGACCAGAAACTGCCCATCTCTTATGAAAAACATAAATATCAATCTCCAAGAAGGATAATGCATCCCGAAACAATAACTCTGAACAGACCTACATGGAGACACATTCTATGCAGAACTACAATTCTCAGAGGTAAAGAGAGGATTCTAAATGTAGCAAGAGAAAAGCAAAATATCATATATAACAGAACCTCAATAACATTTTGTTGATCTTTTGTCATAAACAATGGAGAAGAGAGGAAAGTGGTATGATGCATTTAAAGCACAAAAAGAGGAAAATCTGCTAGCCAAGATTCCATATCTGGAAAAGCTGTCCAAAAGTGGGGATGAGTTCAAACAATTCACAGACAAACAAAAATTGAATGAATATCTTACCAAAGGACAGGAAATACAAGAGATACTTAAGGGTATGCTGCAGCACAAGTAAGCAATGTCTTTACAACTACAGCATTGAATGTTAGTAGCTTGAACTCCCTGATCAAAAGTCATAGGCTGAGAGAATGGAATGGAAAGCAAGGAGCCATGTATATTTAGTCTATAAGACACTCTCCTCCGACGTGAGGATTCAACCAGGTTAAGGGTGAAAGGGTGGAAAATGATGTTCCACGCAAATAGTTAACAAAAAAAAAATTGAAGGCGTGTGGCAAGATGGCTTTAGAGTAAGAGCACCCATACCAATGCTCCTACAAAAAAATGGCTCAGTGGGGATAAAATCCTCCCTGAGTGAGCTGTTTTGGGAACCCACAGAGCAGGAGGCTGCTGGATATCAATCTGGAAAGAGCTCAACAAGAAGAGTGATAGCTCAAGGTAAAACCATGGGTTTCTGCCCATCTCCCAGGGCTAGAAACCCTGACTTTCCTGAAACTCACTGGTCACAAAGCCAGAGGAAAAACACTCCAAGTGTGACAGATCTGGTAAAGGGTGGAGAAGGGAACTATGATTGCAGGTTCAATTGTCTGGACCCCCTTTTTGAGCTTTGAGGAGCATACCCGTTGGCTTGTAGAGAAACCAGACAGAGGGGAGAGGCAAATCTGCTGAGGTAGGCTGTTTTACATTACTTCTGAGGGTCACCTCTGGGAGAAGGTGGATTCATGCAATGAATTAATCCTGTGTAACAAACCTAAGGGATGGGGAAAGTAGGAAGTGCTTGGTAGGTTTCTAAGAGCTTATTTAGGGTTCCCAGCAATGTGTGGGTGCTCTCTCTCAAAGAGACTGAGAATCATTGTTCTTGGTGTTGATTTGGTTCACCAAAATGCCATTTGAATTTTGGATGGTGCTCTCACACAGGCTGTGCTGAGAGAGAGAGAGGGAAGTGAGAAAGGGAAAAGGAGAAAGGGCAGATGCCCAATCAGTTTATACAATTGAAAAGACTCTATCCTGTCCCTGGAAGGGGACTCTTTTTGAGGAGCAGGTTGACCCTAAAGGAGGGTTTGACTCAGTGGAGAAGTTTCAACCTTGAATGTGCAAGGTCTCTGGTTCAGTTCACAGTTCCTCTTAGAGTAGTGATCCACTGGGATATTAGCTAATATTTTGAGACAGGGAAAACAAAGATAAAATCCTTGTATTATCTTCTCTTGGATCTCTTATTTTCCCTAAATATAAGCTTAAGAGGGAAATGTTTTGATTTGTTTTGTTTTTACTGTTTGGTTGACTCCTTGCTGGAGGGCTTGTGTGTTTTTATTTTTCTTGTTATATTGTCTTTCTTTCCTCTTCATCCCACCATCATTTTTCTTCCTTTTTTCTTTTCTCCTTCTTTCTTTTTCCATTTCTTTTATTTTTTTAAAACTTTTTCAATTAGGTACTGCTGGCTTGTTTATTGTTTGCAGTGCTTCCTCATCCTCAATGTCCTCTTTTATGTGTGTACTGATTTGGGCTACCAAAGCTATCTCTTTTCCTTTGTACACCTTTCTACACTCCACCTTCTGCTGTGGCTCTAACATTCCCTCTTTTGTTCAGCCCCCAGTTGTTCTGGGTTTCATTTCTAACACTTTTATTCTGTTTTATATCTTTTATTAACTCTTTATCTTATTGTCCTTTCTTTTCTCTTTCCCTCTGTCAGGATCACATTAGCCTTTTCTTTCATGCCATATTATTCTCCATATTCAGCTTCCCATTTCATTGTAGGCACTCCACTTTCTTATTCCTGTAACTATACTCTGCTTACATGAGTTCAATATATATTTTTCTAGGGCTTATATGGTTCTTCTGCTAACATTTACTACCAATGGCATATTATACTTTTCTGTTTCTTGCCTATTTTGTTTTCCCTGTCTCTAGTCTTTTTCCTTAGATGTAATGTAGACCACAACAAGGTTATAGGATAAGAAGAAAAAGTATCAAAGAGAAAACTGAACAGACACACACAAAAACAGCACCTAAAAAATTCTTAGACTAGATGGAGAAGCAAATCAAGTGAACAAACCCAACAAGATGAAATGACGACCAGACAGCAATGACAATAACAAAAATACAAATCAAACCAATAATCAGGAAGACATGATCCAGTCAAATGAACAAATTAAAAACCAGAAAGAGAGACAGAATAAATATCAAACAACTAATCAAAATTTTCCAAAGAAATATCATGGACCAACTAAATGAAGTGAAGGAAGATAATAAAGATATTAAGAAAACATTTGGAGAGCATCCTGAAAAAAATGTAAACATATGCAAGAAGATAACAGATATGATGGTGATGAATGCCATCACTCAGGAAGTCAAAAATACACTCTCAACTAATAACAGCAGATTTGAAGAAGCAGAGGAAAGAATTAGTGATGTGGAAGACAGTATAACTGATATATGACAGATTGTACAACTGATAGATAAAAAGACAGAAAAAATCTAGCAGGGACTTACGGGTTTGAATGGCAACACAAAATGCACAAACGTATGCACAATAGGCATCCCAGAAGGAGAAGAGATGTGAAAGGGGACAGAAGGAGTTTTGGAGAAAAATATGCCTGAAAATTTCCCTAGCATATTGAAGGAGATAGATGTACATGTCCAGGAAGTGCAAGGCACCCCAAACAGTATAAACACCAACAGGCCAACCCAAAGATATATTCTTGTCAAATTATCCAATGCTCAAGACAAAAGGAAAATACTGAGGGCAGCAAAGAAAAGAGAACCAAAACATACAAGGGAAACTTAATAAGATTAAGTGTTGAATCCTCATCTGAAACCATGGAGACAAGAAGGCAGTGGTATCACATAGTCCAGGTACTAAAATAAAAAATTACCAGCCAAGAAAACTCTATCCAACAAAATTGGCATTCAAAAATGATAGATAGTTCAAATTATTCACAGATAAACAGAAACTAAGAGAGTACGTCTTAGTTTCTTTGAGAAGGTCAATAGAATTGACAAACCCTTGGCTAGACTGAGAAAGCAAAAGAGAAATTGCAAATGCACAAAATAAGAAATAAGAAAGGGGATATCACCATTGACCCCACAGAAATAAAGAATATCATAAGAAGATACATTGAAAAACTATACCCCAAAAAGAAGGACCATTTGGAGGAAATGGACAAGTTTCTAGAAACACATAAGTGGCAACATTGACAAAAGAAGAAATTGATGATCCCAACAAAATGATCATAAGTAAAGAGATAGAAAGAGTCATTAAAAACCTCCCAACCAAGAAGACCCCCAGACCAGAAGGATGCAAAGGTGAATTCTACCAAGCACTCCAGAAAGACCTAACACCAATCTTGCTTAAACTCTTTCAAAAAATTGAAATGTAAGGAACATTGCCTAACTCATTCTATGATGCCAACATTACCACAATACCAAAGCCAAACAATGACAACACAAGAAAGAAAATTATAGAACAATCTCTTTAATGAACCTAGGTGCTAAAATGCTCAACAAAATACTTACTAATCATATTCAACAACACATCAAATGAATTATACCCAATGAGCAAGTAAGTTTCATCCCTGGTAGGTAATACACCACATAAAGAGATCAAAAGAAAAAATCACATGATCATATCTATAGATACAGAAAAAGATTTGACAAAATGCAGCACCTTTCCTGATAAAAACAACACAAAGTATAGGAATAGAAGGAAACTTTCTGAACATAATCAAGGGTATATACGAACTAACATCATGTACAATTGTGAAATCCCAAAATCCTTCCACCTAAGATTGAGACAAGGATGTTCACTGTCACCCCACATATTCAACATTGCGTTAGAAGTACTTATTTGAGCACTGAGACAATAAACAGATTTCCAGTTTGGATTGGAAAGCCATAAGTCAAAACATCACTATTTGCAGACAAAATGATCCTATACATAGAAAGCCCTGAGAAACCTACAACAAAGCTTCTAAAACTCATAAATGAATTCAATGAAATCACAAATTATAAGATCAATGAGCAAAAATCAGTAGCATTTCTGTACACCAATAATGAGCAATCCAAGAAGGAAATCAAGAAACAAACACCCAATTACATTAGTAAATTAAAAAAATACCTAGGAATAAATTTAACTAATAGTAGTAAAAGATTTATACACAGAAAACTACATAACACTCTTAAGGAAATCAAAGAAGACTTAAAAATTTGGAAAAATATTCCCTGTTCATGGATAGGAAGATTAAATACCATTAAAATCTCTATCTTACCAAAACTGATCTAGAGATTTAATGCAATCTCTATAAAATTCAACACAGCATTTTTTCCATTGAACTAGAAAAACTAATGATGAAATTTTTTTGGAAGGGAAAGGGACCCTGAATAGCCAAAGATATAATGAAAAGAAAAATGATATCAGAGGAATCATATTCCCTAACTTTTTTCAATTGCCCTTATTTTTTAAAAGGTTCATAGATCAGATAAAATTGTTACATTAAAAAATATGATGGAGGAATAGAGTATGAGTTAGAGTGGACTTACTGGTGTTCTGCTGGGAACTAGTGTGATTAGTAAGAGAAGAAATTGTAATAGAGATGTGGAGAGCGTGGCCATGGTGGTTGCTGATAGTAAGGCATAGAAGAAATATTGTTCGGGGTATTTTCAGGATTTAAAGTTGTCCTGGGTGGTGCTGCATGGATGGATGCTGGACATTGTGTGTCCTGCTGGGCCCACTGGGTGGACTGGGGAAGAGTGGGGACTACAATGTGGACAATATCTATGTGGTGCAGCGGTGCTCCAGAATGTATTCACCAGGCACAGTGAATGTGTTATGATGATTGAAGAGACTGTTGATGTGGGAGGGGTGCAGTGAATGGGATTAGGGGTATATGGGGACCTCGTATTTTTTGAATGTACCATTTAAAAGAAAATAAAGAAGAAGAAAAAATGAAGTTGCTGTATACTCTAATTCCCACCACCCCGACTCCTACCATATCAACAACCTCTTTATCAGCATGACACATTCACTGCAATTGGGGAATACATTTTGGAGCACCACTACACTGCATGGACTACAATTTACCATGTAGTCTACTCTTTCCCCTAGCCTATCCATTAGGCCATGGCACAACACAAAATACCCCGCATCTGTCCCTGTAATACCAACACATTTACAAAGGTAGATAGTGTCTGTTACACGGAAGACGCTGTCCTGATCTTGGACTGTACCCTGGTAGAACTGACTTTCCGATGGAGGAAACAGACATTTATAAAACCATTCTACAAAACAAGAATGACAGCCATGGTGAGGAAGTAGTCTGAAGAGGAAGTTCCAAGGGATTCTGATAACATACCATGTAGGAATATGCCATAGCCAGGGATGTCTGAGGAGCCTCCTCTTAGGAAGTGATTTTGATTTCTCTAATACACAACAAGGAGTTAACTGGGGGCACAGGGGACAGAGAGAAAACTGGCACTAGAGAGGCACAGGACAAAAGGACTGAGATTTTGGAAGACAAAGCAATCATCAGCATGGTTGAGATGGCTAAGACCATCCAACAATTGAAAATGAAATAGCATTTGGCCTGGATTCTAAAAGATGGCATGTGGATAGACTAATTGTGGAGGGAACAAGGTAAAGAAAGCCTCTGAGGTAGGTAATGTGTGAGGCACAGGAAGCAATCTGAACCAAGGGTTTGGAAAATTAGTCTCAGGGTGGGAGGATGGAAAAGTAGGGTGGGGCCAGAGTTTGGTTTCATGGTTTGGATTTATTTTATGGGCAAGGAGTTAAGTTTTTGATTTGGAGACTAACATTTTCAAAACCAGAACGTTAAAGGTTTTGTACAACATAAGATGGATTTAGATAAAAAGGAGGGACTGGTGTATTAGAAAAGAACTAAGAACTCCCCAGCCTTCAGTATTAAAACAGAGTTCTCTGTATTACTAATTGTCCATTTGAAGTTAAGTTTTGAAATGTTTTTGTTGTATTTTAATCTAGAAAATGAGTATATTTCAAAACCAAGAAATTTTGCAAGCAAATATAATTTTATTTTCCTTAAATCCATGAAGAAGGACTCAGCTCTTTATTAAAAAATTCAATAAGTTAAATATGTGCTCCATTTCCCTGCCAAGGTAATTACTGGACATGCAACTCAAGGAAAGGAAAGGCTGATTATGTTGGAAGAGCATCCTAGAGTGGGTGTGTGTGCATTCATTTTGCACAGAGACTCTTAAGTGGGATTTAAAATACAAAGTTTATTTTAATAAAAACAGAAACGAGTAGACAGAGAAATCATGAAATTCCCACAGAGCCTGTTTCTTTACTTCTCTTCTGCTGCAACAAACCCCTCCAATATTGCACGAGGCAGGTATCAAGGCTAACAGGCAAATGTGAATACATATTTGTTCCATGCCACTCAGCTCTAGTAAACTGCTGTCCTCAATTTATCTACTGAAACCTGAATCCTGAATATGTAGCCTTTCTTTTTCCCTGAGTCCCTTGAATCCTTGAATGCTTTGTGAATTTAGTAGAATTTAGTAGCATTTAGCAGACTAAGTGTATGAATTCTGATCACTGTAACACTGCTCATCGTTCCAGGAGTATTTTTGGGTTTTCTTGTATATTGAGGAGCATTAAGTGTGTAACTTAAATGAAGAAAGATGCATATAAAATGAATATAAATTAGCCCACCTATAACTATGGACTGCCTCTAACTTTATGCTGTCTGAAGATCATTATTTAAGTTCTGTGCTAACTCTTTATTACTTTTGTGATAAATATCTGATGAATATTTTGGCCCACTGGATGAAATGACTTTTCATCATTTCAACAATTGATCAGTCCTATTCCTGGTCATTTTTTTGGTTTGGATTTTGCTCACTCTTCTCATAGTTTCTTTTCCCATATATGCTTATATTACAAAAAGTACAGATTTCCATTTTTTAAAATTTATATTCATGGAATTTTATTAAATGTATGCTTCTGACTTGCCTTTTAAAAGACTAATCCATGTTGACATATATGTTGACATATATATGACTGTATAGTGTTCATTTGTTTTAAGGTATAACGGTTTGTTCTCTTTCTCAGTGCACATTCGGGTGATTTTTTATCTTTAGCTATTACAAATAATGCTATAAAATTTTCATATATGCCTTTGATACATGCATATAGAATTATTTTTAAGCAATAGAATGAAACTTTTAGATTATTTGCTGTTTAAATTTTCTAGGTAACTCAAGTCTTTTGCTAAAATGGTGTTACTGATTCATCTACTTCATTGCACGCCACCTCTCGTGATGCATAGACGTCTGGCCAGTCACATGAGTCTCTTCATAGTTTGAATTGGCTTTTCTCCAATTAATAATGAGAATGGGAAGCTTTTCTTCAGTGTATTGGCAGTTTGTGAAAAACTTCTTCATATTGTTTCCTGTATTTCTCTTGGTCTTTTAAAATTTTCCTATTGTGCTGTAGAAGTTGAACATCACATCCATTGTGACGAGTAATCATTGACTGGCAATATGCATGACAAATACTTCCTCTCAGCTTTTGGCTTGACTTATTCCTTCTGTAGCATCATTTAAAAAGTTGAGTCATACATTACATACAATTAGACTTCCTACACTAAGTGCAAATTTCAAAGCATCTTGAAAATATATACAGCCATGAAACCATCCTTACTATGAAGATACAGTCTTTCAATCATGCATGCTTCTTTGTATACTATATATTTTTGTCATTATTTTATTTTATTTATTTTTTTAAATAATCTCAAACTTACAGGACTGTTATAAAAATAATACAAAACCCACACAGAGAACTCAACATCCCTGTGTCTCCCCAGATATCCAGATCCTGCAATTTGAACATTTACTTTGCTGTTTCTTTCTCTCTCTCTCTCTCTTCTTTTTTTCCCTTCTGTCCTCCCTCCCTCCCACCTGCTCTTCCTCCATTCATTCATTCTCCCTTCCCTCCCCTCCCCTCAGGGGTCCATGAGCTTGAATTGAAATTAAAAAAACCACATTATTCTCATGGGACGTGTTGGTGCAGTGTGATGTATTTAATAAATAATACACAGTAGAGTGTGGACTTAGTAAGGGGTCCATGGTTTTCCCCTGACTGGCAAAGGGGTCTGTGGAACAAAACAGGTGAAGAGCCCCTGGACTAGTTGAATTCAGTTGTCTTATCTTCAAGTTCACTTGTTCTTTCTTCTGTTTCAGCTGATTCAATCAGCCTAGAACTCTTAGGGAATTTTCAGTTTCTGCTATTGTGGTCTTCTGCTCTGTTTGGTTGCTTTGCATAATTTCCATCTCTCTATCGATATTCTCTTTGTGTTCATCTTTCATACTCCTGATTTCCTTTAGTTCTTTGTCCATGTTTTTCTTTAGCTTTTTGGGCATATTTCAGACCATTTTTAAAAAGTTTGTCTGCTGTGTTCCATGTCTGATCCTTCTTATTGATTATTTTGAATGCTTTAATCTTCCTCTTTGCCTGGACCACCACTTCCTCTTTCTTTGTATGTTTTGCAGTCTACTGATGAAAACTGGACATTTTCATATTTTAAGGTATTATTATTGAAATTTAGAATGTGTCCTCTGATCTTAAAGCTTGTAAACAGCAAAGGTCATGATGGAGCTTTCCTTAAATACTGGGAGCTAACAAAAAATAATAGTAAGGAAAAAAAGAAAACACCTTTCCTAGTCTCTGCAGATTGCTCTACGGGAGCTCTCTCCTTCAAGGCTTATCCATATAATGAGTGTAGAGATTAACTCCAGGCCAATGCACGTGCATCCTTTCTGCACACGTGTCTTGTCTTGGGCGTGTGAATGTGGCTCTAGGATCTCCCCTATCTACATGGTTCTGAATGTCCCCTGTTCCCTAGGAGATAGTCACCTCATGTCCTGACTGCTGTCCCACAGCATTCTGTAGGAGAGCTCTGTGAGCCGCCTTCTGCATGCAGGGCAGGTTCTGAGACAGCAAGTCCCTCGAGCCACCACCACCAGATTGGGACAGACAGACATGCTGCTAGTATGTGAAAAAAAAGGGGATGGTATCTGCTCCCTGTGCAGTCAGGACTGGGGAAATGCAGTCAGATATTGGGAATGCAGGTTGACTCGGTGCCAATCTGGTGAGTGGTGGGAAGGGACCAGCCAGAAGCCAGAATATTAGGAGTTCCTACTGCTGCTAAGGAACCTTTTTCTTGATTTGATGCTTGGACTGTTATTTCAGTCCTTTAACTGTATCCTGGAGCTTTGAGAAAGATCTTTCTGCCAGTTCTTGCTTCTGTTGGTGAACAGAACCCAATCCACCATCTAGATTGGGTGGCAGCCTGCATACAATATATTTTAATGTGTTAATCTTCATTTTTATACAATTTAAATGAATTTCCACTTTCCCTTGTGACTTCTTCTTTGTCCCATTGGTTACTCATAAGTACAGTGTGAGTTATCAGGTACCATGTATCTAGGTGATTGTCTAGATGTCATTCTGCCCTGGATTTCTAATATAATTTTCTTGTAGTCAAAGAATACACTATATGTAAATTCATTTCTTTTCAATATATTGAAGTTTCTTTTATATCTCCAAATACACTCTATCTTTTAAGTGTACCATGTGCATTCTATTTTTGCTTGATGGAAGCACAAGTGTTGACAGTGTTTTTCAAATCATCTATATACTTTTGATATATTGATCCATTTACTGAGTCTATCAATTACTGAAGACTGGGGAAATATGCACCTGTGTTTCAGATTTGTTTTTTTCTACTTTCCATTTTTTTACTTTTTGCTTTATGCATTTTGATGCTCTATTATGATGTGCATACACATTTAAAATGGTTGTCTTTATGACTTTTATTTATTAATTTAACATTTTACCCTGATAATCAATTTTATCATGTCTATTTTGTCTGATATTATTATATCCCTTGGAACTTTCTTTTGTTTAGTACTTGCATACAGTATCATGTTCCATCCTTTCTACTTTTAAACAATGTTTGTCTATGTTTTTAATGTGGATTGCTTATAAGTATTGTTTATCTGAGTCTTGTCTTTTTAATCCAATCTGACAGTTTTTGTCTTGTAATTGGGAGTTTCACATCATTTATATTTAGTGAGTGCGGTCACCCCTCGGGCTGAAGTGTGGTTTGCTGGCCTGGCGGGGGAGCAGCCGCGGCAGGCCAGGCCGCTGCCCCCATGGTGGGGTGGCTGTTCGGACTCGCCGCCACCCCTGAGGGGAGCTCGGCATGGGCGCAGAGTGCCCTCGGGTCTCCCCTTCTCGGCAGCGGTGCTTCTGCAGCCGCCCCTCCTCCCGGATGGCGCCACACGATGCCTGTGGGGCGGCACCCTTCTTCTTCTTTCTCCCTGCGCAGGCGCAGGGTTGAAAATTCCAGTCTGCCCTTTTCCCTTCCCCCGACAGCAGCGCAGCCAGGCGTGGGCAGGAGGCTCGGGTCTGCCCTCCGCCCCAGCAACAGCGGCCACCAATCCCTAAACCCTGCCCCTTCCCCCAGCAACAGCGACAGCCAGTCCCTAACCACCACCCCTCCCCCATCCAGTACCGCCCACTGACCTTTCGCTGGCAACCAATCAGAACGGGGCGTGGCTTTGACCAATCAGCCTTCCCCAGCCCCTATAGAACTGTTGCCTCTCCCTCAATAAAGTGGACTTGCGTGTTTACCTTGTCTCCGCGGTAGTTCTTCTGCCATGCACCCTCCAGTCCTGAGAGCCCCTGACAAGGGCCTGGCCTCCCTTGTCCCCAGTTCGTCGCCTGCTTCTCCGGGTGACCCCTTCGTCGCCGGCTTCGCCGGGCGACCCCATCAGCCAAACCGTGCAACCCCTGTGAGACCGATCCCTCTTCTGCTGCCGGACCGACCCCTTGTCCCAAGTGGGACCGACCTCTCGTCCCAAGCGGGACCGACCCCTCGTCCAGAGCTGGACCGACCCCTCGTCCGCAGCCAGACCCCACCTCTACCGACCGAGCAAACCGTCGCAAGTGAGATTATCATTATGCTCATGTGTATGTCTAACATTTTGGTTTTTGTTCTCCATTTGTCCCATTTGTTTCTTACTACCCTCTTTCCTTTTGTACTGACTTCTTTTGTATTGAGTACTTTTAAGATTGTATTTTATCCCCTTTTGGCTTATTAGTTATAACTTTTTAATTAAATTTTATTAGTTGGTTTAGGGTTACATTATATTTCTTTAACTTATTACAGTTTACTTTCAAATGATATTATACTAATTTATACATCATAAGAACCCTACTGTAGTTTAATTGCATAACCCATCCTGGCTTTTATATTGTTGTTGTCATGCCTTTTACTTTTACATGTGTTATAAACTCCAGAGTACATTATTATTTTTATTAAAACTCTCAGTTATATTTTAAGGATATTTAAATAATAAGAAAAAAATTGTCAAGGTAACTAAAATAAAATGAAGAGTATAGTAGGAAGAAGATTGGCTATGAAACCAGGCGCACCTGACTTTCATCCTAGCTATAGCCTATATTGCATGAAAACTTTTCCAAATCATTTAACTGCGAGTCATAGTCTTATGATATGTAAAATTAGGACACTAACACTTAACGGTCTAATTAGAAAACGTTTTGTGTATTCAATAAATATTAGTGAACTTTCCTTCCCTAGGAAATTTAATAAGACAGTTTTCAATAAGAAATCATATCTACCAAATTTGGAATACTCAAGGTAATACTGAATTATGTTCCTAACAACCTGTGATTTAATCTGAAACTAATGCCATGTTTAAACAGAGAAAGAAATCTAAAATCATTTCACTGAATTCCCTAATGAATTATTACACTTTAACTTGGGAATGGTATAATAATCTAGAATACTATAAAACTAGAGACAGAAAATTATGAAAAGATATCTATTCCTATTTTGTTCTTTGGTTTACAACATTGGACAAGTCCCTTAATTTGAACAGGCTTCTGTTTACTAATCTATAAAATGCAGATATTGGATTTAAACATTTTTAATATACTGTGTATTTATAAATCTCTAATTTGAACTGATTAATTGGTAAAGTAAACTTATGTCTCTTTGCTCATGTATGGAATCATAAAATATCTGTAACATTTTAATATAGTATCATAATTACATGACGATGATATTAGATATGCCGTTAGATAAATTGGAAAGGCGGATATTTAGCTGAGTAAAATGATTCCATGTGTTATTTTTCTTTTACTGTAGAAGTACTTAGCTTTCTCCTCTGGTGCAATTAACTGACTCCATCCCTTATTTTCCTCTGATTTCTTTTAGGTTTATGTTTCACTGATGCGTGTTACAGCTGTGCAGATGTGCTTTTGAAGCTGTAAACTCTCTTCTTGAATTTTGGTTATACCTCTTCAGAAAGCTGGTGCTTACAACAGTGTACTCTTCTCTTAAAGTGCACTAGGCTATGTTGTTACCAGTTGCTTTTTCCAGGGTAGGTTTACATGATGTAGGAGGTTATTGATTTCCCTTCTAATGAGGGTTTGAATCACATTATAGTGCAACCTCATGATTATTCATACAAATTAGTGATAATGAACTAAAATGTGTCATTAGCAGTTGACAGAAAGAGTAAGGATTTGACACGTTTTAACATCAAATTAAAATCAAGTTATCTATTTCTGCTTTTTAAAAGAATGTAATAATGCCTGAAAATCTTTTTTTAATGGAAGTTGTTCCAATTTCCCCCTGCTCTTGTTTGTTCTTATTGTGTCAAGTGGAATAAATTCATCACAGGCTTGAGGAAATGTAAAATTTACCAGCTTTTCTTTGTATTAGTAACCTAATTTGTCAAGAGAGTATATGTGGTTGTTTTTAAAATCTTATTCCATGGACATGATCGTTAATAATTTTTACTTAATTGACTAAATAATTGAATATACAGTACTAATTATTAGTGTTCAATTTGGGGGTGCATAATTATTTCTGTTTTGATTCCTGAGACAATTCTATTTTGCACATGACTGTCACTCATGCGAAGTGGATTTTTTATATTTCAGATTTTGTGTTTTGATATTGTAGTTAAGATCATCCAGCACACTGTCACTGAATATTACCCCTACCATCTCAGATGATGTTGGTATTGTTTTCCCTTCCTTAGTACGCTAGCAAAGTTCAAAGCTCTTCTCCATGTCAAGCCCAACATCTCCATCTCTTCTCTTTGTCCCGTGGCCCTTCCATCATCTCCAGGCATTTGCTCCATTCATAATCTCACGTCTATCCTGCATCTTCAGGTTCTCCTATTCCATGACCATCTTCTAAAAAATGTAAAACATCCTCAGCATTTACTCATTTAGAGAAACTCCATCTCTGTTCCATTTTTATCTTAAATTTTGCACTCTTCTCCCTCTTCTCCCCTTGAAGGAATAAACTGATAATCTGAATGAATATTCTAACATCCATAACAACTCCTCTTTTTTCTTTCCCCATTCTTATTTTAACTTCTTGCAATACAGATTCCACCTCTACTGATGACCAAAACTGCTTTGAGAGTTTGCTATCCAGATGATATTTTTACTTTTTGTCACCTGCGTAGCCTCACAGCACTTGAAACCACAAGCCACATGTCTCCCCAATTTCTGTTATCCTTCACGTTCCTGGTTCTCCATCTCTATCTGATTGCACTTTCTACATCTTTCCAGCTGAATTCTTTCTCTCCTGCTTGCACTTTCCTTTACTTTTGCTCTTCAGGTTTTATAACCAACCATCAGCTTTTCCTCCTCTAAACTCCTGGCAGTATCACTCAACTTCATGGCTCAATTACATCTCCAGGCCCATAACTTCCTTTTTCATGTTTTTAGATTTTCCTTCCAGACTTCCAAGTGCCTCCAAGACATTTCATGACTGTCCCCCAGATGAATAAATGGATTGAAGAGAGAACCGCACACTGATCAGCCCAAACTTATTCCTCTTCCTAGGACATGTTTTGATTATGAGCACCATTAACCCCCACCCCGTCCCAAAGAAGAGATTAAAAGTTACATTGCTTTGACTTCTCTACTCCAATTTCTAACAAGTTGGTCTTTCACTGCTCTCAATTTATTTCACATCCACTCCAACTGTAGCCATCCAGGATTTATTACAACTCCCTTGGACCATTCCTGATTTATGTATTTGTTCACAAATATTAACTGAGAGCCAATAATGTGCCTGAAATTACTGTGGATTCTAGACATAGAAGAGCTTCAGGAATGCAAGAGAGTAGAAGAGAGACCAGAAAGTGGAAAGACAGTTATATAACAATAGGATAAATGCTCGGTGGAGGTATGTGTAGGGTAATACTGGGCAAGTATGGATGTCTCTCTATCTAGGAAAGCTTTCAAAGGGAGGTGAGATTTAAGTTGAGATTTTTGGATTAGTATAAATATGTAGTTTGGGGCAAAGAGCATATTTTTAAGAACACAGAGATCCAGAAGGGAGAATAGGGAGAGCTGGAGGTTTAGAAGTTAATGTGGGCAGCGGACTTGGCCCAATGGTTAGGGCGTCCATCTACCACATGGGAGGTCCGCAGTTCAAACCCCGGGCCTCCTTGACCCGTGTGGAGCTGGCCCATGCACAGTGCTGATGCGCGCAAGGAGTGCCTGCCATGCAGGGGTGTCTCTGCATAGGAGAGCCCCACGCACAAGGAGTGTGCCTCGTAAGGAGAGCCGCCCAGCGCAAAAGAAAGTGCAGCCTGCCCAGGAATGGAGCCAACACACAGAGAGCTGACACAACAAGATGATGCAACAAAAAGAAAAACAGATTCCCGAGCTGACAACAACAGAAGTGGACAAAGAAGACACAGCAAATAGAGAGAGCAGACAAGCGGGGTGGGGTGGGGGGGAGAGAAATAAATAAATAAATCTTTTTTTAAAAAAATAGAGGTTAATGTGGACCAGATTATGAAATATCTTCTCCATTCTTTTGGATTTCTTCTATGACAGATCTTCTCCAGATATTTTCCAAAGGCAATTGAAACAATTTAACAGAGGATTTATGTAATCAATTTCTTTTTGTGCCACTCACTCCAACAATTGTTTGGAGTATGAATTGCCACAGGGGTAGTGAAGGAGACAAGTAGATGTAATTAGGAGTTTGCCGCAATAGTTTTTTAAAAAGCAGTGGTATGGCTGGTGGAATGCAGAGGTGGATTTGGGAGATAATAAACTGATTGAATCTTAGAGGCTTGGCATTTTATTAAAAGTCAAGTTATTAAAGGTAAGGGCTAAGTTTGAAGGTATAGGCATGACTCGGAGCTGGACCCATTAGATGGGTGGTCCTGATTTTGACTGAGCAAGGGAATATGGACAGGGAAATGATACGTTGAATTTTGAGCATCTTTAATTTAAAGGACCCTGTGCTGAGCATGGGGGAAGTCCAGCAGTTTGTAGGATGTAAGGATCAGGCAGTTAGTGAGGTCTGTGATGGAGTTATGAATTTGGAAGTCATCAGTCTATTGGGAGCTACGGGGAAAGATGACATTGTTCAATGTTGAGTGAAAATGGAGCTGAGAATGCCTCCATAGTGAATGCAATATTTGTGGGACATTTCAAGGCAGCATGTCCTGAAGAGAAAACTGACAATTGTAGCACATGTACCTCACTAGTCTAAAGGGAAAAATGTGTGTACGGGTGGGTGGGGGTTATATGGGAATCCCCTATTCTTTTTTATGTAACTTTTCTGTAATCAAAAGCTTCTCTAAAAGTAAAGTTTATCATGATTTTTTTTTTAATTGACATGGAAGAGCCAAAGAAGCAGCAGGAAAAACAAATGGCATTATAGAAAAAGAGAGTGAGGTCACAGCGCGGAGGCTCTGGGGATCAGGTGAAGCCTGACATCCTTCCCCAGGGGACTCCAGGTTTGTCAGCCTCCACTCTCTCCATCTCAGGCTTCCAGCCATTCCCCACCCCAATGCAGTCCTCATTCTTCTCAGCTTCTCCTCTTCAAACACACTGGTCCCTGTATTACTACTGCATTATGCTAGAATTGGGGATGGTTTTCCTTGACATTCAGTGCTCCTCACCACTTGGCCCCAACCAGTTCTCACCTCTTCCAAAAAGAAATCATGCATCTCCTTAGTTTGAATCCATCTCTCCCTTTTTCTGTTTCCACACAACAGCTTGTGAGATCCTGTAATATCCATGGCAATTTTGTAGACCCTTTTGTGTTGGATATATTTATTTGTGTTTCTTTCTTTTCCGCTGGAATTCTGAGGATTTCCCTTTAGTGCTGTGCTTGGCATTTAACAGGAGTTTGGGATTATTGCCAATTTTATGAAATCCTAGTGGCAATTTTTTAAAAGGTAGAATTCTGTTATTCTTTAGAATCATAGAAATTTTAGGACTCAAAGGACCTTTAAGATCCATTAGCCCAAACAGCTTGTTTTCCAGACAAACTGAAGGCCCAAAGTGTTTTTGCTCCTAAGTGTTCTATGGCAAAGCAGATGTTAACACCAGCTCTTGATCTGTTATAGAATGAGAGTGAAAATTACTTCAGTTCATACACTGAATGTGAATTTGGTGAAATTCAAACTGAAAGTCTGCAAAAAAAGCATCATAAATGAAAGTGCATATGAAAGTGTTTGATCAGAAATTACTGATCATTGTTTGGTCTACAAAACAAAATGTGTATTTATACATATAAAATAAATTATGGTTAAATTGTATCCTAGATCCTACTGGCTTAGAAAAGCTAAATGTTTTTAATTTTTGCTTGTTTGTTTTTAATTGGGGCCTTGTAAATGCATTTATAAGAATCTTGGTTTTACCTACAACTTAAAAACTCACATCTCCCTAAATTGCATGATTTTAGGATCTCATGTGTTTGACAAAGGTCAAGTAGGTCTGCTCAATGTTAATGGAGAAATTATCCCTGAAACAACAGAAATTGCCTTCAAAAAATAGTTATTTCTACTAAAGTGAAAAAGATACTGTTGTTGGATTAAACTATGGTTTTATTTTTAAATATCATCATGGCTCAAAAAATATCACTCTAGCTTGAAATATCATATTCACTTACTACTCACATTCTTGATCCTTGAAACGACCTTTTATAACTCCAATACATGGTGTGCTTCTTTCTGAGTCAGTAGTTTTATCTTGGATGCCCTTTAAAGCAAAATTCCTGAATGTTAAAATGATGTATGACTTTTTATTAAACTTACCAGCCAATTTGCTGATATGTATACGGAAAGCAATGTTCCCCTTTGTTAAAAAAAACTTCCCTAGTTTTAATTTACATGTTTGGAAAGGGTATAAGCTTGAAGCTTTAAGCCATGTGGTTTTAGAATTTAGGCCGGTAAGTTAGACGTATTCTTTTGAGGAAGAAGAGTAATATTTTAATGTAAATTTAGCTTCGTGGATCCAAGTGTTGCTTTAGATTTTTCGCAGTAGCAAATGAGTTTCTGTTTTTAATTTACCCCCAGGCACACTTACTTCTGCTTGCACTAGTGTTGATGCTCTCTGGACATAAAACTGAAGGTTCAGGGCAGGTCATCTGTAACCTATTAGTTCCAGATTTCAGCATCCATGTTCGACTGCCTACATAGAGCCGAGTAAAGGTAATTATCTAGTTAATCAGAAAAATAGTTTGACCCAAATTTCAAAGTGATTGCTTCGTTTGAAAGAGGAGCCTGGACTGTGTATGTAAATGACATTGAGAGATGAGTTATAAAAGCCGAGCAAATAATAGGACCTGCCTGTCTGCTGCTGGTTATGTAGGTAGATTAGGGCATTTGCTACCCAGGTCAGGGGTCTAGGTTGAATCTCCAAGCGGATGGTTAACTTTGCTCTGATCGCTGACCAAAGAATGGTGAGTTTGTGTGTCAGCTTGGCTAGGTTTTGGTGTCCAGTTGTTTGGTTAACCGTGCCTGATTGTCACCACGTTAAGTTCCCACGTGGCCTGATCATTACTGAGAATATTTCATGCTTTAAATCCTTAGACAGTTGATTGAACCTGTGGCTGGTAACATCTACAGTCGATAAAGATGATGGCCTTCAGCAATGGAAGAAGTCTTGCCTAGTCAGCGGAAGACCTTAAAGGGAGACCTGATGATTTCAGCAATCAGAAGGAAGAATTTCTGTCTTCCCTTCAGCAGCCAGCTTCTCCGGGGGAATTCATGAAAACCTGCACCGGAGGTTTCCCATCTTGTAACTTGCCCTATGGAATTCAATTTGCCGAATCCCGCAGTAGTGGTAGCATGAGCCAATTCCTACCATAAATCTCATAATAATTACTAAGTGGGTATCTTCCGCTGGTTCTCTTTCCCTGGAGAAGCCTGACAATACACACCGCTAATGTCAACTGTTTCACAAGTGCACCAATTAAGGACAATTCTTAAATTAGGAAAGCAATGATAACTATTTAGATACATGTAAATATATATGAACCTAATTATAAATTACTTTATAATATTGATTTAATTGATTGGGGCACAAAGTGTAACTTAATTCAATTATAAATGACAGTTTCTTCCAACACTAAATATTGAAGCAGGTTTTGTAGGATCCTGCTCTAAAGTCGAGCCCTCTGGCGCTTCTCTGAGGGCTCTGTGGGGTACACACCTAGGCTGCCTGTTTGTATGAAGACCCCTTCATTTCCTTAAGAACGGGACCGCTCGACCCTCTGCAGCACAGTCTGGCAAGTCACAGGGAGTGGCCTCTAACTTCACGTAGGAGCCCCAGCATTTTATTACCTGCCACTACCCTCGTACTTTCTGCTGTCCAGGTCTCTCCCAAGCTGGGCTGTGAATTATAACGTCCATGGAGACCTGCCGGAAGGCAATGCGGCCCGCGCCCTCTGGGGGCCCCCTTGCCTCCCACCTTTAGAAACAGAACCAGGCAGTTTGGCCTGAGTTACACACGTGCGCCTCACTCTCAGGTTGATTTTATTATACTCAGCCTACTTTCCCTTGCTCTAATTACGTGACCGTTTTCCCTATACTATTGGAAATGTTTTGTAAGTGATCACTGATTGTTTTAGAGTGAGGTAAGCCTTCTTAACCCAATTGAAAATGTTAGTTAAAATCAATAAGAACAGTAACTGGCGCTTCGGGGGCATTGTGGGAAGAGATAATATTTGTGTCTCTGTCCTCCTCTTTCCTTCTCCCCACACCTGGAAATGTGGGGAAAATGTGTAAAACGCACTGGAAATGCACCTTGGAACAAATACATTGCTATTGAAAGCGGAGAAACTTGGCAGAAAGCAATGCTGCTGTGCGGCGGCTTGCTCGGTCGGTAGAGGTGGGGTCTGGCTGCGGACGAGGGGTCGGTCCAGCTCTGGACGAGGGGTCGGTCCCGCTTGGGACAAGGGGTCGGTCCCACTTGGGACGAGGGGTCGGTCCGGCAGCAGACGAGGGATCGGTCTCACAAGGGGTTGCGCGGTTTGGCTGACGGGGTCGCCCGGCAAAGCCGGCGACGAAGGGGTCGCCCGGAGAAGCAGGCGACGAAGGGGTCGCCCGGAGAAGCAGGCGACGAACTGGGGACAAGGGAGGCCAGGCCCTTGTCAGGGGCTCTCAGGACTGGAGGGCGCACGGCAGAAGAACTACCGCGGAGACAAGGTAAACACGCAAGTCCACTTTATTGAGGGAGAGGCAACAGTTTTATAGGGGCTGGGGAAGGCTGATTGGTCGAAGCCACACCCTGTTCTGATTGGTTGCCGGCGAAAGGTCAGTGGGCGGTACTGGATGGGGGAGGGGTGGTGGTTAGGGATTGGCTGTCGCTGTTGCTGGGGGAAGGGGCAGGGTTTAGGGATTGGTGGCTGCTGTTGCTGGGGTGGAGGGCAGACTTGAGTTTCCCGCCCACGCCTGGCTGTTGCTGCTGTCCGGGGAAGGGAAAAGGGCGGGCTGGATTTTTCCACCCACACCTGGCTGTTGCTGCTGTCGGGGGAGGGGAAAAGGGCAGACTGGATTTCTCCGCCCATGCCTGGCTGTTGCTGCTGTCGGGGGAGGGGAAAAGGGCAGACTGGAATTTTCTGCCCTGCGCCTGCGCAGGGAGAAGGAAGAAGAAGGGTGCCGCCCCACAAGGCATCGGGTGGTGCCATCTGGGAGGAGGGGTGGCCGCGGAAGCATGGCTGCCAAGAAGGGGAGACCCGAGGGCACTCTGCGCCCATGCCGAGCTTCCTTCAGGGGTGGCGGTGGGCCCGACCAACCATCCTATTATGGGGGCAGCGGAATTAGGCCTACCGCGGTTGCTCCCCTGCCAGGCCAGCAAACCACACTTCAGCCTGAGGGGTGACCGCATTTTCCCCTTCCTTTCAAATAAGGACCAGGATGGCAGCAGCAACAAGTAGCTGAGGCCCAAGAGGCAGTGAGCAATGAGAGAAGCGGGGCTGAAGAGGGAGGTGAGTATGACGGGGATATAAATGTACAATTTAGGGGGTGGTATCTTGCCGTTGCAAGCAAGGGTGGCCAATGTCCAATTCTTGTTGATCTCGGCGGCTATAAGATCCATCTGTTGTTAAAAGTCCAGGATGATAGCGCGTTACAGGTAGTTGATCTCTTCTTGGCGGCGAAGAGCGGTAGAGGCAGACTGTGTGATGGTCTGGAGGATCGCAGTGGTGAGGACAAGTCGCGTCAGGGCACCAGCGACGGTGGTGGCAGCAGCGTCAGGAGTGGTGGAGACATAGGCGAGGGCAACAAGAAGGCCAAAGTCTCCATGGGCGCGAGAGAGGCCGATGTTAACGGGGCGGGCCGACATGGGGCGGCCCAATCTGCAACGCAGTAGGGGTTCAAGCAAAAAATGGAGGGGGGCGGGGGATGAGAAAGGATGCTTTGGATGACTGAGAAGAGGAGTGAGGTCGAGACAGGACGAAGCCCACAGAAGTATGGGGAGGCAAAAGCAGAAACGTTATTAGATGCTAGAAAGCAGGCCGCGGGCTGGGGAAAGCGGGTTGTGGGCCGTTTAGTGGGGCTGGAGCTGCTTGAGAGCGATGGCGGCATGGGGGGCCGCGGTTACAGAAGACTTGGGGCTGTTTCAAAGAGATCTTACACCGGTGAGTGTCTAGGAGACCGGCGAGGGCCCGAACTTGTGGGGCTTGCTTAGCAGATAGGATGTTACCCATTGCTAATGGCCTTTTGGAGCTGATAAGAAAAGGGGCCCTTACCTTGAGAGTGTGGCGATGGGAGCCGAGGTGCGCGCTGAGACGAAGGGTCGGAGCCGGTGGGGCTCCGACGGTGGTCGCGCGCCAAGAGAAGGCCCCAATAAGGGGAGGGCGGGACGACGAGCAGTGGAGCAAGGCAAAGGGGAGCAAGCATGGAGGGGAGGAGGCAGAGGTGAAGGCAGGGGTGGAGGTGCTCAGGCACGCGCTCCTGAGAGTTTTATTGGCGCCTCTTAATCATAGCGGGTCGGTATAAGCCCCCGACATGGAAGGAGAAAGCCATCCAGCGATTCTCCCAGACCGCCGTGGATCATATGAGGTCACCAAGGTTCAGGAGCAGCAATGCAGAGTGAAAAGATAGGGGTGAGAAGAGAGGAGGGTGTAGGGCTGTGGTAGGGTTACTTCAGACGTGCAAGCGCGTGCTCCCGAGAAATCCAAGGCTCCTCTTAATCATAGCGGGTCGGTATAAGCCCCCGACATGGAAGGAGAAAGCCATCCAGCGATTCTCCCAGACCGCTGTGGATCATATGAGGTAGCCAAGGCTCAGGTAGCAGCAATGTTGCACGAGAGAAGTCCCAAGGTGAGAAGAGAGGAGGTGGTGGGGGGCCGCCAGGTTATGGAGTGAGGCTGTGGTGGAGTTGCCTTGCCCCACGTTGGGCGCCAACTGCGGCGGCTTGCTCGGTCGGTAGAGGTGGGGTTGCTCAGCCCCACGTTGGGCGCCAGCTGCGGCGGCTTGCTCGGTCGGTAGAGGTGGGGTCTGGCTGCGGATGAGGGGTCGGTCCAGCTCTGGACGAGGGGTCGGTCCCGCTTGGGACACGGGGTCGGTCCCACATGGGACGAGGGGTCGGTCCGGCAGCAGACGAGGGATCGGTCTCACAAGCGGTTGCGCGGTTTGGCTGACGGGGTCGCCCGGCAAAACCGGCGATGAAGGGGTCGTCCGGAGAAGCAGGCGACGAAGGGGTCGCCCGGAGAAGCAGGTGACGAACTGGGGACAAGGGAGGCCAGGCCCTTGTCGGGGGCTCTCAGGACTGGAGGGCGCACGGCAGAAGAACTACCACGGAGACAAGGTAAACATGCAAGTCCACTTTATTGAGGGAGAGGCAACAGTTTTATAGGGGCTGGGGAAGGCTGATTGGTCGAAGCCACGCCCTGTTCTGATTGGTTGCCGGCGAAAGGTCAGTGGGCGGTACTGGACGGGGGAGGGGTGGTGGTTAGGGATTGGCTGTCGCTGTTGCTGGGGGAAGGGGCAGGGTTTAGGGATTGGTGGCTGCTGTTGCTGGGGTGGAGGGCAGACTTGAGTTTCCCGCCCACGCCTGGCTGTTGCTGCTGTCGCGGGAAGGGAAAAGGGCGGGCTGGATTTTTCCGCCCACACCTGGCTGTTGCTGCTGTCGGGGGAGGGGAAAAGGGCAGACTGGATTTCTCCGCCCATGCCTGGCTGTTGCTGCTGTCGGGGGAGGGGAAAAGGGCAGACTGGAATTTTCTGCCCTGCGCCTGAGCAGGGAGAAGGAAGAAGAAGGGTGCCGCCCCACAAGGCATCGGGTGGCGCCATCTGGGAGGAGGGGTGGCCGCGGAAGCATGGCTGCCGAGAAGGGGAGACCCGAGGGCACTCTGCGCCCATGCCGAGCTTCCTTCAGGGGTGGCGGTGGGCCCGACCAACCACCCTATTATGGGGGCAGTGGAATTAGGCCTACCGCGGCCGCTCCCCTGCCAGGCCAGCAAACCACACTTCAGCCTGAGGGGTGACCGCACTGCTGTTCTCGTCTTCAGCTTGCCTGACTCAGAGAGGATCCCAGCCCAGCTCTGAATGCCGGGAGGCAGAGCATTTATCCCACCTGTGTGTGTGCAAATCTTGGCAACAATGACTGCCTATTTGGTCCAGTTCATATTATTGAATGTTATCGTGGTGATGAACAATTAGGGGAAAGCACTCTTCTATGCTGTCTTATTATTCTTACCAGACAGTAATAATCTACAGAGCTCTGATAGTGGTGGGGATTTTTTTTTAGGAGATACCAGAGATTGAACCCAGGACCTCATACATGAGAAGCAGGTGCTCAACCACTGAGCTACATCTGCTCCCCAACAACAGGGATTTAATTTTTAGATTTTTATGAGACTTAAAGAAAAACTGCCCTGATTAAAATGAATTGCAGAAGACCTATGAATGAATATGTTTGCCTTGGGTCATGGGAATTTGAAAATAAAATATATGCAATGCCCGTAATAAAATTATCCTTTTTAAGTGATGAAAAATAATTGGGTGAAAATTCTATTTAATTTTTGGCTAAAATATTAAAAAGACCAATGTCCTCCATAGTAATTATAATATTGTAAATATTGTAACTAGTACTGGTGGTGGTGACATTAATTCATCTATTTTTATAGTATGTTAATTTAATTTAATTTTTTTTAAGTTTTATTTTTCTTTATTTCTCTCCCTGTTGTCGACCCCTCCCCATTGTCTGTTGCCTGTGTCCGTTTGCTGTGTGTTCTTCTGTGTCTGCTGCATTCTCGTCATGCAGCACTGGGAATCTGTGTCTCTTTTTATTGTGTCATCTTGTTGCATCAGCTCCCTGTGTGTGCTGCGCTGCTCCTGGGTTGGCTGCACTTTTCATGTGGGACAGCTCTCCTTGCAGGGCACACTCTTGGCATGTGGGGCACCCCTAATCGAGGGACACTCCTGTGTGGTATGGCACTCCTTGCAAGCGGCAGCACTGCATGTGGGCCAGCTCACCACATGGGCCAGGAGGCCCTGGGTTCGAACCCTGGACCTCCTATATAGTAGGTGGATGCTCTATCAGTTGAGCCACATCTTCTTCCCTGTAGTATGTTTATAATTTATAAATATAGCTCATATAGAACTTATTTTTTCATTATTTTATTTATCACAAAAAAAAGCTATTTGATAGATATTATTATAATCTCCATTTTCCAAATGAAGCTTAGAAGTTTGGCAAAAGTTTTAGATATAATTTATTCACAGTAACATAATTAAAAATATTTTGAAGACTCTGTGTATATATCCTCACTTTACAAATAACTTGCCCAATCACACGTGCGTACCTAATTTCCTCTGCAGAAAAGAGAGGAATGCATGGACTGCCCTGGGTGTGGGGTGGAGGACTATTTGCTGGCGGGATGAAATTTGCAGATCCGAGGGTAACGGTCCAAGGAGTGGCCTTTTATGAAAGTGCAAAATTAAGAAAACAAAGGAAAGTGTCCTTAAAAGAGCTATTGATTGCAGTTGTAGGCACTCTCTGTGTTTTGGGAAGGGCGTTGTCCATCATCATCCTTTTGTTAGTTGTCCTGGGTGAATCCAATCGAAGCCCCCTCTTAATCAGAAGCAGTGTGGGCATCACCAGCTCAAAATCTTCAAGATTGAGGACTGACCAAACAGCGGGGAGTCAGCTTTGGATTAAAGTAGACCTATGGTTTCCAGCAATGGGAGAGCTTGTATCCTTGATATAAAGGCAGTGGCCACCAGACGTTCTGAGGAGAGGGAGAGGGAAGAAGAGGTGGAACATGGGGCATTGTGGGGACAGTGACATTGTTCTACATGATCTTGCAATGACAGATACAGGCCATTATACATTTTGTCAAAACCTATAAAATTGTGCAGTGCAAAGTGTAAACTGTAATGTACACTATAGACCGTGGTTAGTAGCAGTGCTTCAGTATGTGTATATCAACTGTAACAAATGTACCACACAAATGAAAGATGTTAACGGGGGAAAGCGTGTGTGTGGGAGGGGGTATATGGGAATCCTCTGTGTTTTTTTAAATATTTTTATTTATTTCTCTCCCCTTCCCTGGCCCCCCCGCCGTCCCCTCCCCCACCCTCCCCCCCGTTGTCTGCTTTCTTGTGTCCATTCGCTGTGTGTTGTTCTGTGTCTGCTCATTCTTGTCAGGCGGCACTGGGAATCTGTCTCTCTTTTTGTTGTGTCATTTTGCTGCGTCAGCTCTCTGTGTGTGTGGCGCCAATCCTGGGTGGGCTGCACTTTTCATGTGGGGCAGCTCTCTTTGCGGGGCACACTCCTTGTGCATGTGGCTCCCCTATGTGGGGGACGGCCCTGAGTGGCATGGCATTGCATTTGGTAGCACTGTGCATGGGCCAGGTCACCAAATGGACCAGGAGGTCCTGGGTTTGAACCTTGGACTTTCTATATGGTAGGTGGGTGCTCTATCAATTGAGCCACATCCGCTTCCCTCCCTGTGTTTTTGATGTAACATTTATGTAATCTAAAGCTTCTTTAAAAATAAAAAAAAAATTTTTAATTAAAAAAGAAATTCATAGGCCTGTACAATGCAGAGTGAATCCTAATGTAAAGTATGGAGTATACTTAATCGTACAATTATAATAATATTTTTCTTTAATTAAAACAAAGGTGCCACAGTAAAGCAAAGTGTTCATAATAAATAAAGGGAGATATATGGTAACTTTATTTTCTACACGATTTTTCTGTATACCTACAACTTCTCTAATTAAACAAATGGCAAATTTTGAAAAAAAAACTGTTGGGTTGAAGCAGTTAACAAGAAGGAAGTAATTGCTCCTTCTAATAATATTAGTTCTAGACGCACCTGATACTTCAGTTGAATGTTAAAAAAAAATCCTTCTGATTTTGTCCAGTAGAACTTTCTGCGAGGATGGAAATGTACTATAATGACTCTTTCCAGTATGTTAACCACTAGACCCATATGGCTGCTAGGGACTTGAAATGTGGTTAACACAACTGAGGAACTGCTTCTTAAATGTTCTTTAATCTTTAACCATTTACATGCAGTCACGTGGCTCTTGGCTACCATGTTATTATACAGCACAACTCTAGGCTTGGAAGAGTGGGCAGAAAGGAAGACTGCCTTCATTTCTGACACCTCGTAGTCTGTTTTTACACTCTGCCCCCACGAATATCTATCTTTTCTGATTGTTCAGCAGTTAGTCACATTAGTCCAATTCGTCAGTTCTGCACTTGCCTTATTCTTAATGCCTATAGCTATCACGTTCAAATTTTTCCAAGCTTACAGGATCTCCTGACAAGAAAATTAGGTACCGAAACACTGAAGCTGATGTAAAATTTATACTCTACCACGTTATATGGTTGTTTTGTTCCCACGTGGGGTTTTGAAAACATGAAATAGCTGAAGAAGGTTTATACATGCCATTTGTAAATATAAAATATATGTTAATAAATAAAAACAGTTTATAATCATTTCTACATAGTCTACAAAATCCCACATAACATTGGCAGGGAGGGGGAAGCAGTCCTAGGCAATAGTTTGCTTTGTATGTGCTTAGAAAATTTATTACAAGTTAATGCCATATGTTGGTTTTGGTCATTTGGTATTTTTTCCAATCAAATGAGAAACAACTAATGTCCATAACATTCAGCAGGGTCCATCTCTTTAGCTATGATTGTGACAGAAAATTAGAAATACAGATCTTGAGGTACCTTCTGGTTTTCCTAATTCAGACTATCGCACCACTTAATTTTCTGTACAGGCTGGACACTGGAAAACCATTTCCATCCACATTTCATTCTGTTCCTCATCCATTTGGTCATTAAATCCAGCCACTTGGATCTCACTATTCCACAGAAATCTGTCTTCTGTCTTCTCCCATTGCTATACATGATTCAAGCCTATATCAAAATCTGCCTGGACTTTTTTGACAACTTCCAGACTCCTGTCTGTATCTTCTAAAGATGTTTCCACCAATTCTCTTACTAGAGTTCACACCAAAGCTTAATCTACTCTGTTTAAAACAAAAACAAACTTTAATTACTTCCAGAATAAAATACAGACTCCTTAGTGTAACTATTCTCCAAGATATTCATTTGCTTACTCATTGATTTACTCAATCCAATAAAAAAATTAAAGCAAACACAGTCTCTACAATCAAGGAATAACAATAAGGATATGTGCTAAGGAAAAAAAAATGAATAAAATACAAAAGCATCTAACCGATCATGATAAACATTATAAAGAAAACTAACAAAAAAAGGCACCAACCAAAATCAGGTAGCATCATAGCTCAGCCTTAGAATTCAGGAAGAACTTTTATCAGAAAGTGGCCCTAAAATTGAGTTCGAAAGGGTACATACAACTCATCTTGGAGGAGGACAAGAAAGGAAGGAAGAAAATTCAAGTAGAAGGGGCAATGTTTACAAAATTTTTGGCCAGAGAAAGCATGATATGTTTAAGAAACTGAAATTTTAGTGTTTTTGTTGCCCAGAGAGAGATCAGACCAGTACAATGCGAGGCCTGAGAAGTAGCCTTGAGTGACCCTGAGAGGCTGAGCAGGGGCAATGCATGGTTCCTAAGGAAAGGGACCTGCAAAATGTAATCATCCTAATGTTTTCCTACACTTCTAGGTAACAGCAGTAAGACAGGGTGAAACATGCCTCCTCAAACTGTGTGGCAGTGTCGCCTAGGACTTCACAGTTTTTCTTATAAATAAATCATCAAGAATTTTGGGAAATGTTAAACTTTTGAAATATTTTTATTTCAAAGCAAGATTAAGCACTAAATTATATCAAACTGATATAAATCACCCTCAACAGTTTTATGTGAATATAGAGAAAATAATTTTTAAATAACTATTTTATAATACAAATGAAAATTGTTTTGGCATTTTCCTTCCTGTCACAGATTATAGTAGGCACTGGGATAGATCAGCACCTCTCAACACGAGCTAAATATGAGAATTGTATAGGGAGCTTTAAGAAATCCCATTGCCCAAACCATATTGTAGTCTAATAAAATCAGAATCTCTGGAGTGGGACCCAGATATATAGACTTTTAAAGCTTCTCGGTGAGTCTGACGGGCAGAGCAAGTTGAGAACCACAGCACTAGATCAATACTTCTTAAACTTTGGTGGTAAATTTAAGCAACTTGGTGAAAGGCTGATTCTGATTTTCAGGGTAGAACCTGAGATTCTGTATCTTAACAGACTCCCAGGTTGTACATGTAACACACTCTGTGTAGCATTGGCCAAATAATCATAAAGGAGGACAGATGTCCTGGTTCTACAAATACGCCGGGAGATTTTTCATTTATTTTGGCAGTTTGTTCTCTGTGCCCCATTTACTTCAAGAAACTGTTCTACTTGCTTACATGGAAGATGTATACAGTGAAATCATCATATTAAATGTTAGAGAATGTAATGTAAGTGTAATAGGCAGGCGGCTAAGACGGCCTCCAGTGATCCCCACCGTCTGGTGTTCATGCAGTTATTTCATCCCCCACCTGGACATCCCCCACCCATGTGCCAGCTGGGCTCTGAGCCTCAGCAGAGTTGCCACTCCTACTCTCTGGTTTGTTAGACTTACCCAGGCCAGCTAACAGGGAGGCAAAGAAGGTCAGCCACCACACCAGGGAGCCAAGAGTGCCCACAACTGCAAGCAGGAGAATTGCAGCCATCATCCATGTGGAATCTAAGCCCCCTCTTGATGTAGAGGTGGAGTGGACATCACCATCCCAGGGTCCACAGGATGCGGGAATAGAGTATGGATTAGAGTGGACTTACTAATATTCTACTATAAAACTGTTGTGACTAGTAATAGAAGAAATTGTAGCATTGAGGTAGAGAAAGTGGCCACAGTAGTTGCTGAGGGCAGGGAGAGGGAAGAAATGTGATGTGGGGGCATTTTTGGGATTTTGAGTTGTCCTAAATGATATTGCAGGGTCAGATGATGGATTCTATACATCCTGCCATAGCCCACTGAATATACTGGGGGAGGGTGTGAACTACAGGGTAAACTATTATCCATGTGGTGCAGCAGTGCCCGAAAATGTGTTTACTAAGTGCGATGAGTGTGCCACAGTGATGGGGGAGGTTGTTGGTGTAGGAGGAGTGGGGTGGGGGTTTACGGGAACCTCTTACATTTTAAATGTAACATTTTTGAAATGTATATATGTTAAAAAATACAATTTACAAAAACAGGGTGGAAGGTGGGGAGTGGATTATATGGGAACTTCTTATGATTTTTAATGTAATGTTCTTTGTGATCTATTAACTTTAATTTTAAAAAGTGTAAAAAAATATTGGTTATTATTAACTATTAAAAAAAAAACCCTCCCTGGAGTATGCTAGACCTAATGGCTCGATTCTAAGGAATGGAATATGGCAAAGATGATGGGATATCACTTCTCTGATTGGGTTACAAAATGTTGTAACGACCATCTTGCTAGCACTCTCTCGTACCTTCTTAGCTTGTGCGCTTTGATAAAGCAAGCTGCCATGTTGGAGAGGCCCACATGGCAGGGATCTGAGGACGGCCTCGAGCCCAAAGCCAGCAGGGACCTGAGGGTCTGTCCAGTGGCCATCCTGCCAACCAACGCTGGAGCTTGGAATGGGATACTGCCCAGACAGTGCTTGAGATGACAAGAGTCCCAGTAGACACCTTGATTGCATTCTACAGAGCTCTGGAACAGAGGACACAGCTACGCCATTGCTGGACTCCCAGCCCACAGGAACTGTGAGGCAATAAACGGTGTTGTCAACCCACTAAGTTTTGTGGTAATGCTTTACACAGCAGTGGATAAATGATACATGAGCACATCGGTGAGCCATGAATTCTACAGCAGAACTGTTTAGGATAAGAAAAGTTACAGGGTCTGTTCTGAGCTTGACGGAAATTGACAGAATAGATGCACTAATCTATCCACGCTTCTGCCAAAATTAACAAAGAAACATGGGAGAGTCAATTTTTACGAGATAAATATATTAGTGGCTTTGAAACAAAACAGAACGAGTGGCATCAGGACATTTGATGGACTCCTCAATATACAAAGGACATTGGAACAGATATGTGAAGAGATGAAATGGACAAAAAGCCAGAGTATGAAACACATGCTGCCTATGTCAGACTTAGCCAGGGTGACTACAAGCCCGCTCACAGGTTCAAGAATCTGCCGTAGTGATAGACGAGCTGCATCTGAAGACAGCTCTGCTGGCCCGGACAGAACATATTAACAAAAATTTAATTAATAGACTCCAAAGGAACATATTAATTAAATAAAATTCCTATAAAACTCTTGATTTAAAAATAAGAATCGCCAGAGACTAAAAATGTTCTTTTCAAAATAAAAATTAAAGAAGATTTTGATGTATCAAAATTTCAACAAAAATCACAAGGCATACAAAGAAACAGGAAAGGACGGCTCATTCAGAGAAACAAAGTAAAGCTACAGAAGCCATCCCTGAGGAAGCACAGACCTTGGCCTCAGAGGACAAAACTTTAGAACGATGGTCTTAAGTATTCTAAGGAGCTAAAGGAAAATATAGACAGAGACATAAAAGAAATCAGGAAAATATTGTATGAATAAAATGGGATATCCATAAAGAGATAGAAATTATGAAAAGGAGTAACATCAAAATTTTGGAGTTGGAAATAACAATAATTGAAAAATGTGCTAGAAGCTCCCAACAGCATATTTGAGCAGGCAGAACAAAGAATCAGTAACCTGAAGTTAGTTGGGACACTTGAAATTATCCAGTCTATGGAGCAGAAAGAAAAAAAAAAAGTTGCATGTAGCTTTCACATATATCAATTAGAAAATAAAATAGGAGACAGCATATCACTGAAAATAGCCAGAAGATCTTAAAACCTCTAGTTATAAGCCCCATAAGGAATATGTAGAAATGACATGAGAATAATTTAAGACTTCTAGAGAGCTATGGAACAGAGTTATATAAAAGAAAAGAGGCCTTGAGCTCTGGGCTGAAAGGTTTAAAACTGTAAATAAATCAAAATCTTCCCAAATTAAATAATTATTATGATGTGAATCTAAGCATCAATCAACAGCATTTTTATAGGGTGTGGCTAGGTGATTTTATTCCTTTTTAACCTCAGGAGCTGTCACATTTTGACCCTGTCATATGGCTGTAGGTGATTCATTTCACTTCAGAGAAATCAATGCCTTGATTCACATGGTTATCTGAGTCACTGCTTTAATGAATAACACGAGTTTAACAAGATAATAAGGGTAGGTATTTGTGCTTCAGTGGAAGATGGTGGGAGGAAGTTTTAACAAACTTTCCTAAAGGGTGCAGGCAAACAAAAAGCATTCAGTGGCCACTGGCTTTGTCTCTAGCTTTTGTATACATTTGTTTATAAGAATGTTTTTACATGTGACAGAAGGAGCAAATGAAATTATATTGTGCCACCAAATATATATGGGGAAAAAGGTAATTAAAAGTAGAGTCAAAATCCACCCAATTAAGCCTCAGCTTGATTTTAAGCCCCTGTAAGTTAATGTTTTATAATTGGAGTTTACTACTAAAAAGTCAAGTTCTAAAGTATCTTGCAAGGATTATATTTTTAAAATGCTTATTTAGAGATACTCTTACCTCTCCTACAATGAATGCCGTGAACTCTGAGAACCTTAAACATCATTTATGAGACATTTTTCATATCCATTGGTCCATTCATGAATGAGCAATCCTTTGAAATCTTTAGGTAAATACTGAGAAATGATACCCGAGTACCCGATAACCACCACAATGGAAAGCCAAAGTGATTTTAAAATGATACATATTTGGCATTAAAATTCTTTGTAGACCTGTGTGTGTGTGTAGGGAAGGGGGATTATATGTGTGTGTGCCCAAGAACTTCTGAGTTCACGCTTTTCCACTTTTGCAGCATATCCGCGGGGCTGCCTGTTTTCCGTAGGCCTGACTCTCCCTGTTTAACCCTTGGTGCTGTCATCAGTTCACTGGAAGTCCTGGGCTCTGCCCAGCCTCTGGGGGTGCTGCTGGCCACAGCTGGCCGCCCCTTTCCACACCATGTCGGTTTCCAATGCTGCTTGGCCTTCTCCGAGGTAGCCCAGGTGGCCCACTTACCACTCGTCACCACAGTAAAAACATATCCGAGGCCTCCTCTCTACCAACACGCTTCTTGTGGTTTCTGTTTTAATTGTGTCTGGAATGGGGGAATGCTGCATAGACTGGTGCATGGGTCCCAGGGGGGTGGCGCGGGAAGAGGTTGAATTTTCTCGAGGGAAATGTTTTCTCCAGTACTTGATGAATTTGCCATCCCATGCTGGTTGTTCCGCGGCTGGACTTGTCCCTTCCCAGTTCCCCTCCCCTGTGCTTCTTGCTGACCACAGGCCTCTTAGCATGGACCCCAGGGCCTTGCCAAGCCGAGCTGGAGCTTCTCTGCGCATGAAGAAATACTTCTTGCCTTCGCAATTTGTCTGTGCTTTGGTTCTAGAAAACTGATATGGTGGCTAGCTAGAGGTTTTGAACTTTGGGAAAATGTAAGCAAATACCCCTACACGCAACTTTTCCCACAAGTAAAATACAAAGCAAAACAAAAGAAACCTGCATGCGTTCCAGAGGGATTTTCCTGTGAGCCGGGAACAAAATGTGGCACACAGCATGGAATTCATTCCAGCTTTTAATTCTGGAATCTTACTCCAAGTCTAAATTCGTGGCAATGGGAGTGTACTATAAAGTAGTATGTTTTCAGTATCTAAAACAAGTCACTTTTTGCCATCATCTACTAATTACTTAGAAATTATATGGAAATTGTCCTTATTTAAATAATTTGTTCCAGAAATTCAAATAAAATGGTTAATGTCTAAATATGATTTGAAATAAGCAGAAAAGATGGGATTTAAGTTAAAAATGTTTTATAGCTCTGTGAATTGTACCACATTCTCATAATATAAGAGGATGGAACATAGAGTTAACTATTTCATTTTTTAAAAAATATCTAATTCCATTGTATACTGTAAAAGTTACTTTTCCCGTGAGAAAAATTCACACTTCTCAAAAGTGTCTTATATTTTAACATGCTTTTATTCTGGCATTCTTTACATATATGGTTTCCAGTAAACTATCTTTAGGGGCATAAATAATGCACATAGTTATATAACCACTCCCAGGCCCATTAATATTGTATCTAGAATCTTGTAAAACTTTGGACTGACTTGAAGCAATCTAGTTGTATAGTTGCATCATTGACAAAACAATGCAAACCAATTGTCGTACAATGGACCTTGCCATGAGCTATCCAGGGCCAAAAGAAATATACTGAGTATAAACTAACCATGTTCATCAAAAGGAGAATTATAGGAGATTTCAAGTAATTGTCCATCAAAGAAAAATGTAAGAAAATATGAGGTTTTTTTAAAAAATTTCCAAGAAAATCTAAACAATTAGAAGAGTAAAAGGTAATCACCATTGAATAACAGAGCATGTAAAGGGAGAGAGAAAGGGGGTGGCTGAGATGAAAAGATACAACAAAAGTAAATTATAAAAAAAGGAAATCTGCTTATTATTTCCAATGTCACTGTAGAGTCGCAATGACTATCCTCTGAGCTGCCTGTCGGAAAGCTGTCTCTATAACATTGATTCCAATACCACACCTCATTATTGCAATGTGGTTTTATACTATTTAAAAAACTAGTTCTAGAGAACACTCATTAGAAAATATTTCCATTCAATTTCAGTTCCATTTGTTTCTCCACTCCTTTTGCTTTTCTAAATGTGGAGCCAAGTAGGTTCCCAATCATGGAATTTATTTCAGCAGTTTCTCTTAACATGAGCCGCAAGAGGGTGAAGGTGAGAAAATGAAGCTTCAGTGAAATGCAGTGATTACGCAGCACAGTCAGCACCTATGCAGACAGATGGAGGTAGAGAGCCTATGGATTTTTTTTAAAAAGATTTATTTATTTCTTTTCCCCGCTCCCCGCCCCACCTCAGTTGCCTGTTCTCTGTGTCTTCTATTTGCTGCGTCTTCTTCTTTTTGTCCGCTTCTGTTGTTGTCAGTGGCACGGGAATCTGTGTTTCTTTTTGTTGCGTCATCTTGTTGTGTCAGCTCTCTGTGTGTGTGGCACCATTCTTGGGCAGGCTGCACTTTCTTTCGAGGTGGGTGGCTCTCCTTAAAGGGCGCACTCCTTGCGCATGGGGCTCCCCTACGCGGGGACACCCCTGTGTGGCAGGGCACTCCTTGCGCGCATCAGCACTGCACATGGGCCAGCTCCACACGGGTCAAGGAGGCCCGGGGTCTGAACCCTGGACCTCCCATGTGGTAGATGGACGCCCTAACCACAGGGCCAAGTCCGCTTCCCAAGCCTTTGGATTTTAATCTATCTTTAGGAGAAAGAAGACTATTAAAGATAAAAATAAGGTTTTAAAAAGTTAGAATTTGACATTTCTGACTTTCACAAATGTCAAATTCTGTCTGTTTGATCTTGTAGCCATAAATGAAACACTGTACTTCTCAGGTTGTAGATCTCCCAGTTTTCAAATCTAGTGCATTTAGAATTTTCTGTTTTTATCTCGCACAATTCATACACACAGGTTGCTGAAGCAGCGTGAAGGTTTTGTTGGTGTGTATTGAGTGGTGATAGATTTCTTCATTTTTTTGAATGTTTTCCCAGCCTCTGGCGATCTTGATTCTGCACAGACTCACACTGTATGTGCTTCCCCCATGCTTTTCAGAGACAGCGTATTTTAAGACACTGAGTTTGCCTTATTGCAGCTCTTTATCTCCTCACCTGTGCATTGCCTCTTTGCCTTTGTTTCTTGAATCATAATGTTAAGGGCAACAAACTATCCCACTCAGGAGGGAAATGAGAGAATTACACTTATGTATCTTATTTTCTCATAAATACACTTACTGTAATAGATGCCTTAATAGCACTACTGTTTTATAATAGTTGTTATAGAATTATATGTAATTATATATAGTAGGTTTTAATATATCCATATGGTGCATTTTTATTAAACTCAGAATGAATATTTGATATTTGCCAGGCCTTGTACACGTGGTATCTCATTTAAGCTTCACCATAAACCGATGTGATGATTCTAGTTACTTTCATTTGCCAAGGAAAGTGAGCCTTGAGCCTTAAATGGCTTTCTAGAGGTGCCCTTACAACCATCGGTAGCAGCTCAGGAACGCAGATGCGCTGGTTGCCTCCACACTGTTGAGTCCAGCAGGGGACTGGCTCTGAGGGGTTCCTCTGGCTGGGAAGCAAATTGAGTGCATCGGGGTGCGCTCAAACTCCGTCCCAGGGAGTTATCCCCCATCAGCATGACGAGGGGGCGGTGTCCTTCCATAGCAGCACGAGGGCAAGGTGCCTTGGGTCTTTCTCAGGAACTGTCATCCCTAACCTTGGAAGCACGTCGTCATCACCTGGGAAGGTGTAAAAACGATGCCTGCTTTGAACATGTAGAAAAGAGATTCTCATTTAATGGTCTAAATAGAGGCCTGAACTATAGGTGTTTACAAGCTCCACGGTGGGGGGCTCTAACATGCCATCAAGGACAAGACGACTCCTCTGTGTTCTGGCCAAGATTAAATTATCTATTTCTGAGATAGCTGTGGCTTTGTCACGGTAGGCCCCTCTCTCAGCATGGCTCAGTCTTTTGCTCCAGCTACAAGTGAGCTCTCCTCTCCAAAATACCACACAATGGGACCCAGAGCTTCATATCTGTGAGGCTGCATCCAGAGACAGCAGACTGGTTCTTGCGGAACTGGAAAATCTCCCCAACCCCAGCTCTATTTCTCTTAGTAATTCCCAGGCTGGTTTAAAGAGTTCTAGGTCAAAATGCCGGGCTGATGTTTCCACTGCTATTTTTCTCCAACTTCCAAAAAAGGCACTGTTCATCGCCACAGGCATTTTTGCCTTTTCTGATCTAAATTTCCAATTATATTTAAGTAAACAGTAGGGGTCAAATGTTAAACAAATCTCGTGAAAGTAGAGGAAATACCAATACCAAAGTGTAAGAACACTCGTTTGAAAGGGAATCTCTCTGTTTTTGCTTGAAAAGAGATTCTATGTAATTTCTGTGATCATGAATTGATTAGGCAGGATCTAAGTTTCCATGTTTATCATTATAGAAAATAGTGAAAATAAAGCAATTGTCTTTTAAAGTAAAACTATGTAAAAAGTAGATATTTCAAGATGAACTTTCTTATTTACAAAGTCAAAATATTTTTCTTAAAGTATATACAAAATGAATTTTGTATATATTTTGTAAATTAAGGTGTATACTTCTATTTATTAAACTTATTTCCAATAAAATAAGGCCTATTTTTAAGTGATTAGAGTAAATATACAAATGAAATGGACTATTGTTAATAATTGTTTTATTGTTTGTGAAACTAATTACAAGTGATACATATTTTATATTTTTAGTGTTTAAAAT
The DNA here is from genome assembly GCF_030445035.2 of Dasypus novemcinctus. Classification (NCBI taxonomy): domain Eukaryota; kingdom Metazoa; phylum Chordata; class Mammalia; order Cingulata; family Dasypodidae; genus Dasypus; species Dasypus novemcinctus. Next base: position 1,420,893 of record NW_027261977.1, on the reverse strand, counting down.
GTTTTTCATATCATTATATATTAGAGTGCAAAGGTGTAGAATATTAGAATGGAAAGATTATTAGAGATCATTTATCCAATCTCTTCATCTTACAGAAGAAGAAACAAAAAAAAGTCAGGGAAAGGTGGGGTTACAGTGTTCTCTGGATCTTAGAATTGAATCACTGGATTACACTGCATGTATAAAAATATGTTGAGAGGGGAGTGGATGTATCTCAAGCGGTTGAGCACCTGCCTCCCATGTACAAGGACAAGGTGTCCCAGGTTCAATTCCTGGTATCTCCTAAAAAAAAAAAATTATATAAAAAATTTATGGTTCTCTCAACATAAACATGTGTATATATATGTTTATGTTGAGAGAACCATAAATTCTTATAAGTTAAGTTATTTAAAAATAACCTTTCAGGATCTTCTGGTTCAACAATGTGGACTGAGAACAATTGTAGGTCTTCCTTCCCTCTCAGACACCAATTAAAACAAGGAAGAAGTCCATAATTGGGAATGAAAAGGTCAACTCTGAATAACAAATTTCAAGAGATTTCTGGAAGCGCTAATTATGTAACAAGTGCAAGTCATCTTCTAAAACATTAGGTCCCATCTCCAAGTGAGCACCAGGATCAGAGAACCAGAGGGAGAATGCAAAAGTGTGGGAAAAAGAGGTAGATAATTAGGACTGGTTACAGAGGCACTTCTCCACTGCCTTCCTCATTCCTGCACAAGAGAGCCAAAGGGGTTTTCTCTCCAGAAGTTGAAAGAAGTATTTAAAGAAAACTAGTAACTGGGGTGATTTTTGGTATCCAGCAGGCAAGGCTCTCCTTTTTGTGGCATTTAGGAGTTTCCATGATCTTAAGTATTCCCCTCACCAGCTCACCCAGCAAAGCCTGATAGTCAACAAACTCTGCTCATCCACATAGAATACCTGAATAGCTTTCCCTTTTACTGGTCAAAGCTAATAGGAAAGCAGAATATTATGAAATCACAGTGAAATACACTCACTCCAGCCTGTTTTCAGCAAACCAAGAATCATCAGTCATAAATACATTTCAGACAGAAGGTAGGTAAAGACTTTTTAAATTTAAAGATAAAAAGTCATCTCAGAGGAAATAGAGATGATTCAGGGAAGAGAATGTGAAGAACACAAATACATACATGCTTATCTAGCCCTCAGCAAAATTAAAATCATTACTGCATCCATTGCCTAAGTTTAGATTTCTATGAAAAGGGCATAATCAGGAAGCCAGAAACAATCCTTAAAATTTTTTTAAAGGATTAAAGTGAACAATTCCTTGGAGATCTGGAAGACAAAGTAAAGAGACTTCTAAAAAAGACAAAAGAGAAAGATATACAATCCAAGATAGAGTATAAGAAATTTGGTAGCACAATCAAGGAGCTTAGATCACACTAATAGGGCTCTTAGAAAGAGAAAAATAAATATAAACTATTAAACAAAATAAATAGAAAACAAGATTTCAAATAGAAGGTAAGATAACTGAAAGAAAGCTCATGTCCTTGTACAATTTGAAAGCACCAAGAATGAAATGAACCTCAGAAAGAATGAGATAGTCAATGTAGGTAACTGACAAAAGAATGAGATTCAGACTTGTTTTAGACTTTTCATTTGTGAATGTGGATGGAGACAATAAAAATATATCAACCTAGAAATCTGAACCCAGTTAAGTACTAATCAAGCATGAAACAGTATAAACATATTCTGGCCTCTAAATTTTATGTCCTATATGCCCTCTTGGAAGATATTTATGAATATATTTCAGGAAAACAAATAACTGTTAAATGATTAAATATAAGGGAAGTGTGTATTTTAAGTAATGGCCGAACTAACCTAGGAGTCTAATAAATAATGAAGCTGAGAAGCACAGTTAGAAACAAGTGGTCCAAATTGGGACAAAAATTTGCCAACCTTTAAGAAAAAAGGCTTTAAGAAAAGTGAAATGGATTCTGTAAAATTCATATCATGGATAAGAAAAACAAACACTTAAGTGCATCCTTAAATATCAGGTACTTATTCTCACAACAAGAAATAAGACAACTAGAAATTCTAGAAAAAAAAGCCCACTGCCAACTAAGAACTGTGAACAGTACAAGTGTCTGGTCCATGTATGAAGTGACCTGTATGAGGAACAAATAAAAGTCGTGGCATGCTAATGAAGGACAACAGAAAGCAGCCATGGAAGAGGTGATGATGCAATTTATATGTCTGTTGCCACTTGACAGCTGCTGAATGTTCAGCTGATGGTGATTTGCTTCTTTTCCTCTTTCTGTATGCTGACTTATTTAATTGTCACCCAGTACATTCATTTAAACTAATCAAAGGCAACAAGAGAAGATGCTGCTCTTGGTCCTTGTCTTAGAACACTTGATTAAACTGTTTTGGCACCAGCATATTTATACATTCCTGGCTTGTTACAGAGCAGGATGGTTTCTTAATATTACAGAATTTCACATAATCACAGCTCCCAACCACATATTGGCCGCCTTATAAGAAACAAGAACCAGCCAGTTAACATCCATAGTTGAATGCAAACACTGGTTTCTCTGTGGTTTGTAGCCACATTTAATTAATTTAAAATAGGGGTGCCTAAAACATTTTCTTCAGGCCCTGACTGTTGAGCACTTTCCAGGGAAAATGCTCGTTTAGAACCACTACATGTGTTATGATATTAAATTGCAATTTTAAGGGTTTTCTATAACTTATTGGAAAGTAATTGTACATTTCTCCTCCGTAGCTTGAACTGGGTCTTTCTAATCCCATAGAAACTAAACAGAAAAACACACAAGTACCTAACAAGACTCCATTTGTGACCCAGCTCGAGATGCATAGTCAAATCAAGTAGGAGCACTTTAAAAAATGGAGAAGTCCTTCTCCCCATGAGAGAACAAGCATCTCAGGTTGGTGCCTCCCACTGGCATCTTTAAAGCCAGGTCTCCAGCTGTGCTAGGGTGCAGTCAGGTTAGACGAAAACTGACCCACGGCAACCAGGCTTTTGTCCCATATATCCATGGGACATATTTTCCAATGACTATAAAGATATGTTTTATCCTACCTGCAGCCCGAATACTGACTTCTGTCCCACTCCTCCTGTGAGCTGAGGACTATCCTTTAAATTCAGTGTCTTGCCTTTAATATAGCACACTCTTCATACATGTTACAGATATTGCTAATTCCAGCTCTGAAATTTACCTGTGAAATTGATTCATAATCACATAATGGGCATATGCAAGCCTATTAGCAAATTTTAAGATGGGACTTCCCTAAGAACACAGTAAAGCTAAAATTAAAGATACAAACTAATGTTATTAAAATTAAATTGTATCACAATAGTTTTTGAAATTTTTATTCAATTAAGAAGCTCATGAAATTGTTTGAATCTCCATCGAACTCATTTTTCAACACAATTGGCTATTATCTTGAATCATTACAATTGAAAAAGTGTCACAACTATGAAATGTTGGTTTCCAGATATTGGCCATTGTAAATATATGGTATGGCCTATCACCTCTAAAGATTTAATTATTTTCTGGATTTTGACTATTTTCCTGCATATTAAAGTTTTCCTAATCCATTCAGAAGTGCAACATCATCCTGACAAAGCTGCATTTTGTAGAAGATCCACTGTGCATTGCTTATTTATTTCAGTGACTCTCGGTTCTTGGCAGTCACAACCCTCTTAACCTTGGCCTCGCTCCAGACTTTCTAGATTTCCAAATATCTGCCTGGCTCTTTATCCTAGTCTTGTATGTGCAACTTAATTGTGTTACAATGTTAAGAACATTCCATATTACCTCAAAGGAGTGATGGAGACTCTCTTGCTTATTTTTCTATTTTTCCCCTCTACCCTTCCCACTGGAAAGTACTAGTATTTTTTTTTGGCAACATATATTTAAACATTTTAAAATTAGTGGAAAGTTTTATCATAATGTAGAATGTTTACAAATTCCCACCTAAGGATCTCAAAATACCCTTTTAACAGAAGAATACTAAAAACCCAGTCAGTTATTATCAGGTGTCAAATAGCAGTTTCATCCCCGATTAATTACATACTGACCCTCATGTACTTTATAAATGCACACCTTAAATAATTCAAATATTTTTGAAATAATGGGTTCCTTAGTATGGGTCACATTTTCTGATGTTTATAACGATTTTCCCCAATCCAATAAATGTGTGTATTTGTGGATCAAAAGATACCTACTCCAGGGAAGCAGATTTGGCTCAACGGATAGAGTGTCTGCCTACCACCTGGGAGGACCAGGGTTCAAGCCCAGGGCCCCCTGACCCGTGTGGTGAGCTGGCCCATGTGCCGTGCTGATGCGTGCCAGGAGTGCTGTGCCATGCAGGGGTGTCCCCCGCATAGGGGAGCCCCACGCACAAGGAGTGCGCCCTGCAAGGTGAGCCGCCCAGCGTGAAAAAAAGTGCAGCCTGCCCACGAATGGTGCCGCACACAGGGAGAGCTGATGCAGCAAGGTGGCGCAAAAAGAGACACAGATTCCCAGTGCTGCTGACAAGAATGCAAGTGGACACAGAAGAACACACAGCAAATGGACACAGAGAGCAGACCACTGGGGAGGCGGGGAAAGGGAGAGGAAAAAAAAAAAGATACGTTCTCTGGATCATAAACATCCATTAATAAATCCTCTTTTGTGTATGGATATAGGAAATCTGAGATAAAAGTCTGAAAATCACAGTTTTAAAAGTACTCTACAAAGTAAATGCCAAGGCCAGCAAATAAAGAACAATGTATTAGTGATCAGTCCAGGACCTACATCTATTTCTCTATTCCTTAAGGAGTGTGCAAAAGGCAGTTTCGCACCCCAGGATCTTCTTCCTGGGGCATGGGTGTCATCTCGCCCTCCCCCATTTTCTTTGTTCTATCATCTGTATTGTACAACAAACCAAACAAAAAAATAAATAAACCAAATGAGCCCCAGACACTAACAAAAGCAATATTCTTCCTGATGGAAGCAAACGTTTCTTTGGTGCAGGGCTGGCCCCATGGCCTTGTGGATCACAGCCGCAAATCCATACAAACAGGTCAGATTAAATTTCTGTTGTTTGAACTTTTGTTTTCTTTCTGGGTTTCAGACCAAATGTCTCTATTCTAATGTCCTATTAGTACATGAAGCTTTTCTTTTGGCATAATTCTTGACAAAGTTTTATAGATAAAAACTTTATTTGGGAAAAAAAAGACTATTTGCCCCCAGCAAAGTGCTTACTTTTCCTATTCTGTCCATTTCAGAGCACATCCCTAAATAACTTGGGTATAGCATGTGAATTTGTGCAAATGTGGAGATACCTGAGGCTGCATGTAATGGAAATAATTACACAAGATAGGGGTCACAAATTTGGTCTCTGTTTTTGTTGTTATTTGTTTGTTTTATTTTGCTTTGTTTTGGGATTCAAGAATGATTTTCATTTGCTGAATCACTACTTTCTAATCTGGAAAATGTAGAGGCTATATGGATAAAGCAAAATATATTTAAAATAGTGCATATATAAACTTACACATACCTGAGTTGACTCACAAATAAACTCCATGCAAATTCCAAAGCCCAGCAAGTCCAAAAAATAAAGCTGAGTGTTTCCAAAGACTGAAGTCCACAACGGGGGATACCAAAATTCTACTAGTTAGTAGTACAAGTTTCATGAACTGAATTTTTCATACAATAAATTGTGGGAAACTGGCATACCAAAAGCTATAGTCAAGCAGCTCCTTAATGCAAAATTTCTCCAAAACCACATGCTCTTGTGCATTATGAATCTCCGTGAAAGATACAGTTTTTCCTGTGCATATTGAATATTTGAATATTTGAATATTTCATTTGAATTTGAATATTTCTCCCTGTAAGTCAAATTAAGGCCAATTCTATGCAAGTCAATGAAGCAAACCTTGCAGAGCCCCTCCAGTCTGTGAAGTACTATTATTGCTCCACTGTATATATGAAAGTCATAAAGTGTCCTTGGACAATTTTGGTCTTTAAAGTAAAAAGAGAGCTTTGGTCATAAAATGGGGTGTAGATCCCAGGATCCACAAGTACGACTTTCCCGTGTGTCAGCAATAACGCTGAAGTCAGACTGGCAGGCATTCCTGGGGCAGTTGGAACATCTAAGGCCATCATTTTTGCTCACTCACTACTTCCAGAGGAGCCTGGGATCAAGTGGGCTCTAGAAGCAAAAGGGACATCCCAACCAAGCAACATGGCTCTTGTCAGATAAGCATTATTGCATATGCCTTTCTCTGTTTGAAAAAATCATAATTAATTCTAAGACGATTTTCGCAGGAAACATGTCCTTAACATGCCCACGTTTGATCTTCACCTCTGCAAACGGATTTTTCCCCTCCAGAAAAACGAGGAGGAAAGTTCTTGAGATCAAAACCTCAGTAGAGTCCCCTCCTCCGCCAAGACCTCCCTCGCTCTTCCTTCCTCCGTTCCTGAGATCAGAAGCCACCGAGAATGCTTCTTGTGGCTGCAGGTCCCCTCCCTGCAGGCCTGGGGCTCAGGACTCACTCCAGCAGGGCTTTAATACTTCCTCTCAGTTTTTCCTGGAACCGTTATTCTTCTTCACCCTTTATCCAAGTTCCCATGGAATCGTGCCTAGAGTTGTGAGGTAGCCACCCAACAGGCTTTCTGTCACTCTTTCCCTCCTTGAAACTTCTATCCATGCACCATCCAGAATGTCTTTAAAATTGCATATCCATTCCTGTCATTCCTCTCAATAGCATTCGATACTTCTGCACTGAGCTTAAAAAAAAACCCTGCAGTCCTCAGAATGGGTAATGTCGAAGGAAAAATTGGAGCTGAGTTACGGTTGACAGCATTTTATTCTGGACACCAAGATGGCTGCAGCAAGGAAACCCACCACTTACAAAAGTGAAAGCAGCTGCAGGGCTGGGGAGTTGCAGGCAGCTCTACAAACAGAAAGAAGCGAGCTTGGTTCTGTTGCTGGGAGCAGGGATCTGTTAGTCCTGCAGCGAGGGGTTTAGTCTAAGGGCTTTGTTTTCAGTGGAGCCAGATAGACTTAACTAGGGGCTTGCTTGGCCAAGAGGATTTTTATCTCATGATCCATGCTAGTTCGGGCAATTTAGCCTTGTTTTCGTTCTCAGAAAACCCAGAAGCTATTTTTGATTATACATATCAACAGTAAGACCCTAGAGCCAGCCCCTGCCAGCCTCCCCGAACTCATCCTCAGCTGCCTCAGCACTTGCTCACCACAGTGCCTGCTGATCCGTCCACAAGTTGTGGACTTGGTCAAGGTGTTTGTCCTCCACTCGGTGAGAGCCGAGGAGGGGAGGGCAGGTGCAGGATGGGGTTTCTTCCTTTATTGAACTAACAAAACTGGCAACTGTGTATCAGTTTGTGGCTAGTTTTCTTTCCTTTCTGATTTCCTTCTTTGTCTGCCACAGGAGGATGCAGGTCATGTGAATTTGGCTTATTATTGAATACAGAACATCTAGAACTCAGCAATTTCTAGTACACAAGAGACCCAATGAATAGTCAATACAGAAATGAATAAGTCCTGCAGTTGCTTTTATTTGTGTTTAACACACTAAATTTATCAAAGTCCCACACATTAGGTGTTGATGATGATGATATAGAGGGAAATTTATGCCAGCTAACTATTTTCTTCTCACAAACATAAACTGCTATAAAAATACGAACTCCGTGTTCATTTGGTGATTATGGTGGTAGCCTCAGTAAAAAAGGAAAAGCCCTGTCTCCTCCTTGTATGCACACATTCTTACTACCTTAAAGGACGTCTGAAGCCAGATTGAGGCTTCCTCGTAAGCCTCTTAAGCAGACGGCAGCTGAATTCCAGGTGTGACTATAAACTTTAAGTCTCACTTACTGTCTGAACTATAACCTCACTCCCAAAACAAAATATTTCCCCAAATTCTGAGAAACTGCAATATCATTGGAAAAAAATTCCTAGAGGTGATTACCATGAATATAATACACATTTCTAGCTATAATTTCTAGCAAATATATACTATATATATTCTTGCTAGAAAAAAAAAACAAATATATTTAAATATTCTTTAATGTTGGCAATCATATACTCTAATATTCATTTTCCATTGTAATAACCATTTCACCAAAATAAAAAAATAATTCTGGAAAGCAAGAAAATAACATTTAATTTTGCACTGATATTTATATAGAAATATTTATATTTATGTCTATATCTACTTATATTTATATATTTATGTGATCATTTGACCCAGCAACCCCAAAAGAAGGTAAAGAGTAACAGCCTGATAGTACAGATGAAGAGACCAATTTGAGAGCCTAAATAGCCTTCTCTCAGCTATTAAGTATCATTTCCCCAATCCACAGCCAGGCCTGTCTGGCTCCAAGCCTGTGTTCCTTCTACTACACAAAAAATGTACCACAAATCTAAAATCTCCCAAACCATATTCTCTTCTGCATTAGTCAGGACAGAATATGCTTTGCCGTGATACAAAAATAACCCTGAATCTCAATGATTTCACACAAGAAAGGTTCATTTCCCGTTCAGGTCAGTCTGGTGCAAGTCCTGCAGCTCATTTCTTCCTGGGCTCAGCTGCTGTGCTCTATCCACAAGGTCCGCTGTAGACTATCAGGCTTGTCTCTCTTCCCTGGGCCTCTGCCGTGTGTGTTTATGGAACCATCTCCATTCCTCTGTGTTCTTCTCCTGTGTATTTACTTCTTGGGACTCCAGCATCAAAACTCCAGCTCTCTCCTCTGCCGTGTTTTCTCTGTGAGTCCCTGCTCTCTTGGTGGGCATCCTACCGATGTAGCCCAATCAAAGCCTTAATCATAATTTAATTGAGTAAAAGTGAGACCTCTGAATCTAATACAATCTAATATGCCCAGAGGACAGACCAGTTTACAAATATAATCCAGTATCTATCTTCGGAATTCATAAACAATACTAAACTGCTACAATTAGGTAACAGGTTTGGAGCATGAACTGTGTGATAGACTTGGGTAAGCAGGAGGAGAGCTCTTCCAAGAGGGGATAATTCAAATACATCTTCTGGCTTAGCCTGTATTTAGGGTTGATTCTTATAAACATTACCAGCCAAACCTATTTCTATTAATCTTAGAAGTCTGAGAGCCTCTGTTAGGGACTGTCCAAAGATGGACTGATGAATGTAAAGATCAAAAGGGTTAGCAACACTGTTTGTAGTACTCAGTTATAAATCTTGATTTTTAATTTCTGTGGCCTTTTTTTCTCCTCACTTAGTTTCCAGTTTCAATTGTTTTAAAAAGACATGACAGGGAAGCAGACTTGGCCCAGTGGTTAGGGTGTCTGTCTACCACACGGGGGAGGTCCGCAGTTCAAACCCAGGGCCTCCTTGACCCGTGTGGAGCTGGCCCACGCGCAGTGCTGATGTGCGCAAGGAGTGCTGTGTCACGCAGAGGTGTCCCCTGCATAGGGGAGGCCCCCGTGCAAGGAGTGCGCCCCAGAAGGAGAGCCGCCCAGCACGAGAGAAAGTGCAGCCTGCCCAGGAATGGCGCCGCATACATGGAGACCTGACGTAGCAAGATGACGCAGCAAAAAGAGACACAGTTTCTGGGTACCACTGATAAGGATAGAAGTGGTCACAGAGGAACACACAGCAAAGGGACACAGAGAGCAGACAACGGGGCGGGGGGGGGGTAAGGGGGGATCAGGGAAGAGAAACAAATTAAAAAATCTTAAAAAAAAAAAAAAAGATGACAGTCATCTTCATCCACCCAAAAGACACTACTGAAAAGGAAAAATGACTTTTCATGAGCATCTTGAGGCAGAATCAGTTTTTTTCTATTTCGAAGTAAAACTACAAATCTTGTATTTTTGCACGGTTACATATAGGGGAAAGATAAGTAATTATTCATTTGCTGACTTAATTTTTCTACTTTGATTTACTACAAATAACCTCAGTCTGTATATCTATTTACAACAAAATGACTCCATGAAAAGGGAAAGCGGCACTAAATCAAATAAAATATACAGCATTGTCAGTGGACCATGGAAGGAAATAGAAATTATACTTGGAAATTTTAGTAGTAAAATCAGTTCCTATTGATGTGACGTACTGTACTATATATATGCCTCTAATTAAATATTTAATATAGTCTGCCTTATATTCCTACAAGAACACATGATAAGCAATAACAAAAAAAGAAAAACTGTTAACATGCTCATTATTATATTAATTCCAGTAAGATATTATTTGGCTGACTAGTAGTTAAAGAAAAGTATTCTTTTGCTGCTCTAAGCACAAGTAACTATAACCATCATGATATAAAAATATGAGCCTGTTTTTAAAAACTGTATATAAAAGTTTGGAGGGAAAGACATCTAAGCATTAATGCACTCCATGTTAAGGAAACAAGGGTACAGATGGTTGTTGAATCTCCTTTTTCTGTACTTCACAGCCATGTGTTACTTTAATGAAAATAAAATTCATTTTTAAAGAAGCACCAGAAGTGGGGCTTCTGAGTTAGTACCATGTGGTCAGCATGTGGTACAGTAGCCTCATCCACTGTCCTAATTGCTGGAACTGACTAGTTCACATAACTGAGCAATGACTCTTGAATGTGCCATTATACATACTTGATCTCAACATGCCTGCTGTGATGATCATATTCATTTTTTAAAATTTCGTGATCCTGGAGACATCCCAGAATTAACACAGAATGATGTCTCCCAACCATATGACAGTATCTCCAACTTTTCTCAAGGAAAGAGGAGGATCCCCAGATATCTATCTCTTCAGATTCTCAAGGTCTGTGTTTTGCTAGAGTCATGGGTCCAATGCTGTATATTTATATGTTTAGTGAACTCTTATGTCAATGGGGATTAGAATCACCATTTAAGCTTGATAAATATGCAGAAAAATATCACCTGGTGTTTTGACTAATAGGTGTAGATTCTCTTTGTACATTACTTTTTCCTCACTAATATAATAAATACTTGGTTGTTATAAAAAAGTTGAAATCTGAGAAAATAAAAAAAAATCAAAATGAAACTTAGGGTATTTTAGACCAAATAAATAATCCAAATACTTTAACAAGAGATGGTGATTCAGTGATGGTGGCAGAGGGAAATAATCATACCATTTTGGGAAAGGAATGTGTAAAGACTCATAAAGAAATTATTAAACAACATTAATTTAGCACCTACCATGCTTTGCCAATGAATGGCACATTTATTTATACCCAGCCCTAATAACAACCCTATGAGATAGGTATGTCGGTACCTATTTTAATAGTAAGGAAACTGAAGGACAAAGGACTAAATAACTTGCTGACATCACATGACTATAGAAGCAGTGGAACTCAAACTGAGACCTTTTGTTACAAACCAGCTATTCTGCCTATAGCACAGGCAGACTATATAGAATAGATTCTGATTCTTGAAACATTAGTCCCACTAACGCATTCCTAAACCTTTATCAAAGAAATAATTTTAACAAATCAAAATCTGTGTTCCTGGGAATAGTCATAGTAAAAACTGTATAAAGTGCCTACAAAAGAAAATAGTATGTAAGGTTTTGGTAGGTAAATCAAAAGAAAACCATTCATTTACAATTTATAATTTCAAATTAGTTGGAATCCTAGAAAATGATGCTGATAAAATGTTAAGTGAAGAATCAGACTAATGTATTTTATGAAAATTATAATGCCTAATATATGACTGTTACATCTAGGTAACCTTTAGGATGGGTTAAAAAACAAATTGTCTTATGTGTCTAAGTTTGCTAGGCTGCTATAACAAATACCACACAGTGGGGTGGCTTAACTAGCAAGCATGTCAGTCTCACTGTATGGAAGGCAAGAAGCCCAACCTCAAGGCCTTGGTAAGACTTGCTTCCCCCGATGTGTGTAGCGCTCTAGTGCTAGCTTGCAGCAATCCTTGGGGTTCCTTGTTCTCCTTGTTCTCAACCCTGCCCCCCATCAGATAGCCATCTCTCTCCTTGTGTCTGCTCATCCCATTCCCGCTGACTTATTGTTTTTACAAAGTGGGCTTCCCTTTATAAGGCTTCCATCCTGACTAAAAGGAGCCACACTTAACTAAAGATATTTTCAAGAGGTCCTGTTTACAAACAGATTCACACTCATGGGAACGTGGATTAAGATTAAGAACACATCTTTTGCAGGGTACAAAATTCAGTTGACCACAGATTGTGAGAATAGTATTTTTACAACTTAGTTTATAGCTTTTTTTGTTTGTTTTTGTTTTGTTTTTAAATATATTTTTTATTTTTAAAAGATACATAGATTTCATAAAATGTTACATTAAAGAAATATAGGGAATTCCTATATGCCCCACTCCCCACACCTCCCACTTTTCCCACATTAACAACGTCTTTCATTAGTGTGGTACATTCATTGCAATTGATGAACACATTTTGGAGCATTGCCACACAGCATGGATTATAGTTTACACTGTAGTTTATACTCTCTCCCACACAATTCTATAGGTTATGGCAGGTTATATAATGTCCTGTATCTCTCTTTGCAATGTCATTCAGAACAATTCCAAGTCTTGAAAATGCCCCCATATTATACCTCTTTTTCCCTTTCCCTGCCCTCAGCAACTTCAGTGGCCACTGTCTCCACATCAATGATATAATTTCTCCATTGCTAGAATCACAATAAGTCTATAGTATAATACCAGTAAGTCCACTCTAGTCCATATTTTATTCCCCAATCCTGAGGATTCTGGGATAATGATGCCCATTCCACCTCTAATTGAGAGAGGGCTTCGATCCCATATGGCTGATAGATGATACTCCCTTGCTTGTAGTTGTAGACTCTTCTGGTTCCTTGGTGGTGTGGTTGTCCATCCTCAACCACTTGTTAGCTGCCCTGGGTGAGTCCAATGAACTGGAGAATAGGTGTTGCAACTCCGCTGAGGCTTAGGGCACAGTTTTCACATGGACAGCCCAGAAATTCAAGTCTTTTGGACATACACCTACAAACTCCAGTGCTAACGATAGGTTCAATAAAAGGGACAGAAGAGGCTTATGTAGAAAAGTCACATCTGAGTCCAACTCTGTCATACTCGGGAGCACAAACTCCAAAGTAGGGCCCACTGGCAAGGCACCAAACTCCAGAGCTATCTGCCATAACCGTAGGTCCTGGGTGTCTCTGTTGCCCTCAGGAGCCCCACTGTTTGGGGTAGTATCTACTTTAGCTATCTATGAGATCCTGCTGAGACATGCATAAGTGTTACCTCTCTGATAACCTCCCAACTCATTTTGAAGTCTCTTAGCCATATAAACTCATTTGTCTTTACCATTTCCCTCTTTTATTCAAGGTCTTTTTCCAGTTGCATCACCAACCAGTCCTTGGTAGTGATTCCTCAGTGCCAGGGAGGCTCATCCCCAGGAGTCATGTCCCATGCTGGGGGAAAGGTATTGCATTTATATGCTGAGTTTGGCTTAGGGAGTGGCTACATTTGAGCAACATGGAGGCTCTCAGGAGGTAACTCTTAGGCATCCTGCAACACTAGGCTAAGTTGAAATTTCAAGTGTAGAAGGCCCATAAGCATTGTTGTCAGTATCATGGGCCCATCAATGGGCCATCCTTCTTCAGTAATCATTGCCCCTGTACTTGGGGGATTGTTACTGTTCCATTAGAGAATGTGGTAGAGCTCCCCAGGATGGAAATTCAGTATTCTTTCAGTTGTGTGAATCTCTAACTACTGTGGCAATGCGCCATGAACATTTGAACATATTTATATACCTTATATGCATGCCCAGGTGAACTTCCTCTCATTGAAATTTACAGCTTTTGATGTAAAAAATATTAGAAGAATTGTGTATAACTTGAACTTAAGGCAGAATCTTCAAAGAATCCAATTTAAATGTGATTAAAAAATAGAGGCCCATTAAATCTGCAATCTTATGATGGAAAAAATATGTAATTTCATCTGAGCATAAAATTAATATACCTGGCTGTCATTAACAAATCTGGAAAAAATGTGAGTTATATTCTATTTACTGCTTTTGCATTAACTGCTCTGAATCTCAGTTTTCTTATCTGAAAATGGATGAATGTTAAAGAGATGACCTCTTAACTTGCTTTCAGGGTTTATAGTCTGTGAATTTATAAATCTTAGGAAGAAAATATAAAACCAGAAGCAAATTTATTAGCATGGAACAATACAAAATAATAAAGAGTGGTTTTGGAGTGATAATTTAAGTAATAAAAATCATTGAACTTGGAAAATTTCAGCTCAGCACAAAATAAAATATCCCTGTATAGCTTTGTAAGAGATAAAATTAGCCATGTTGGAGAGGCTGTGATACAGCCTGTTAAACAGGAGATAATTAGGACCTAATTTTCAACCCATAACAGTACATTGGCATCACAGCTCGAGCTTACTTTCAAGGGGATAGAATATGGACACAGTTGAGCTCCCTGATGTGCACAAAAGAAAAGGGCTTGCCCTGGTTCATCTCCACTGCTTCCCTCTCCTCAGCTAGCTGGCCAAAAAAATTCAGAATTATCACAGAGAAGACTTGCATCTTTCCCGGCATCCTCCCATTGCCCCACACTTACTCTACTGCCTATGTCTCCTGAAATGTTATTCCACTCCCAACATCTCACACCCCAAACTCAGCTCAGCAGCTTCTCATTTTACCCATGTGGGCTATTCTCCAAATTTATCTGGTCAGAGGCTTATTGCTATCTCGTTGAAACACAGCAGCCATGCTTTTAAGTTTTTAGGAACCTCTTACCACAGTCAGGCCTAAATTAGTTATCCCATAAATACATACGCATCCATCCATCCATACATACACACATAGATTCATACTTGAAAATCCCTTTCCGCCCCAAGGAAAGGAAACAAATAAGCATGCAAAAACCAAAGGAACAGAGTTTTTAGAAGATAATTGCTAGGTTCTACCCACCTTGCTTTGTGACAGAAGGGTATTTTTCTATCATGTATGAACAGATATCTTTACTGTTTTCCTCTAAATTCCTACCAACTATTTAGCTCACTTACAAAGAGAATGCCGACTACCTTACCTACAAATGCTCCTTATTCCATTTCTCTTGTATTTTTGTCTATTAAATTTTTCATTTACCCCAGAAATTGGAGCCCATATATTTCTATAAAATTGTTCCCATGATTTGTACATGTTCATTTGCTTTGCAGTGACATTAAAGTTTTATGTCTAGATTTATTAAGCTGTGACTCAAACCTGATTCACTTAAACAAGTTTTCAATATGAATAAGGACAGCTCATGTACTTGGAATTTTTTGCCTATACAACTAATTCTTACTAAATCAACATCCAAGGATAACGCCACTGAAACAAATAAAAGGACACAAAGATTAAGAAAAGGTCCCTTTCTTCTCAGGAGTTTCTAATCTAATGTAATCACAAAGATGTGGACGTACCTGTCTTCAGCATGGCATGATAGTGAGTACCCATGCTACAAAATATATATTTTCAGGGTCAAAACAAGGAGTATTTGCATTTTTAAATCCAAATGATTGATAGAAGTTGAGAATATCAAGCAAGAACAGATAATTTACAGTGTTGTGCTACATGGCTAGAATTCTTGTTCTAGTATTTTTTTAAAGTAGCACTAGTATTATTTTTAACACTAATAGCTAAGCAAACCTATTACACTTTATTAAAAACAAGTTTAAAATGAGCCTTTGGTATCTCTGTGTGAACTGGAGTAGGAAGAAGAAAGCAAGGCAAACATTTATTTTCCCGTGGAATGAGAGAGGATTTCTTGGAGGAAATGAAAGGGTGGTTTGTTATTTTGCTGATTTATTTGTCCATTCCACCTTCCTGAACCATTATGTGCCTACTATGTGTGCGACACTCAACTGTGGCCGAGGACACAAAGATGGACAGGACAGCGGCTCTCACAGCTCACCCAGCTGCTCAGAGCTGCTCTGAGTAGGCAGCGAGGGCAAGAGGGCCTTCAAGGAAAAGGGCTGACATGTGGTGATGAACGGTCCTGCAGGGGCACCCCCAAAGTGACTGCACAGGCAGAGGCACCATCCAGGAGCCCTGAACAAGGGATTTCAGTTCAGGTGGTCAGTTCGGGAACTGCCCTGCCCTGCCTTCCCCGCCCCCACCCTCCCCACCCCATATTTTTGGTGTATCTTTTCTTTTCTTTTTTTTTTTTTTTTTCTTTTTTCTTTTTTTTATTGACTTTGTAATAATATTACATTAAAAATGTATATGTGAGGTCCCATTCAACCCCACCCTCCCTTTCCCCCCCCCCCCCAACAACACTCGTTCCCATCATCATGACACATCCATTGGATTTGGTAAGTACATTTTTGGGCACCTCTGCACCTCATAGACAATGGTTCATATCATGGCCCATACTTTCCTCCATTCCATCCAGTGGGCCCTGTGAGGATTTACAATGTCCGGTGATTACCTCTGAAGCACCATCCAGGGCAGCTCCATGTCCCAAAGATGCCTCCACCTCTCATCTCTTCCTGCCTTTCCCCATACCCATCGTCCACCATGTCCACTTTTCCCAATCCAATGCCACCTCTTCTATGTGGACATTGGATTGGTTGTGTCCATTGCACCTCTATGTCAAGAGGAGGCTCAGATTCCACATGCATGCTGGATGCAATCCTCCCATTTTCAGTTGTAATCACTCTAGGCTCCATGGTGTGGTGGTTGTCCTTCTTCAACTCCATCTTAGCTGAGTGTGGTAAGTCCAATAGATCAGATTGTAGGTGCTAGAGTCTGTTGAGGCTCAGGACCTGGCTATCACATTGTCAGTCCAGAGATTCAAATCCCCTAAATATATCTTAAACCCCAACATTAACTGCACCTCCAGCACATTAGCATGAAAGTCTTATGAAGGGAGATCCCATCTGGGTCCAGATTCATCACACATAAACACCATTTCCAAAGAGGGGCCATCTGCCCTGGTAGTTAACCCCATCGGCCATGACCATAACTCCCGTGGGTCTCTTTAGCCCTCAAAGGAACCAATATCTGGGGGTTGTATCTGCTTTATCTGTCTCTCTGATTCTGCTCAGTTGTGCATGAGGGCAATCCTTCTGCCAGCCTCCAGACTCTTTTCTAGAAACTTGTAGCCATATAAACTCATTTCTCCTTTCCATTTCCCCTTACTTTAGGTCAAACAGCATTTTAAAGTCATGGTATTTTATGTAGACATGGATATTCTGCTGATCCGCATTGAACCTTCCGTATAAGGTCATTTTCCAGTTGCATCATCAGTTGGTAGTTGATAGTGGTCCCTCGTTGCCAGGGAGGCTCATCCCCGGGTGTCATGTCCCACGCTGGGGGGAAGGCATTGCATTTACATGCTGAGTTTGGCTTCGAGACTGGCCACATTTGAGTAACATGAAGGCTGACAGGAGGATATTCCCAGGCACAATGTTGCTCTAGGCCTTGTTCTTATTTTAGGTTTATCAGCTCACAAGCATAGTCATTAGCATCAGGGGCTCACTGTTGAATCCTCACTCCCTCCCGGTCCCCGCCGCTGTACCTGGGAGACTGTCGCTGCTCCCCTAGGGACCACGACAGAGCACCACTGGCCAGGAACCCAGTACCCCCCCTGCTGTGGTTTTTAATTGTTGCCACTATGAGTATATCCAAACATTACCATGCACCCTGGACATATGTTCTGTACAGCTCCCTGTCAGCCATATATCACCTGTCATTGGTATCCCATACCAGTATCCCTCCATTGCCATTGTTGAAACACTCTGTGATCCAGAACTCCCCGAAATTTGAAGCCCAATATAATGTCATGGTCCCTTACTAGGGAATGGCATATAGCGATGGGTTTAAAGGATAGATAAAGAACTTGGATAAAGTTAGATAAAGAACTTAGATAAAGAATGTTGACTTGAAAAAATTCCACATCCTATCTTTTTCTTTTTTTTCTCCCTCCCCCCCCCCCCTAATTATTCAGCTTTTCTTCACAGGAGTCCTAGACCACAGCAATGTATATATATAATATACAGCACTCCCACACATCCACCAGAAAACCTTTTCCCTTCCACAGTGATACTCTTACGCCTTATTCATATCATATTTACTTAAAGTGATGTACAGAGTCTGAGACATTAGCTTTCTAACAAGGTGACATCTGTGCTTACATTATGGTGCATACTTTAGGATACACAGTTCTTTACATTTTTAGTTATCCTATGTTTTACATTATGGTTTACATTATCAGTCTGTCATCTCCTATATGTTATGGTGTAATATTACATGTTTTATATCCATCCTTGTGTACTCTCAAGAAACTCCTCTCTTACCCCCCATTTACTTTGGTTCCACACATTTAAAGTCCATTTTCCCTTCCACCTTGGTGCCCACAGTGACAGCCAACCTCCATTTCCTGAGGAGCCACTTCCAGAGATAGATGGAATTGTGTTCAGGGCCTAACTTGCTCAACTGCCCCAATGCCCTGGGAGCCACCCTTTCTCTCGAGGGATACAGTTCCCTCTATTTGATGGCATTAGTCCTCCCCAGGATGTGGGTCCACCCCCACTCTCACTACTTGGGTTTCTACCCCATGGTGTCACCCACTCTGGCAGAATGAGCATTTAGACATTCCCCAGGAGCCCGTCCTGCATCAGACCCTCCCCTCCGAGCATTCTAAACAGGTAACCCTCTTTATTATATTTTGATATGATTTTCTCTGCATTTTACTCTCCACCAACACCTGACCCTCTCCTGTGTTCGTATGCTACCCCTCCCTCCCCCCACTTTTGGGCAACGTTACCCCTCCGTCCCTCCCCAGCCACCCTCAAACCCGCAAAGCCCCAAGCAAAGGCAACCCCTTGCCCCCCTTTTATCTCTTCTTTGTGTTCATACTTACCACCATCTCGTCTTAAATTCCACCCCTGCAGACATCGGCTCATATCCTTCCTCCACCCTCCGATTTCCTGTAAGCCTATCATTCAGTCTCTTGCTATCTAGGGCAGCTTGTTTATTTCATATCATTGAGGTCATGTAGTATTTGTCCTTCAATGTCTGGGTTGCTTCACTCAACATAAGGTTCTCAAGATTCATCCATGTTATCACATGTGTTTGTAGTGTGTTTGTTCTTACAGCCGAGTAGTATTCCATTGTGTGTATATACCACATTTTATTGATCCACTCATCTGTTGATGGGCATTTGGGTTGATTCCAACTTTTGACAATAGTGAACAATGCTGCTATGAACATTGGTGTACATATATCAGTTTGTTTCCTTGTTTTCAGTTCTGCTGGGTATATACCCAGCAGTGGCATTGCTGGGTCATATGGCAAATCTATGGCTAGTTTTTTGAGAAACCGCCATACTGTCCTCCAGAATGGTTGGATCCTTCTGCATTCCCACCAGCAGTGGATGAGTGTTCCCCTTCCTTCACATCCTCTCCAGCACTTGTATTCTTCTGTTTTTTTCATAGCTGCCAATCTTATGGGTGTAAGATGGTATCTCATTGTAGTTTTGATTTGCATTTCCCTGATAGCTAGAGATTTGGAACATTTTTTCATGTGCTTTCTTGCCATTTGTATTTCTTCTTCAGAGAAGTGTCTGTTTAAGTCTTTTTCCCATTTTTTAAATGGGTTGTTTATCTTTTTATTTTCAAGATATAGGAGTTCTTTATATATGCAAGTTATAATTTCTTATCAGATATATGATTGCCAAATATTTTCTCCCACTGTGTGGGCTCCCTTTTTACTTTCTTGACAAACTCCTTTGAGGTGCAGAAGGCTTTAATTTTGAGGAAGTCCCATTTATCTATTAGTTCTTTTGCTGCTCGTGCTTTTGGTGAGATATTCATATATCCATTTCCTATTACAAGGTCCTGTAGATGTTTCCCTACACTGCTTTCTAAGGTTTTTATGGTCTTGGCTCTTATATTTAGGTCTTTGATCCATCTTGAGTTGATCTTTGTATAAGGTGTGAGATGGTAATCCTCTTTCATTCTTCTACATATAGCTATCCAGTTCTCCAGACACCATTTGTTGAATAGGCCACTCTCTCCCAGTTGAGAGGGTTTGGTGGCTTTATCGAATATTATGTGGTTGTATATGTGAGGTTCTATATCAGAGTTTTCAATTCGATTCCATTGGTCTATGTGTCTCTCTTTATGCCAATACCATGCTGTTTTCACCACCGTAGCTTTATAGTATGTTTTGAAGTCAGGTAGTGTGATTCCTCCAATTTCGTTTTCCTTTTTCAGTATGTCTTTGGCTATTCAGTGTCTCTTTCCTTTCCAAATAAATTTCATAGTTAGTTTTTCTAGTTCCTTAAAGAAGGTTGCGTTGATTTTTATTGGGATTGCATTGAATGTGTAGATCAGTTTTGGTAGGATAGACATCTTAATAATGTTCAGTCTTCCTATCCATGAACAAGGAATAGTCTTCCATTTATTTAGGTCTTCTTTGATTTCCCTGAACAATCTTGTATAGTTCTTGGTGTATAAGTTCTTTACCTCTTTAGTTAAATTTATTCCTAAGTATTTGATTTTTTTATTTAATATTGTGAATGGTATTTGTTTCTTGATTTCCTCCTGATCTTGCTCATTATTGGTGTACAGAAATGCTACTGATTTTTGCACATTGATCTTATAACCTGCGACTCTACTAAACTCATTTATGAGTTCTAGAATCTTCGTTGTAGATCTCTCAGGGTTTTCTATGTATAGGATCATGTCATCTGCAAATAATGAAATTTTGACTTCTTCCTTTCCAATTTGAATTCCTTTTATTTCTGGTTCTTGCCTCAGTGCTTGAGCAAGTACTTCTAAGACAATGTTAAATAGGAGCGGACACAGTGGGCATCCTTGTCTTGTTCCTGAGTTTAGAGGGAAGGAGTCTAGGATTTCTCCATTTTAAACAATATTGGCTTTAGGTTTTTCATATATACTCTTTATCATGTTCAAAAAATTCCCTTGTATTCCAATCTTTTGGAGTGTTTTTATCAAGAAAGGGTGCTGTATTTTGTCAAATGCTTTTTCTGCATCTATAGATATACTCATGTGATTTTTTCCTTCAATCTGTTTATATGGTGTATTATGTTGATTGATTTTCTTATGTTGAACCATCCTTGCATACCTGGGATGAAGCCCACTTGGTCGTGGTGTATAATACGTTTAATGTGTTGTTGAATACGATTAGCAAGTATTTTGTTAAGTATTTTTGCGTCTAGGTTCATTAGAGAAATTGGTCTGTAATTTTCCTTTCTTGTGATGTCTTTGTTTGGCTTTGGTACTAGGGTAATGTTGGCATCATAGAAGGAGTTGGGTAATGTTCTTTCTGTTTCGATGTTTTGGAATAGTTTCAGCAGGATTGGTGTCAGTTCTTTCCGGAATGTTTTGTAGAATTCACCTGTGAAGCCATCTGGCCCTGGGCTCTTCTTAGTTGGGAGATTTTTAATAACTGATTCTATCTCTCTGCTTGTGATTGGTTTGTTAAGATCATCAATTTCTTCTTTTGTCAATATGGGCTGCTTATGTGTTTCTAGGAATTTGTCCATTTTCTCTAGATTGTCATTTTTGTTGGAATATAGTTTTTCAAAATATCCTCTTATGATAGTCTTTATTTCTGTGGGGTCAGTGGTGATATCACCTTTCTCATTTCTTATTTTGTGTATTTGCATCTTCTCTCTTTTTTTCTTTGTTAGTGTTGCTAAAGGTTTGTCAATTTTGTTAATCTTCTCAAAAAACCAGCTCTTGGTCTTGTTTATCTGTTCAAGTGCTTTCTTATTTTCTATTTCATTTAGTTCTGCTCTTATCTTTGTTATTTCCTTCCTTCTTCTTCCTGTTGGGTTACTTTTGTTGTCTTTCT
Source organism: Dasypus novemcinctus (assembly GCF_030445035.2). NCBI lineage: Eukaryota > Metazoa > Chordata > Mammalia > Cingulata > Dasypodidae > Dasypus > Dasypus novemcinctus. Next base: position 1,399,088 of record NW_027261977.1, on the reverse strand, counting down.
AATTCCTTCAAATGTGCAGTTAGTTCTTCGATTTTTGCTCTTTCTTCTTTTTTGATATATGAATTTATGGCTATAAACTTCCCTCTCAGTACTGCTTTTGCTGCATCCCATAAATTTTGGTATGTTGTGTTATCATTATCATTTGTTTCAAGGTAGTCATTGATTTCTTTTGAGATTTCCTCTTTGACCCACTGTTTTTCTAAGAGTGTGCTGTTTAATTTCCAAATCGTGGTGTGAAATCTGGGCTTCTGTCCCTTGCAAATCTCCAGCTTGACTCCACTGTGGTCAGAGATAATGTTTTGTATGATTTCAATCTTTCTGAATTCGTTCAGCCTTTCTTTGTGGCCTAGCATATGATCTATCTTGGAGAATGATCCATGTGCGCTTCAGAAAAATGTATATCCTGCTGTGTTTGGGTGTAGCGATCTATATATGTCTATTAGATCGAGCTCCTCTAATATACTATTCAGATGTTTTGTTTCTTTGGTGATTCTCTTTTGAGATGTTCTGTCCAGGGTTGATAGAGGTGTATTAAAATCCCCCACTATAATTGTAGATGTATCTATTCTTTCACTTAGTTTTTCCAGCGTTTGCCTGACGTATTTAGAGGCACTCTTGTTAGGGGCATAGATATTTATGATTGTTCGATCTTCTTGAGAGATTTTCCCTTTGACTAAAATGTAGTATCCTACTTTGTCTCTCACAATTGTTTCACATTTAAAGTCTATTTTGTCTGATATTAATATAGCTACTCCTGCCTTTTTTTGGTTATTGTTAGCTTGTATGATTGTTTTCCAGCCATTCACTTTCAATCTCCATGCGTCTCTCGGTCTAAGATGTGTCTCTTGTAGACAGCATACGGATGGGTCATATTTCCTTATCCAATGTCCCAGTCTGAATTTTTTGATAGGTGAGTTTAATCCGTTGACATTCAGTGTTATTACTATCAAGGAATTATTTGTGTTAGCCATATTTTGATTGGATTTGTGTTTGTCATATTTTGTTTGTATATTTTTTTTGTCTTTTTTTTGTTGTTGTTGGTCTTATACTCTCCTCCAACTTTGCCTTTCCTGTTTTTTCCTTTCTTCCTGCAGAACTCCCTTTAGAATTTTTTGAAGGGGAGGTTTCTTGTTGGTATACTCTTTCAGTTTCTGTTTGTCTGTGAATATTCTGAACTCTCCATCATGTTTGAATGCTAGTTTAGCTGGATAGAGTATTCTTGGTTGGAAATTTTTTTCCTTTAGTACCTTGACTATATCATACCACTGTCTTCTTGCCTCCATGGTTTCAGAAGAGAAATCAGCACTTAATCTAATTGAGCTTCCCTTGTATGTGATGGTTTTCTTTTCTCTTGCTGCTTTTAGGATTTTCTCTTTGTCTTGAGCATTGGATCATTTGACAAGTGTATGTCTTGGGGTGGGCCTGTTGGGGTTTATGACTTGTGGAGTGCGCTGTGCTTCTTGGATATGTACCTCTGTCTCTTTCAGTAGATTTGGGAAGTTTTCAGCCATTATTTCCTGCAACACTCCTTCTGACCCCTTTCCCTTCTCTTCACCTTCTGGAATGCCTATAATACGTATGTTTGAGCGTTTTGCATTGTCATTCAGGTCCCTAAATCCTAATTGCATTTTTTCTATCTTCTTATTGACCCCTTCTACTATCTGTTTGATTTCTGATGTACTGTCTTCCACATCACTAATTCTCTGCTCTGTCTCTTCTAGTCTGCTGATATTTGCTGCAAGTGTATTTTTGATTTCTTGAACTGTGGTGTTCATTCCCATCATATCTGTTATGTTTTTGCGTATGTCTGCAATTTCCCCTCCAAGTGATGTCTTCATGTTGTTAACCTCTTTCATTACTGCATCAAATTTGTCGGTGATAAATGTTCTGAGATCTTTCATTGCTTGTGCCAAGTTTTGCTCCCCTTCGAGATTATTGGTTTGTTGATTGGATTCACCCATGTTTTCCTGATTATTGGTTTGGTTTGTAGATTTTTGTTGCTTTCTGGTCATCTCTTCATTTTGACGAATTTAATCAGTTCCTTAGCTTCTTTGTCTGCTCTTGGAGGTTAATTAGTCGTTATTTTTGCATAGGTGTTATATCTTCTCTTTGTCACTTTTTTCTTCTTATTCTAGTTACTTGTTGTTGGTTAAGTTCACTTTAGAGGAAAGTATTAGTGTTGGGGAAAGGCAATTGTGTAAGCAAGGGAAAAGTGTAAAGTAGTATTGGTGATATATGTTAACAAAGCAAGAATATGAGATCTGGGAGGATGGAGGTTAGATTCATGTAGATTGTATAGAGTTATAGCTGTAGGTAGAGTACCTTTTATGAAGTAGATGACTGAATATGGGAGGAATATGGTATGAACTACAAAGCTATTGTTTTCATGAGAGAGGGAAAAAGAAAAGAAAGGTAGTAGTTTCAAGAGTGGATAACAGACAGAAAACAGAACAAAGGTATTAGAAATTAAGAGTTAGACACTTTGTGGATCAAAGAACGGGAGGTGGGGGGTGGAATATAGGAGAGACAGTAGATGATAGTGGATATCAAGATGCAGGGGAAGGGGGATAGTGTAGGTAGCCTAAATCAGTTCACACAGAAATGAGGCAGTGGAGGATGGGAAAACCCAGCAAATGTGAGGTGGTCCCTGTAGCACCTATTGTATACTTGAATTAAAATAAAATAAGTGGAAGATGAGGGACAAGAGGGAAAGAGAAAACCGAAAAAAAAAAAACTAATTATAATAAAGAAAAGAAAGACAAGAAGAAAGGAAGAAAGAAAAAGAGGATGGGCAAACGGTGGGGAACGGATAGGGGGAAGAGAGATACAGGTATACACGTGTCATAATTGCAACACTATCTAAAACAACAACTTCCCCATGCTTTGCCCTAAAACCCCCGTCTGTCTGCCCAAATGGGTCTGCAAGCACCTCCCTTCCCACAAACCCCCAATAGGCCGCCCAGGGCCCACGAACTCCCCAGTACTGCAGATGCTCCAAAAAAAAAAAAAAAAAAAAAAAAATTAAATAAAATAAATTAAAAAAAACAACAACAAAGAACAGAAACCCCTCCGCAGGCCCGGCTCCGCCCGCCGCTGCCCGCCGGAGGCCTGGACCGGCTCTGCCCGGCTCCTTACGCCACCGCAGCCTGGCCTGGCTCGGCCCGGCTCCGCTCGCTACAGCGGCCCGGCCCAGCTCCGGCGTCCGCCTCTCGCCGCCGCGGCCCGGCCCGGCTACGCCCGGCTCCGCTCGCTACAGCGGCCCGGCCCGGCTCCGGTGTCCGCCTCTTGCCGCCGCGTCCTGGACTGGCCCTGCCCGGCTCCGTACGCCGCCGTGGCCTGGCCCGGCTACGCCCGGCTCCGCTCGCTACAGCGGCCCAGGCCCGGCTCCGGCGTCCGCCGCCCGCCGCCGCGGCCTGAACCGGCCCCGCCCGGCCTCGTTCGCCGCCGGCGCAGCCCGGCCCGGCTCCGGCGTCCGCTGCTGCCGCCTGGCCTGTCTCAGCCCCACCGAGCGGGGCTAGATGCCTCGTCTCCGCCTACCCAAGGAGGGAATCCTCTACAGGTAGCTGGGATCTCCGTGTATATTTCACAGACGGATCCTCTCTGTTACCTTCCCTCCAAATCGATGTCCAGACACCTCCGGACCAGCCTGGTGTATCTTTTCAATCCCCCTTTTCCTGATTGTTAATTCCTTAAACATTTTGCTCAGCTTATTGCTTTTTTACCACTTTCATGCTGTAATTTTAATATAATTTAAAATGCCACCCCTTTAGTCCTTTTGAAATCCAAAAAACAAAATCAAGCAAAAAGAAAAATTCTGCTTTCAAGACAGATAGCTGTTTTCAAAAGTACCTAGTTATTTTCTAATTTATAAGAGACTGAAATCAATGAGACTATGCTATCATAAAATAATACATAAAATGTTGATAGTTTAGAGGTAGTATGCTGATATTTCAGAGTCAACTTGATGAAAGTTCCAGTCATTGGGGTGACAAGTTAGTGCTAGGCCTGTGTGCAATTCAGTGACTATTTCACATGAAAGAAACAGCATGGGACTTATTGTAACCCTTGCTTGTATCACTTATTACTGGTTTGTTTATGTCTTCTTCTATTGTTCCAGGAGATTGGGTTTTGTATCCCATCATGTCTCTTTCAGTTTGACTGATAGTAAGGATCTTTATTGAACAAATAATTATATTCTGGGAAATGTAGACACTCATAGTGAATTTATTTATTTTGAAGGAAAATTTCATTTACACTCAAGTCTATAACAACTCATTACATATAAGCCTGCCTTTTATTCCAAGAGAAACTACAAATTCGTTTTGACTCCTTACCTAAAATAACTTGCCTATTTTGAATAGCTTTAAAAATGATTACATGGATCTATGAAATTATTGCTAGCTTGATTTATTTTTGGTCAGATGATTCAACTCCTGACACTGATCATTGTGTAAGGTGGTGATGTATGTACTGTGGATAAAAGTGAACATGGAAAGGAAGATAGGAACGAAGTGGGTTATTATTTTACAGAGGAAGCTATGGCACAGATGAGTAATTGACCATCCAATATTTATGCTCCTCAGCCCCCCAGAGCATGGAGTTGCCCCTTTGAGGCATCTCCCCAGACAGGAACTACATATCCAGACACTTTAGGATCTAGATGCAATCGTGGTGACTAGTTCCTGCAGGCAGGATTCTGTGATATTTGCAGGCCGGAACTTCTCCGGAGCAGTGAGTGAATGGCAGACCTTCTCGTCTCCATTCCCTCATTCTCTTCCATGCTGGAAGCAGAGGACTTTGCAGTCCTATGACATAGTGGATGCACAAGATGGAAGGATGGTGAGCCTTCTCTTTTGTGGAAGCAAGTCATCTGAGACCCTACCCGATGTTCTTCGAGCCATTGTATGGCTGAGAAATAAACTCCTAACTATGGCAAGCCACAAAAAATGGGAGGTTTGTTTGTTAATAGTGAGCCTGATCTGAGAAAATCCTGCCCGTGTTCACTGAGAAGAGCTACGTTTTCCATACTTCCCCTCCCGTGGCTTTGTTCTTCACCACACACGTGACATCGAGAGTCCGAGTTAGCCAGCAGGTGACTCTCTGCTCTCTCATACACCACTATGCAAAAAGACCAGTGAAGGAATAGAAATGGGATTTATCCACAAGGACTAAGGGCATGGGCAAGGAAATGATAATGGAAGAGATATTTAAATAAGTTTTAGAGGACGAGTGCTGAGAGTTGAAGGAAGTAAGGTAAAGGAAACCACACCTTCACTTACCACCCAGAAGAGTGTTTGTGAGAAATGGTTCACCCTGCAGATTGTTAGGGACTCAGGATGTGGCACCAGGAGCATGACAGGGAAGGAACGGGGCTCAAGGCTAAAAACAGAGCTGCTGAAATATTTTAAGGATGGACAGACTTTTAAACTTGACAATGAAATTAAAAATAAAATCTAAGGTCAGTAGGTTTTTAATAGGATATTGAGAGATTGGGCTTTTAATATAAGGCTTTGAAAGTAAATTTCTTGAGCTAGAAGCCGTTATGTTTATCTCCAGAGATAAAAGAGACTAGAAAACATTTACCTTGATGAGATACTGAGAAGATACTGTTAAGTCTGAGGAAGAAATCCTTAAGATGTTTATCCATTTAAAAAAAAATTATAAAGTTGCCTATTTACCTTACAATAAGATTGTCTCCTGTCAGATTATAGTTAAACTCATAGTTCATTTTTACCTTAATCACACTTCCTGCACCTCCTTACCAGCTACCATCCTTTGTTTCTCTTCACCTTTGCAGAAAAATTTCTTGAAAAATTGTCCAGGCTCAATATTCTCTTCCCAGTCTCCTTTTAATCAAGTCCATTCAAGTTTTCCTCCTGACACTCAAAACTGCTTCCACTTCCATTTTGTTAAAGCCAGTGTTTGTTTCTTAGTTTTCAACTTACTTGGCTTGCTAATAATATTTGAAGGTTTGCCACCTCCACTTCCTTGATAAACTTTATGTGACTTTGTGGAGGGAACTTTCAGAAATAAAATAACTTATAAGAGAAAAGTAATTTACTGGAAAAGTAAAATTGCAGAGAAAACCAGACTTTAGGGGAAAAAAATATGGCTTCCCCCTACCAAGAAAAAACAGAATAAAGTCAAGGATTTTATTGTAGACAATAGAAGAGAAATAATGAAAAATAAATAGAAACAGGGTGATAAATAAGTAAATCTGGTCACCCGACATCTAACTAGTAATTTTAGAGCTAACATAGCAAATATATGGGAAGAAATAAATACCAGACAATTTCCTAGAATTGAAGGACACTAGTTTCCAGATTGAAAACATCTACTAAGGGCTCACTGTAAATAATTTTAAGAATTCCTTCTATCAAGGCATATAAATTATTATGAGAGAGAACCTTAATTTTTCCCTAAGACTATAACAATAAACATTTCCTCAAATTCAAAGAAATTAGATTCAGTATAGCATCTGACTTCTGAGTGGCCAAATATGATGCTTAAAAATGTAGAGCAATGTGTTCAAATTTCTGGGATGTGTTCAAATTTCTCATTAAAACTGTAAGTGTGAAGACAGAAAAAGTAGATATTTCCATATATACAAGGGTACTGAAAATTTATCTCCCTTGTACCTTTACCTAGAAAATTCCTGGGTGACGTAATCTGGATAAAAAAGGAGTAGATAAGGAATAGGAAGACAAGTAGTCAAGTAAAAGGAATCCAACCCATGATGATGCAGAAGGATATTCCTGGATGTGGAAACTGTGGGGTGGTGAGATTGCCCCTCTGTGGCGAGCCCAGTGTGCAACCAGGATAGCTTGAAGTTGGGGGACAGAAATGTCCAGAAGGAAGATGTCCATGAAAACAAAATGAAGAATTACGAAAATATTTAATATTGTACAGAATTGGGGAGGTAGAAAGCAATGAATAATGCATGGAAAGCAGATCCATTGTAAAAGTTTAAAAAATTAAAGTATATATTATAGAAATCTGTAAAATGAAAAATGAAAACATTTAATGAAAGAGTGGAAAAAGTATTCATAGTGCATTAATCATTAATGGCCACAATCCTTTATTAATTTGTTTATACTTGCTCTTGGTCATGTGAATTTGTAGCTCCTCCCATCAAGTGGTAGGGCATATTTTCTAGCATGTAGATTCTGAGTTTGACCCTGTTGCTTGTTTTGGCCAAAGCACTGTTAGCATTAAGAGATGCAAGGAAAGGCTTAAAAAAGCAGTTGCATGTTTCGCTTTGGTTTTGCTCTCTGCCTTTGTCATGAGAATGTGCCCAAGCTAGCCTGCTGAATGAGGAAGGGCAGAGCCAAGCCACCCCAGTCATCTTGGCCAAAATCATCTTAGATCAACCATCAGCCAACTGGCTCCCAAGTATGTCAGCAAACCCAGCCAAAACGAGCCAAGCCCTGCCCAGATGAGCTGAGCCCTCACCTAAAGATTTTGGTTGTTACGTAATGTTATTGTGGCAATAGATAACTGATACAATATTTAAGATAAATTTAATGATACTACACTAGTTATGTAAAAATATTTCAAACATAATGTTAACTGTCAAGTCATTTAATTGGAGTATGAGTGCCAAGAATTGAAGTTCACTACCAGAATGATAAACCCTGTGCTATCATATCCAAATTGATAGTTCAAATCTAAAATCGAATATTCATGAAATCGTATTTTCAGAATATTCTTCAGAAATGTTAGGGGTGAAGGGGACAATTACCATTTCTCATCAAAAACTTTCCCGAATTATTTAATATAATTAATTACGGGCATTGGATTGCTTAGTTTTTAAAAGTTAATAAAGAGGGAAAAAGAAGGGTGAAAAAAAAAAAGATATAGGCCTCTTAACTAGTTGGATGATTAAGTACCTATATTCTAGACATCTAAATATACTCACAGGTAAGACTGAGGGAATATAGCACCTACTTCGCTGTGTTGAGAAAATCAGGCTGCACCTGGAGTAGGATATCTTGGGGTGCCATGATGACAATATTTGTGAAATGTAAGTGACTTCTGGATAGGGTCACAATGGAGACACAAAGGGAAGAAAGGACAGAAGTAGCTTATATAAAAAGTACCAGGAATTGGGGGGTTAAGAGACTGAAGGTGAGTCATCAGACAAGGTTATAAAAAGGAAACAGTGAAGAGAAGAAAAAAAGACCCGTCTCCAACAGCAAGGCAGGGAGCCAAAGACCTCAGCAGGGAGAGCCGGGAGCACCCCGTGGAAATGGCGAGTGCTCTGCCAGCCCTGCAGAAATGCCAAGGCTGCTCCACTCATCCTCATTAACCCCCGAGTATTTGGAAATGCCTGCCACGTAAAACAAACCCCTATGAGAGCTGATTTAGGGAGGGAAGGCAGAGGACTTGTGTCTTGTCTGGGACGAGCAAGGTCCTTCAAGGAGAGAGCAATGGCCAGTCCCTAGGGTCATGGGCTGGGTGACGTGAAAGAGAAAAGGTCGGACAGGGGATGGCAGAGGACACCATCGCTGCCTCCTGCCTCCCACTGCAGGCCGGGCATCTCTGGGGACGTTGGAGAAGGGACAGTGGATTTCACAATATGCAGAGGAGTCAAGTCTCCAGTAACTGTCCAGAAGGAGGGGGAGGAAGAGAAGGCTTCTGACAGCCTCTTCATGTTGAAAAACTCCGAGACTTGGGAAAATCACGTATCTTGAGGAAGATTCTAGTTAGTAGGTAGCAGTCAGCATTTGAACCTAGATCTTTCTGCCTTCAGATCCCATGCTCTTAACGTGTCCTAAAGTTTTTATGGCTATCAGTCCTCTCCATTTCGACCAGTGACATAGAAACTCCATGCAAGTCAGATAACACGGTTCCATACAGGGCCTGAGCAGTGAAGGCCAATCGTGCAAAATCCAAGGTTGGAAAAACACCCAAATTTAATTTGCAATCTTCTTAACAGTGCATGGGTTGCACATCCTCCATGAATAATATTCACTTCCAGAAATCCGATTTTTTGCTCTCCTTTTGTTCCCAAGAACCAAGGAGAAGAATTTATGATCGTATTCTCTGTCATGAGGCCGGAAGGCAAATACACTTTATTCTTAATTATGGATTATATGAAAGTTAAAGTTCAGATTCTCTTATAAATACAGCAATAATTGAGCTGAAATTATAAGTATGTAAAAGTTACTTAACTCACATTTTAAATTATAATCACAAAACTAATTTTTTTTTACTGCAGTGGACCGTTATAAATTCTTATAAATATGGAAATATCTTAATAGAAATGTTAATTGCTGGTTAGAGTGAACTGCCATGATTATTACAAGATCATGTTAATTAATTTTAATTGGGGCTTTTGCCACGTGGGTAGGTTCGTCTGCTCTTTGCAATTTAACATCAGACGCGGAAGGGGAGGAGAGCTGAGTTCTGGTGCCCTGAGGAGGACTTTGCTGTGCACATTACTCAAATGTTATTCTGGTTTTAATGATCAACATTCAATTTATTAGGGTTACACATTCAAAACCCTGCTTGGCCTGAAGCTTTTTAATTGAGGCTAAAAATGTTATTTTACTTTTAAAAAACCAGCAAATTTTAAAATTACCCTTAAAGAGGGGTTTGAATTGTGTCTTCATTAACAAATGCAATTATAGAATATTCATGAATTATTTTTAGATTCACTTACAAGTTTTATGTATATATAAAATTTCCTTCAAGTTTCTGATTGCCAAACTTACACAGGCACTTAACGAATTCCTGTGACTTTCATAAATGCAGCGTGTATATATATGTCTGTACCCACCCACTCGCTCCACACAAACACACATATAGATAGTTCTTGGATTCCTTCCAGTTCTTTGAATAGGCTAAGGTGATTTTACCCACGTATTTCACTTTATTATTTAATTTCTACATTTGTTGTCAGATACACATACATAATGGAATGCGATTTGATTTAACCCATTCATAAGCTAACAACTTAGCCTGTTTCTGTTTCATGGATGTTGTCAGAAGACATGAGCCTCCAGGGCCAGAGACAAGGAATTTTTTTTCCTACTCTAATCTGTGTTTTATTCCTCCATCCTGTGGACCCTGGGATGGTGATGTCCACTCCACTTCTAAATCGAGAGGGGGCTTAGATCCCACAGGGCTGATGGGTGGGATTCTCCTGCTTGCACTTATAGACGCTCTTGGCTCCCTGAGGTGGTGGTTGACCATCCTCACCTCCCTGTTAGCTGACCTGGGTAAGTCCAATGAACCAGAGAGTAGGTATCCAACAGCATATTAAAATAATTTTTTAATGGTGAACTGGGAATTATCCCTGATGTGCAATGTTGGTTAAATGTAAGAAAATCTATTACTTTTTTTGTTTTGCTTTGTTTTTTACTTAAAGTCTATTTTTTATTTAGTTTTTTATCTTTTTGAAAAAAAAGATACGTAGATCACAAACTGTTACATTAAAAAGTATGAAGTTCCCATATACCCCACTCCCACCCCATCCCCTCTCCTCCCACATCAACAACCTCTTTCATCAATGAGGCACATTCATTGCATTTGATGAATACATTTTGGAGCACTGCTGCACTGCATGGGCTGCACAGCAGGGCACATGGACATTATGCCTCACTGGGTTCTCGTCCCCAAGTCCCTCAGGGCAATGCAGGGGTTCCAGATGAACAGTGCACATGTTGTAGGGGTGCTTTGCCACAAAGGGCACTGGGATTGGGGAAGCCTGGCTTTTATAGCAGGCCTCCTTTTTTTCCCAAGGGAGACACTACCAGATGCTCACCATGCAAACCCAGTTCTGAGTATTGGACCAGGTAAGGAATGGTCAGCAAAAGCCTGTGGGGAGGGAAGCAGACTTGGCCCAGTGGATAGGGCATCCGCCTACCACATGGGAAGTCCGCGGTTCAAACCCTGGGCTTCCTTGGCCCGTGTGGAGTTGGCCCACATGCAGCGCTGATGCGCACAAGGAGTGCTGTGCCACGCAGGGGTGTCCCCTGCATGGGGGAGCCCCACACGCAAGGAGTGCACCCTGTAAGGGGAGCCACCCAGCACAAAACAATGTGCAGCCTGCCCAGGTATGGCGCCGCACACACAGAGAGCTGACAGAACAAGATGACGCAACAAAAAGAAACACAGATTCCTGTGCGCTGATAAGGATAGAAGCCATCACAAAAGAACACACAGCGAATGGACACAGAGAACAAACAACTGGGGTGGGGTGGATGAGAAATAAATAAAATAAATCTTTATAAAAAATTTTTTTTAAAAAGCCTGTGGGGATACTTGGGACTCAGGCTGATGATGTCTCCCAACAACATATACTAAGAAAAACATGTAAAACAGGGTGAACAGTTTGACAAATGCCGTAAAGAAAAGGCCATGTTAAAGAAATAGAAAAATCTAGATATTACAGAAGCTCCCTGTGGGTCATTTCCTGAGGTCACCCCTCTCTCCACCTTGCTCGTGGCTTGTGGTCTGACTTTATGCCAGTCATGTCCTTGCTTTGCTTTACGGCTTTAATCACCACGTGTGTCTCCTTCAGCAGCAGTGTTTGGCTTACCTGGCTTGGAACTCTATAGACATGTGCTGGAGCATATGTACACGTTCTTTTGTAACTCTCTTCTTTTGGTCATTGGTAGCTTGGTCAGGTTCGTCTATGCTGTGTATCCCTGTAATGTGTTCACTTACATTGATGTAATAATAACCCATTGTATGAATATATCAAATTTTATGTTTCTATTGAGAGAGATTTGGGTAGTTTCTAACTGGAGATTGGGACTATTTAAAATAGAAAATTATGCTCCCTGGGTATGCTTATCCTATTGACTTAAAAACAACACAAGCAAAGACTGGTTAGAGGATGAAAGGAGGATGGAACAGCAGCCACCCACAAAATTAAAAATTAAAAATTAAAAAAAAAAAAGAATGTAGACACTGAAGAAGGAATGGAAGAGATTGCCTTGCCACTGTACATACAGGGCAAGGATGGTACAGTGATGGGTCCTTGATACTGATACCTAGGCTTCTAAGCCTATGTGTATAAAATTTCATCTAAGCTTAGAGCTGCAGGGTGCCTAAGAGTTACCTCCTGAGAGCCTCCACGTTGCTCAAATGTGGCCACTCTCTAAGCCAAATTGAGCATGTAAATGCATTACCTTCCCGCCAGTGTGGGACATGACCCCTGAGCCTGAGCCTCCCTGGCACCAAGGGATTACTACCAATCACCAGCTTTTTTTGTTTTGTTTTGTTTTTGTTTTGTTGGTGAAACATAAAAGTTTTTAATTTCACACCTCACAGAGCACAGTTGAATGCTTCATAACAACATAGACAAGAATTAGGCCAAGCACTACAGATAAATTAGAAGGGGGAAAAATTGCTTCCCTGGCTGCGTATCCTTCGGGTTTGCGAGGGAATATATAACTAACAAACTGGTTGGCTAAGGCCACAGAAATGTGTTTTCTGGTGTTTGGGCTGCTGATGCCAGTCTTTTTTGACAAAGGTGTGTTAACACTGGATACAACAAGCCGAAACTCTTTGTTAATGCCAATAAGGAGAAAGTGCGTCTTATTTCTTCCTTGATTTCTTTTTGGTAGTGTCATAAGCACGGACTATTTCTTCCTGAGAAACGGGTCCATGCTCTTCTTGAGAAAAGGCATAGCTATGCGGGATACTCTGTTGGAGGGAACTGCCTCGGAAGAGAGTCGGGGGCGTTTTCCTGCTAAGTCTCTTTAACAAGTGATCATGCTCATTCATCCTTTAACAGGGCAAAGGAGAGATTCCGTAGTGATGGAATTGTTCTGTAGTTGACAGCAGCAGTGTCAAAGTCCTGGTCGTGACATCTTACTATAGCTTAGCAGCTGGCGATGCAACTATAAAAAGATCAAACACTTTAAAAGGAGAGCTCCATATAGCCATTGCCTCTGTTCTCAATTTGCATAAGCAGCGATTGTGCAGGTCGAGTTCAGAATCTCCATGCAAGCAGTTATACTATTGATAGATCTATATGTAGCTTCATTCTCTTCAGAAGACTTCCTAAAATATTCTTCCCATCTGTTATGACAACAAATTATATAGACATTTAAGATCAGAACCTGTGTCTCTAAAGATTGTCTCATGTTAAACATCATAACTTCCAATAGTGTACTGTAGTAGCCACAAACAGCACACATTCTATTGAATCTTACACTTATTTTGGACTTTGATGAGAGTTAAGTACTCTCTTCTTAGTTTGCTGGTTTAAAAATTATGCAGGCCAAGATAGTCACCTTACCTCTAAGTCTAACATGAGGAGGTTCTAAAGAATAGTTAAAATATCCTAAATATTCTTATTGTACTTCTGGACCTACTTGGAAGAATTATCTTGACACATTTTTTTTCAACAGAAGCGGAGAAGAAAAGTAATTTCAAAATTTGGGGTTTTTATAATGGCCTAGATGTGAATTTCTTTTTAAGTGATTGGATTTTATCTTGTCTGAAGACTGAAGTAACAGGAAATAAGAGATCAAGGAATGAACTGACAACAGGATAACTTAGAAAAGTTTTATATAAGCAGCTTGAAGAGCGCAGATGTTCATGGTTTTTAAATATCTTAAATGATATCTGACGACCAAATAAATGTCATCATTTGGAAGCATCACACAAAGGCAAGTCAGTCTGGAACAGTAAGTTCTCAAGCTCAGTTTGTCTTCTTAGGGAAACTGGCTATATCATATGTAGAAACTTCCAGAATAAAAAAATCACTTCCGAGACAACAGACTACTTCCAATAACCTTTCCACTTCAGTTTTTATTTATTCATTGTATTAACCTACCTGTCTTCTGGATGCCACTGTGGAAATTCCTATATTCATTCACATTTCAGCAACTATTCAACAATTACATGGCATATATCCTTACTCTGAGTAAAGAAAAGCATTTATAATGGAGATGACAGAAGCAAATACAAAAGTTATTACATTGTATAAATGCCTGCTAAGGCTTAATTTCATCTCAGGTTTCAGACAAGAACATGCTTAAGGTACTTGACTTTTCAAGACTTCTAAAGCTACCCTTTATGGCCAACCATTGTGCAGAAGTCACTTTGTGCCTAATTGAAGGGCTTTATGGGAGAATTTAAGTCTGTGTTCTATTTTCTTTGTAACTGAAGGACATGGTGATCTTATCATTGATATAAATCTAGTTTTTAAAAAAATTATTTTCTTCTTTACAATCATTATTCTCAGTGTGGTTTTCAACTGACTAGTCTACAAAGGCTTTGTTTCCAAGCTTAAGTCTAAGTGGCCTCTTGAATTTTTTCAAATATAAGGCAAACTTCATAAACTGACTTTCTTGTCATAACCATTATGAATTTCAAATAAATTATTTTTAAAAATATAACACATTTATTTTCTGTTATACTTGTGTCCAGAATTGTTTAGGCAAGTCAATATTTTTCAAATGCCAATTATTAATATCTTAGTATGCTGTTTTATCCTAAGCCACTTTGAAATAGAATTTTCCAGGACTTTGAAGGTTCTCACTGCTAGAACTGTTCAAGATGGATGCCCATGTAACAAGGATATCAAAGGGAATTTCCAAAAATTGGCCTGAATTTAATTTAGAAAACTTTTCTCTTCAAATGATCATATTCCACAAATTTATATATCCAAGAATGAGTACTTTTGCTTGATTTGCCCTATGAGACCTCCTTGGAGAATAAAAAAGAAGATGCCTTGTTTCTAAGAATCTTAGAAATATAGAACTGAGACTTTAGGGATTGATCCAATATGCTGGGGACATTTTCCTGAGCTAGAACTATAATCTGGAAAGTTAGTTTTTATCTAGATAAGAGGATTTATTTAAAGGGCTGACAACTCCCAGCTATTTATTTCTGTTTGTTTCTTAAATGATGCTGCTTCTTAAGTGGAATAGTAAATGTTTTGCTTTTGAAAATGCAGAGGGGCCAGAGGCAAGCAAATGATGCTTATGCAATAACTGGTAGCTGGTCAGGGCACAGGAAGAGACCAAATCAGCAGTGAGTACCCCGGATGAGGAAAAAGGAAATAAGAAAATGTCTGCTTCCCATATTTTGGGGATCAGAAAGGTTTGGAGGAACAAGAGAATGTCAGTGGTAAAAAATATATAGGAATACACAGGCACAGGAAAATTTCAACGGAATCACAATGTGGACTCAAATTCCAGCACATTACTAATATGGTAGAAACAATTGCTTACTATTTTTCCTTCTTATTGTCAGGGATACTGTGCTCCTTCAGCAACATCCCTGCACATTGCTTATTGGGAGGATCCAGGGAAATTAGAGTAAGAGAGAGATGGAGAAAGAAAGAGACATATACAGAGAAAGAGAGAGACATACAGAGAAGGAAGAAGATACAGAGAGAGACACAATAGAGAAAGAGACAGAGAGGAGACACACAGGAAGAGAGAGACACAGAGAAAGAGAGATACAGAGAAAGAGAGGAGACAGAGAGAGACACAGAGAAAGAGACACACAGAGAAAGATTTTATCAGGGATTGAAAATCATCAGGAAAATCATGGTTTTAGGTCACCCTGTATGTATAACATATATTTGATGGGATATGCCCCTGTGACATTAGCTTTGATTATAGAAATAGGCCAGGACATCCCCAATGTTGACTTGTAATCATTTAATTTAATTTAAAATTTCATTATGTTTTCTTTCAAAGATGACTAAAAGGAACGTTAAAAACAACTGACTGTAATAATTAAGTTAAAATATAAAAGCTTGTTATAGACCTGAGTCAAGTTCCTCACATATCCCCCCTCTTTTTGTGGATTGTTTAAATGTGTGTAAAATATTATTTTAATGAATAAGTAGCATATATGGAATGTATTTAGAATATGCTGCTTTAGACAATTCTACATGAAATCTCTGAACTATTCCGAAAACAAATAGTTCCTTTGATTAATACAGTTCATCAAGCACCTCAGAGGTGTTAAGCCGTGGGGACTAAAAAAAAAAAAAAAAGAATATCAGACCTACAATCTGACACTGCAATCTTAGTCAAAAATTCTATTACCTATCTAGTGATCATCTATTTATCTTTTAATTGATCAATCTACCTACCTGTCTATGACATACCTATCAAGAGCACCGTAAGGAGGTGGACTTGGACCAATGGATATGGCATCCACCTACCACATGGAAGGTCCACGGTTCAAACCCCGGGCCTCCTTGATCAGCGTGGAGCTGGCCCATGCGCAGTGCTGATGCGCATGCAAGGAATGCCATGCCACACAGGGGTGTCCCCCGTGTAGGGGAGCCCCATGTGCAAGGTGTGTGCCCCATAAGGAGAGTTGCCCAGTGCGAATAAAAGTGCAGCCTGCCCAGGAATGGCGCTGCACACATGGAGAGCTGACACAACAAGATGACTCAACAAAGGGAGATACAGATTCCCAGTGCTGCTGATAAGGATAGAAGTGGTCACAGAAGAGCTCACAGTGAATGGACACAGAGAACAGACAAATGGGGGCGGGGGGGAAGGGGAGAGAAATAAATAAAAAATGTATCTTTAAAAAAAAAAAAGAGCACCATAAAGACACAGAGAAGAGTTGCTTCTTTCTATAGGGAGTAAGGGTAGATTCACCATGCTCATGATGAGTAGGCTTTTTCCATCTAGACAATGAGGAAAGTATATCTTCGACCAAGGGAATAACATCTGTAGAACTACCTAGGAACAGATATTGTAATGCTTGAGGAGTAGTCATATGTACTTTGGTAGTGATTGCAGCTAAGGTAGGGTTTGCTTTTTTGGTGCTGTGTTATAAACTACCTCACAATTGAATGTTGTATTAAAAGCAACAATTTAATTATCTCCGAAGAGTCTGTGAATTAACTGAGCTCTATTGGGCAGTACTCCTTTGTGTGATGTTGGCTGAATCTCAAGTCATCTGGGAGTGCTATTGGATTGGAACATTCAAGATAGCTTAGTCGCATTTTTGACATCTTGGCAGGGATGCCTAAAGGACTGGGCTCACCTGGGATACATCAGCGCTCCCCCCACTTCCTTAGTCTCAAGTGTCTCCAGGTGACCTCTTCAGTAGGGAAGCTGGATTTCTTAAATTATGGCTCAGGAATGACAAAATCTCAACGATGAAAGCTGCCATGCCTTCTTAACTCTTGGCCTGGGACCAGCACAGCATCACTTCTACCCCATTCTTTTGGCTGAAGGGGATCCCAGAGAAAGCCCAAATTCAAGGATGTGGGTAGTTTCATTAGGGCATGAACACAAGAAGAAGTGTTTCATTGGGGACTTCTTCAGAATCTATATATGTCTCTGGAATCTTACAAAGAGTTGATAGTTTTGTCTTTGTTTGAGATGGTAGAGATTGATTTCCCATAAACAGACTCGTGATTTTGGGGACTGGCAAGTTTAAAATCTGCAGGACAGGCTGGTAGGTGGGAAACTCTGAAAAGCATTGATGTCATCTTGAGTCAGAATTTCTTCTGCTTGAGGAAACCTCGGTTTTCACTGTTAAAATTTTAACTGATTGGATGAAGCCCACCCACATTATCGTGTTAATCTCCTTTCCTTAAAGTCGATGCCTGTAGGTGTTAACCACATTTACAAAACACCTTCACAGCAACACTTAAATGTGTGCACAAATAACTGGATCGTATAGCCTGGTCACATTGATGCATACAACTAACCATCACACCATCTGTTCACCTCTCTCTGCAGATCCCAAAGTCTCGTCCCATTCCACCTTCAGGCTCAGGCTTAAAGCCCAGGGTATTGTCATCTAAATAACATACAGGTGTCGATGAGTTTCCTGGGGTATGGAGCGGCTTGACCTGAAGATATGCAAACCAAAGAGATGAGTTACCACTTCCAAACATAACATGTTTCAGATGAAACAGGAGAACCGCAATAGACACCTTTTAAAAGGGGAGGGTTAAGAAAAGTCACTGGCCCATAGAAATTCTTAAATTCAGCTGGGCACATTTCACCAAATGCACTTGCTATAGGGTAGGGAATGTGCACTGGTTAGGAACCAGTTATGCTCCCTGAGAATGGTTGTGGGGGTCTATCCGGGGCATTATAAGATGGTTAGCGCCTCTACCCAGTAGATCCCAGTAGCAACTGCCTAATTATGAGAGTAAAAAAATTCCTCCAGACATTGCTAGGGGACCCCTGGGAGCAAAATTGCCCTGGTTGAGAGCCAGATAGAGAGGAGGATCATCATAAGACAGAGATTTTGGCAGGAAACACCCCAAACTCTGGCCTTTGTTAGCTCTGTGTTTTGGAAACATAGGAAATGTTTTTATACTCTCCTGCATGTATCTCTGGTTCTTTCTATCCAATTTTCAGACTATTTTACTTAATTAAAATTCAGAATTTTAATGGAATTAAATTAGAAAAAGAAGTTTTTTTCATTGAAAGAACTTTTACACATAATCATTAAGTATGGGTTTGTTTACTTGATGTAAACAAAAATCTTAAAGTTTAAAAATGACTAAAACATGCAGGTACCAATTATGTGGAACTACACTTCTAGAGTATTAAGGAAACAGGTTGATGGAAAAAGCCCAGGAGTTCAAAAATTATTTCTAAACTTTGATAATGAGTGTGTCAAAGTTTTATGATCTAGTACTGCACTTTCTTTAATCGTCCAGAGGAAATAGGGCTGCCTTTTATCCTCCCAGTCAAGTCGAGGCTCCCTTTGATTTTAATCTGAGTGAAGATAATCAAGGCGCATCGATTAGAAAGAAAGCATCAACACAAGCCAATAATTCTGGAAGCCCAAGCCAGCATGTGATGCTGCTGCATGGCTCATAGCAACTTCTGTGAAGCTGGCTTTTCAATAGTAAAGGGGATAAAAGGCCTTGATTGTGCTCCTTCAGCAACATCCCTGCATGGGATGGGTCCAGGCTCTTTCAATTTATGAAGCCAGGTAAACTTTTCCAAGCCAGCATGAAGTATCTTCATATGTCAGAAGCCAGTGACAGTCTGTGGAGGATTTTAGCAGACTGCCAGTACCAAGAATAGGAGGGTAAGGATGAGACCAAATTAAAAGGGCTTTTGCTAATCCAGCTGATACCCAGCCAAGAGAAGCTAAGGGAAGCAAACATCCTGACCTTTGCTTCATGGACAGAGGTTCATGCTTTAGAAGCAATGGAACAAAATCATCAGTATGAAAACACAAGGCAATGCCAAAAATCATATCATGATGTGATGGATACTACAGCTCCTGAAAGAACCATGTATTGTGTGGTAAGTCACAGTGAAGGAGTCGTGATCCTTCTATTTATCCTCTGTAAGGAATGGAAGATCACAAGAATTCTGTTGGTGTTAAAAGCACAATTTTTTTTTAACAAATCAATTTTATTGTTACATATTAATACAGCATAAATCCATTTAAAGAGTACAATCAGTGGTATTCAGAATAATCACATATTTTTGCATTCATCATCCCAGTCACTCCCAGAGCACTTTCGTTATTCCAGTAATAATTTTTAAAAAACAACCAAAAACTCATCACCTCTCAATCTCTCTATGCATCCCTTGCCATACATACTTGCTATCCTTTTTCCTTCTCTATAGTATATTTGTATTTATAGTTGTAAAAACAGTCTTATATATGCAGTATCCCCCCATATTTGTGTTTTACATGAGGCTTTACTATCTTAGACAGCCCCGTGTCACAGTTTTTAGGTTTCCTTCTAGTAAGATACATGACCTTAGATTTGCCTTTTCAACCACTGTCATGTCCATGCAATAGCACTGCTCGTTATGAACACCATGATATGACAAGCACAATTTTGTTACATTTTGTGTCTTTTAACTTTTGGATGGAATTCATTCCATCTGGGCATCAGAGTAGGCTTTCCTAATCCGCACATCTCCACCCAAT
The DNA here is from genome assembly GCF_030445035.2 of Dasypus novemcinctus. Classification (NCBI taxonomy): domain Eukaryota; kingdom Metazoa; phylum Chordata; class Mammalia; order Cingulata; family Dasypodidae; genus Dasypus; species Dasypus novemcinctus. The sequence goes on along the minus strand of NW_027261977.1, from coordinate 1,379,228 downwards.
TCTTTACCAACACAATCATTCTTTGTCTCGATTCTCCAAGAGTATGATCCTTGTGTTCTCACTGACAGCATTGTTTAATAATGTCTTTCTTGTTGGTCTCCATCAGTGTGCCAGCTTCCCAACAGGCTTCCTTTAACACAGTCAGTATTCCCACCAGTGCAGGACAATATCTTCTCTACACAATTTACTGAAGCTAATACATGCATTTAACGTGGAGAAAGCATGGTTATCTGACTTGGACCTTCTCCTACACCAAGAGAAATTGCAGTATTTTATTTCATAAGTTGAGAGAGCCTTGACAACCAGGAAGTGAACCGCTGCTTTTGTTGGAGACGGTAAGTATCAGTGCAGTAGGTGGATTTACCCTTATGTCCTCGGTTGTTTGGGCCCAGTGCTCTAAACAGTATTGGACACTGAGCTCTCTGCTAAGGAATTTGGCCTTGACTTTCCTTCTTTACTTCATGTAACACAGGAAATGTGCATTGGGTAAGGAGCTCCACATGCAAATCAAAGAGTTGATTTCTCTTATCCAGCACATGAAGATTTGGCTCATTTACAGAGAAGGATATTATTCACACTATAGACAATCGATGAGAAAAAAATTATGCCCAGGGATTTTGGCATCATAATGTTGCTTTCTGTGAGTGTACTTGAATAATTCGATTGGTGCTGCTGGTAGTAATAATAATGATGGGTAATGCTAATATTAAATTAGAAAGAGGAACAGGAAGTGAAGGCAATGGTGGCAAAGAAGTTTTCATACTTTCAGTGAGATATAAAGTAAAAAAGGTGCTGAGATCATGCAAATGGATTTCCATGTCTTTGGGAGGGGAACGAGACATGGGGGTGGGAGGCGAAGGTAATGACACTGCCTCAGGGGCCTTACTGGGTCCATTCTGTGCTCTCATGGAAGGACCTTGGGTGGGCTAACCAGCCACCAGCCCTGGGGGGAGCTGGAAGGATCCCATGCGTGTGAACATGGCCTCGAGTTGAGCTAAGAATAGGGGTGAAGTACTTTGCTAGCCCAGCTCTCAGGTTCCAGCACACTTCTCCTGTCCACACCTCCCAGTGAGTAGGAGCTGAGGTCCTCCACCTGCAGGCAAGAAGGCGGCGATGCAGTGGTGAGGGGAGGAAGAGGAGGATACCGACATGGTGTTCCTTCAGAGAAGATGAGGAAGGAGAGTAATAGTGGACCTTTCTGCATAAGTGTTTCTAGGGGCGATGAGTGCGTGCCTTCATTTCTAACAATCACAACAATCCTCTGAAACCTTTTCACATGATGACAGTGAGGCAGAGGGAGAAGTTCCGTCCTTTCTGATGGTTCTCAGGTGGTGAGTTGTGGGAGGACAGTAATGGAGGGGGAAATTCTGGAAATTCAGCAGCTGAGATGTAAGGGGTTTATTACAAGCGTGACGAGACTTGTATTCCTGAACTGACTAGACCTGGACATAATTATGCATACTTTATCTCAATGAATTTTCACTAAAAATTCCATTAGGTCAGTGTTATGGTTCTTAGTTTAGAAGTAAAGAGACTGAGGGTCAGCGAGGTCAGGAAATAGAATTGCTGGTGAACAAGAGCGCCCAAGTAGTTAACAAAAATCACCATTTGAACACAGCTCTGACTCTAAACCTGTTTTCCTAACATTTCTATTCTCTTGTGTCCTATCTCTTAAATGAGATGCAAGTATTTGAGGAGGTCCCTATTTTTTGAATAAATTCACCTGTTCCGCCATGGTGATGGTGAAAAATAATCCAAGGATGTAGTGGGATGAATTTGATCACTGCCATCCTCTTAGATACTAAAAAAATAACATTGTGTAACACTGAATGCCAAGCACAGAGTGAATGGAACCATCTGGAATGGTTTTTACTTAGGTTCATTTGTGTTTCCCTTCCAAACCCGGCTTTATAAATGCAAAGTCCACGTTCTCTATAAATTCATTTTCTTTGTTCCATTCACTTCTGAATCTAGCTGACCAGATCCACTATGTGCACAGTAAGTGCCTTCTAGAGAGAAATAAGTGCCTAACTGATAGCTAATCAGAAACTATTACCAATGCTTTTACCTTTATATATTTAGATATTCAAATTATACCTCAAAGAAGTTGTCAAAAAATTGGGGGAAATATCTTCATATGTTTAAAAAATGAAAATTATCTTGATGTTCAGTAAGAAGAAAGTGTTATGTTATTGAAGTACATATTCTTTTCAAAGGTGAAACTTACCAGTGAGGAAATGCAAGGAGGTAGACAAATCAGAAATGTTTAAGGAGATAAGCAAGTATTTGCATTGGTTTAGGGGTGGTTTAATGGGTTCATTGGGGTTCAAGATTGTAAGATTAGATTGGGGCAGATCGTGGAGTTAAGAAAATTATACTTCATGAAAACGGTTCTTGACCAGGCCTTTTTTACCCCCAAGGGGACACTCGTCCATTTCTGGAGCCGCCTTTGGTTGTCACCGCTGGAGAGGGCATGCCCCAGCACCTGGTGTGTAGGGCCTAGGAGGCTGCTCCACATGCTGCAGCGCCCAGTCCTGCCACACCCCAGCGAGATTATCTGGTCCATGTACGGGCTGAGGCTGAGGAGCCCTGCTCGGTAGCAGGGCACTCTGTGTTAGCAGCGGGGCACACAGCTCACCTTCAAACATTGCTTTATTGTTCCTTAGTATTTCCTTTGGCCATTAACTTGATCCCCCCGAAAGAGTAAATGTGAAATGTAGACTGCCTGACGAACTAGATGTACAAAGTCGGTAACTCTCAAAATCAAGATTCAAATCCAAAATTCTCATTCCAAATTCCACAGTGCCCTGATAAAGGCTGTGTTAGGGGGGTTGGCCCCTGTGTCCTGATGGAGTGCAGAGGCGCTGGAGGCCTGATTTATCAGGCTGTTAAGGGAGGAAGTTGGTGAGGAGCTGATTAAGAGACAAGGGCATCAAAGTGAGCATCCTCTGAAGGTCAATGCCAGGTCACTTGTTTATACTGTCAAATTGGCGAAGGTGTAGAGAAGAGTAAGGCAGCTGGGGGAAGGCAAAAGTGACTGAGGTTTCAGGCTTGTTCATGACACAGAGCAGGTAGTACCCTTTACAGGCGGATGTGAGGGGCGATAAACAGAAGCTAGGAGGATGCTGAATTTGACCTTGAGAAATGGTACCTTGAGGTAACCTCATCAATATCGTCATCACACAGCCAGAACCCTTATTTCATTGACTTAAGCAAATGTTCAAATTTAAGCTCAGATCCTTTATGAAAGCAGTGGCTTAATATGTTTATAATTAATGGATACCTTTACCACAGACAGATTACTTGTGAGTACCCATAATGGTAGCTCATACTGTTTGGCATCTCCTACAGCTGTCATGCTTTTGCTGAACCCTGTAAGGAAATCTGCCTGACCAGAGGATTTGCCTCTGAATTTCAAGAATGTATTTATTATGCTCAAAAGACAAGACCACCAGTAATTCCCACAACTCATTCATGTCATTTCAATGGCTACAGAGTATCTTGTGCACATATTCTGGAGGAAAAAAAAATCCAGTCTACCAGGTGTCAGTCCATCGGATCACGTCAAGTAGAATCGAGCGCTTTCAGGACCACCTACCAGACCCTCAGATCCGCCTTCGTGCTCCTTTGACAGGACAGTGCCAACTGGCACCATCTGTTCTTTGTCGTTAGGCAAAGCTGTGAAATTCTGCTCGAACGTGAACTGTGAGGTCAGGATTCCAGCACCCCTGTCACCCCTGCTTATCAGTGCCAGGCCCGCCAGCACCTTTCTTTTTCTCTCCCTCTCTTAGTCTTGAGAAGAAGAGAAAAATCTTCATCACAATAGGGAGATGGCACCCTACAAAGATGGCATATTGATTTTGCTTCAGGTTTGAGCTTCTCTGAATAATATAATACTTGGCTAAGCAGGGCTCTTTTAAGAATTTTAAGTGACAACAAATATCAGACAACATGGGAGTAAGAGAAAGGAGAGTTTGTTCTTATGAGCAAGACATATCTTTAGGTATGGAGATGAGTCCTCATGTGTGGAGCAGTATCTGCTTTACCTTCATGTGGAGATATATCTGCATGTGTCTTCATGGAGGGATTTATACCTTCATGTAAGGTGACAGATGTGTCTGCACATGTCTTCTTTAGGAATCTATGTGTATATACATATGTGTGGATACATCTTCACATAGATAGATGTATCTCTATGTATCATCATATACTTTATACTCTTGTCAATTTTGCTGTGTCCAGATTATTTCCTGCATGGTTATATATGTATAAATATATGCAATTAGGAAAACAGGATCATAGTTACATTTGCTAAAAGATAGACTTATTTTTTTTATGATATCAGAAACATAAACTCAAGACAATGAAACACACTCCGATCATTTCAGTGGCTGCAGAGTATTTTGTGAATGTATTCTGAAAAAAAAATCCAGTGTTCTACTTTGAGGTGAAAAAGGGTTTCATTTTTTTTCTAAAATAAACTATGTTGTAGCATATCCATATAATTTGCATTCATGCTCGAAGTTTTTTTTTAACAGAAGATACCAGAATTAGAATTTCTAATATGCTGCTTAAGAAAACATGGATTAATTTTTTTAATATACAGTACCACCATACAGTAAACAGAAAATGATACACTATATCACCATCCAAATAACACCACAAATATCTAAAAAGTAGACCGTGTTTACAAAATCCAATAGCACTGGGAAACTCAAAAAGACAGGTAATAACTTCCTTCTTTCTCTTTTCATGTAAACATATAGGAGAGCTACCCACAGGAACATATGCAAATGAACTCCTTATTCAAATGGCTGTAAATATGGCAAAGTCCTCCTCCAGCGGTAGGAAATATTCTAGATATATTTGGCTTCCCGGCCTTGACAACTCAGGCTATTGCTCTTCAAGACTTCTGGCTCTGCCTTCTGGGATGTTCTTCCTGTGAACATGCCCCTAGTCATTCGTGAAGAAGAAAGTAGGCCCTTCAAACAAACCTTTCAGCCTGCTTTCCATCCATACACAATTGGCAGCTCGGGCTTATATTGACATTTTGAGTAAAATCAGCTCCTTTGAGTCCAGGCAGGAAATGCTTTTGGCAGAGCAACTCTCCAAAGTGTGGGAAGATCTCCTATATTTTTTCAAGATAGCCTCTGTTACTGGATTTTATCTAGGTTCTTGGCTCGGCTGCAGAAATGAATTTCAAGAGCACGCCGGGTGAGTTAGGCCAGTAATTTATTCAGGCAGGGAGGGACGAGAAATGGGAGAAAATAAGAGAGCAGGGGTCCCAGGTGGAGAGGAAGGGGCTGGAAAGTGGTAAAGAGGGCTGATTTACAGGCTACAATTCCCCATTATAGGTTATAAATGCCCAGGTTTACTTGCAGGGCCACGTGGCAGAGGAGAAATGGCGAGAGTGCGCAGGGGCAGGAAGGGGTCCAGAGATGAGAGAGCGGAGAGCGAGAATGCGCTTAGGCTCTGTGCCTGCCTTTTTAAACTGTTAATTATTCCACCCCTTTGCTAATGTCAGGGGAGGGTTTCTGGCTGTTTGCTGTGCTGATTGATTACCCCAACCATCAATCCCTCAGGAGGTCCCAATGATAGTCCTTGGGGAATATCTGGGGCTTCTCCTGGCTTCCAGAAGAAGTCTTTGTTCTGGATGGCAGAATCTTGGGAGTGGGGATCTCCAGCAGCCGTCTTGGGGTTGTTGATGTCCATGTGGGCTCTCTGCCAAGTTCCAGATCCGTCTATTGATTCCCTACCTTGCTAGCCAGGTTCACCTCCATCATTTTCTCACTTAAGAGGCAGGAGATAAGACACATGTTTTTTCCCCAACCCTGTAATTCCAAACTTTCTGTATTTCCTCTAATTTTTAATACAGATCATCAAGCCATTCTTTCTGCATTCATCCCTTTTATTGTACTGCCATAGCGTATGCAGCAAATGAGTGACAGATGATACTTAGAGCATTTGCAAGATCTCTTTGCCTGAGTCCAATAATTTGTTAGGTCCATTTGCTACTTTCCAGATTTCCAGAGGCAGGAATTCTAACAAATGTATTGTGACTGTATAATTTGGGTCACAATTTTTTTACAGCCTGTGGGGTCAGTATCATTGACACTTTTATAGTGTCCTACACTTCCCTAGATTCTCTTCACTGTCCCATCATCTGGTCATTTTACTCGTACTCAAATAGCATGAATGCCTTTTTCTTGGCATGTGTCCTCCCTGTTTTCTGCTACGGAATGTGATTCAAATATTAATATCTCTGGAGCATGAATATTTGAGGAATTTCGTTTGTGCTTTTCTTTTTCCTTTTTTTTTAAGATTTAAAAAAATTTTTCCCTCCCCCCCTCCCCCACCGTTGTCTACTCTCTGTATCCATTCGCTGTTTGTTCTTCTGTGTCCACTTGTATTCTTGGTGGCACCAGGAATCTGTGTCTCTTTTTGTGGCATCATCTTGCTGCATCAGCTCTCTGTTGTGTGCAGCACCACTCCTGGGAAGGCTGCACTTTTTTTGCACGGGGTGGCTTTCCTTGGGGGGTACACTCCTTGCATGTGGGTCTTCCTTATGTGGGGGGCACTCCTGCATGGCATGGCACTCCTTGCTCATGGGTCAGCTCACCATGCGGGCCAGGAGGCCCTGAGATTGAACCCTGGACCTCCTATATGGTAGGTGGACGTTCTATCAGTTGAGCCACATCCGTTTCCCTGTTTGTGCTTTTCTGGATCAAGCCCCTCTGTAGGTGCCAGGGCTCCCTCAGGGAAATGCTATTCTCAGGCATGAGATGGTCCTCTAAACTCAGATTAAAATCTTGGAGCTCTTACTTCCCTCAGAGAGTCAACTTGGTTCTTTTGACCACAGTTAACCTCTTCATCTGAGCCCTCCCACACACTCCTAGCAGAAAATTCAAAGAAAATGGTGGGTAAAAATTGATACCTGGTTCCAGCACTGAGTCTTCAAAGCTGGAGAGGTAAGCTGTACATGGGACGTTCTGGGCATCTCCCCTCCACTTAGAAGATCTTGACGGATTTGATCCCTCCTTTGTCTTCCTTTTCACAAAATTCCTGCCATTTAGAAAAGGAAAAAAAATATATATATATATAGTTAGAATCCTTCCCAGTTTTTCTCCTCTTATTGTGTGTTCCAGTGATCTTTTCACATCTTTGCTGACACGTGTTCAGAAAGGGGCTTTACTCTTGAAAAATCTCCAAGAAGAATGTTTGAATATAGTGTTTCCCACAGTATGAATTTTACTTACTGCATTTTTGTGTTGTGGTTAAGCAGGTTATTCTATTCTCTGCATTTCTTAAACATTGACAGCTGGTTGGCAAGACCATATTTGGAGCTGAATTCGTTGAAAAATAGATACATTGGGAAGCTGACATGGCTCAACTGATAGAGCATCCATCTACTATATGGAGGGTCCAATGTTAGATCCCCAGGGCCTCCTCACCCATGTGGTAAGCTGGCCTGTGCACAGTACTGCTGTGTGAAAGGAGTGCCATGCCATTCAGGGGCACTCCCGCATAGGGGTACCCCATGCGCAAGGAGTGTGCCTGGCAAGGAGAGCTGTCCCGTGTGAAAAAGGCACAGTCTGCCCAGGAGTGGCGCCGCACACACAGAGAGCTGACACAGCAAGATGACACACACAAAAGAGCGAATGGACACAGAGAGCAGACAACAGGGAGGGGAGAGAAAAATAAATAAATCTTTAAAAAAAAAGAATAGATACATTCCCTAGTTTTCACTCCTTTTAGGGTACATCAGACTTGATGCTCAATGGCTACTTTTAACAACTCAATGAGGTTTGCAAAGTGATAATGTTCTATCATTTTATTTTTTTTTAGCTATGATAACTTTCTTGGAGATGTCCTCTCATCAAATATGATGTTACTCATACAGAAGAAACAAGATAGTGCTGGGTTCTTAAGGTAAGGAATTGCTTTCCTCTCTTCCTCACAATGTAACCCAAACTCATGGGTCTAAACATACTTCCTTACTGAAAATCAAATTAGCTCACCCTTAATTGACCAGAGCAAGCCCTTCAGATTCACGACTGAGTATTTGTCAACACCCTGGTAGCCCTTTGGTAGCTTTGTTGTTACCTGAATTGTTACCATGTAATAGTAACATTTCACAAATTCCTGGCCCAAATCAGGAATCTGTCATTTCAAAAAAAAAAAAAAAAAAGAAAGAAAGAAAAAACCCTGGTTTTATAACTAAGAAGTGGTATATCAAGAAGAAAATCTGGGTGCAGGAATGTCATTAGGTTGGTCATTGTTTTAGGACTTTTCAATGACATATATGAAAAAAAATGTTTCATATTAATATTACTACCCTTGCAATTTAGGACTATGAGAGCACAGAGATTTATTTAACATTACATCTCTATTTCTTTGTTCAGCTTTAAGAATGTTCATTTTGAAGGACATAGGAGATGATACAATCAGAATATTTCATAATTATGCCTATTTTTTATCCCATACAGTGTCAATATAGCATTACTAATAGCAATTATGATAGTCACAAACAAATTTTATTTTTCCTGTGCTATGCCTTTCTCTCACATTTTTTTTAAAGATGTATTTATTTATTTCTCTCCCCTTCCCCCCCACCCCTGTTGTCTGTTCTCTGTGTCTGTTTACTGCATTGTCTTCTTTGTCTGCTTCTGTTGTTGTCAGCAGCATGGGAATCTGTGTTTCTTTTTGTTGTGTCATCTTGTATCAGCTCTCGGTGTGTGTGGTGCCATTCCTGAGCAGGATGCACTTTCTTTCGCGCTGGGCGGCTCTCCTTACGGGGCGCACTCCTTGCACATGGGGATCCCCTACACGGGGGACACACCTGCGTGGCAGGGTACTCCTTGCGCCCAACAGCACTGCACCTGGGCCAGCTCCACACGGGTCAAGGAGGCCCGGGCATCGAACCACGGACCTCCCATGTGGTAGACGGATGCCCTAACTACTGGGCCAAGTCCGCCACCTCTCTCGCATTTGTTAATAGTAGTATCATAGCTACATTGTTGGATCATACATGGCAGTTGCACTCTTCTCTCCCTTTTTAACTCATATGTTGTTTTAATTTTAGAAGTTAATCTGTAATTATTGATAACCACTTTTCTTAGGTTAATGTCTCTAGTGATTTCTGTTGTCTGAATGTTTTTCACTAATAAATTCCTTGGGAAGTACTCATGGTATCACTGTAACTTGAGATTTTGAATGTTGATAATAGTTTGTGCTATTGTAAATGGAATTTTTGAAATTCTGTTGTACATTCGGTATGATTCCAATATAGAAACGTTATTTTCATGTGTATTGATTTTGTAACTGGATGCCTTAATTAGCAAGCTTATGGTTTCTACTAGTTGGTTTTTTTTAAAGATTTATTTATTTATTTTATTTCTCTCCCCTCACCCCGCCCAGCCCCGGTTGTCTGTTCTCTGTGTCTATTTGCTGCGTGTTCCTCTTTGTCCGCTTCTGTTGTTGTCAGTGGCATGGAAATCTGTGTTTCTTTTTGTTGTGTCATCTTGTATCAGCTCTCCGTGTGTGTGGTGCCATTCCTGGGCAGGCTGCACTTCCTTTCACACTGGGCGGCTCTCCTTACGGGCGCACTCCTTGAGCGTGGGGCTCCCCTATGCAGGGGACACCCCTCTGTGGTACGGCACTCCTTGCACACATCAGCACTGTGTGTGGGCCAGCTCCACACAGGTCAAGGAGGTCCTGGGTTTGAACCGTGGAGCTCCCATGTGGTAGATGGATGCCCTAACTGCTGGGCCAAGTCTGCTTTCCTCTACTAGTTGTATTAGCAGTTGTGGTAGTGGTACTAATTATTTTTGCTTTCTCATCTTTAAAAATATAATTTTACTTTTCCAAATTTGAATCTTTTCCTAAATTTTAAATTATTGTACTGGTTAGCACTTCCACACTAATGTTAATAATAAAAATGATAGCAGACATCATTTCTTATTACTGACTTCAGTAGAATTTCCCTAGTGTTTTACTGTCAAGAACAAATTTAGCCATTTGGTTAAAGTTATTTTTATTATGCTTATTTTCATTTTACTTAGAAATTTTAGCAGTGATAATGGTTGGATTTTATCAAATACTTTGTGTCATTTATTGAAATAGTGAAATTATTTCTTTCACTTTACATAATAATGTCATGAATTACATTAACACATTTCCATATATATATATATGGAAATATATATGTACGTAAAACATGAATCGTGCTGGTATTCCTGAAATAGATACTATTTTATCATGGGGTATTACTTCTTAATATATTGCTGGATTAAATTTTTCCCTTAAGAAAGAGTTTGCATTAATATTTATGTAATTAAGAAGGCACATATATATGCACATAATTTTCTTGCTTTCTGATCTTTCTCAAATTTTAGTATCAGAGTTAATCTACCTTTATAATATTTAATACACATATTCCTTCTTTTATATGGCCTTGGTCAGTTTTAGTATCATAGGAATTAATTGTCCCTTTAAAGTTCAATAGCACTTGGAGGAGAAATTGCAGACATATGCAAAAAGATAACAGATATGATGGGAATGAACACCACAGTTCAAGAAATCAAAAATACACTTGCAGCAAATATCAGCAGACTAGAAGAGGCAGAGCAGAGAATCAGTGATGTGGAAGACAGTACATCAGAAATCAAACAGATAGTAGAAGGGGTTGATAAAAAGATAGAAAAAATCCAGCTAGGATTTAGGGACCTGAATGACAATGCAAAATGCTCAAACATACGTATTATAGGCATTCCAGAAGGAGAAGAGAAGGGAAAGGGGTCAGAAGGAGTGTTGCAGGAAATAATGGCTGAAAACTTCCCAAATCTACTGAAAGAGACAGATGTACATATCCAAGAAGCACGGCGCACTCCACTGGTCATAAACCCCAACAGGCCCACCCCAAGACATATACTTGTCAAATTATCCAATGCTCAAGACAAAGAGAAAATCCTAAAAGCAGCAAGAGAAAAGAAAACCATCACATACAAGGGAAGATCCATAAGATTAAGTGCTGATTTCTCATCTGAAACCATGGAGGCAAGAAGGCAGTGGTATGATATAGTCAAGGTACTAAAGGAAAAAAAATTTCAAACCAAGAATACTCTATCCAGCTAAACTAGCATTCAAATATGATGGAGAGTTCAAAATATTCACAGATAAACAGAAACTGAAAGAGTATACCAACAAGAAACCTCCCCTTCAAGAAATTCTAAAGGGAGTTCTAAGGAAGAAAGAAAAAACAGGACAGGCAGAGTTGGAGGAGAGTATAAGAGCAACAAAAAAAGACAAAAATAGAAGGAAAAAAAAATACAAACAAAATATGACAAACACAAATCCAATCAAAATATGGCTAACACAAATAATTCCTTGAAAGTAATAACACTGAATGTCAATGGATTAAACTCACCTATGAAAAGATTCAGACTGGGACATTGGATAAGGAAATATGACCCATCTGTATGCTGTCTACAAGAGACACATCTTAGACGCAGAGGCGCATGGAGCTTGAAAGTGAATGGCTGGAAAACAATCATACAAGCAAACAATAACCAAAAAAAGGCAGGAGTAGCTATATTAATATCAGACAAAATAGACTTTAAATGTGAAACAATTGTGATAGACAAAGAAGGATACTACATTTTAGTGAAAGGGAAAATCTGTCAAGAAGATCGAACGATCATAAATATTTATGCTCCCAACAAGGGTGCTTCTAAATACATGAGGAAAACGCTGGAAAAACTAAGTGAAACAATAGATGCATCTACAATTATAGTGGGGGACTTTAATACACCACTATCTCCCTTGGACAGATCTCAAAAGAGAATCACTAAAGAAACAAAACATTTGAATAGTATATTAGAGGAGCTCGATCTAATAGACATATATAGATCATTACACCCAAACACAGCAGGATATACATTTTTCTCAAGCGCACATGGATCATTCTCCAAGATAGACCATATGCTAGGCCACAAAGAAAGGCTGAATGAATTCAGAAAGATTAAAATCATACAAAACAATATCTCTGACCACAGTGGAGTCAAGCTGGAAATTTGCAAGGGACAGAGGCCCAGGTTTCACACCACGATTTGGAAATTAAACAGCACACTCTTAGGAAAACAGTGGGTCAAAGAGGAAATCTCAAAAGAAATCATTGACTACCTTGAAACAAATGATAATGATAACACAACATACCAAAATTTATAGGATGCAGCAAAAGCAGTACTGAGAGGGAAATTTATAGCCATAAATTCATATATCAAAAAAGAAGAAAAAGCAAAAATTGAAGAACTAACTGCACATTTGAAGGAATTAGAAAAACAACAACAAAGTAACCCAACAGGAAGAAGAAGGAAGTAAATAACAAAGATAAGAGCAGAACTAAATGAAATAGAAAATAAGAAAGCACTTGAAAAGATAAACAAGACCAAGAGCTGGGTTTTTAAGAAGATCAACAAAATTGACAAACCTTTACCGAGACTAAAAGAGAAAAAAAGAGGGAAGATGCAAATACACAAAATAAGAAATGAGAAAGGCAATATCACCACTGACCCCACAGAAATAATGACTATCATAAGAGGATGCTTTGAAAAACTATATTCCAACAAAAATGACAATTTAGAGAAAATGGACAAATTCCTAGGAACACATAAACAACCCATATTGATGAAAGAAGAAATTGATGATCTTAACAAACCAATCACAAGCAGAGAGATAGAATCAGTCATTAAAAATCTCCCAAATAAGAAGAGCCCAGGGCCAGACGACTTCACAGGTGAATTCTACAAAACATTCCGGAAAGAACTAACACCAATCTTGCTGAAAATATTCCAAAAAATTGAAACAGAAGGAACATTGCCAAACTCCTTCTATGATGCCAACATTACCCTAGTATCAAAGCCCAACAAAGATATCACAAGAAAGGAAAATTACAGACTAATTTCTCTAATGAACCTAGACGCAAAAATACTTAACAAAATACTTGCTAATCATATTCAACAACACATTAAATGAATTATACACCACGACCAAGTGAGATTTATTCCAGGTATGCAAAGATGGTTCAACATAAGAAAATCAATCAACGTAATACACCATATAAACAGATTGAAGGAAAAAAATCACATGAGTATATCTATAGATGCAGAAAAAGCATTTGACAAAATACAGCACACTTTCTTGATAAAAACACTCCAAAAGATTGGAATACAAGGAAATTTTTTGAACATGATAAAGAGTATATATGAAAAACCTAAATCCAACATTGTTTATAATGGAGAAATCCTAAAATACTTCCCTCTAAACTCGAACAAGACAAGGATGCCCATTGTCTCCGCTCCTATTTAACATTGTCTTAGAAGTACTTGCTCAAGCATTGAGGGAAGAACCAGAAATAAAAGGCATTCAAATTGGAAAGGAAGAAGTCAAAATTTCATTATTTTCAGATGACATGATCCTATCCATAGAAAACCCTGAGAGATCTAAAACAAAGCTTCTAGAACTCATAAATGAGTTTAGTAAAGTCACAGGTTATAAGATCAATGTGCAAAAATCAGTAGCATTTCTGTACACCAATAATGAGCAAGATCAGGAGGAAATCAAGAAACAAATACCATTCACAATAGTAAATAAGAAAATCAATTACTTAGGAATAAATTTAACTAAAGATGTAAAAACTTATACACTGAGAACTATACAAGACTGTTCAAGGAAATCAAAGAAGACCTAAATAAATGGAAGAATATTCCTTGTTCATGGATAGGAAGACTGAATATTATTAAGATGTCTATCCTACCAAAACTGATCTACACATTCAATGCAATCCCAATAAAAATCAACACAACCTTCTTTAAGGAACTAGAAAAAATCACTATGAAATTTATTTGGAAAGGAAAGAGGCCCCAAATAGCCAAAGACATATTGAAAAAGAAAAACGAAATTGGAGGAATCACACTACCTGACTTCAAAACATACTACAAAGCTACAGTAGTGAAAACAGCATGGTATTGGCATAAGGAGAGACACACAGACCAATGGAATTGAATTGAAAGCTCTGATATAGAACCTCACATATATAGCCATATAATATTCGATAAAGCCACCAAACCCTCTCAACTGGGAGAGAGTGGCCTATTCAACAAATGGTGCCTGGAGAACTGATAGCCATATGTAGAAGAATGAAAGAGGATTACCATCTCACACCTTATACAAAGATCAACTCAAGATGGATCAAAGACCTAAATATAAGAGCCAAGACCATAAAAACCTTGGAAAGCAGTGTAGGGAAACATCTACAGGACCTTATAATAGGAAATGGATTCATGAATATCACACCAAAAGCACAAGCAGCAAAGGAACTAATAGATAAATGGGCCTTCCTCAAAATTAAAGCCTTCTGCACCTCAAAGGAGTTTGTCAAGAAAGTAAAAAGGGAGCCCACACATTGGGAGAAAATATTTGGCAACCATATATCTGATAAGAGAGTTATAACTTGCATATATAAAGAACACCTATATCTTGAAAATAAAAAGATAAACAACCCATTTCAAAAATGGGAAAAAGATTTAAACAGACACTTCTCCAAAGAAGAAGTATAAATGGCTAAAAAGCATATGAAAAAATGCTCCAAATCTCTAGCTATCAGGGAAATGCAAATCAAAACTACAATGAGATACCATCTTACTCCCATAAGATTGGCAGCTATGAAAAAAACAGAAGAATACAAATGCTGGAGAGGATGTGAAGAAATGGGAACACTCATCCACTGCTGGTGGGAATACAGAAGGATCCAACCATTCTGGAGGACAGTTTGGCGGGTTCTCAAAAAACTAACCATAGATTTGCCATATGACCCAGCAATACCACTGCTGGGTATATACCCAGCAGAACTGAAAACAAGGACACAAACCGATATATGTACACCAATGTTCATAGCAGCATTGTTCACTATTGCCAAAAGTTGGAATCAACCCAAATGCCCATCAACAGATGAGTAGATCAATAAAATGTGGAATATACATACAATGGAATACTACTCGGCTGTAAGAACAAATATACTACAAACACACGTGATAACATGGATGAATCTTGAGAACCTTATGTTGAGTGAAGCAACCCAGGCATTGAAGGACAAATACTACATGACCTCAATGATATGAAATAAGCAAGCTGCCTCAGAGAGCTAGAGACTGAACGATAGGCTTACAGGAAATCGGGGGGTGGAGGAAAGATGTGAGCCAACGTCTGCAGGGGTGGAATTTATGATGAGCTGGCAGTAAGTATAAACACAAAGAAGAGATAAAATGGGGGCAAGGGGTTGCCTTTGGGTGGGGCTTTGCGGGTTTGAGGGGGGCTGGGGACGGGCGGATGGGTAATATTGCCCAAAAAGTGGGGGGAGGGAAGGGTAGCATACGAACATAGGAGAGCGTCAGGTGTTGGTTGAGAGTAAAATCCTGAGAAAATCGTATCAAATTATAATTAAGAGGGTTACCTGTTTAGGATGCTCAGGGGGGGATGGTCTGATGCGGGACGGGCTCCTGGGGAATGTCTGAATGCTCATTTTGCCAGAGTGGGTGGTACCATTGGGTAGAGACCCAAGTAGTGAGTGTATGGGTGGACCCACATCCTGGGGAGGACTAATGCCATCAAATAGAGGGAACTCTATCTCTCGAGAGAAAGGGTGGCTCCCAGGGCATTGGGGCAGTTGAGCAAGTTAGGCCCTGAACACTGTTGCAAGTATCTCTGGATGTGGCTCCTTGGGAAATGGAGGTTGGCTGTCACTGTGGGCACCAAGGGAATGGGAAAATGGATGTTAAATGTGTGGAACCAAGGTAAAAGTGGGGTAAGAGATGAGTTTCGAAAGAGTACAAAAGGATGGATATAAAACATGTAATATTACATCATAAACATATAGGGGACGACAGACTGATAATGTAAACCATAATGTAAAACATAGGTTAACTAACAATTTAGAAAACTGTATATCCTAAAGTATGCACCACAATGCAAGCACAGATGTCACCTTGTTTGAAAGTATTGTCTCAGACTCTGTACATCACTTTAAGTAAATATGATGTGAATAGTTGTAAGAGTATCGCTGTGGAAGGGAAAAGGTTTTGTGGTGGATGTGTGGGAGTGCTGTATATTGTATATATGAATTGCTGTGGTCTAGGGCTCTTGTGAAGAGAAGTTCAATAACTAGGGGGAAAAAAAATGAAAAAAAGTAAAAGGTAAGATGTAGAATTTTTCCAAGTCAACATGTATTCTATATCTAACCTTTAAACCCATCGCTATATGCCATTTTGCTAGTAAGGCATCCAGATATTATATTGGGCTTCAATTTTCAGGAAGTTTTGGATCACAGAGTGGTTCAACAATGGCAGTGGAGGAATACTGGTATAGGATACTATTGACAGGTGATATATGGCTGACAGGGAGCTATACAGGGCATATGTCTAGGGAGCATGGTAATGTTTGGATATACTCATAGTGGCAACACTTAAAAACTACAGCTGGGGGGGTACTGGGTTCCTGGCCGGGGGTGCTCTGTCGTGGTTCCTAGGGGAGCAGGGGCAGTCCCCCAGGTGCAGTGGCAAGGACTGGGAAGGAATGAGGGTCCAACAGTGAGCCCCTGATACTAATGACTATGCTTGTGAGCCTATATGCTTGAAATAAGAACAAGGCCTAGAGCAGCACTGTGCCAGGGAATTTCCTCCTGACAGCCTTTATGTTACTCAAATGTGGCCAGTCTCGAAGACAAACTCAGCATGTAAATGCAATACCTTCCCCCCAGTGTGGGACATGACACCCGGGGATGAGCCTCCCTGGCACCGAGGGATCACTATCTACTACCAACTGATGATGCAACTGGAAAATGACCTTGAATTGAAGGTTAGATGCGGATCAGCAGAATATCCCTGTCTACATATAATAACATGACTTTAATATGCTGTTTGACCTAATGCAAGGGGGAAAAGGAAAGGAGAAATGAGTTTATATGGCTACGAGTCTCTAAAAAAGAGTCTGGAGGCTGTCAGAAGGATTGCCCTTATGCACAACTGAGCAGAGTCTAGGAGACAGATAAAGTAGATACAATCCCCAGG
The DNA here is from genome assembly GCF_030445035.2 of Dasypus novemcinctus. NCBI lineage: Eukaryota > Metazoa > Chordata > Mammalia > Cingulata > Dasypodidae > Dasypus > Dasypus novemcinctus. The sequence goes on along the minus strand of NW_027261977.1, from coordinate 1,362,108 downwards.
TATTGGTTCCTTGGAGGGCTAAAGAGACCCACGGGTTTTATGGTCATGGCAGAAGGGGTTCACTGCCATGTCAGATGGCCCTTCTTTGGAGCTGGTGTTTCTGCGTGATGAAACTGGACTCAGATGGGATCTCTTTTCATAAGACTTTCATGCTCCTTTACTGGAATTGTAGTTGGTGTTGGGGTTTAAGATATAATTAGGAGATTTGAATCTCTAGACTGACAATATGATGGCCAGGCCCTGAGCCTCAACAGACTCCAGCTCCTACAATCGGATTTATTGGACTTACCTCACTCAGCTAAGATGGAGTTGAAGAAGGACAACCACCACACCATGGAGCCTGGAGTGCCTACAACTGAAAGCAGGAGGATTGCATCCAGTATCCATGTGGAATCTAAGCCTCCTCTCGACATAGATGTGCAATGGGCACAACCAAACCAAGGTCCACAGAGGAAAGGTGGCATTGGAGTGGGAAAAGTGTACATGGTGGCTGATGGGTATGGGGAATAGCAGGAAGAGATGAGATGTGGAGGTGCCTTTGGGACTTGGAGTTGCCCTGGACGGTGCTTCAGGGGCAATCACCGGACATTGTAAATCCTCCCAGGGCCCACTGGATGGAATAGGGGAGAGTATGGGCCATGATGTGGACCATGGACCATGAGGTGCAGAGATTCCCAGAGATGTACTTACCAAATGCAGTGGATGTGTCGTGATGATGGGAGTGAATTTTGCTGGGGCGGGGAGTGGTGGGGTGGGGGTGGTGGGGTTGAATGGGACCTCATATGTTTTTTTTAATGTAATATATTTACAAAATCAATTTTTAAAAAAATCAAAAAAAATAAAAAATAAAGTTCAATAGCATAGAAATTTCACTTTCTTGAATGTATGGTGAAAAATCATCCATGAAATAACCACCAATCACCTTGTGGACTGACAGAGTGGAGGGTGTTTAACAACTTCTTATGAAAATTATGACCATGGGTCAGTTTATAGTTTCCCAAAATTTCACTAAGACAAATGTGCACCTAATACTTACATATGAACTTTCCAAAGCTTTCCCTACCTATGCCAATTTCACATTTTTGAGTATGTTTTACATCTCTTTCTCCCTCCCTTTCTTTCTTTCCTTCCTTCCTTTTTCCCTCACCTGGGCTAGTGTACACAGGATTTTCTCTGTAGGTCCTGCAGTGACCACCTCACCTTAGGCAGTGAAAGCCCAGGGTAAAATAATGTGTTTGTTTCTACATTAGAAGGTCAGTTCCAAGGCAGCAAATATAAATCTCAACCTCACATGAAATTGCTAATTCTACTAATCCTTGGTTTATTATAATAAAGGATTTTTGCAAGCCCATTATTAAACCATGTCATTATTCAAAATTAAATTGTGTAACATATAACTAACATTTCTATTAAAAAAATGATAATAAGTATTCAAAATTCCCAATTCCCTTACATAATTACTACATATTATCTACTCTTGAGGTTATATACTCTGTTGTACCTATAAAGTAAAAATACTCTACAGTGGTAGCTAACTTCTTTCTCATCTCGGTTTTACTCATGATGATTAAGCACATTCATAGCTTATTTATGCTTGCTGGCACTTTTTTCCTGTCATTTGCTAGTTTTGAATTTTATCCATATTTTTTATTGATTTTTATAGTAGTAACTTCCCCCCACCTGATATAGCCTTGCCATTCTTTTTCAATAGAAACTTTTGGGTCAGTTTGTTTTAGGTCTATATTTGGTAAGCAACATATAGCTGGATTTTAAACCAAGTGTCTTTTTATATTAATATATGTATTATCCCATTCACACTTACTGTCACAGAGAGTTAAATTCCATTGTCATTTTATATGTGGTGCTTCACTGTTTTGTTTTATAGAGTTTGCTGTCACGTCTGTGCTGTTTCTGATTTTTGTGCTTTAGTAATAGGGAAAGCATGCAGTAAGCTTTGTTTTGTTTTTATAATATTTTTTCTTAAAAAGATACTTAGATTACATTAATGTTATACCAAAAATATAGGGATTCGCATGTGCCCCACACCTCCCACATCCTCCCACATAAACAACATCCTTCATTAGTGTGGCACGTTCATTGCAATTAATAAAGTCATCTTTGGGCACTGCCACTGAGCATGGGCCATAGTTCACATTGTTGTTTACACTCTCTCCCACACAATTCTGCATGTCATAGGAAGATATAAAATGGCCTGTATCTGTCGTGGCAATGTCATTCAGGACGATTCCCAAGTCCCAAAAAGCCCCCGCGTTACATGTGTTTTTCCCTCTCCCTGCCCCTAGAGCCTCAGTGGCCACATCAGTGTCGTAATTTCTTCCATTGCTAGAAGAATAATAAGTCTGTAATAGAATACCAGTAAGTCCACTCTAGTCCATAGTTCATTCCCCAGTCCTGAGGATTCTGGGGATGGTGATGCCCACTCCACCTCTAATTGAGAGGGGCTTTGATCCCATACAGCTGATGGATGAGACTCTCTTGCTTGCAGTTTTAGGCTCTCTAATTTCCTTGGTATGGTGGTTGTCCATCCTCACCTCCTTATTGGTTCTTCCGGGTGAGTCCAAAGAACCAGAGAGTAGATGTTGCAACTCCACTGAGGCTCAGGGCCCAGCTGGCACATGGACAGTCCAGAGATTCGAGACTCTTGGACATACACCTACTAACTCCAGCACAAAGATTACTTGTTTTGGCTTCTTCATGTCTCTGACTCTTACTCTTCCGGGAGTTGGTAAGCACTGTCCTGGTTTGCAGGTCCCCATGGCAGCCTCTGGCTTTTTCTTTATTGTTTTCTTTGTTAGCGAATGTTAAGCCTTATCTACCTAACTTGTCGGCCATGTTCCCACAATCCTAGTGTCTGGAGTAAGTTGTTGAGCAGTGTAAATTAAGGACAGTTCCTTAACGTTTTGGCGCTCTATTTTCTCACTTGTAAAATGGTATCATCATGTCTACCCATTAGCGCTGAGGAGAGGCTCTCCTTTATAGGTCTCTATAGATCTGACTTCCACTTGTCCTCTCTACCAGGCTTTGAGTGTGGGCAGGTGGATAACATTAACTCCTTCTTTTCCTTGTCAAGTTGGCGTCCTTTCTTGTCTCATTGACTGTCGTGCCCATGTAAGATGAACCTGTCCCTGTGGTAGAATGAAGGTCAAGAAAAAGCTGGCCATGCTAGTGTTTCCATTGCGTTGAACTGTCCTCTCGCCCGCAGAGCCGCCTCTGCTGCCAAGGCCCTACCAGAGCCTGCCATTGCTCATCTTACCTTCTGAGAAGTGCCTGATCACAGAGGGAATGCTAAAAGCAAGATGTCTCAGGAAGAGTAAACTATGGTACAGCCCCAAGCTTTTCTTCTTCTCAGAATAAACTGTTGAATTTGAGGTCTCCTTACCACAATTTGATCCTCAGTATAGGATGACTTAAGCATCCAAGCCACAAACCAAGTTTCAATGTACGTGACAAATTATTTTCAATTTGCTGTTTATCTTCCATGGTCAGCATCTAGAGCAGTTAAAAATGTTTCCTTCAGAACTTAGGAACACTTTCTAAAATTTAGAATTAAATTCATTCCAACCTTTAAAGAACTAGAAAGAAATAATTGAAAAACTCAGAAGAAAGAATAGCAAATGTATTTCTAAAAAAGCAAACAAGTAAACCACTTCCATTCAATTGTTTTATTCCAGTTTGTGTTAAATTTCTACTTTATCATGTGCATGTGCATGTACGCACATGTTTGTTTGTGTAACATATACCCAGTCATCACCCTTGTCTCATTTTTAAGTTATTTACTAATTTATTGCTGAGTGTTTGTGTGTATAACACATACCCAATCATCACCTTATTCTCTTTAAGTTTATTTACTAATTTATTGCTGAGCACTAAGTAAAAAGCAGAAAAGCACTTTACAAATTCCTGGGAATACAACCCACAAAGTTATCCTCAAGTTTCTCACAGTCAGGTTGCAAAAACAAACAAACCTACAAAGGAAAAACCCATAAGTGAGCAAATTATAGTGTGTGTAGTCAGAACAGGAGAGACTATGATCTGGTAATAAACCCTCACATTTCAGTGACTCGACAAAGATGTCATAGTCAGGTAGTGCTCCTCCAACTGCTGCTTAGGATTTCTAGAACATGTTGTCCTCCAGATAACCAACACAAGGGAAAGGAGAGCTAGAATATCCTGTTGGGTGTTGCTCTTGGGATAGATGTAGGCATGGCTAATGTCCCCCCTCTTTCTCTTTCATTTGTTGAACTTATTCATATGTTCCAATCTAACCATGAAGGATGCTCTGGGACTTGTGTGCTGAAAGCAGAACTGGTATGGTGAATACAGAGCATATTCCTGTTTCAGAGTGCAGGTGATACATGTCATAGTGGAGGTAAGAACGGGCTCCTTGGGTACTCTGTAGAATGAGGGAGTTAAGTTTGGTGAGCTGAATAATGACACCTGTATGGGGTTTTTAAAAATCAGATATTCATGGGAAAGGGATAGAGAGAAAGTTAGAGACACGGATAGAGATATAGATAAAGATATATAGATAGACTCCTCCAACACACTGGAAAAGATGAAACGCTCCCCAGTTCTTTTTACAAAATCAGGAGAACCATGGACATTACACATTAGTTGGGTTTTCCCTTCACTCCCAAAGATTTGACCCTGTCTGAGCCAGCACATTGTGTTCCATCACCACGGCCCTGTGGCCACACATTATGGTACAGGGGTAGAATATGAGCCAGTCATATTCTTTCTCATGAGAATGTAAGACTTGAATGGAAGGTCACCAAAAAAGGAAGACACTGGAGCTGTGTTAATGGCCATCTCTGGGTGCAACGACCCCACCTCCCAGGAAGATCTTCCTCCGTCCTTCCCTGGCTGCTGAGTGGCATAAGGATGCTGATCAAAGATTCCAGGAAGCCCCAGGAGTGCCTGAGAACCAATTCCGCCCTCTTCTGTCGACAGTTCCCGTGCCCTTGAGAACCATTCCTGGCTCATTACAGGTTCTGGTAGAGCCTTTGCAACAGACCATGAGAGAGCAAGTGATATGAGGTACAAGCTGCCCACCACGAAAGGGTATCATCTGACCCCCCGCACCCCAAATCCTTAGGTCAGGCGTGCACAGCAGCATTTGCCTGTGAAACGGGAATGGTGAGAGACAAAGCCGAAGGGCACCTTCCCAGGGCCAGGTCTTTAGGCAGTAGGGCTAGTCGCCCACTTTGTTTTGGAGGAAAGACAGGCAAAGATGCATGGGACTCATGGCCCTGTCTGCCGGCCTGGCTGGCTGCTCAGCTTCTTGAAAGAAACAAGAGTGGAGCCGGTGTTCCGGATGTCTGGGAAAGAGATCTGTGAATGGGTATGTTGGAGTGGGCACCAAGAGTGAACATGCTCCTTGTAAATGCCCACCAGAGGGGACTTTGGCAGAGGATGTGCTCAGTGATCACGGGGATGGCAGCCAGACTCCTTCTCAGCCACATGGGGCTCAGTGGGCCCGTGCACAAAGGGGTCACTTCAGCAGCTGTGGAAGAGCTCCTTGGGCTCAGGTATGTAGATTTCCTCTCATGGGGTTCATCTCTCTCCCACCGCTGCCACAAATCTAACCTGCCCGGAGCATGTGTCCCCTGCCAGGGCACAGAGCAAGGAAGAGAAGAGCGGAGAGTGGATTTTGAGGATTACATAGGGAGAGGGGGAATACTGCACAGCTGGACTGGTCCACTGGGATTTGAAGGCAAGAGTAAGTAAGATGCAGGGATAGGTTGATGTCATTCTAAAGTACATGTTCTGAGACACATTCACTTCTCCTTCAACTCACACCTATGGCTTCAGGAAAGTCAAGAGTATATAAATATATTTAAAAATGATTATATATTTTGTGAGCCATTTGTCATGCAATAAGCATCTGATATAACTATTTCTCCCCATTTCAGGTAAAATGTGTTTTTCCAAACCTTTTGGTACTTATACAATGGTATTTACTGAGTTTTTTTTTTTTTTTACCATTATTTCATCTAAGTCCTTCTTAATAGATTTCTTAAAATATAAATCACAAATGGCACTGTAACTTTTCTATTATGTTGATGCAAAAGGAATTGTGGTTTCAGACCGTGAGTTTTAAATCATCATAACTAGGATCAAACACATCTTTATTAATGGATAATGGAACCATTACATTTTTGCCAATGAGAAATAAGTTTGTTTATTCTTGTAGTGTAAAATCTGTGCTTTGGGATTTGATGAACTCTTGGAAAGAATTTTCTGCATCCTGCTGGTTGTAGAAATGTTTTCCCTGCAAAAAGTTGTCGAGATGCTTGAAGAAGTGGTAGTTGGTTGGTGAGAGGTCAGGTAAATATGGTAGCTGAGACAAAATTTCATAGCCCAAGTCGTTCAACTTTTGAAGCATTGGTTATGGGATGTGCAGTTGGGCATTATCGTGGAGAAGAAATGGGCCCTTTCTGTTGGCAAGTGCAGTCTGCAGGCATTGCAGTTTTTGGTGCATCTCATCAATTTGCTGAGCATACTTCTCAGATGTAATGGTTTTGCCGGAATTCAGAAAGCTGTAGTGGAACAGACTGGGAGCAGAACACAAAACAGTCACCATGACTTTTTTTTTGGTACAAGTTTGGCTTTGGGAAGCATTTATTTTTTTAAAGATTTATTTTTTATTTATTTCTCTACCCTTCCCTACCCTCCGCCTCTCCCCCCAGTTGCCTGCTCTCTGTGTCCATTCACTGTGTGTTCTTCTGTTTCTGCTTACATTCTTGTTAGCAGCACCGGGAATCTGTGTCTCTTTTTTTTGTTGCATCATCTTGCTATGTCAGCTATCCGTACATGTGATGCCACTTCTGGGCAGGCTGCACTTTTTTCACGCTGGGTGGCTCTCCTTTCAGGGCACACTCCTTGCACATGGGGCTCCCCTACACGGGGGACACCCCTGCGTGGCACAGCACTTTTTGTGCGCATCAGCACTGCACGTGGGCCAGCTCCACACGGGTCAAGGAGGCCCGAGGTTTGAATCCTGGACTTCCCATGTGGTTGGTGGGCCTTCTATCCATTGAGCCAAATCCATTTGGGAAGCGTTGTGGAGCTGCTTCTCAGTCCAACTAGTGAGCTGGTCATCACCAGTTGTCATAAAAAAAATCCACATTTCATCACATGTCACAATCTGGTTGAGAAATGGTTTGTTGTTGATGCCTGGAATAAGAGAAGACAACACTTCAAAATGATGATTTTTAAAATTTTCGGTCAGCTCACGAGGCCCCCACCTACTGAGCTTTTTCACCTTTCCAATTTGCTTCAAAAGCCAAATGACCATAGAATGGTCAATGTTGAGTTCTTTGGCAACTTCTCATGTAGTTGGAAAGGATCAGCTGTGATGATTGCTCTCAGTTGGTCATTTTCAACTTCCAATGGCCAGCCACTACGCTCCTCATCTTCAAGGCTCTCATCCCTTTTGCAAAACTTCTTGAACCACCACTGCACTGTACTTTCGTTAGCAGTTCCTGGGCCAAATGTGTTGTTGATGTTTCACGTTATCTCCTCTGCTTAACAAACATTTTGAACTCTAATAAGAAAATCGCTCGATATTTGCTTTTTGTCTAACATAATTTCCATAGTCTAAAATTAATATAGAATAAACAGCAAGTAATGTCGTTAGCAAAAAAAATAGAGCGAGAAATGCACATTAAAATGATGTGTAACATAGCCACATTTATTTAAGAATGTATGCCAATGTCAAAGAGCATATTTCAATAATGCAAAACTGCAGTTCCGTTTGCACCAACCTAATAGACTGTTCTTTATGTGTCTTTCTGCCATTTTGAGTTTGAGACATAATTTTTGTTATTTTATTAAGAATCAAATGAGTCTATTAACAATTGTTAAAAGCAGATTTTTTAAAAAAAAGTTACATGTGATAACCAAATACACTTGAACCTGAAACTATTACCACAATCTCTTGATTTGGACTCCAAAATAGAAAAAAATTAATACAGTTTCATTAAAAGAAAGGGCTTAGCAAAATGTACAGGACTTTTTAAAAAATCTTGAGAATTCAGAAAATAAAATGTCAAGGTTGATAGAAAAATTTATTCGGGGCTTTAATCTGTAATTTTCTGCAACTATTTAAAAATCATGACAGTATTTCACAATGGGTAAAATTGATTTTCAAATTTAACAATCAGAAACTTCAAAAAAAGCACCAAAAACAAAACCCAGAATTTTCCAAAATCTGAGGACAGAGCTGGTGTTATACAAGGTTTGTATAAAATCTACCTGCAGTGCTTTTAAGGGGATTTGGAAGGGCTTCCTGCCCCCACTTGCTGCTCTTCAAGCTTTAATTCTTTTGAGTAAAGAGGACACCATTCTTAGAACCAACTCGATTTGCGAAGCCACAAGAATTGCAAATAAATTAGACCTCATAAATTTTATTAGAGTGCTTTGTTCAATGACAGGGAGAAGAAAACGGAAAGTGGGTCAGTGTGACCCCAGTTTGAGTTCAGTACAAAGCACCTGCGGCACTACACCCAGTTTACTCTTGAGGCGAATCCTTGCATTTTATAGGGGAGCCTTCGGGACAGTCTCTATGGAAATGCGTTTGCTTTTCTCCCGCGGCAGGCTGAGAACACTGCAGAGCTGGCAGCGCTGCCTGCCAGGCTGGAGAGCCAGCCCCCAGCATCCTAACAGCCCCGGACTCAGATCCCCTGCCTTTAAAACGAGCCCCAAATGCTCCTTCAAGCCCATTAACTCTGAATGTGGTCCCCACCAACAAGGCTTCCTATTGTTCACCACAGCTGAAGTCCATGAAATGCTGCTTTTGAATGTTTTGAGTAAAAATTTTTCCCAAGCTGTGGAGAGTTGGCAAGCACCTGATTAATGGGACTGGAGCTGAAACAATGCACTGTTTGGCTGAGAAGTCAAGGAGCCTGGAAAATGAAGAAGAGCTTGAAATACAGACATTAGCCAAGGCCAGTGAAACCAACCAAACCAAAGAAAATAATGTTTTCATCCAGGGAAAGAAATATACAGACTGGTTGCAGAGCACTCTGGGTTGATTTAAAGATAAAAGCTCTTAGCCATGTTCTCAAATAAGAACCCAAAACAACAACAAAAAAAGATAGTAATCTTTCTCAGCTAGAGTCTAGTTTAGAATTTGAGCAGTGGTATCATTGGTTTTACCAAAATGGAAACAAGATTCCTGGCTGTCCTTAAATTAAGTCCCCAACTACTTGTTTATAGCTCTGTCCAACTCCCCCAAATAGGCCTATTTCCTAAAGATATTTTCTTGCTATCCCTTGGACTTTGCTTTCCAAAATTGCCCCAATCTCTTCTGTTCATCGTGTTCTATCCATCTCTGGGACTCTCGGAATGCTTTCAAATGATTTCTCTTGAGAGGTCCCCAAAGGCCATTCTCTATTGAAGACAACCCTCCCCTTACTTCTGTCGGAAAATGTGAAACCATCAGCCTCGGAAGCCCCCATGCTCGCACTGTAACAGTCTATATCCTTCATTTTGTAAATGATTGTTGAGCCTACCATATATCAGGTTGGAGATATGGCAATGAAAAAAAGATCAATTGTACTCATTAGGACAAATTCTAGAGTAGAGAGAGAGGAGATCGAAATGTACACAATAGGTCAGGGGATAATGATTTCTAAGGATAAACCAGATGAGGAGATAGAGGTGAAAAGGTAGTGATCATGGATAGGACATTTGTAGGGTCACAGAAAAGAGGGGGTGGGGTGGAAAGAGAGGTTCAGGATGGGGTTTAGCTGTTGAGGGGTATTTACTTTTCCATATGTTCTTAGAATTCTTGATTTGACACATGCAGCATGTGTTATTCTTTTGATTAAAAATGATAACAAAATAGTGGTAGGAAGGAAATTAGCTCCTCACTACTACAAAATATATAATGTAAATGTCTCCCAATAATGGCCGCTGCAAGGGTTGCTAAGCTATTCGTCTACCCCAGATTTCATGTGTCAGATTGTCCTTGGCTCCAGAGGGTCGATGACCAAATCTCTGGGATTAGGACCTTTAATCTCCAAAGTGTTGTACAGTAATGATATGGCCATGGGCTAATACTAATGCAGCAGGACCGTGCTCTTTCCTCCTGAGCCCACAATGTCCCCTTTCCCTACATACCTTTTGGGACGTTAGGTGGAAGGCTGCTGTTGGCCAAATGGGAGATTGTTCTGGAAGCAGAATGGCAGAAGATTGAACCTCCAAACAAATTCAGAGATTCAGAGGCATGGGGCCTATGTGTTCATTTCTTGGGGCAGAGGGAGTGTCAAGAGTTTTTAGATCACCTGGATCATTCTGGCACACTGTGGCATCAACAGAAAAGAAATGGCATGTGAAAGCGAACGAGCAGAAGCTTTCTACCACATCTTCCCTGGCCTCCCTGCATTTCTAAAGTGTAAGATGGTGGGATGTTAATCCAAGTCATAGAGAGGCCATATAGAAGGAGGGCAGTCAAAATTTCTCTGATTCTCAAGAGCAGCATGGAAGTTAGCTGAGAGAGTGAGAGAGCTGGCAGCTACTGTCTTAGGTTCCCAAGGAGCAGAAGATCCTATTGGATTTCAACGTGGGACCAGTTAATGACTGGAATTCAAGACATGTAGGACAAGCTAATGACCGGAAGCGATGCCTTGCCCCATGGAATGCTTCTGTAAATAGGATAAGATTTCAGAGGCCATCTCAGGGAAGAGGAGAGGAGAGGACCCAGTTTCTTTCCCATGAAATGAATGAGTGCCTAGAATTTTGCTACAGCTGACTTGTCTGTCATCTGGCAGAATGGGGGCTCAAAAATTGGTTAAATAGAGTTACAAAAACTAGAGAATGTGTATTCATGTAACTGAGGTTTTAGTCTAAAATACAAGACCCACTATACACTTTTAAACCCTTGGTAACATTAATATAATAAAAACACCACTGTTAAAAAGAATGGAAAAATGAAAAAAGCATTTGAATCCTAGTTTTGGTAAAAATGCTGAGTGTCTTGAGCAGGCCAAGCATTTATTTAATTGCTAGAAGAAGGCCAAAGAACCAAAAAAGCCTTTCAGGAAGGGAGAGGAAATTAGCAACATGCACGGAATTCTTGCCCTGAGGGTGATTTCATAGATGTCATCTTATGAAACATGCAGTTCTGTTCAGCTTCAGAGGCACCCAGTAGTAACAGCTAATAGGAGGAAGGAGTTTCTGTAAAAGAGAACAGTTCAAAATCCACAGTTCTTCCATTCTCTCATGATTTATTCTCCAAGCACACACACTACTTGGATGACATACATGGCAAAACAAGGATATTTAGGGTCAGATGCTATGAGACTCGAGGTTTCCTTAAGTTGTAGAGATGGAAAGAAACTCTTGTTTATAGGTCAGTAATTTTAATGTCTTGCCGAAAATAAGAGTTACTTCACGGCAGGACACAGGGTGGGGCTTTCTCTTCTGGGTTGGAAGTCCAGTCGTCTCCCCAGGATTGTATCTGCTTGTCTGTAGCAGTGAATTAAAAGACATGGGACAACTTCCAATTACCAATTAAAATATTAAAAATGTTAACTCTCACCTAGTCCTGGACAAATGCTTATATGGATTCAAATGATGTTAATGTCTATATTTTTAGAATTGTTTCCTCTTAATGCATTTCTAAAGTGTAAGATGGTGGGATGGTAATCCAAGTCATATAGAAATATCACAGTCACAACCTGCCAAGGTCTCCTGTCCCTCGTGTTGACAAATTATCAGCTGTAATATGTCTTGCATGCTTTGTTAGTTTTTAATTTTTAAAAAATGGGTATCAAAAAAGACAACCATTTATTTTATTGACTAGGTAAAAGAAAAATGCTAAGTTGACAAATGAACCTTGCAATTTCAAACAGCGTTAACATCCCCACCCATCCATCTTTATTAGGTGCTGACAAGTCTTAGCACGTACTGTAGAGAAGAGCCTGAGTGCTGACCTGCACTTGCAACGTCATGGCTTACTTCTTATTTAGTTTCTCTCCTGCCCTCCCAGCAACCACCTCTGTTTTCAGACCTAGTTTCCCACACCGGACATCCCCTTTCCATGCCACTCTAAGGACGTGGGTGAAATTTTTATGATGTTGGTGTGATTTTGGCTAACACTTAAATACATAATAAAAGCTTCCCTTGACACTTTTTTTAGGGTAAAGGCCATGGCCTACTTGTATGAAGAGAATATTTGAGGAATTGCTAGAAGCATCACCAAGAAGTTTGATGGCTAATTCTCATTTTTGAGGTGGACTTTCTCTTTTTACACCTAAACAAAGCTGAAGAAAAATACCACATAGGAAAGAAAACTTTGTTTACATTTAGTGGCATTTTATGTCAGTTTTCCCGCAAAATATTAAGGGTCCTATATTGAGAATGACACTTTATCTCTATGGTCTTCCTCCAGAAAACTCATCATCCCATTCTAATCATGAGAAAAGCATCAATGCACCCAAATGGAAGGGCATCTTGTAAAAAAACCTAAACCTTGTACCTCAAAACTGTGAAGATCATCAAAAGCAAGGAAAGTCTGAGAAACTGTTACCATCCAGAGAAGACTAAGGAGCTATGATGACTAAATGCAATGTGGGATCCTGGATGGAATCCTGGAAAAGAAAGAGGACATTAGGGGAAAATGAAGGACATGTGCATCACGGGTGGAATTCAGCTACTAATAGTGTGTCGATACTGGTTCATTAATTGAGACACAGGATCCATTGCACTGTAAGATGTTAAGAGGGACACGAGGAAGGAGGACAGGGGAGTTCTCTGTACTGTCTGCAGCTTTTCTGTAAATCTACAGCACTTCCAAAATAAATGTTGATTAAAAAAAGTCACACATATATCCTTACGTGTGCATATTTATAAAAAAGGTAATGCAAGGCCAAATACCAAACAGTTACTGGCATTTACCTTTGGGGAAGGGATTGTGGCTGAGAAAAAAGGGAGGCAGAGGGGAGATTCACCCATTTTACTCTGTGTATTTCTGTAATATTAGGATATTTTATAGTGAGAAAGTGATTATGTTTCTATTCTGGATGTGGAAAAATAATATCAGTGCATGTATTTTGTGTGGTCCTAACCCATATGTGTGATCGACTATTATTGTCATGAAAGGGGAAATTGAATTAATTTTGTAATGTCACATATAAGTCTAAGGAGACTTTAAAAGTTAAGGGAAAAGGGAAGCGGACTTGGCCCAGTGGTTAGGGCATCCGTCTACCACATGGGAGATCCGTGGTTCAAACCCCGGGCCTCCTTGACCCGTGTGGAGCTGGCCCATGCACAGTACTGATGCGTGCAAGGAGTGCCCTGCCACTCAGGGGTGTCCCCTGTGTAGGGGAGCCCCACGCACAAGGAGTGCGCCCCTTAAGGAGAGCCGCCCAGTGTGAAAGATAGTGCAGCCTGCCCAGGAATGGTGCTGCACACACAGAAAGCTGACACAACAAGGTCATGCAAGAAAAAGAGACAGATTTTCGTGCCATTGACAACAACAGAAGCAGACAAAGAAGACGCAGCAAATAGACACAGAACAGACAACCGGGGCGGGGGGGGAGGAGGCGGTTGGGAAGGGGAGAGAAATAAATAAATCTTTAAAAAAAAGAAATAAATTTTTAAAAAAGAAAATTAAAAAAGGTTACAGGAAAAGCATGTTAGAGTAAATTTGGAAGCCCTTGCTTTACTTACATAATTATGTATTTTTACTACGTTTTAGCACAACAAATATCTAAAATGTTGGGTAGAGCTTGTTTAATTTTAAAATAAATTTCAGAGTTCTGGGTGATTTGATCATATTCCCAGAGATCCATTTGCTTTCTTTTTTGACTAGCAAAAGAGGAGAATGTGTTAGGTGACATATTAGGTACCTGCCAGCTCTGTTTCCATGGGAGTCAGCACACACCTTCAGATGAAAAGTTCCATGCTGGTTTCCCCTTAGATGATCTGACCTTTTCCAAGATAAGCACAGTACCCTGGAGATTGATTCAAATTGGCTCATCCTAAACAAGAGGATCTGTCCCTGAGGTCAAATTCATTCAGTGTGCACATTTATCTCTCAAAAAGTTCACTCCCTAAATAGTTCCAAGAAATGCCTAATGTGACATAGGGAATTTGGGGTGAAGATCTTGTGATTAGAAGTAGAGATTAACTTTAGTAAGTGCCTGCATTAAATCAGTAGTATAAAATCCTAAGCAGGCCCTTTCTACCCTGAATCCCTTCTGTGAATGGTTGTATTGGGAGGAGGCTGAGGCTGGGGCAGGGAGCAGTTTCTTAGTATTTCCAACCACACCCACTGTGTTCTGGACCAGTGCTGTCAAATGCGGGGCCACCTGCCACATGTGATTGAGGGACGAAACGGGGTCCCTGTTATGGGACAAGTGGGGTCCCTGTTGTGGGATGAGTGGGGTCCCGTTGTGGGACGAGCAGGGTCCCTGTTAAGGGATGAGTGGGGTCCCGTTGTGGGATGAGAGGGGACCCTGGCGTGGGGAAGAAAGCCTCGTATGGCCGCTGAGGCTTCCCTCGGGGGCTCCGAAGGCGTGGAGGGTGCACGACCCAGGAAGGAGTCGCGGAGACAGGCTGATGGCACAAGTCTGGTCTATTATGGAGGGGGATGCAGATTTATAGGATTGGGGAGTGGTGTGGTGGGTTCTGATTGGCTAGGGCAAATGCTGTTTCCATATAAGGCAATGTTCTGGCATTGGGCTAGTGATTGGCCAGTAGAGTATGTGCTAACTCTTGATAGGCTGAAGCTGTTGCTGGGCAAACAGCGTACTAAGAGATTAGGTTTAAGGGAGGGGGGAGCGGAAGTGAGAGCTGGGCTAGGCAGGAGATAGGAAGGGGGAGGGCGGTGCCGGCTAGCCGTTAGCAGCAAAGGCCTAATCAGGTGTGGTCACCTTGTCTAGGCCCAGTGGGCAGAGGCGGTGTCACCTCTTGCCGCACTGTTTGCCACTGAGGCAAGCCGGGTGCGCCTCCTCCCACATCTCCCCCTTTGTTTTTAATATGCCGGGGCTCTCGACGTTGGGGGGGGAGGACGCGGAGGGGAACAGGGCTAAGCAGGAGAGAGCATAGATTTTTAGGTTTCTTGTTTGAAGCCAATGTGTGGACAGCAAGCTGTACTAGCTGTCCGAGGAGGAGGGTGTCATGAACTGGATCCGCGGCCACGTTCAGCCTCTCCATCCGATGGGCGAGTGCTCTCATCATCCGTCATTGGGACCTACTGCTGGCCCGTGGCAGATTTGATGTTTCTCCCGGGGATCCAGAGCGGCTGGGAGGCATTTTGTGGGGTTCCCGACGCTGTAGGGCCTTCAAGCAGTGGCGCTTCCTCCTCCCTAGTTTCGGCTGCAGTGGCAGGTTTGATGTTTCGGCCTGGGATCCAGAATGGTTGTGAGGCGTTTTCCTCGGAGCGGTGCAGTGGTGGGGTTGCTTTGGCCCCACATTGGGCACCAGTTGAGGGATGAGATGGGGTCCCTGTTATGGGACGAGTGGGGTCCCTGTTGCGGGACGAGTGGGGTCCCGTTGTGGGACGAGAGGGGTCCCTGGCGTGGGGAAGAAAGCCTCGTATGGCCGCTGAGGCTTCCCTCGGGGGCTCTGAAGGCGTGGAGGGTGCACGACCCAGGAAGGAGTCGCGGAGACAGGCTGATGGCACAAGTCTGGTCTATTACGGAGGGGGATGCAGATTTATAGGATTGGGGAGTGGTGTGGTGGGTTCTGATTGGCTAGGGCAAATGCTGTTTCCATATAAGGCAATGTTCTGGCATTGGGCTAGTGATTGGCCCCCCTGGCGTGGGGAAGAAAGCCTCGTATGGCCTCGTATGGCCGCTGAGGCTTCCCTCGGGGGCTCCGAAGGCGTGGAGGGTGCACGACCCAGGAAGGAGTCGCGGAGACAGGCTGATGGCACAAGTCTGGTCTATTATGGAGGGGGATGCAGATTTATAGGATTGGGGAGTGGTGTGGTGGGTTCTGATTGGCTAGGGCAAATGCTGTTTCCATATAAGGCAATGTTCTGGCATTGGGCTAGTGATTGGCCAGTAGAGTATGTGCTAACTCTTGATAGGCTGAAGCTGTTGCTGGGCAAACAGTGTACTAAGAGATTAGGTTTAAGGGAGGGGGGAGCGGAAGTGAGAGCTGGGCTAGGCGGGAGATAGGAAGGGGGAGGGCGGTGCCGGCTAGCCGTTAGCAGCAAAGGCCTAGTCAGGTGTGGTCACCTTGTCTAGGCCCAGTGGGCAGAGGCGGTGTCACCACTTGCCGCACTGTTTGCCACTGAGGCAAGCCGGGTGCCCCTCCTCCCACATGTGATTGTTCAGCACTTAAAGCCTGGTGCCCCAAGTGTAAAATGCACCCCGTGTCTCAGAGACTTAATATGAATAAAAGGAACATAAACGATCCCTATCAGTTTTATGTTGATTACCTGTTGAAATAATATTTTGTATATATTGGGTTAAATAAAATATAATAGTAAATGAATTTCATTGGTTTCTTACTTTTTTAACGTGGTGCCTAGAACTTTAATAATTTCATCAGTGCCTCAAATGTTGACTTGTATTTCTGTTAGACAAAGATGATTTAGAAGAACCACAGAAAACGTTCAAAAGTCTTGTTTCCAGATTTATAGAAAACCTTAAGTATAATATAAGAGATTCCTATATAAATGTTAGGGTGATTCAAGTAAACTTTACATAATAGTGTAAGGATTCCAGTAGCTGCAGGTCAATGTAAAGAACCAAGTAAGACTACTGTCCCGCCCCCCTTTTAAGAAAAAAAATTGATGGTGACTAAAGCATTGTTTTAACTTCAGTTTTACTATGAGTGTCCACCTTTACACCTTGCTGTAGAAATAACTGTGTGTTCTGCCCCAAACCCCTGCCTGGTCTCCATCTTGTAATGAGCATCAGTCTGCCTTGCAGACTGTGGACTTCCTTCAGCAATCACCCAAAACCCAAGGTACCCCTGAAGACATCCCTCAAAACCCCACCTGGGCCCGAGGCACAGAGAGCCCACGTGGGCTGAAGGTCCAGCCCTGGGAGAAGTCTACGGAATTTTGGGGCAGCATCTCAAACCCTCCATATTCCTGTACACAAAGTTGTGCAGGTGACACATGCTCCTACCGCCCCTTCAGCCTTACCTTCAGACGCATGGCCTGCTTGCATCGGGGCCCCTGACCCTGGAATTCTGCAGCTTCTCATGCTCTAGGACCTTTGAACTCAGAAGTCCTGAGAGACCGAAAGAGGAAGCAAACACAGGGCTCTCACCTGAAAGAAGGCAGAGCTATGTCAAGCCTGAGACATATTAGAAAATGGTATGCACTTTGGCTTTCTTAGTAGGAGCCGCTGGCCGTGTTATTTATGTTAAAGGTAGTCATTCCTGGCTCCAGTTTGTATTTACTGCAGCAAATAATGAGGAAAATGTTGCTATGATGTAACGGCTGTCCATTGCAGAAGTTACAATGTGACTGTCTTCCATATGTTTTTACAACATGTTCTCATTTATATAACAGCTCCAATTATCTGGGAGGTGCCAAGGTCACCCTGAGTTCATCTCTTGGAAATACCTGTACAAATAAGTGCTATAAAATAACCCTTTTTCTTTGAGGGAAGGATGGGAATTTCCCATAGCTAGGGGCTGTTTCATGGTCTTACTGCGCCATTTTATCAAATGAACTAGAGCATGAGCTCCAGTTGACTGCCCTCAAGCTCTGTCTGAGCACTGTAATTGCTAAGAGAGATGAACACCTGTTAAAAGATGGCTTCAAAGATTGTTTTAAAGACACCAAAGAATTTGCAACACAATAAACCTAATGCTAATTGTGGTACAGATATCTTATTACAATATTCTCTAGACAAAAGGGCACTGATCATATATTTAATTCTTGTCCATTTAGATGTTGCTCTAATGTACTCCCTGTCCAGAGAGCAGCTTCATAGAGCAAGGCCACATCATTACTTAGTGGGTCAAATGGTCAACCATGGGGAGACCCCACATTTCTGAAATCACAACACCCTTTTTTATTCATTTAATTAAACAACGCAGTCATCGGAAAATCTATTTCAAATATGTATAAGGGGAATTAAATTTTGTGTCTTAATTATTCCCTTTGGGAACTTCTGGGAAGATGGTGGACTAAAAAGATAAGGAACTCTCTTCTCCAGAAAAATAACTAGAGGACAGGCTGAAACATCCCAGGAAAAGATCTTCTAGGGTTTGGGACACCAGGCAAAGGCCGGACACTGCCCAGAGGAGAGAGGGTCAAAGGAGGGAAATTGCAGCCACAGAACTGTGAACTGAAACCAGCGGCTGCTGCTGCCAGCGCCGTCCCTCATACTAAAGTCCCTTCAGAATTCTCAGGCCTCTGGACCTGCGACTACAGGCAGAGGGGCTCCAGGGATCCACCACCTCAGGAAAGGGGAGAGAGAGGGACACAGCCTAAGGCTGACTCAGCTTGTGACCCACAAATTTGGTCTGCCGTGCCCCACCAGCCCTTCCAGGCCAGGTGGGGCTGGGCCATTTTTGCCTTGGGAGCCAGCAAAGGGCTAACTATATACGACCCTCCCAATCTCCTTCCCTACTAACTGGGACTGATTGTTGAGGACTAAGAGGGAAGTGGAACTATTTCCTAGTCAGGAAAGGGAGGGGGCTGCCAGAGAAAGCTGGAGAACAGTGTGAGAAAGTTTGAATTACAAGGCTTCTAGCCTCCAGACAGGAATCTGTATCACATTAATCTGGTCTGTGCAGCAAGAAATACACTCTACCGAGCATTGAATTGAGTCCTGCCAAGGCGCGCCATCTGCTGGCAGACTAAGGAAGTGCATGCAAAAAAAAATAAAAAATGAGAGGCATTTTCCAGCTTCTATAGCCTTCCTCCTAAGGCCCTAGGAAGTGTATCTACAACCAAATAATGGGTGCAGTGCCCAGTTTTAAGCAACCAGCAGATGCAATCCTAACAATCCAGGTTGAGCCAAGAATCAGAAAGCACTGGTAACACACGACCTCTTACCACTATATCCCTACAAAAGAGATAAAAATTGAGCATCTGAGTAAACTACATCCTATTGGATGCCTAGGCATCAGCAAAAAATTAAGAGCCATACTAAGAAAACAGAAGATATGGTCCAAGAAAAGTAATATATCAAAGCCCCAGAAGAGATGCAGAATTTGAGAGAACTAATTAGTGAGATGTGCACAAATTTCCAAAATCAAATTAATGAGTTGAAAGACAATATGGTTAAACAGATAAATGAAATCAAGAAGACTTTGAGTGAGTACAAAGAAGAATTTGAATTCCTGAACAGAAAAGTAACAGAGTTCATGAGAATGAAAGACACAAGAAGTGAGATAAAAAACACATTAGAGTCCTACAGCAGCAGATTCAAAATGATAGAAGAAAAAATAAGTGATACCAAAGACAGAAAAATTAAAATTGAGAGAGAAAAGAATGGGAATTATTAGGGGCTCAGAGAGTTGAATGAAAACACAAAACACAACATACTTGCCATAGGAGTTCAAGAAAGAGAAGAGAAGGGGGAAAGGGGGCAGAAAGAGTATTTGAGAAAATAATAGGTGAAAATTCCCTAACTCTTATGAAAGAAATGAACTTACATGTCCAAGAAGCGCACTGTACCCCAATCAGAATAAATCGAAATAGACCTACTCCAAGACACATACTACTCAGAATGTCAAATGTCAAAGATAAAGAGAAAATTCTCAGAGCAGCAAGGGAAAAGCAAACCATCATGTACAAGGGACATCCAGTAAGACTTAGCACAGATTTCTCTTTAGAAAGCATGAAGGCAAGAAGACAGTGGTATGATACAATTAGGATACTGAAAGATAAAAAGCTGCCAGCTAAGAATTCTTTATCCAGCAAAATTGTCCTTCAAATATGAAGATGAATATAAAATATTAACAAACAGAAGCTAAGAGAGTTTGCAAAAAAAAAAAAAAAATCCACCTTTGCAGGAAATATTAAATGAAGCCTTAAAATCTGAAAGAAAAAGACAGGAAAAAAGAAGCTTAGAGGAGAGCAAAAATTTCATAAAGGCTACCTGAAAGAATAAAAAGACAGACAAAAATATGATATAACATAGGAAAACCAAAGAATAAAATGGTGGAAATAAATGGCGTATTTCCAATAACATCATTAAATGTGAATGAATTCAACTCCCCAATGAAAAGATACAGGTTGACAGAATGGGTGAAAAAAAAACACGAGCCATCCATATGCTGCTTACAAGAAACTCACCTTAGGGGGAAACGGACTTGGCCTAGTGGTTAGGGCATCCGTCTACCACATGGGAAGTCCATGGTTCAAACCCCAGGCCTCCTTGACCTGTATGGAGCTGGCCCATGCACAGTGCTGATGCACGCAGGGAGTGCCCTGCCACGCAGGCGTGTCCCCCGCATAGGGGAGCCCCACGCGCAAGGAGTACACCCATAAGGAGAGCCGCCCAGCATGAAAGAAAGTGCAGCCTGCCCAGGAATGGCACCACCCACACTTCCCCTGCCACTGACGACAACAGAAGCGGACAAAGAATCAAGACACAGCAAATAAACACAGAGAACAGACAACGGGGGCGGGAGAGGGGGTTGGGGGGGCGGGAATTAAATAAATAAATAAATCTTTTTAAAAAAACTCACCTTAGACCCAGGGATACAAAATGGCTGAAAGTGAAATGTTGGAAAAAGATACTCCATGCAAGTTATAACCAAAAAAGAGCAGGCATAGCTGTACTATCAGACAAAACAGACTTTAAATGCAAAAAAGGTATAAGAGATACATAAGACCATTATATATTAATAAAAGAAACAATCCACCAGGAAGATATAACAGTCATAAATATCTAGGCACCTAACCAGGGTGCCCCAAAATACATGAGACAAACTCTGGGAAAATTGAAGGGCAAGTAGACCTCTCTACAATAATCGTTGGAGATTTCAATACCACGCTCACATTGTTAGATAGAACAACTAGACAGAAGATCAACAAGGAAACAGAGAACTTTAACAATATGATAAACGAGTTAGACCTAACAGACATATATACAGAACTCTGCATGCATACTCTGCAGGTTATACGTTCTTCTCAAGTGCCCATGGATCTTTCTCCAGAATAAACCACATGTTAGTGTACAATGCAGCTCTCAATAAATATGAGCAGATTGAAATTATACAAAGCACCTTCTCAGATCATAATGAAATAAAACTGGAAATCAAAAATAGACAGGATAAAAGGAAATCTGCAAATGTGTGGAGGCTGAACAACATACTCCTAAATAAATAATCAGTGGGTCAAAGAAGAAATTGCAAGTAAAATCAGTAAAACAGGAACACAACTTATCAAAACTTATGGGATACTCTTGAGAGGGAAATTTCTAGCCCTAAATAATTATATTAAAAAAGATGAATGAGCTAAACTCAAAGATTTAGTTGAACTGGAGAAACTAGGAAAAGAAAAACAATCAATCCCAAAGGAGAAGGAAAGAAATAATAAAGATTAGAGCAGAAGTAAATGAAATTGAGAACAAAAAATAGAGAAATTCAACACAATCAAAAGCTGGTGTTTTCAGAAAATAAATAAAACTGACAACCCCCTAGCTAGACTAACAAAGAAAAAAAGAGAGAAGCTGCAAGTAAATACCATCAGAAATGAAAAGTTATGACTGACCCCACAAAAGTAAAAAGAATCATAAGAGCATATTATGAGAAACTGTATGCCAATAAACTAGACAACCTAGATGAAAGGGACAGATTCCTAGAAATGCACAACCAACTACACTGATGCTATAAGAAGTATAAGAACTTAACAAACCAATGCCATTTAAAGAGATTGAATCCATCATCAAAAATCTCCCAGCTAATTATTCCCCTCATGGCCCTTGAGTTGTGTAGAGACTCCAGAGGGATATCATCTCCTCAAGAAAGGGCTATTCTGACATGGAAAGTGAACCAATATGCAGAAGGCTACAGAACATTCCACTATTCTAAGGACAAAAAGAGTGAGAAAACAAACATTCAAACCCTTGTTTTTTGTCTCTGTTTTTTAAGCAGTCCTCTCTTAGAGAAGAATCAGGATATAAAACCTCATTTGGTAAAATCCTATTTTAACTCTGGAACCATTCATAGGAAAACATGGCATCCATTTCCTCTCCTCCAGTTTCTACCCCCAATTGCCATCATGAAATTCTTTCTGCCTGCCTTGGCACCTCACCTCCCCTTTATGGACCAACTCTTCTTTTTCAGATCCCACGAAACCCTGGGGATGCCATTCCTGAGCCACCTCATTCTGAATCCCATGGTCTTGGCGGTACCACCCATTTGGCAAGTATCACACGTAACCTGGGTCTACGTTCAGTATGAACATCCTATCTCTTTTCCCACTTGCCTATTCCTTAAGAGCAGAAAATGTGTTCTTGAGGTATTCATCAGCCCAGCCTGGTCCCTGCCCATGAATTTGTCCAGTTCAACCCAAGAGGAAAAATATCACATCGCATTTGTGACAGAATGCATTTTTAAAGGTTGTTGAGGGGAGCAGATGTGGCTCATGCTGTTGGGCACTCACCTCCCATGTAGGAGGTCCTGGGCTTGTTTCCTGGTGCCTTCTGGAGAAGGTGAGCAAACAATGAGCAGACAGATGAGAAAATCACCTGGGGGATGGTTAAAAAAAAAAAGCATAAAAAGTAAATGAGGTAAATAAATCTTTAAAAACAAAATAACAAATAGATATTTATTTGTTTACTTATTTAATAATAAATAACCTTGAGAAGGTTTCAAGACTCGTGGGACCTCCCAGGATTGTGTAAATCCTTATTAGAGTTGCATTTGGGGTTTAAAGTGATGCATTACACTTCTTCTATTTTCTAATAAGTGCCCCCGTCTGTCACCTCTATGTCTCTTCTTCACCATGCCTGCAATATGTATTATAGTACAGACACCTGCTTGGCTGAACCTTAATATCCCATGATGTATAAATCATCAGAAGGTAGACGGTAGAAGTGGCCACCCCAACTCTAGCTATCCCTCTACCTATTCCTCCCTTTCTCGTTGCAGACCAGGGAAGTCCATTTCCTCCCAGGAGGTTAATCCCAGAAAAACTATACAAGGAATTTTCAAAGAACATGAGATTAGCACTAAAACTTTCTTTTTAGAGAACTAAATTTAAACAGAGTAGTCATGTGTTGAGAATGATTAGCAAATGCATCAAATGACATCTTACCTCTAAGTTCAAACTTTTAGAAAATTGTCTAAGAAGCTCTAAGATTAAATCTAGAGCAAACAACTCTCTAAGCACATGAGTAGACAGTTTTACTTGATTTAAAGGGTTTGAAGTAAAGCAATTTTGGTATCAGGTTATTAGGGTAAGGGCAATGAAGTTCATCCCTGCCCTTTTTGTGTTTCTAGAAAATGATCTGTTTACATGTGCTGATATAATCCTGTATCCAGGTAATACAATTACGTTGTTATCTAACATTGCTTAAGAAAACATTTAGGATGTTTTAATACACATCTTAATAGCTATCTGACTTAAGAATGGTGGCGGTATTATATTTCTTTAAGAACTAAAAAGAATTCTCTAAGATTTAATGCAAAGATAGGTATCAGGCTCTCCGAAGAAGTAAAACATCTTAATTCCAAGATATTGTGGTCACCGAGCACTTTCATTATATGACAATGCATTTATGGAGTAGAAATCCTCAAACGTTTTCCAGTAATAAATGATCCAAATTCTTTAAAAATTCCTACATGATGGCAACTTGCGCACAGTAAACATTTCGCCTTTTTTTTTCAATTTTTGCCTTTTTTTAAAGAACATAGATCACAAAACATGTTACATTAAAAAATATAAGAGGTTCCCATATACCCCACACCCCACCCACCCTACTCACCCCAAGAATGTCCTTAAATATATATTTCATGCTTTAAGTACAGTGCTGTTGAAAGCTCATCAACTAAATTCCAGCGGTAGCAGCTTTTCCCTGTGCGCCCTCATCCTCCTTTTCCTCTCGCACTGCCATCTAAGGGTGCTGCCTGCATCTCTGAGGAGCACAGTACAGTGGGTTCTCTCCGCCTACCCATCCTTCCCTGCCATCTCCCCTCCCCAGTTCTTCTCCCACGCTCACCTCTGTCCACCCTTGCTTTGCTCTGCTCCCACCCCAGGGAAGGTGAACTCACACCCAGCCCCGGGCTGAGGGGGCCTGATGTGAGGCCGCTCAGGCGTGTGCCTCACAGAGGGTATAACTGGGAAGGGCAGTGGGTGCCCAGACGCTCCAGGCTGAAAAGAGTGCACTACAGAATTTCACTTTCTATGAAGGTAGAAAGTCTCAGAAGCAAGAGAAAAGGGTTGGTTGCTTTGCCTTTGAAAGCGATTGGTTCAGCAATGCCGTGTGATCCATTCAGGCCAGTGAGATGAAAGAGGGGATTTCCTGATGAAGGGCTGAGGTAAAAGAGGAGACTTCATGAGCAAAGTCTCTTCACTCTGAGAAGAGAATCCAAGGATGAGAGGGCCTTTCTCCTTTTTGACTGGGTGTAGATTACATCCTGAAATACTCTGCTTACTATCGCTGTACCAAGAGTTCAAAGGATGACAGTGTTCTTAGGATTTCATCTACAAAAGCCAACCTTATAAAACATTTTTCAAAGAAAACTTTTCTTTTTCTAAGTAATACAATACATCAAGACTTAATGAATGGAAATTACAAAATTAGGTTTTCGTTTAAAGTATAGTCTTAATATCGCAATGAAAATTTTCTTTCTTATACATTGTTGGAAGAAGGAGCTGCTTCATAACCAACTGAATCCCTGAAGTTAATATAAAACTCAGTCCATAATTTTCTCCCTCCAGGGGACTTACATTAGTTTTGACACATTTACCCAATATAAACCCCACCGACCTGAGTTCCAGATCTAATCGGTTATGCTAAGAGGGTTAAATTAGAATTCAGATTGGGATGGCTTGCTCTTTGCTTCACTCTCTTTTCTTGAGATATTTAAATTTACAATGATATATTAAGATGATGTTGATAAAAATTCTCATTTTCCTTTAATCCAGAAGAGCTTAATTTCATTTCTTTTCACTTGGAAATGAAGTACATGTAAATAACCAACTGCTTTCCTATCAGATATCAGCCTAAAACATAAGCAGCTCAAATTGTGAATGGACACATTGGAATTTCATCCACAAATTGAGATTTTTGTTGTCACACCATTTTAAGATTGTCCTTGTGCTTTAGTTTGCCAAAGGACTGCTGATACAAAGTACCAGAAATGGGTTGGCTTTTATGAGGGGGAGTTAGTTGGGGTAAAAGCCTGCGGTCCCAAGGCCGTGAAATGTCCAAATTAAGGCATCGGCAGAGATGCCTTCTCCCCAAAGTCAGCTGCCACATGGTGGAGCAAGGTGGCCGCCCATCTCTACTGAGGTCTCAGCCTTCCCCTCTGGTCTCCTCGCAGAGCTCAGCTGTGAGCAACCAGGCTCAGGGCTTGTCTCCTCTGGGCCTCCTCTGTCAGTGCTGGCTGTCCCACTTTCTTCCCAAGTTCAGCTGCAAGCTGTCAGGCGTAGGGCTCATCTCGCCCTGGCCTCACCTCTGGGAGCCTCTCGGGGGCTTCTCGCCTTGAGCTCAGCTGTGGACAGAACTGGAGTCCTCCCTCTCACGTGGCAGGATCAGTATGGTGGCTCCCTTTTCCTCTGCGTCTCTCTCCGTGTGTCTCAGCAAGAGATCGGAGACTCAGCCCGAGTCACGTCTCAGTGATGTAGTCCAATTAAAACAGTCTCACACCCACAGGAATGGGTTAGTTCAAAAACATAATCTTCCTCTTTTGGGGATTCATAAAATAATTTCAAACCACCACATCTTGTTAGTTCCTTCCTATTCTGTATAAACTTTGTGAGAATAAGGATTGCTTTTTTCCTTCAACATAGTATTGAGGTCATTTCATCTGATTTAAGCAATTATTTTTTAGAACTCTGCTCCCTTTAGACATTGGGGTTCATGACAGTCTGTCAGGACCCCTGCCAGGTGGGATTTGGGAACTCAGAGAGTCAAATGTGTGTCTCTGGACCATTACTTATCACCCCCCAAAATGTGGAAACTAGATATTAGATATTATCAATACTATTTTTTTCCATTAGTATGGACATGATTTTGAAAGTCTTCTGTTTGTTGTTTGGAATCCCTTGGTTTCGCTAGGCTTTCCTTTAAAAAGTCCCTCCCTGTCATTTCTGTTCTTGCCTTCCATATAACAAACATTTTCCTCTCATTTGCAGTGATGACCTTTCTCTGTGTCTATGTTCTCTCACCTTATATTGCCAGACATTGAAATCAATTACAGCAGCATGAATCCCCAAGCATGAAATGACTTTTCAGAGATGCACTTCTCTAGGCCACCAGAAGAAACCTACTTGCAGAAAGGAGCCTGCTACCAAGCAAAGCATTTTAAAAGGTTGAGGGCATTTGATAAACTCTACACAAAAGCGTTCAATTAAAATTGGTCAAGTAACCGTAACAGACAGAAAAATAGAAACTGCAGATTTGCCCACTTAGATGGGGCCTGAGACTCTTGGTCCATTCCACGGTCAGGGATGCCCTTGACAATATTCTAAACATCCAGTTTCACCATCAGGCAGAAGTTTCTGACATGAACCCGATGGGGTGTTGAAACTGGAAATGGAAGAAACTTACTGACCTCAAAGGGCTA
Organism: Dasypus novemcinctus; assembly: GCF_030445035.2. Classification (NCBI taxonomy): domain Eukaryota; kingdom Metazoa; phylum Chordata; class Mammalia; order Cingulata; family Dasypodidae; genus Dasypus; species Dasypus novemcinctus. The sequence continues at coordinate 1,335,417 of NW_027261977.1, read as the reverse complement.
AAATCTCTCTTAAGTTAACACTTAACGTCTTTTCTAAGTTGAGTTTTTTCCCCACTCTACCTGTATAGCTCTGTTGGCCAAATAGGTAGTCACTGGCTGCCGGTGACTATTTAAATTAATTAATATTAAGTAAAATTAAAAGTGAAGTCTCTCGGTTGCACTGGCCACATGTCGAGTGACCAGTAGCCACATGCAGCCAGTGGCTTCCATATTGGGCAGTGCAGATAAGGGCCCCCAAACCATCACGGAAAGTCTTATCCGGCAGCTCGCTCGCAGAGGGTATACTGCTACCTGAGAACAGTCCTCAGCACCTGTGGCTCTGCTCTGCGGGAGGAGCCTTTGTGTCTTTTATGTAGTTACTCACCATCATGAATACTGCAATCTCGACTGCTTTCATTTTAAACCATCCAGTGTTTCCCATCACCCACTCAAGAGCTGCACTCCTCACATAGCATTTCAAGCCATCTTTGGAAGTTTCCGAGCCCCACCTCACACATTAACTTTGGCCCCTCATCGTACACACACCCAGTGTCCTAGCCAAATAGGACGCTCTTCCAGCCACGGTGATGGGGTTCTCCTGATTTGGAGTCCTTGCTCCCGCTCAGCTACTATAGAAACTGTGCTTCCTTTCCTCTTTATCTCGGCTTTCTCCTCCGGACAGAGCATTTACACGCTTCTCTCGATTCAGGTGTACTTCTCCGCTAGTTGGAATCCCTGAGTTCTTGAAGGCTTTTGTTTCAGAGCACATGGACTGTTCTCTTGCATTTAGTGATGGTAGGCACGCCAAACTCATTTTGGTCTCCCTAGAATCAGTTTGAGTATTATAAAGTGAGTGCTATATTTTTTTTCGTTGAAAATGTTACTGTATGAAATTCTTTCTATTTCTATAGGGAGAGAACCATAGAAGAAGAAGGATGGTACATGTTCATATTTTCCTGTGTGTGTGTGAGTGCAGCTCCAGCCGTGTACCTCTGGCTGCCTGATCACCCTCTTTCACTCTTTCTCTCACTCTCTTTTTCTCTTGCTTTTCTGTTCTTTTGCTCTTCTATTCCTCACCGGATCCTTTATTTGCTTCTTGGTTTTCTGCTCAAGCTACCTGGCCATCTTTGATCCCTTCTCTTCAAACTTCCCTGTCTCGACGTTCTCCCATTTTCCTTTCCTCCTCCTTTCCATCCCCGAATGCCCGTCTGCAGCCTGTCCCTTCTCCCTCCGTGCACGTACCCCAGCCTCCCCATGACCCTCCCAGCCAGGCCCTTCTGACCCTCCTGGGGTGGGGGCCCTTCCAGGGACATGGTTCCAGGCTGAGCCTCTCGGAAGAAATCGGCCCCTCCCCAGTCCTGGGCCCAAGGTGGGAATTTTGGTGCCATGGGGAAGACAGATGATGTCCCCAGGTAGAGTTTGCGAGCAGCCACGGCAGGCCACGATAACATACTCATTGGGAAATGCACGTGGACAAGCACCGGGGCCTGCTGCTCGGGCCACGCACAGCTGCCTCTCCCGTAGGGGACGTCGGAGCCTCAGGACCAAGGCGATTGCTCAGGTGTTCTCGCATGCCCGGGGCCCTCCATTACAGTGAGTGTGTGAGCGCTTTTAAAACTAGGGGATGGTGGCCTACAGTTACAGCTGACACTGCCCACACTGACGATTCTGTAAATGCTGTCATGATGAAGCACCTTTTAGGCAGGTGCCTCCCATTGCTGATGTGTCACCTGGCCTGAAATGGTCTCAGGGTCATCTCTGCAGCTTGAAGACTCCGGTCTTCAGAGTGGTGTGTGGCACAGCTGGCCAGGCAGCCTCCTCCTGTCCTCAGAGTGTAGGTCTTCAACACACACCTCCTCTTGATGAGCACCATTGTCCCGACGGTGTCGAGGAGGTTTTAGTTCTCCACTGAGACACTCTTTTTTTTTTTTAAAGATTTATTTATTTTCTTATTTATTTCTCTCCCCCTGCCCCATTGTCTGCTCTCTGTGTCCATTCACTGTGTGCTCTTCTCTGTCCGTTTGTATTCTTGTCAGCGGCACCAGATTTCTGTAATCTGTATCTCTTTTTTGTTGCGTCATCTTGCTGCGTCAGCTCTCCATGTGTGTGGCGCCACTCCTGGCTGGCTGCACTTTTTTCAAGAGGGGCAGCTCTCCTTGCAGGGCATACTCCTTGTGCATGGCATTCCCCTACACGGGGGACACCCCTGCGTGGCATGGCACTCCTTGCACGCATCAGCACTGCGTGTGGGCCGGCTCCCCACATGGGTCAGGAGGCCCTGGGTTTGAACCCTGGACCTCCCATGTGGTAGGCAGACACTCAAAAATATGGACCGCTTCATGAATTTGCATGTCATCCTTGCGCAGGGGCCATGCTAATCTTCTCTGTATCGTTCCAACTTTAGTATATGTGCTGCCGAAGCGAGCACTGAGACGCTCTTGTGAAGGAAGATGGCAACTAAATTTGTCTGAGCTGTGACCCCTCCAACAGACACTGAGGGAATTGGTGACTCCTCTCAGTACCTGATGATCCCTGTATGTGTCTAGATTTGCTCAGAGTCTCTATGCAGCCTGAAGCACTGAGGAGTGAATTTTTCTAAGAGGATATAAATGTAGTTTCTTTTTCCTCCATTAGGCAGATCTCTTCAAGCTACGATATCTTCAAGCCACGATGCAGTGGAATGCCCCAGCTAACCTCCACTGCTTAGGAGACATTTTGTTTCGACTTTCTCCATTTATTTACCCCATATTTCCTGAGGACCAGTCTCCCTGTGCTGTAGGTTTCTGTTGCATTTTGCCTGGCTCTTATGGAGGAATATGTGTGCCCTGGCCTCAGCCGCAGTCATCAGGGGGAGGAGTATAATTCTGACATTTCTCCCTCATTCCAAGTATGATTCTCTTCAGATAAAAGTTACCAGCTGCTTCAACAAGCTTCAAATTCAGTCATTTCCAGATTGCAGAATATGAGTTCTGTTTTGAGTAGTTCTTCATTTTCTTCTGGTGGTTCTCTCATAGTAGTCCTAATTAATCAGATGGGGGCTCCTCCCACCCCGCCCCCACCCCCACACGATAGATGCAGAACTGATGGGAGAAAGGCGCTGGACACGTGCTCGTGGTCTGTCACGTACAGGGTGCTGCTAGGGCTTTATAACCTCGCACCATTTCACTGGGAGCACGTTCCTTCTCATACCTCAAGTTTCGCCCTCCCGTCTCCCATAACGGTCAAGCCCTGGTCTGCATCCAAGGTCATGTAATTGCTACTTGATTGTTCTTTGTGGTTCCATCTCCAAAATAGCTTCTTAAAATACCTTCTTCTCGGACCCCATCTTCTTCTCTCCTTGCTGACTGCTTGATTGACTGCTCCAACTAGAAGATATTGTTCAAGCTCATGGAGTCCAAACATCCTTTGGCAACTGTGTGTTCTTGTAACCCACCACTTCTCCTCACTTTTTCTTGCTTACATGTCCACTTTGGTCACATTACATGTTATGTTATCCCAATCGTTTCCTTGCCAATACACTAAACTCCCTTGCACTGAATTTTATCTTATCAAATCTTTCTGTTCTAGTTCCTTTTATCCAAGTATGGAGAACTATTGGGAAAACCATACCCAAGTGACAGGGGGGGAACAAGATGAGTTGGGTCCTTTAAAATGTCCAGAAAAACCAACCACATTTTCAGTTCAACTCAGCACTTTTCACAACTATTCTTTTTAAAATTCCAATTAAACTCTCCAATTGATTCCTGCCTTATTTCTTTTTCTCAATAGAGGCCACTTTTTTTTTTCCATCGTAGATGAAATATCAACCATCAGGTAGGAGTTTCCTAAAGGTTCTGCTCTGGTCAACTAACTCTGTAAGCAGCACCTCAACCTCAACCTCACCTGCGTCTGTTTATCGCCACCCACCATTCCTTTCTCTTGAGCCAGTTTGCTGTGTCTCGGGAATTATACTTTTAGAACCCCATCTTTTTATATTTAGTCTTTCCTCTTCTGTCAGAATATACATGAAGGCTTTTATTTTTTTTTGTCTTTATTTTTTTTAATATTACATTCAAAAAATATGAGGTTCCCACTTACCCCCTACCCCCTCTCTCTACTCCTCCCCCCATAACAACAACCTCCTCCATCATCATGAGACATTCATTGGTGAATACATCTCTGAGCACCGCTGCACTTCATGGTCAATGGTCCACACCATAGCCCACAGTCTCCCACAGTCCACCCAGTGGGCCATGGGAGGACACACAATGTCCGGTAACTGTCCCTGCAGCCCCACCCAGGACAACTCCAAGTCCCAAAAATGCCCCCACATCTCATCTCTTCCTCCCATTCCCTACCCCCAGCAGCCACCATGGCCACTTTCTCCACACCAATGCCACATTTTCTTCAGTTATTAATCACAATAGTTCATGAATAGAATATCAGTAAGTCCACTCTAATCCATACTCTGTCCCTCCATCCTGTGGACTCCGGGATGGTGATGTCCACTCCACATCTATATCAAGAGGGGGCTTAGATTCCACATGGATGCTGGATGCAATTCTCCCGCTTTCAGTTGTAGGCACTCTTGGCTCCCTGGTGTGGTGGCTGACCTTCTTCACCTCCATGTTAGCTGAGCGGGGTAAGTCCAATAAACCAGAGTGTAGGAGTTGCAGGTCTATTGAGGCTCAGGGCCTGGCTATCACATGGTCAGTCCAGAGATTTAGGTCCCCTGGGTATACATATCTTCAAGGCTCTCATCTTGAAAGAAAGAAAGAAAACATAAAGGAAAAAGTAAAGAAAACAAAGAAAAAAGAAAATAAAATTATTCTTTGCTCTGACTTACCCTCTCCAGCCATCATTATATCAATTCCTGGAATAATTTCTTCAGTTGCATTTTTTCATTTCCTTACTTCCAGTTTACTTCTCATACTACTCCAATTGTTCTTCAACTCCTTAATCCACATGATGGCTCTCACTCAGGTCACCAGTATCTCCATCTTCCCAAATTCAGTAGGCATTTTCCAGCCGTCCTCCTCTTGACCCCTCAACAGCATCCAGCACCCTCGGGGATGCTGTATTTCCTGTCCATCCCTGAAGCCACGAATCCCCTGGCTCTCTTCCTCCCGGTTGGAGCATGCCCTGTCATTTTACTTTGCTGCTTTTGCCACCTCCATCAGGGTGAGCCATTATTTCACTTTCCAATGACAGAAGTCCCCTAACTTGAACCAATTCTATTGGGGGAGGGCACAGTAGGAGGGAAGGTGAAAATGATGGCTCAGGGACTGCTGAAGGCAAGGGGTGGAATTCTACCAGGATTCAGTCTGTGCGTCTCTCTGATGGGCTCTTGCTTTCCACTGCCGAAGTGCAGGAGCCTCTGCTTTTTTCTGTGCCTTGGCTTTATTGTCTCTGATGAGCCCATCAGTAGGAAACATGGTTTCTGAGAGGCTGCATAGCTTCAAGTTTCCATCTCTCTTTTCTCCAAGCCTACAAAAATAAAAGCAAAAGTCTTCTCTCAGCTCCAGTTTGAAATGTGCCATAAGATCATTAAATTACTTCCTTTGGTCATATTGACCACTGAGCCAATCAGCTGTGTCCAGAAGGGTGGAGTCAAGGAGAACACAAGGAAGCCACATGGGATGAAAAACATGTCCAAGAAGAAATGTGTGTGGGAGGGATTTCCTGCACGAAGGGAGGGAAGTAGGAGTGCTGAGGTAACACTCTCTAGCCCTTGGCTGCACCTCCTTTTACGTGTTGGGGTTTCGCAGGAGTCAGTCCTTGACCTTGCTTCTTCTTACTCTATGCTTTCTCCCTACTTCGGCTGTTGAATCACATCATGACATCATTTACCACCCCTGTTCATGCTTCTCTTTTGAGATTCCCACCAATAACCAGTGGCCCCCCTAAAGTCCCAAAGACATCTCTATTTTGTCATTTCCAAATAGATTTCATAACCTTCCCCTTATGCCAGCCTTGTTCTAACAGCTGCTCTCTGTCCACCTAGCAGTGCAATCCTGAAACCTGAGGGATGTTATGGATGATTCCCTTCAATAACTTCCTCCCACCACCAAATAACAAATCATACTGCATCTCGACAGTTTAATCTCTTAACCATCTCTCAGAAGTGCCTGGTTTGCTCCATCTCAGCCAGTACCACCCTCATGCAAACTTTCATCACCTCTCCATTACCTAACCTAACCCAAATCACCTAAATTTACATGACTAAATTACTGCATTAATTACTGTAACTGCTATAATTAGTGTCCCTGCCATTCCTTTTCCTCTTTCTCCTTTCTCTGTCTCCCTTGCTCTTAAGCAAAGGACATGATTCTTTGTGTCTTAAAGAGCAAGTATTATGTTATAGATACATTCACACAATAAAAAAGGAAAAGAGACCAAGATACTTGCTACTTCCTTTACCCTCCAAATTCGTCATGTGCTGTGCCTTCCTCTCATCAGCCCCCAAACTGCAACCCCATGTGCTAAATCCTAACAGTGGGACCATGCTCTCAGTTCCTGAGCCATCTCTTGCACCTGCCCCTTCAGGAGTGCTAGCTAAACACCTGCTACCACCTTGCCCCAATCAAGCCCCCTTCTCACTGGCCAAGTGTCAGGGAATCCATTTCTGAACAAGAAGGTAGAGCAGGTCTACTCACAGAATGAATTGCATTTTTAATGGCATATTTTGGACACTTCTTTGACAAAAAATGACTCTTCCACTGGGGCAGTGGTTTCACTGGGGGGTGGAATTTAAGTTTCAGTCAAAGAACAAGCACTTTAAAAATGTGTAATGAGTGTTGTTTTACTGGCCTTGGTTTTTATTTTTAATTTTTTTTATAACAAGTTGTGCCCCTAAGTAGCATATTTCGACTCTGACATTGTTCTTTGGCTGGGTTTGCGTAACCATATCAACAAATTAATGTGAACCTGGATCTGAGATAATTAAGCCTTAGGTGTATTTTTATTATTAGAATAGGAAAATATTTGCATTCAGATGAATGCAGACCTTCCATTAAGCTGCACTTTTTGGTAACTCCTCCGTTTTACTTTTCTCAGTAACTTTCGAGACTCTTGGCTCCATGGTCAACCCCTTATTTAAAAAGCAAGGAAGTCCACATTCCTAGCAAAAAGCAATTAACTAATTTTCCATAATAAGTGGGCTCTGCGAAAATGTCACTTATAGGTTCAGGCAATGGTAACTTGGATATTTTCCTGACTTTGTCTTAAACAAAGCAATGGCAACAGCAATGACAAAAAGAAATAAAATAGCCCCAGGTCCCCAAATTCACCTTTTCCAACTGTTGCTCCACACATATCCCATCACAGTCTTCAGTGTTGGTTTCTAACTCATCCGTCGCGCCATCGGGTTTACCTTTCCTGCTAGGGCAACAACCAGCCTTTAAGAGGAGAGAACGCGAGGACGTTTCCGAGTGCCTTGCTACGTCTTCTCTGGCACGTTCCATCCTTCCAGCTCTTTTCTGCAGGTCCAGTAGCAAGCCAATTATGGGACAAGCACAACTGTTTTTAATTGTCACATCAAGTCACTTCTGACTGACTTGGCGAACTCATCCAACTCCAGAGAGAAGAAATGGAGTTGTCTGGGTGTAATTGATGGTGCAGTTGTACAGTACGTCTGCCAACACATATGTAGACCGAAGCGGAAGTCAAAACAATTAGGCAGCAAAATATGGTCATTACATCTCAGGCCAAGCATTGTTCTCCCAAAACGCTGCATAACAAAGCCTTCTTCAAAACATGTACCAACACGCACACATATAAATGCACTGTGCAGACTCTTCAGGTTTGGGGTTGGTACAGTGAGACTCGACTACGACCAGAACGAGAACAACTGTGCACTTGTATGACATTTAGACATTTGGAGATTTAATACTTGTTGGCCAGTTTTCAGGGAGAAAGAGATACCAATAACATATTTAGAAATAGCATAAGAACCTGAAAAAAAGGATTGTGGCATTGTCTAATAAAAAGTACGTTTGAAAGTGCTAGCCCATGTAATAGTGAAATACAGGATATTTTCTGGCTGAAGGCTTAACCATTACAGGAGAAAACCATGACACCCCGTGGCCAAAGACATTCGATGCTGCATACATTTCTCTTTGTCCTCTGCTCTTTATTATCATAAAGACATTTATCACTTACGGAATGAAACACATCCATGTGAAGTAGGTAAAGTGTGCATGAGTATTTTCATATTTCCCATACATGCATGAAAATAATCTGTTCTTTGAAATCATGAATGCTGATGCTGTACCACTTTTGCTCTGCTATCTGCCACCTGCCTCATCATATCTATATGGACATCTTTTAAATACATGTACCCATTTACAGAAGAACCTCCTGATCTAAATCCATGAATAGAACTCATTCTGTGCCAGCCAACTTGTTTTCCTTTGAAAAATTCCTCAAAGAAAGCAAAATGAAGTGTATCCCTTCATGAAACAATCATGAAGATGGGCCTTATTTATATGTTAAGCAGAATGATTCATTATGTTAAAAAAAAAAAAAGGATCTTTATGATGGGTAATTTTATTCCAAACATTGTTTGCTTGTCTTCCTTTGAAATATGGGAAAAGTAATTACTACTTTTCTCCTTTCTTGCAATACGTGAATATGTATCTGTATGTCTATAAGTAGTTAACACAGGGTTTGAAGTTTGGTTATTATTCAATGTTTGTAAAGTTATAACTGTTTTAATTAATATCTATCCGGCGAGTATAGTCTCTTGCTACTGAATAGAGCTAGGAAATTTTTGAAAGAATTAACTCCTTAGTGAAATTTTTGTTTTTTACCTTCCTTTTGATGTATTGTTCTCCGAAAGAGGCGTTACTGAAATGATGCAGGTTCACTTGACATATGTCTAATGACTTCCCTTTGAAAATGTCCACCAAGTATGTTAACGCTGAAAATGAACAGCAGTTCCCAGAAAGACGCCAAATGGCCTTCTAGGCCTGAAAAAGCTCTCTTCACGGCCTTAGGCTAACTTCAGTTTCAGAATTGTTCTCACAGACTCTTTCTGACCAAGGAGGGCATGACACAAATAAGGAAAGGACAAAAGATTTCCTGCCAGTGTGTCTTTCCTATGTTGAGGCCCCTTCCTTTTCTTCGTGGGCCTGCTGGAAACAGGTGGAGCCTTGCTGCCCACTGTCCTGATTTCCTGGGCTTCCTGGCTGAGCTGTGTTATTGCAGCCCTCCCAAACAAACACCTGAAGGCCACAGCATGAAAGGTGTGGAGACTCCACATTGTCCAGGCCATTAAACTCCACTCCTCCTTGGGGGTGTGGCAATGTGATATTATGGATGAATTCTAATAGTAGATACTGGATTATGCTTGTAATCTGATCTGTACCTGGGCATGATTGAGTTATGATGAGGGCACGCTTGGCCTTCTGGACTGTAAGGCCTGCTCAAGAGAGCGAAGGGAGTGGCATGCTTGATAGCCGTCCACCCTGTCGTGCCCCTTTACGTAGGTCCAGGCCGCGGAGCTGGGCTCCTCAGGCTCCAGCCACCTTCTCCTGGCCACACACGCAAGCCCCTGGGTGCAGGAAGCAGCTGGCTCTGTGAGAGAGAAGTGAGGTAAGGGAGCACTGAATTAAACGGCCAGGGGCACGCCACCAAGAACGGGCTCTCAAGAGCGCCACGGGTCTGCTGGATCTTGCGGCCCGGTGAACGCCTGGACGTGGCCCCAACCCACTTTCACGATTGCCGGGTGTTTCCATCAGCATCAGCGTTCCAGCTGTGGGTCTTTCCTCATCAGGACCATCGGTCCCTTTACATGAAAATAGTTTTGAGAGCACATTAACGTCACGAGTATATAAATACACGTTTAAATGGATAAAATGATTTTAGTATTGAACACAAAAGAGACGCTCTTCCCTTGCACTAGTTGCAGTCCAGCTTGATTCCTCTCTGGAGTGCGTTTCACCTCCACCCTTTCAGCTCCTCTCAGCGTGTGCTAGTGCCTGGAAAACAGCTCAAGGCTTATCTGCTACACCACTCTCAGCGCCAGAGTCCTGCAGAAAAATTACTACTCGAGTCCACCTTTGGGGCATCTATTTTTGAAAAACTTTTAACAGGGACTTTTTACTTCATAAGTGTATAAAGCTGACAGAAAATATCTGCTGTGAGTGAGTGCCAGAGGCTACACTGTCAGGTAATTTATAGGCGTTCTGCTAAATGGTTGACCTTGGCAAATAGACGTATGACCACATGCTGGTGCCAATTTTAATACAAATTCCATCTCAGGAAGGAATTAATGAACTGCTTAAGACAGATGTGGCCAGTGGAGTTAAACCTATGGGCCTTGCCAAGACCTCTTGCTTATCCATTGTCCTGATTCTGGATCCTGCTTTGTGTCCTACAGAAGCTTCTCACAGCATTTCCATCTATAACTATTGCAGAGAGATTTCAGTGTCTCTCCATGTGAAGATTCTTTTAATTATTGGGTTTTAGGTGCATTGTCTTCCATGTTTTTCGCAATTCCATTCTTGCTTTTATACAAATCTGCTTAATTCTGCTATTCGATGTGGTTGCATATTACGATTACATGCTCAGAACATGCCTATTTAATCTTGTCATTTTGGTGATCCATCTCTCTTCACGGCACTGCACTAGGCTGGAGAAATTTTAAAGTGGACGCTAGCTTTTTGGAAGGTAGGAAGCTAGTAAATTTGTGAAGAAGATGAGATACTACATTAAAAAGCCTATCCAAATGCAACAAAGACATTTACTGTACTCAATCATTGGGATATATTCTTTGGGCCATAAACTCCTTTGAACATGAAATCTGTTCACTCTTCATAAATAAGAATCCACACAGGTAAATCCTGAATCCATGCACGCACATGCACATGCACGCACAATTATTTGAAGTGGTGGTTTGAAGCTGTATGTCCCTCCAGAAAAACATGTCCTTAAATCCGATGCATCCCTGGGGGGTGTGAACACATCGTAAGCGGGATCTCGTGATGAGGTCACGTCAGTTAAGCTGTGCCCCACCTCAGTGAGCATGGGTCTCAATCCTATCCCGGAGTCCTTTATAAATGGAGTGACTGCAAGGAGAGGAAAAGAAGGCACAGGAGCAAGAAGCTGAAAGCAGTGGAACCCGGAAGAGAAGGGAGAGAGCAGCAGGTGGCTGTCACGTGCCTCACCATGTGGCAGAGGAGTCCAGCCGAGTCCCGGCTCGCTGGCAGCTGGTCTTTGGGAAGGAAGCCTCACCTTGCTGAGGCCTGGATTTGGACCTTCTCCAACTGTAAGCAAATAAACTCCCTTGCTAAGCCAACCCATTTATGGTATCTGCATTCCGTGGCCTAGCAAATAAGAACATGCACTTAGGTATCCACCACCCCGAAGTCCATCATCAAGTGAGGAACCCAGCTGCATGTGCAGAGTCCAGGTCATGTCATCAAACGCAGCCCCTAAATTTCAGCCCCTCAACAGTGTTGTACCCGCTTCCTGTGGTCTTTGTAACACTCTAGAGAAGGGGAATGCTATTCATTCACTTTAAACTTGTAGGTGGTTCAATAAATACCTTTAACGTTAACATTTTTAGATTATCTACTAAAAGAATAAAATTAGACTTCTGTACTGCAAGAGAGAAGAAAATGGAATGGGAAAACTCAGTCAACCTAAAATAAATAACAATCACAAAGCAAAATGGGAAGAACTAAAAAGACAACACGTGATACAAGTAGAAAGCACAATAATAGAAGATGGTGGAAGTAAATTAGGCTATAACAGTAAACACAGTGTAAATGGATTAAACTCTACATTGAAAAGATAAACACACAAACAGTTTGGGGAAAATAGATGGAAAAGCAAATGCCAAAAAATACCCAAAGGAAAGAGGCACAACTATATCAACATCAGACAGATTAAACATAAAAACATAAGCCAGTCCTATGAAACCATGAGTTGCCTATATTGGAAAATGTGTTAAATTCTCAGGAAGATATAGCAATTTAAAATTTGTATGCATCTAATTTTATGCCCACCGTATATGTAAAATTAAAATTGCCAGAACAAAAGCAGAAATGAACAAACCCACTGTCGGGGTGGGAGACTTCTGCATACTCCATGCAAGCTGCAAGAATGATCTGGGATTGGCATCGAGACAAAAAATAATATTAACATAAAATGCCTTAATAATTCAGCTAATAATCTCAAGCTAGTGGGCTTACATATTCATTTTGAGCATTCCAGGACTATTTCTAAAACTTAATCGAAAGTGTTCCATAAAGTAGGTCTCATCAAATTTCAAAAAATCTGGAATTTTCCAACTATAATACCTCCAATTTACAAAAAACCCTGAAAAGGCATCATATATTTGGAAATTAAAACAGACACACACACACTTTAAGCTCCCTAATGGGTTAAGCAAGAATTCGTAATGAAAATAAAGAAGTACCTAGAAGAACGTGATTTGTTTGAGTAACTAAGTACTTAAAAGGAAATTTATAGCCTTAATTGGTATGAATGGACCTTATTTGAACATTGATTCAAGCAAATGAATGTTTAAAAATAAAAAATATGAGTGATGTGGAACAATTTCAGCACAGCCTCGATATTTAATGATTTAAGGAATAATTTTTATTTTAGGTGTTTCAATGGTATTGCACTTATACTAAAAATATTTATATGTAAAATTATAAGATGTCTGAGATTTGCTTCAAAAATAATCAACTCTGGGTTAGAGAGAAATGGCTAGAGGTTGTGATGAAAATATTGGTTGATTATAAGAAGCTTGGAGTCAGTATATAGGAATTTAGCATTCTCTCACATGTTTGAATTTTTCCATCATAAACGTTATAGTTTTTAGTTATACAATAAAAATCTCCCTTGCACCCTTCACTTCAAAAATCCAGTTCCCAGAGTCCAAAAACCAATACCATCAACAAATGCCATTCTTAGCTTCTGATATGTACTTTCAGAAAACTTCATGAATTTACGAGAGAAACAAATGTCTGTTTTAATTGTCCCTTTTTTACATGAGGTATAGCATACCAGACACACTGATCTACAAATTACTCTCTTCACTTATCATATCTTGAAAGTTTTTTCTTTTCATTGCATTATAGTGGCACTTCCATCCCTTGGGTTTATGATGTTTTATTTAATTAGTCTTATTCTGGTGGAGGTTTAGGTTGTTTAAAATCTTTTGCTATTAAAAGAGAGGACATGAATAAATTTGTACACATACACTCTTACACACAAAGAAGTATACCTGTAGTATAAATTCTCAAGTAGTACTCTTCCATAATCAATACATTTTTAATATTGGTCCCTATTGCCAACAGTTCTTCAGAGACTTTTGAATTTGCACTTGCAACAGAAATGTGTGAATTATTTGCAACATTTTAATAATGTAGCACTTCTGCAAGAATACCTCTGCCTGGAGTATGTTCCTTTCCCTAATCACATGCCAGCCTCCAGGGATGGCTTCAGGTGTTGCTGCTAAAGGGACCCTTTCCGCCACAGGACCTCCTGGGCTGGGCTGAGGTGGCACCCTTGTCATTTTGTTCATTGTTTTTGCTTGTTGTTTGTGCTCATTGTCTGCTTGTCTGCTTGTTGTTGTTGTTGTTGTTGTTGTTGTTTTCTCGTTGTATGCTCATTGTCTGTTTGATTTTTTTCCTTAGGATGCACTGGGAACCAAACTCAGGACTTCTTGTGTGGGAGGCAGGTACTCAACTGTTTCAGCCACATCTGCTTCCTGCTTGTTTTTCCTTGTTGTTTTTGCTCAATGTCTGATCGTTGTTTGCTCGTAGTCTTGCTCATTGTTTTTGCTCAATGTCTGTTCATGGTTTTTCTTCTTTAGGAGGCACTGGGAACCAAACCCAGGACTTCCCATGGGGGAGGCAGGTGCTCAACTGCTTGTGCCACCTTTGCTTCTTGTCATCTGTACTTTGTGCCATGCCTAACCTGTGAGGCTATCAGAGTTTTGTTACATGAAGGATGAAAGAAAAAGCTTGCTATTTCGAAGTTGTATACCATTTCCAAATCAATTTTAAAATGCAAAATCATTCAAGTAAGATGTAAAAGCTAATTTTAAAAGAGAAAAACATAAATTCAGGAACAATGAGCAATAACAAGAACAAAAAATTAGAAATGATCTAAAGATAACTTTTAAGTTTTCAATGCAATAGAAATGGAACAAATTTCTTTTTGTGATTCTGTTGCTTATAGAAATTTCATTATAAACATACAGGCTTTTACAGTAATTCTGTCAACAAAAAATAAAATAAAATGGATACATCAAACAAGGGAAAAGAACTATAAAATCAATATATACAATTTTTTATATACGGACATAGGACAATCCATCATTTTGGTGCAATTTTGTGAAGCTGTTTTGCTAAAGTATGTTTTTCATTAATCTTCCTAAAAAAACAAATTCTTCTGAACTCAGCCACTTATTCATAGACTCATTTATCAATCCATTCATTCACTCAATATCTCAGCAAATATTCACAGTGACTCTATTGTTAATAAAGCTGTGCTACTGTTATAAGATATCCAAAATTTATTTAACATGAATCACAAGCTCTGTACATTTAGAGAAGAAAAGGAAATTATTTTATTTTATCAATAAATTATATAATTGTACTAAAAATAAGCCCTATTGACTTTCATATTAAAAAATTGAAGGCAATGAAAATTTGACATTTACAGTAAGTTACATATAGAGAGGCATATATTTACAATACATTGTAAACTTTTACACATGTATATTATTAAGTCATGCCAAAGGGTTTAGGAAAAAGGGAATTCCATTTAAGAAACTTCCTTGTCCTAAAAACTTTCTGGGAACCATAAATTTGAACTTATCTGGATGAGCATTTCTATGTTTGGCAAGCAGAATCACAGTCCAAAAGAGCCAAGTAAGCAAGCGCCAACTAGAGATGCATTTAGAAAAAAACCCTGATCAAAAGGAGGAAAATTAAATACATATGAGTTGTTATGGCTAAGAGATTTCAAAGCGAGTCGGGAGGTCATTCCAGAGGTTATGGGTATGCATGTCTCAGCAGGATCTCATTGACTGCCAAACTAAACAGTGCCTCAAGCAGCGGGGCTCCTGAGGGCTCTAGAGACTTCTAGATACTATAGGCAGGGCAGACATCTCAGGAATTTGGCACCCTGTCAGTGGGCCTTACCTTGGAATATATGATAAAGTATCCCCCCAGTGTATCAGAGTTGGACTCATGATTTCCCTACACATGTTTCTCATGTCCCTTTATTTGAACTTATAATTAGCCCTATACCGGTTAAATATGTGTCCCAGATACTGAGACTTTCTGGCTGCTCATATACCAGCTGAGCCCTGAATCTCAGCAGAGCTGCAGCCAATACCTACCCTCCAGTTCATCAGACTCACCTGGTTCAACTAACAAAAGGATGAGGAGGGACAGCACCCATCCCCCCAAAGCAAAGCGTTTGTACAACAGCAAGCAAGACAGTTCCACACCTCTGCCGCATGGGATCCAAGGCCCCTTTCAAGAGGGGGCACAGTGGTCATCACTATCTTCAAATCCTCAAGACTGAGGAATGAACAGACACAAGGGGGCATTGCAACTATGGACTAAGGCAAACTTATTAATAGTACTCTAGTAATGGAAGAACTAGTAATGTTGACATAAAGGCAGTGGTCACCAGAGGTCCTGAGGGGAGGGAGAAGAAAGAAGAGGTATATCATGGGACATTGAATTGTTTTAGGGCATTGGAATTGTTTTACATAACCTTGCAAGGACAGATACAGGCCATTATACATTATGTCAAAACCAATAAAATTGTGCAGTGCAAAGTGTTAAACGTAATGTAAACTATAGACCATGGTTAGTAGCAGTGCTTCAGTATGTATTCATCACATGTAACAAATGCACCACACTAATGAAAAGTGTTCTTAGGGGGCAAGTGTGGGGGGGAAGGAAGTGAAGTTTATGGGAATCCCCTATATTTTCGATGTAACATTTATGTAATCTAAAGCTTCTTTAAAAATAATCACTGGAAGCAAATGTGGCTCAAGCGATTGGGCTTCCACCTACTATATGGGAGGACATGGGTTCGATCCCCAGAGCCTCCTGGTTAAAAAGAAAAAAAAGACATACCAGTGTGGTGAGCCAGGCCCATGTGGCAAGCCAGTGCCCACATGGCGATTCGTGAAATGAGCCAAGTGCCCACATGGCAAGCCGGTGCCTCCATGGCAACCTGCATGGCAAGCCAGTGCCCACGCGGTGACCCACATGGCAAACCAGTGCCCATGAGGTGAGCCAAGTGCCCATGCAGCAAACTAGTGCCCACACAATGAGTCAGTGCACACATGGCAACCCACATGGCCAGTGCCCATGTGGCTACCTGCAGGGCGAACCGGTGCCCACATGGCAAGCCACGTGCCCACACAGTGAGCCAGTGCCCATGTGGCGAGCCAAGTCCCTGCATAGCAAGTCCCTGCCCATCAGAGTCAGCGCCCATGTGGCAAGCCATGCAGCGAGATGACGACACAACAAAAAGAGAGATGAAGGGGAGAGTCAAGGCAAAACACAACAGAAACCAGGAACTGAGGTGGCTCAAGTGACAGGGAACCTCTTTCCACATTGGAAATCCCCAGGATCAAATCCCGGTGACTCCTAGAGGAGAACGACAAGAAGAGAAGACAAAAAGAGAAATAGATACAGAAGATCACAAACCGGATGGACACAGACAGCAAAAACAGCAGGGTGGGGGAGGGGGGTGGAGGAAAAATCAATCAAAGAGCCAAGTAAGGGCAGTTGACTTAGCTGAATTGCCTTGGCTGGGAAAGCCAGAAGATTCCATCAAACTCCATTCCAAAAGCCTATCAGAGAATAACTTTTAAATTATTTTGAGTCATCTAGATTTTGCTTCCTGGTCATTTGTGGCGTCTGATGAGATTTAGAAATAAGCAAATCTATCTGGATGGAAGGGAGGAAAAGAAATCCATCTCTGGTGGCACCAATTCAAAACATTTGTGCTCAAAGAGCATTTGATTGAAGGGATTCACCAGAATAAATGTACCAGTAAATCAGAAATGGCATGTGTAGAAAAATAGAGCTGCGACGTGAAAATGTAAAATTTTCAGTCACCCGAGATAGTGTACCTCATGCGGTCTTTGCTTGGCGTGTCCTCTAAGTTCAAACTGCTGGCCACCAAGCATCCCTGTCCACAGGGGCAGCTACAGTGTTGACCGCTCTGTGTTGAGGTGCCCTCTCAAGCCTGATTTCTCAAATGGTCAACATCATTCATTTATTAGATGAATGGCGAGGATGGTGACATGTACAACAGTCCCTGTGCTTAAAGATGTTAAAGCTCATTTATGGTAGCACAAGGATTATTCCATGAAATAAATTGTTCTAAATTCTCTAGTAAGTGCTGAGGTGATAGTTAGCTCTTTACGTTAGTGACCACGTCTGTTCCAACCCAGCTCCTGAGGGGCATGAGTTGGTGTGGCTGTGAGACCAAGAATACACCTGGCATTTAGTCAGGCACAAGCTTCATTGGGACTTAGGCACAAGAGAGAATCTTTGATGGCGGCCGGTCAAAGAATGAATGAAATTAGTGCTCCACAAAGAGACAGGAAGAATGAAGGATGATATACGGGGTCTCAGAACAAGGACATTCCATAGGGTATGAGAACAAACTTCTCATACGTGACGCGTACACATGGGGTGTGGTGATGCTTTCACTGTGCTCTTAGGAAGGACGTTTACCAAGGACCTTTACTGCTTTGAGAAGATCATAGTTTATGATAGCTATACATTCCCCTCTGGGAAGGGTTGTTAACCTTTAGCTTATGTCTAGGTCATGCAGGTGGCTATGTGCTAAGGCTCAGGACCCCCACAGTCCACCCCCACATAGCGACCTGCGTTGACTATAGGACAAGCATTACATCCTCATCCTCAGCCACAGTGTAAAAGACAACAGAATAACAGGCAACCTCCACCAAAAGCTACTAGACCTATAAAAACATGTGCACCACATTGAACGTTAATGAGATGCTGGTACCACCTTGTGACACAGTAAGAATATCTAAAGCCATCCTATTTTGTGAAACTACCTTTCGCAGTTGGGTAGTTTCTTCGTTTACTAAGGAAGTTGCTACTTTGACGTCATTAAGGGCTTGAGCAGTGTGATTGGCCAAAGCTATTATGTGTTTTTCAGTGACAACTAGAGCATCACCTGGCACAAAAACAGCCAATAGGTAGAACCATGCTTTACTTGATAGTAAAATTACACAACTCGGGATAACCACCCTACATCACGGATTCCCTCTTGTCGTTCCATGCAGACAGAAGCAAATCGATCTATGGTGACAGATTCAGCCATTAATCATCCTAAACTACTATATCCCAAAGACTAGTTTAGGCAGAAAGAGTATCTACGTAGACATACATGGGGCCCCAGCTATTATGGCTTTATTCTGACCAGCTACCTTCCCTGTCTCCTGTACTAATCTGCCTTAACTCCCTTCTCAGAGAGTTTACACCCTTATCTTCTGGAGCTGCTTCCTGCTGGACAGGGCCAGTGGTCCCTGCCTGATGGGGTGTGAAACTCTCTGGCTATTCTATTAAGGCTGAGGGAAGGCATGTCTGGCACCAAGGTTGGAAGTGGATGAAATCCCCATATGGCTAATACCTTATTCTGGAAGGTATTGATTCTGGAAGAAGGGAACTTAGTTATATTGAAGATACATGGTCCTACTAAAAGGATAAAGAAGATGGTGGTAAGCAGGCCCAAAACAAGAGTGAGAAAAACCGAGTGCCTTCAGAAGCTGCTTCTTCCCAAAGTTGATGGGAAACAGCATTTTTCCTTGACTTCTTTTATGCTGTTGGTTAGCTCTAGGGAGAGATTGTGTTAGACTTGCTGGGTTTGGGTATAAACTGCCAACTCCAGTTCCCACAGTGGTGGTTATGCTTAGGACAGCTAGGAGAGGTATGGAGAGGCACTGCCCTAGATATAAACTCACAAAGACAATATAGATATCAACGAGATAAGCATATGGCAAGAAAAATAAAAGACATTGCTTAAGAGAGCCATTCCTTTATCTTATAGACATGTTCATTAATTACTTAGAAAATGAATTAAGTTTGTCAAGACTTTTAACATGTTCACTATCCTTCTGCATATGATCTAGAATAGAAGAGATAATATCATATTCATCAGGTATATAGGTACAGCACTTAATACTCATCAATGCACTCATCAGTGCACAAGTTCCCCTTTGAGCTGCAGTTAATAGATCTAAGCTCCAGATCTGTAATACCATACATGTTGTCTCTCCATGGGAGCAGGCCATAATGCCAATTATGTCTGCTTAGGTTCTACTCACCTTACTTTGGTCACTATTGCTCCACTTGTATATCCTTCACACAGCCAGCATGCTGCAGCACCATTGATCCTTGGAGGGAGGCTCCAGGGTTTCCCTGGCCTGGTACATAGCATCCTTCAACACTAAGAAGCAGGGCCAGTTTGGAGGCCATGTCCATTGTAAATCTAGTGATATCGAGCCGTCACCAGCTGCTGCCTTGAGTCTGAAATGGCAGTGTACTCTCCATCCACCTCAGGAACATAACAGAGATGTGGTAGATACCTTTATTGTTTTAGGGGTCAGCCAGTTACTCCAATGGAGAGGCATCATGCAGGGTACTGAAGGCCCAAGAGAGTTTGACAGTACTGAAGACTATCTCTTGTAATTCTCATACACTTTCTAAATACTTTCAATGTAGTTTATAACATCTCAAGTGAACTTGACAATTTCAATACTTTACTTTTATACCTTTACCATGATTACATTAATTAACAGGCATTTTATTTTAGCAGTGCAGTAAAAACTACTTTCTCCATTATTTTATGTAAACCTAAGAGTCCTAATGGAATCACAATTATCTACCCCCACCATCACTTTAATACGCAGATTGAGGTGGCCTCTGACAGGTTTTCCTGCTATGAAGTTACGTTTTGTTACCAATATGAGGTCAGGATTCTATTTAATAATGGCTTCCTGGAATTAGTCATTCAAATACTTCAATTTAGACACTTATAAATTGAATTTACTACTTATAAAACCATGTTAATTTTTGTTATTAGTATTAACTCCTAGATTTCTACTTCATAATTTCTTAGAATCAGTCACTTACATTATAGTCTTTCTGTTTAGAAAATGCTTTTACAGACTTGACGTAACTATCTGTAACCACATAGACTATGGTTACTTCATTTCAAGACAAATTTCACCTTTATAAAAACACATTCCCTTACTTAATGCTACCTTCTACAAATTCCTATATTCATTCAAGCCTGTTTTATGTATTTCCACCCTGATTTTATGAAAACCAGTCATCTCATCTTAGGACAAAGCACATTCCCTTAAATCAGGGGTTTTTATTAAGGGGTCTAGAATTGAGGGTGAGCTTGAATTGAAATTCAAAAAACCATCATTCTTGTGGTGATATGTTGGGGCAGATGTGATATACTTAATAAATAATACACAGTACAGTATGGACTTAGTAAGAGGTCCATGGTTTTCATCTGACTGTCAAAAGGGTGCATGGAACAAAAAAGATTAAGACCCCATGCCTTTAACAAACTTACCAAATTTTAGTCAGTATTACCTACAAATTTACGTCCACAAACCTTTTACTTCTTTCTACATCCATTTAAATCTCATGTCCTTCATTCTGTTCTGTGAAGAAAAAAAACTATTGCTTTCAATTTAGGCAAGAACAGTATTTTTTCTAAAAAAAGAAGAGGCTTGTAATAATTTCATTAGCCAAAATCTTAAAATTTTCATCATCTTAAAGATTTAACACATAATTAATTTCATTAGTATCCTATAAACCTGGGGAGATTTCACCCAAGCTATATAAAATTGCAACAATTATAGTTTATGCAAGAAATGTTCCTTTTCCTTTCTTCCTCCACAGGAGGCTAAAATCTCTTTTTTTCTTTAATAAAATTCTAAAATTTTGAAAAGCCTTGAAAGCATACTGGTTACCAGGCTATGGAGTAACTATGATTGTTTAACTTGTTTTAATCATAATTTAGAAAAGATCTTTTCATAGTTTTCAAGGATTTTTTTTTTACTTACTGAAATTTGGCCATTGGATTATTACTATCATCTCAAAAGCTCTTAACATTTGATTGGGGATAGACTATACAAAACAAGGTCTATTCTGTAATATCCCCTCTGTCCCTACCATTTTAATTTCCAGGCCTAGTAGACAGAATTCTAGACTAAACTCACATCTCCCCTATCTTTCCACACCCAGCCCCTCCCCTTAGTTTGGTCAACTGGTTTTACTGGATTTCAGCCAAGGTTAGGAGAAGACCCTGGGGATAGGATAGACTATAGAAAGATGATGGAAGAATTCAAAATAAGCTTTTTTATTTTCTTTCCTTAAATAGTTGCTTTATTGAGATTTTAGTTTACTTTTTATCCTGTCTGGCTTCCCCAATTTGGGCTTCAGGAATACTCATTTACTAATAGAAGCACTTATTTAATTTTTAGCAATTTGAATAGAGCTCTTTCAAGAATTTTCCTTTGTTAATTTGCTATTACCACCCAGAGGCATGAAAATATACACTGAACAAACAAACAAAAAGAGTTAAGACACACCAATAGAAACATAAAACTCACTAATTTGACTCATAATTCTCAGTTCTTTGGTTTGGCTGTCTCCAAGCTCTCCATCACTTCATATTCTCTGACTTTTACTGCTTTTAAGATCTCTGGAATCAGTGTTCCTGTGATAGGCAAGCTTGTTCTTGGAAACACTTTTTTAAAAAATCTGCCCCACCTCTTGCGACTTTTTGCTGTCTGCTTTTTGTGTCCATTCAGTGTGCATTCTTCTTTCTGTGTCTGTATTTTTTTTTAATTTCCACCCCCCACCCCCCCACCCCACCCCCATTGTGGCTTGCTTGCTGTCTGCTTTCTGTGTCCATTTGCTGCACGTTCTTTCATGTTTTTGCCTGTCTCCCTTTTTTTATTGCATCACCTTGCTGAGTTAGCGCTCCACGGCACTTGCGAGCTAGGCGGCACTCCACAGCATGCGGGCAAACCTGCCTTCACAAGGAGGCCCCGGGACGCGAACCTAGGGCCTCCCATCTGGTAGGTTGGAGCCCCGCTGAGTGAGCCATAGTCGCTTCCCTGGAAACACTTTTATTAGTAACCAGCAACCTGTTAGGATTACTTGAACAGTGTAAATGCAGTTAAGTCTAATTTAGCAGTTTAGACAGACAGACATTTAACAGGTATATTCTGGATTACTGGTCTTCAGGAGTACACTTAGACTTGAAGTTCAGGAGTAAGCTATTGATTCAAAACTTTAACACCTTGATAAAAATTCTGATCAAAATAAAATGTGCATAAAACTTAAAACATTGTCAAAATAACATCCCATTAAACGCTTCCACAGTTTACACAAGTATTATGAGCTTCCAGTTTTGTAACATTTTTTAATTGCAGGCTTATAAAAGCTGCTAGCATTTTTTTTTCTTTCTATTTTTCTTTAGAGCTGTCCAGTTCAAAGTTACTAAACTTTAACAGCACCATTTTTTTTAATGTGGCTATCCAGATCTAATTAAAATTAACATGGAAATAAAACAGAACATTTATTTTGCTAAGTTTTTCCACTTCTCCAGTAGTTAAACTAATTCTATTAGTTCCAATAGTCCACAAGCACACCAACCAGGTGGCAAGGGGTCCATGGAGTTGCTGTTGGAATGTTTTCCCTATCTTAGTTTACTGTTCTTGCAGCATGACCCTCAGAATTTTGAAAACATCTCCACACTCACACAGAGTTCCACAAATCAAGCAAGTGGGTGACGCCATATTCTCTCAGCGGTCCCCACTCGTCGAGGGGAGCAGCCACCCCTCCCCACATGGGCATTAGAGGCCAACCTGGAATTTCCCCAGGGGATTCTCCTTTCCCTGACCTCATGCCCACTACCGCCAGTGGTCCTTCAGTCTCCTGGCTGGCTCGCCAGTTGTTCCAGTCCCACTCCTGAAGGGCACGAGTTGGTGAGGCTATGAGGCCAAAGAACACACCTGGCATTCAGTCAGGCATAAGCTTTATTGGGACTTAAGGACATGAGAGAATATTTGATGGCAGCCAGTCAAAGAATGAATGAAGTCAGTTCTCTGCAAAGAGACAAGAAAAATGAGGGCTGATATCAGGGATCTCAGAACAAGGACATTCCATAGGGTATGAGAACAGTGTTCCTGCTAGGGTCCCGTGAAGCATGCACATGGGGTCTGGTGATGTTTTCACTATGCTTGTAGGCAGGACGTTTACCAAGGATATTTACTGCTTTGGGAAGATCATTGTTTATGATAACATCTATACATTCTCTTCCCTCTGGGGAGAGTTGTTAACCTTTAACATATGCCTAGGTCATACATGTGGCTATGTGCTGAGGACTTGGAGGCCTGGGTCCCCACAATGTCCAAATAGAATTTTTTTATAAGTGCCTCCTCTTCTGTTTACACATCAATGCCTTACAAACTTAAACAATCAAAAATCATGCTTGCAGTTTGCACACAGAAATAGACATATATTTCGTGTGACTGAAGAGAATCTTTGTGTGGAATATCGCGGGTGGACAAAGGCTTTCAAACCAACACTCAGAGAACAATCCATCTAAACTAGGTGAAGGGCAGTTTAGAGTAAGGGTTGGCCACTAGAGCCCATGGGCCAAATCTGGCATCCTGTTTTTGTAAATAAAGATCTACTGCAGCACAGCCATTCCCAAAAGTCGATGTGCTGTCTTGGGCTGCCTTTGGGCAAAAACACCAGCATGGATTTGTGTTGTGTGAGGAGCTTGAGGTGATCCCAGCAGCGATGGAGTGACCTGGAACACAAAGCCCTTACGATTTACCACCTGGGCCTTTGCAGAACCTGCTTTAGAGCAGTCCATTTCAAACTTGAGCACGTGTCCGAACCCTTGAAAGGCTGGTTACTGCACAGATCACTGACCCCAAGAGTAGGTGTCCTGGATTAGTAGGTCTGGGTGGGTCCTGAGAACTTGCCTTTCTAACATGAGATGCTGCTGCTGGTCCTGGGGCCACACTTTGAGCACTACTGATTACATTTATGAGAGCTGAGGAAGTAAACTAAAACAATTTTCCCCTTTTCAGAGCAATTTTCATTGCCTAAATGATGACTCTGTGAAATGGCTTGCTTGATGCTAAATTAGCAGCTTTCATTGCACCTTTAATCTGCTTAGCATTATCTGTCACAGATTGTTATCTACAGCCCTGAAGTTCAGGGAATCATTACTCCCTGGCTTTACAGATAAGGAGCCTTCCTGTCTTGGGGCAGTGGCTAAAAGGCTTGTGCTGGGTGAGTCGGTGCAAGCAGCAAAGCTGGTTGAGATTTCTTCAGTGACGTCTGAGCTGAGCTGTCCACTTCACACAGGTATTTTTAATAGAAATTCTAGAATCAGATGGTTGGAAAAGAACCCAAGTCAGCTCGTCAGTTCCTTTGCCTCTTGGCACCTGGCAAACGTGGAATGGGCAGTTCCCAGCCTCCCTGGAGTCTACTGAAGTTCTCCATTCCATTCTGTGAACTTGACTTCAGAGAAGCAGAAAAAAGCAACTTCCCCAAATGGCCAGACAGACTTCCAAAACTTGGATGTCTCAGCAAAATCTAGGCACTGTTTCACAATTTCAAGAGAATTCAATAAGGGTAAAATGACCTTGAAAAATAAACCAATTCTGTTTTCTGTGATTAGATTCTGCCTACTGTTTGGAAAAGGAATTTCAATGCCATTGTTATCAAGATTATCTCTTCCATTAAAGTAAAGAGATAAGATTTTACAGACACACTCTTGAATCAATTATATCATATAATAGCTTTGGAAATTCTAACAATATATAATATCTTTTCTTGACTGTCACATCCAGTCAAAATACATGTTCAACTTGAGTACCAGATGCATCCAGATTAGTTCCTTCAGCATCCTTCAGAACTCATGACATAAATGTCCCTTAAAAGTCAGGCACATTTGGTTGTTATCTTAAGAGGAAAAAAAGTAAAGAAAAGAAATAGTTGTTCTGAAATCAAGTTCACGGTTAGCAAAAAAGAGAGAAACAATTGAGAATACAATGGATGCTTTAAAATGACATATAACATGCGAAATCAAAGCCATCATTTAATAAAGGATTCAGATTTTATCAAATTTAAACCTAAAATGCTACAACTCAAGTTACAAGAGCAAGCACCACAATTTAGTTATAATCTTTTTGCTTTAGCAGTCACATCTTGTCCTCATAAAACATACACTTATACTGGTGGGAAACTCAGTGCAGATGAGAAAGAACAGGCAGCTCCTCGGAGTCCAGTGATGTCCAAAGGCACAGCCAAGCATTTGAGAGAAAATGAGTTGAACTTCAGAAACACAGATTTTTGTTCATATTACTTGTCAACCAAAATAGATTGAATACCACATACAAGAGTTATACATTATTACTTAACATATGTATATAGACATATTTTTACTTTTATGTCAATCTGAAACCAAACCAGATCAGATCAATTAATTTAATCTGATACAGTATTATATTGAGTATTTCATTGTTTTTTTTGTCTTTATTCATTTTTTTATTTTACATTCCAAAAATATGAGGTCCCCATATACCCCTCACCCCCCTCACCCCACTACTCCCCCCATAGCGACATTCTCCTCCATCGTCATGAGACATTCATTGCATTTGGTGAATACATCTCTGAGCATCGCTGCACCTCATGGTCAATGGTCCACACGATAGCCCACACTCTCCCACAGTCCACCCAGTGGGCCATGGGAGAACATACAATGTCCAGCATCTGTCCCTGCAGCAACACACAGGACAACTCCAAGTCCCGAAAACGCCTCCATACATATCTCATCTCTTCCTCCCTTTCCCCACTCCCAGCAGCCACCATGGCCACTTTCTCCACACCAGTGCCACATTTTCTTTGATTACTAATCACAGTAGTTCATGAATAGAATATCAATAAGTCCACTCTAATCCATATTCTATAATTCCTCCCTCCTGTGGACCTTGGATTGGTTGTGTCCACTCCACATCTATATCAAGAGGGGGCTTAGATTCCACCTGGATGCTGGATGCAATTCTCCTGCTTTCAGTTGTAGGCACTCTTTTATTGTTTTTTAACCTGGGAAAATACGTTTGCTGAATTAAATATCTTGGAAAATGTTCACCTTATTTTTTTTTCCATTTTTAATTTTTTAAAATTTTATTTATTTATTATTCATTTTTTAAAAAAATATTACATTCAAAAAATATGAAGTCCCATTCAACCCCACTGCCCCCACCCCCCACTTCCCCCACAGCAACACTCTCTCCCATCATCATGACACATCCATTGCATTTGGTAAGTATATCTCTGGGCATTGCTGCACGTCATAGTTAATGGTCCACATCGTAGCCCACACTCTCCCACGTTCCATCCAGTGGGCCCTGGGGGGATCTACAATGTCCCGTAATTGTCCGTGAATTACCACCCAGGACAACTCCAAGTCCCGAAAACGCCTCCACATCTCATCTCTTCCTCCCATTCCCCGTACCCAGCAGCCACCATGGCCACCCTTCCCACACCAATGCCACATTTTCTCTGTGGACATTGAATTGGTTGTGTCCATTGCACATCTATGTCAAGAGGGGCTTAGATTCCACATAGATACTGGATGCAATCCTCCTGCTTTCAGGTGTAGGCACTCTAGGCTCCATGGTGTGGTGGTTGACATTCTTCAACTCCATGTTAGCTGAGTGGGGTAAGTCCAATAAATCAGAGCGTAGGAGTCTGTTGAGGTTCAGGGCGTGGCTATCATATTGTCAGTCCAGAGATTCAAATCCCCTAAATATATCTTAAACCCCAACACCAACTACAATTCCAGTAAAGGAGCATGAAAGTCTTGTGAAAAGAGATCCCATCTGAGTCCAGTTCCATCATGCAGAAACACCGGCTCCAAAGAAGGGCCAACTGACATGGCAGTGAACCCCATCTGCCATGACCATAGAACCTGTGGGTCTCTTTAGCCCTCAAAAGAACCAATACCTGGGGTTGTATCTACTTTATCTGTCTCTGAGACTCTGCTCAGGTGTGCATAAGGGCAATCCTTCTGACAACCTCCAGACTCTTTTTTAGAGACTCGTAGCCATATAAACTCATTTCTCCTTTCCATTTCCCCCTTACATTAGGTCAAACAGCATTTTAAAGTCATGTTATTATATGTAGACAGGGATATTCTGCTGATCCGCGTTGAACCTTTAATTCAAGGTCATTTTCTAGTTGCATCTTCAGCTGGTATTTGGTAGTGATCCCTCAGTGCCAGGGAGGCTCATCCCCGGGTGTCATGTCCCACGCTGGGGGGAATGCACTGCATCTACATGCTGAGTTTGGCTTCGAGACTGGCCACATTTGAGTAACATGAATGTTCACCTTATTTTAACCTAATGAGAAATACACAACTTGATTTATTCTCTTGTTCGGGAAAAGAAATGGAGCAGGTCTTTGTTCTGTTACATAAGGAAAATTAATTCTTATTAAACTAATATCAAGATCCAGTTTCCTTTCGCTGTGCAGGGCAACATATTTAAATTCAAGCTGTGCCTTCTACTATGTGAGCACCAGACTGGCAGACTCAACTTAGTTTTAAGATCTTTAGAGGTATTAACAGAATGTAAGCTTGCTATCAATATACCTCCACTGCTTCTATTTAATTTACCTTCACATATATATATATATGGCATTCTTCTAATGAAATTCCAATAAAAGAGCCATGCAAGCAAATGCCATTTGAGTATTGCAAAGTAGGTGGATTGCATTCCATAATTCTGGTTAATGAATTAACTACTCACTAAAACAAGTGAATGCCCATGAAGACATTGGAGGTACTTCCCTGGGAAGGTGACTTTTCATGGGGCTAAATGCGGGGCAAAGCATGGAGGAATAACTAGTCTGAACACTGGGTAAACAGCAAAGGATAGTAACATATGCGTGAACATGACTGATTTAAAGGATGGAGGGAAATACATTCCCTAACAGTCCTGTGTCTACATGTGTCTCTCCCAAGTACGTGAGCCCACGTTCTTCAGCTGCCAGGAGCCAAGTTTCACTCACCTGAAACCAAATCGTAGGCGGCCAACTCATCACCGCCATCTTTAATTAACCCTTTATAGGAAAAGAACACAGCTTCCTTTTATGACTTCTTTTTTCTTACTTTCAAGATTGAGTGATTACATATAAAATTAATGTTGGGGAGAAATTAAAACATATTTTTTCCTTTATGCATATAATTAAAGAAGAAACAATTAGAATGATTTGTTGTATGAATTTCATGTTGGCTATGATTAGGAAACTGACAGTATCCATACCTGATGATACAAAAACAAGAGAAGTTTTAATGACAATTCTTAAGATTTTTATCTCTTCCATACATAAACATCAAAGCAATAAACAGAATATGTAGTTTTCCTATTGAAAAATGCCCTAATATTTTAGAAACATTAGGCTCCATAGGCTCATTTAATTTCTTGGTTTGCTTTATTTTTACAACAAATTACCTATAATTGTTCCAGTGAGTGTCTGTATAGAACTTCTCTAGGAGACTTTAATTTAGAAATTGCTAGATATTCCCTTTTTAATGAAACTTTTCACTGTGGTTGAAACTCCTGCTCCAGGCTAGCAAGGGAAGTGGCAGGAATATTGGGGGATTTTCTCATTTACATCTAAATCAATGTCTGGGGGGCAGCAGGGCCCTTCCCAGCCTGCGTTGCACATTCAGCCTCATATCTAAGCCAGACCCGAGGGCACCTGTAGATGTTCCTTATTTGATATCTGATACATTAATACTTCTCTTTTCTCCACATCTTACCAAGTCAAATATTACATACTTCTCCGTACATTTATTTTTCTTTCATTTTAATTATCCTGTCAGAGTCTGCATTTTAAATTGCTCTGTGTTTAATAGGCTTGTAAACTGAAAGTCGAGCATTTTCTTTTTAAATCTTGCACCGTTATATACTTGCTCTCAGTCTCTGTGTGGAGATGGGATGAATTGCATTCATCCTTTGGCTTAAAGGGATAATTATCCTGGGCCTCGAGGTAAGGGTCTCACAAAATCCCCAGGGAGTTCAGGGTTGGGTTAAATGAAGAAATTTTGAAATGGGGTGTCTTGGACTATCCAGAAGGGCCCACTGGAATCACAGGAGTCCCTCCTGGTAGAAGAGGAGCGCAAGAGGGTCAGAGCGAGCGAGGTTTGAGGGTGATGTGCTGCTGGCTGGGGAGAAGGCCAGAAGGGCCCTGAGCCACGGCATACAGTGGCCTCTGGGAGCTGGAAAAGGCCAGGAAACAGGTATTTCCCTAGGGTCTCCAGAGGAAGGCAGCCCTGCTGACATCTGACTTTAGCCCAGTGAGACTTCTTACCGCCAGAACTGTCAAATAATAAATTTACGTTGTTGTAAGCCACAGAATTGTGTAATTTGTTGCCCCAGCACTAGGAAAGCAATACACTGGGCATCCTATATTGCCTGGCAGTATAGCTCAACACGTTACCTTTCATAGAATGACCCTTATAATTTTATTTAATTAATTGAGTATGGTTTAAGTTTTCACTAAAAGGTAAACTTCACTGAATGAGATCATAGGTAAATGTTGAGAAGAGATATGAGTTCCATTAATGTAAACATTGTAATACAGATTTCATTATAAACCCAAAGGTTTTTGAACCCATTTTTCTGTTTTTACTTCTTTGAGTAATTACCTCCAAATCAACAAATGGTGGATACATTCCTACTTATATTTTCTTATTCATCAGCTCTATATAATGATCTCCTGTTATGACATGTGAAATTTTATGTCACTATGTTGGCTTTCTCTATTGGTTACCTTTCTTTCTTGAAATAATATATGTTAGTGAAAGGTTCTGCCTTGCAAAACCTATCTTCTTCCTTTGGTGGATCAAAGTTTAAAAGGACAAGGGATTCGAGGAGAAGAAGGACTCTGGACTTATTATTCTACTATCACATCCATTAGGCCAGAGCATGGGGAGAACTTCATTTGACCAAATCAGACAGCCTGGTGGTCACTCACCCTCCCTGAAGGCCCTCAGCCATTTCATTCATTTGGAAGGAAAGATGAGAAAAACCATGCCAAGGGCAGGAAAGTTCTCTCTAAGACCGACAGTATCAAAGCCTTTCTTCTCCCGCCCCATCCCGCTCCCTTCCCTGCCCAAACCTTCTAGCAGGAGTTGGTAAGGGAGGACATCATCATGGCCCTGTTTCTCAACTGCTTTGACCCTCAGGGGACATGTGGCAACATCTGGAGACATGCTCCTGGGCGGAGTCCTGGGGTGCTGCTCAACATCCTACCATCACAGGATGGTCCCCACCACAGAGAATGATCCAAAAATGTCAAGAAACCCTGCTTCAAAGAAGGGACTGCAAATCCCAACTACACCAAATCCCAGGAGAGGGAACCATATCCTTCCCTGGCATCCATCCTTGTCAGCCTTTCTCCATCTTCAGGGATGGGGAAACTGGCAAAGAGGGGAGAAGAGTGTCCATCCTGGGTCACCTCTTCAGAGGCCCACAAACAGTGACATCTGCCTAGAGTCTCATTCCCAACGTTTCCACACCCCTGACAATACTCCCTAAGGGACCACACGTTCTTTACGCTGCAGTCTATAGTTTCCAGCTCTTCCAGCCCAACAACTCCTGAAGGGCATGATTTGGTGCAGCTATGAGACCAAAGAATGCACCTGGCATGTAGTCTGGCATAAGCTTTATTGGGACTTAACGGACAGAAGGGACTCTCCGATGGCAGCCAGGCAGAGAATGAAGATAGCGCTCCACAAAGACACAGGAGAATGCGGCGTGATATAAGGGGTTCCAGAACAAGGGCATTCATTGGGCATGAGAACAGATTTCCTGCTAGGCTCTCGTGACATGTACACATGGGGGCTGATGATGTTTTCACTGCGCTCATAGGAAGGATGTTTATGAAGGACGTGTACTGCTATGGGAAGGTCATAGTTTATGATATCATCTATACATTCTCTTCCCTCGGGGAGGGTTGTTAACCTTTAAAGTATGTCTAGGCCACAAGGTGGCTATGTGCTAAGGACTTAGGGGTGGGGGATGGGTCTCCACACTAGCATAGATTGAAGATCAAAGCATGCACTAACAAAGAGGCTTTCCATTCCTAACACCGAGTTAGTAGAATAAATACTAGTAACTTTTTTTTTTACCCCCCACCCCCCATGGTTTTTTGCTTGCTCTCTGCTCTCTGTGTCCATTCGCTGTGCATTCTTCTGTGTCTGTATTTTTTTTTTATTCCTCCCCTCCTTGCGACTTACTTGTTGTCTGCTCTCTGTGTCCATTTGCTGCACGCTCCTCTATGTTTTTACTTGTGTCCCTTTATTTTTTTGTTGCGTCATCTTGCTGAGTCAGCTCAAGGTGATGATCCGCAGTGCCCAGGCCAGTGGCTCTCGGCAGCATGCGGGCGAGTCTGCCTTCACAAGGAGGCCCCAGGACACGAACCCAGGGCCTCCCATATGGTAGACGAGAGCCCAACTAACTGAGCCACAGCCGCTTCCCACTAGTGAACTTTTTTATGTTTTAAAAATAGAATTTATGGCAGTTTCATAAACTGGTTTTATAAGTTGGTTTAAAATAGTGGCACTTCTTTATCCCTTATTCCTTTATTTATATATTCCTTAGTCAATTTCAATGGATAAATAAAATAGGAGTCCTTGCAAATTCCATAGCCCCTTATTTATAATTTCTTATGCTGTTTCAAAAATCACTTTCGTTTGAATAATAATAGATCAAACATACCGCAGGGTTAGAATGAAAGAGCTACCATGCTAAATACTTCACTGCATGATTTATGAAGTCCCATAGTGAAACAACAGTCACTGTCCCCATCTTACATTCTCAGGCCACGTCTTCTGGTTTTTTTTTTTTTTTAAGATTTATTTATTTTTCTCCCTTTCCCCACCTCCTGCCCCAGTTGTCTGTTCTCTATGTCTATTTGCTGTGTGTTCTTTGTCCGCTTCTGTTGTCCTTGGCACGGGAATCTGTGTCTCTTTTTGTTGCATCATCTTGTTGCATCAGCTCTCCGTGTGGGCAGTGCCATTCCTGGGCAGACTGCACTTTCTTTCGCGCTTGGCGGCTCTCCTTATGGGGCGCACTCCCTGCGCATGGGGCTCCCCTACGCAGGGACACCCTTGCATGGCACGGCACTCCTTGCGCGCATCAGCACTGCGCGTGGTCAGGCCACATCTTCTTGAAGAAGTAGCCTGAGAATTCCCACCCATGCAGCCTGCTTCCGGACCCCATATTCAATCCATCACTCTTTATAATGGTTCTAACCCATGTAAATAAAAAAGTCATCTTATGAGGTCATTATTATCATTCTTATTTTACATTGAAGACACTGACATCCATCAAGGGTGAGCAAGTTAGCCCAGATCCCCCAAGCAGGAAGCGCAAGAACCAGGATTCAGAGTCTGACCTGTGTGACTACAGGGCCAGTGCCCTTTCTACATGAGGCTCAGCTCAGGCCCTTCCTCTCTCCTCCTCATCCTTGTGCAGCAGTTTCTAGGCTCTAAGCTCCTTGAGGGCCAGCACATGACTTCTCCACCTCCGCATTCCTCCCAGTGTGTCAACCCAATCACCTTCCACTCTGGAGTTTTCCTGCTGGTGATCATCCTTCCAAAGCCTTCCCTGGGGTATTATCCCTAAGCCCGCAAGAGGCTTCAAAGTCATGGTTTCCTGTTTGCCCACCCACCAAACAGCTTGTTCTTTTCTTGCCTCTTCTGCCTTGTTGCCCCTTGTTCTTTCCCCACTCAAAGGCTTGGACTGGAGAGATACAGCTAACATGGGAGAAGAAGGGCGAATGGGGCCAGCATCCAGAGGTTTACTTCAAGGGCATGAAGCTGCAAGAAGCTCAGCCAGAGCCAGCTGAGGTTCAAAGGCACGAGAGCTCTTTTCCAAGCCCTTTTTGAGGAGTTAGCTACCATGCCAAATGCACTGAATTACTCTGATGATCTTTATTGCTCTCTGATAACTGGGGGATTGTGCCAAGAGACACCTAGAAAAATCCTAAAGACGGACCCGCTTATTAGGTCCTAATCCACTACCTTTTTAGCTATTGACATGCTGTTTTAATGCAGGGCAAGGCTTCTTTATAGAAATGGGTTGAATGTTGTCTAAAACATATTTTCTCACTCTTTCCCAACCACATTTCAGAAATATTTTCGTTTTCCAGATGGCAAAACAAATTCCATACAGTGGGTTGGCTTCACGGCAGGACTGTCCTGGCTCTCGATTTTGGAGGCTAGAAGGTGGGCTTCCTCCCGGGACGGGACCTACTGGCTGGCCAGCGACCCCTGGCTTTCTTTGCCTCTTCTGACACCTGCAGTGCCCACAGTGGCATCCTCGCCTTGCTCTTCCAGATTCCATTGACTCCCAGCTACTAACTAGCTCCCCAAGGCTTTTCTTCATGTCTATTTCCTGTGTTACCAAAGATTTCAGCCACATTGGGTTAGGGCCCATTCCATTGTGGCTCGACTTACCTAGTCCCATCTTCATAGTTCCCCTTTGCAAATGGGTTCACAGCCCCAGGACCAGGGCCTGGGAGCTGAGCATGCCAGTACCCGACAAGAAAGGACCAAGTACCACCTTTGAAAATCAGACTTTGACACGCATCTGCTATAGCTATTTGCAAATGGGAGATGCATCAGAAGAAATAAGTGTTTTCATGTTTAACATCTAAGATGATCTCTAATATTTCTCAGAGAACTCTCCTAAGTGTTTAGTTTTGAATATATGATTTGCTTTGCCAGGCAAATTCCCTTTGATATTTTACACTTATAAGTAAAGCACTTTAGGCCTCAGATGCACTCCACACTTTAAAATCGGTTGGCTTGACTCTGAAGACCTGTGCATTCACTCTGCATGAGTCATGGCACCTGAAATAATTGGTTGGAATCTTTCTCAATCCCTTTCACTTAAGGAAAGCTTGCACACTGGCCCTCCTTATTAAGCACTTGAGCATTTCTGCTGAAGTTTTTAAAAATGTCCTTTGAAAATATCACATTCCATTTTCTGCTAAGAATCCCCTATTTTATGTTAAGAAATAATTATTTTCTTAGCCTATTCATAGTTGAGCCAAACTTTAAAAAAAATACTCTAAGTAATATAACACTCTTACTTAACTCAAATAGAGACATGGTCTATATTTTTAGAAGAAAACTACAATGATTGACATCGACTGCACTCCAGGATTCAGCCTTGATGGTGTAAATATAGTAGAAATCTTTAGGAACTGATATTTTGATTGAGATTTAAAAACTTATCCATCAACATCTGACTTTCAAGGACAAATATTGGAAGTACCAAACTTTCTATGAGACTATAAGTGTTTGTGAATTAAAATTCCATGATACCTGAGAAGCCTATTATAGAGGTAGGGTTCATTAAATTTTGC
Organism: Dasypus novemcinctus; assembly: GCF_030445035.2. NCBI lineage: Eukaryota > Metazoa > Chordata > Mammalia > Cingulata > Dasypodidae > Dasypus > Dasypus novemcinctus. The sequence continues at coordinate 1,300,936 of NW_027261977.1, read as the reverse complement.
ATTCTGAGAGTAACTGTTTAGTTAGTAGCTAATACACTGGTTTCACTGCCAGGTTTAATTAGTTGAAATGGATTGAAAAAGGTTAGGAATAAAGTACTGTTCTTCTTGGAGAAATCTAGATCTCCTTTGATCACGCTATTAGCTAATATGAAAAGTAATTAAAAAATAAACAAACAGGCAAAGACACCACAATCCCCTTTCTGCATCTTTCAGTCAACCAGAAAGCCAAAATTATTAAGGTCTCTATGTTTCATAAATGCAAAACAAATTTCATTTTTTAAAGCAAGATATTATCACTGAAAAGATCATCTGCAACACCAGGTCTGCAATATTTCGTTCTTTTTTAATTATATGACAAAAGAGCTCATTATAGAATTCTACATGTATAAGTTTGCAGCAACTTCAAGACAGAACTGAAAAATGTGAAAAATATTTTAATGTAAAATATTTTCTTACAGGCCACGGAAATAGTCTGTATTTATCAATGGCTGTGTTCTTATTCTTGTTTACAACTTTACAAAAATCTGTGAAATAGAAGACTTTCAAATACCAAATACTACCTAGAAAATCTCCAGTGTGGATTTTCTGTTTCTTACAACCCTCTATTTGTAGCCCCCTGCTTTTTTTAAAGATTTATTTACGCCCCCCCAACTCCCCTGCCCCCGCCCTGCTGTTTTATCTGTCTGTGTGCATTTGCTGTGTGATCTTCTGTATCTATTTCTCTTTATTGTCTTCTCTTCTCATCTTTCTCCTCTAGGTTTCAGAAGGATTCGATCTTGGGGACATCTGATGTTGAGAGAGGTTCCCTATCAATTGTGCCATCTCAGTTCCTGGTCTCTGTTGCGCTTTGCCTTGACCCTCCCCTTCGTCTCTCTTTTGTTGCATCATCATCTTGCTGTGTGACTCACTTGTGCAGGCACTGGCTCACCACACGGGCACTCACATGGTCCCTTGGCTCACCATGTGGCCACTCGCTCAGGCATTCGGCTCACCACGTGGCCATTGGCTCACCACACAGGCACGCTTTCTCTTCTTTTTCACCAGGAAGTCCCAGGGATTGAACCTACATCCTTCCATATGGTAGGCAGAGGCCTTTTCACTTGAACCACAGCCACTCCCCAATTTTTCCCTTTGGACCATAAATAATTTGAGAAAATATCCAGTTGTTCTTTAGAGTAATCCAAAAGAAGAAAAATGCATAAAAGTTTTCACTTCATAGGTTCAAACAGGAGAACTGAAAATGTTATCCTGTGACCCATGTTATGAAACTGTGACCTTTTGTTGTCATGGTCGGAGGGTGAAGTCAGAGGCCTTGAGTTAGCTCAGCTTCCCTGGCATTCTGTTGGAAAGATCAGGGTCTTCTGGATGAGAGAAAATGTTATCTGATAGTTCTCTAAATGTGACCACAGCAGCTGTGGTCCTTCACCTTAGAGAACAAAGTCCTGGCAACAAGGGTAGAGGAACAAAGCTGTCCCTCTCAGGAGAGGCTCCTATGGTATACAAGGGTTGGAATCAAAAGTGTTGCATGTTCATTTAGACTTGGAAAATGGAGAATCTGTCAAGGAAGAAGACCTACCTGGGACTGTGTGGTAGATTGAATCATGTCCCCCAACAAACGGCATGCTCTTAACCTTAACCCGTTGTATTAGACAGCCAAAGGAGTGCTGATGCAAAATACCAGAAATTGCTTGGTTTTTATAAAGGGCATTTATTTGGGGTAGGAGCTTACAGATACCAGGCCATAAAGCATAAGTTACTTCCCTCAACAAAGTCTATTTCCACATGTTGGAGCAAGATGGCTGCTGACGTCTGTGAGGGTTCAGGCTTCCTGGGTTCCTCTGGGCTCAGCTCCTCTGTTTTCCTCACAAGGTCAGCTGTAGACTATGAGGTTCTCTAGGCTTTGCCTCTCTTCACAAGGTTAGCTGTAGACTATGAGGCGAATGGCTCTGTCTCTCTCCCTGGGGCTCCAGCTTTAGTATCAAACTCCAGCATCAAAACTCCAACATTAAAAGCCCTCAACTCTGTCCTTTGCCATGTCTTTTATCTGTGAGTCCCCACCCACCAAAGGGTGGCGACTCAACGCCCTACTGGCACTAGAGGTTTCCACAATTACTTAGTCAAATAAACCTATGAATCCAATGTAATCTAATATGCCCAAAGGAAAAGCTCAGTTTGCAAACATAATGCAGTATTTCTTTTTGGAATTCATCAATAATATTAAACTGCTCCACCCATGTTTCTGTGGGTTTACACCCACCTGTAAATAGAGCCCTCTGAAGATGTGTCTTCAGCTGAGGTGTGGCCTCAGTCATGAATAGCATCTTCAATGATCCTATTTAGGTGGGCCCAACTGAATGAGGGCGGGCCTGCATCACCAGAACAGCCAGCAACAGAACGCTGGACTCTCAGAGAAAGCGGGGCCTTGCCAAGGCTTTGATTTGGGCCCCTCAAACTGCGAGCCAATGAGTTCTTGTGCTGGCGCCAAAGCACTGTGTGGTGTTTGGCAGAGCAGCTCTCACAAATTAAGATAGGCTATAACAAACTTATTGATATAAAATAAAAAGTGAAAAAGAGACCCCAGTTGGGTGATGGTCAAAAAGAAAGACAGATGCATCTCACCCTGCAGCACGCCTGCACCTATGTCCTCAGTGCGTGCTATTTCTTTTCTTGTTTTTTAATCAACTCTTGTTAGTGGCCTTATTAAACGCTCTGAATTCTTTCTTGTGAAGAAGCCAAGAATCTAGAAACCCAGAACCCAGAGCATTCCACTAAAATATTTGGCAAGCCAGCCAGGAGACGAAAAGGTGAGTAACACTCCCCAAAATCCGATGAAGACTGGTGAGTCTAGGCTTTTAACCAGATTCTGTCTGTGCCCTTTTCTGTTTTATTAGCAAGGCCCTGGGGACTGCCCCCCCTGGGCTGTGCCTTGTGGTTTGTTTCTTCCTCAGTCCCCGGGAAGCCCTGAGACTGCCATTACCTCCAGGGCCCCTGAGGCTGTTTGCTTACAAATTGCAGAATAATCAGACTTTAGCTTCTTAACAGGCTTAATGGCTGGATTAACTGCAAACCTCGGTCCTTGGCAGGGGCCATAAAATGAGCTCTACAGCCAAGAGTGGCCTCTGTGTGGGACCCTGAATTCCACTTAAACCTCCCATGTGAGAGGGAAGGAGGGAACAGGCAGATCTGAGGGCAGAGACCATATGGTCACATGTCTACGCAAAGGGTTGAGGAAGTGCACTACCAAACCGGTCAGATATAATCGGCGAGGGACATTACTCTGAGGCAGAGTCTAGAAACCCAGCCTGATTTCAAGGAAAGCTGGTAGAGACAATAAATACACCCTGTGGTAGATCCTGACTCTAGAGTTCGTTGTCCTACGAACTCACCTCATTAGCCAGTCTGCCAGATATCCACAGGACGCTTAGAAACATTTCCCTGGCCCCTAAACTTCCATTAACTCACTTTTAGCAACAGCCTTCATAGTTTTCAACGGTTGAGACCATGCCACCGAGGAGAACCAGGTAAGGAAGAGCAGGCAGAGGGCCTGGGGGTAGCTCACCTTCTAGTTGCCGTGGCTAAAGTCACCCTGTCACCTAGGAGCCACCTGAATTCAGGCTGCGCATCAGCAGGAACCCGCTTCAAGTGTGGAGAGGCAGGCCCCGGGCCCCAAGCTGCCTCACCGCTGGGACCCGCCAGGGCCTTGCCCCAGGGCAGGACAGAAGGGGCTGGAGTCAGGCGTGGCTCCCTGGTCGACACTGTGCACCATCAACCAGAAGGAGCCTCAGGGGACCTTGATGTGGCAGGTAAGATTGTTCGTCTCTTAATTAACATGGGAGCCACTCAGTTAGTCCTGCCTGACCTGCCACCCTGGACCACTCTAATCTCAATCATGCCCATAAGGGGAGTGAGTGGGGAATCAAGATCTAGGCCATTTACTAACCTCTCCCCCCTAGAATAAGAAACCTCTGCACAAGCCATCAGTTGAGCAGTATCCCCTCCAGAAGGAAGCTGGTACAGAGCTCCTGTCTATGATTAAAAAGGTCCTGGAAAATGGCCTCCTAGTTCCTCACCCAGTCCCCTTATAACACTCCAATCCTTCCAGTGAAAAAGCCAGCAGGACCTTACCCCTTGCAAAGGTAGCTAATGGGGATGAGCCCCAGAGCAGCCCTGATTGGTGTCTCATTGGCCACAGGGCTACCCTGGATCTCTCAGCTCTGTGCCTAGTGGCTGCCCAGGGATCTCCCCAAAGAAGTAAAGCTGGAGGACCAGACAAGGTTTCTGCAGTAAGAGGACACCAGACACTCTGCATGACGGTGATTCTACCGTTCGGTCTTTCCCTATGCGAAGTAAGTGTGTAAAATTCTTCTCATCTGTGCTTGCTTTAATTTTGTCAGTCTGCTCATGTCTAGGAGCTCATAAATCAGATGTGGAGTTCATCTGTTACAAACTGGATAATGGTGAAAGGTAAGTTAAAATGAGTCTTTAAATTTCAATATTATCTTGCAGTTGGATTTGACGTATAAAAGAAATCACAAATGGAATTAGTCTGCTAGAGAAGTGGGAAAAACTTAGCAACATTAATGTTATTAATAAAATAGTTTAAGTTGCTTTTTCAATAAACAAAAGTACCCAATTTTTTGTTCGTTTGTTTGTTTTAAAGATTTATTTTTATTTATTTCTCTCTGCTTTCCCCCCATTGTCTCCTCTCTGTGTCCATTCACATATGTTTTTCTGTGTCCGCTTGCATTCTTGTAAGGCAGCACCAGGAAACTGTGTCGCTTTTTTTGTTGTGTCATCTTGCTGCATCAGCTCTCTGTGTGTGCGGCACCACTCCTGGGTGGGCTGCACTTTTTTTTTTTTGCGTGCAGTGGCAATCCTTGTGGGGCACACTCTTGAGTGTGGGGCACCCCTACACAGGGGCACCCCTGTGTGGTATGGCACTCCTTACACACATCAGCTCTGTGCATGGATCAGTTCACCACACAGGTCAGGAGGCCCTGGGTAGAACCGCCCATGTGGTAGGCAGAATGCTATCAGTTGAGCCACAGCTGCTTCCCTGCAAATTGTTTTGAAATGAGAATTAACTAGAAATTGTAACTGAGTTAAAACAAAATCTTTATATAGATGCCTTTATACTATAAAATAGCAAAAGAATATCTGTAATTGCTGAAACTGGCTGGATTTAGCCTAGACTACTACTATTGTGTTGGTAATTCTAAACTGAACTTACCTTTATTTATGGTTTCTTCTAATCTAGCCTCACCCTTGTCCATGCACACCATCGCAATGGTAACTACTCTATTCTCTCCTGTTTGAGTCCATGGGAACTTCTCACTGCGGCACAGGGGAAGGCAAATTTGAGACATCTCTGTCTCTGGTCCTTCCCCTGGTGTTAATAGCCCTGCTTTTTTCATGACTCTCCAGGCGTGGACTCCAATTTACCTACTCTGAGCAAGATCTCCACAGCCTTTGGGGAGAGCTCTGCCTGCTGGAATCTTTGATCCTCAGGGTTTGATGTCCACTCTTCCAGTCCAGCAGCTGCCAGAGTCCTGTTACCTCCAAGGATTGGGGAGTGGGAGCTCTCCACCGAGCATCAAGGATCCTGAAAGCAGGAAGTCCTGAGAGAAACCAGCTGTCCTTGAGACTTCAGTGACGTCAGTGAGTATATATTAGAATTAGTGTTGCTCATCTGAGGTCACAGATCTGAAGTAAAGGAAACTGTGGTAGATTGCATTTTTAAAGCCCTGAGGAAAATTTGGTTACAAGCCAATAAATAAAAAGAAAGAAATTCTTATGCAAAACTGCATGGTCACAGTGCAGATTAGAATAATCAGTAATAGCCTTCAAAGAGATCTTTTGAATATGTTATTGTTCTGTTAAACTTTGTAAGAGAATGAAAATTATAAATACCATTAGTGAGTTGTGTTTTTTGTATCTTTCTCAATTTCTATCTGCCTGCTTGTTCAGTGTATATTTTCATACCTCAAGATGGTAACATCAAATTAACAAATGAAAATTCTTAAAAGAGCTCTATTGAAACTATTAAAAATTAAATGAGCACTTATATTTGTAAACGAATATTCCTGGAGCCCAAATTAAGAGAGGCTAAGCAGGATGGAAAAGTCATACAGAAATCTGAATAAAGAAACTATTGGGAGAGGAAAAAAGCTTTTCCCAAGCTCCTTGACCTAACCAGTTCCCAAGGGCCTCCTTCTCATTGTAAGAGCCAGGTATGACAAGATAGGGAAATGTTTAGCTTAAAATTTATCTTCCAGGCCTGGGGAATTGAGAATCATTGTTTTTCCAGTAATTCCCCAATTCAAACCTTTTACCAGCTTTAAAATGAGGGTAATTAATAATCCAATTACCAAATTACAGTAAGTAAAGAAAAAGTCCTTGAAAGCAAGATCTTTTCTAAATTATGATTAAAACAAATTAAACAATTTTAATACATTCCAGAACCTAGCAGTCAGTATGCTTTCAAGGTTATTCACAGTTTTAAAATTCTATTAAAGAAAAAAAGAGGTTTTAGCCTCCTGTGGAGGAAGGAAGGGAAAAAGAACATTACTTGAATAAACTATAATTGTTCCAGTTTCATTTAGCTTGTGTACAATCTCCCCAGCTTTATGGGATACTAATAAAATGAATTAGCATTATATGTATTAAATCTTTAAGATGATGAAAAGTGTAAGTTTGTGTTTAATGGAATTAAGTTAAAGAAGAAAATATCGATCTGTCCTAAAGTGAAATGACTAGTTTTCACAGAACAGAATGAGGAATGTAAGACAAAACTTAAATAGATAAAGTAAGTTTCATTGGTTGCTACCTGTAATTTAATGGGCTTATTTAAAGGTAAAAATAACTAGTCTTATGTATTTAAAGGTGAAAGTAACTAGTCTGGGTGGTTATGGTTGTTATATAGGAAGTTTGCAACAGCATTTTGTGAACTGAAATATTTAAGTGGCTAATTCCAGGAAGCCCTTATTAAGTAGAAATCTGAATCAATATTGATAATGAGAAGTATATTAGCCAAAGGGGTGCTGATGCAAAATACCAGAAGTTGGTTGGTTTTTATAAAGGGTGTTTACTTGGGGTAGAAGCTTACAGATACCAGGCCATAAAGCATAAGTTACTTCCCTCACCAAAGTCTATTTCCACATGTTGGAGCGAGATGTCTGCTGATGTCTGCGAGGGTTCAGGCTTCTTGGGTTCCTCTGGGCTCAGCTCCTCTGTTTTCTCCTCAAGGTCAGCTGTAGCCTGTGAACCTCCTTAGACTTTGCCTCTCTCCACAAGGTCAGCTGTAGACTATCAGGTGAACGGCTCTGTCTCTCTCCCTGGGGTTTCTGCTGTGTCTAAGGAGCCTTCTCTCTTCCTCTGTGTTCTTTTCCTGTCTCAGTTCCTCTCTTCCCAGGGCTTGCTTCTCTTTCCTCTGTGTGCTGACTTCCTGGGGCTCCAGCTTAAGACTTCAGCATCAAACTCCAACATCAAAACTCCAACATTAGAAACCCTGAACTCTGTCCTCTGCCATGCCTTTTAGCTGTGAGTCCCCACCACCAAGGGGCAGGGACTCAGTGCCCTAACGACATGGCCCAATCAAAGCCCTAATCATAACTCAATCACACCCAGGTTCAGACCAGTTTACAAACATAATCCAATAACTATTTCTGGAATTCATAGCTATGTCAAACTGCCACAAGTAGTAACTTCATAACATAGGAACCTGTCAGAGGCCACCTCCATCTGCACACCAAGGTGGTGGTAGGGGAAGATAATCTTGATTCCATTGGAGGAAGTAGTTTCCCCTATACTACTAAAGTAAAATACCTGTTAATTAGTGTAATCATGATAAAGGGATAAAAGTGAAAAATGAAGTACTAAAAACAGTTCAGTTCACTTGATATGTTATAAACTGCTTTGGAAGTATTTAGGAAGTGTATAACAATTAAAAAGATAGACTGCAGTATTGTCAAACTCCCTCGTGCATTCAAACCAGGCCCCTAGTTCCATCTGTGGTGCCTCTTCATTTGAATTATTGGCTAGATCAGTCTCTGTGACCCCTAAAACAATAAAAGTATCTGTCACCTCTCTGCACATGCTCCTGAAGTGGATGAAAAGTACATTGCTGCTTTGGATTTCTGCAGCAGCCAGTGATGGCGCAATATCACTAGATTTACAACGGACATTGCCTCCAGACTGGCTCTGTTTCATAGTGGTAAGGGTGCTGTGCACAAGATTGGTGAAACACTGGAAACTCTAGGACCAGTGGTGCTGCAGCCTGCGGGCTGTGTGAAGGACGTCCCAAGTGGAGCAATAATTACCAGAGTAATGTGGGTAGAACTCAGAGACACTATCAGCATTATGCCCTGCTCCCATGAAGAAACAATATGTATGGTTTTTCAGACCTGGAGCTTGGACCTATTAACTGTAGCTGAAAAAAGGAACTTGTCATTAACTAGTATTAGTACTGTACCTATCTATCTGATTATGATCATGTCTCTTCTAGATTGTATGCAGAGGGTATATTGAACACGTTAAAAATCTTAGCAGACTTAATTCATTTTCTAAGTAGTTAATGAACATGCCTGTAAGATAAAAGAACGGCTCTCTTAGGTACTGTCTTTATTTTGCTTGCCGTATGCTTGTCTTGTTATTGCCTGTCTTGTCTCTGAGTTTACGTCTAGGGCAGTGCCTCTCCTCATCCCTCTCCTACTTGTCCTAGCCATAACCACCGCCATGGGAATGGGGTTGGCAGTTTATTACCAAGCCCAGCAGGTCCACCACAGTCTCCCCCTAGAGCTAGCCAACAGCACAGGAGAAACCGCTGTGCCTTAGAAGCCCTTAGGCAGTGATCAGACTCCTTTGCAGCTGTGGTGCTACAAAATCGCAGAGCCCTCAACGTGCTAACAGTGGCACAGGAGGAGGCTGCCTGTTCCTCAAGGAGAAGCGCAGCTGCCAGGTCCCGTGCTCTGAACGGCATTCGAAACCTTCCAGATGAAGCCCACCAGCTCTGGGAGGATGCCCTCTGAAGGCTCCTGGCCCTTCTCACTGCTATGGTCCAGTGTATCATAGCTGGCCCCCTCTTTGGGCCCACTACCACCATCTCCTTATCCTCTTAGTCAGGTCATGTATCTTCAAAATTCTAACTCTGTTGACTTCTCCCAGAATCAGTGCCTTCCAGAACAAGATATTAGTTACACAGGGATTTCATCCAGTTCCAACCAAGGTGCCAGACCCATCTTCCCTCCACCTCAACAGGACAGCCCGAGAGTTCCACACCCCATCAGGCAGGGACCACTGCCCCTGAGCAGCAGGAAGCAGCTGCAGAACAACGACCATTGCTTCAGCTCCCCCTGAGCAATAAGGGTATACACTCTCTGAGGGGCGGGGGGAGATGAGGCAGTTGGTATAGGAAACAGGACGGCGGCTGTCAGAATAAAGCCGTAACAGCTGGGACCCCCCTGGTCAGAACACAGCCATGAGACCGCTCCCAGAAACCCCAGGGGGAGGCAGCTCCTTGAGAACAAAGCTATAACCTTTCGAGGGGAAAAGCCCACCAAGGCCCTGGTCACAAGGGCCCCTCTGGAGCTTCTGGGCTCAAAGGAAGCCCCGGATGACTCCAAACAAAAAGGCCTGCCCGTCGGTCCCCTGAAACGAGCAGGTGAAGGTAGAAAGGCACCCAGTCAGGGCAGCAAATAGCTGAGCTCCCTCCCTAATAGGCAAAGGGGAGGAAAGGCCTTAAAAAGACCGACCCCGGGGCCCCAGGCACATCTTCCCTGCAGCGTGCCCACACCCACGCCTCGAGTGTGTCCTGTGTCTTTTCTTGTTTCTTTTTTCTTTTTATTTATTTCTCTCCCCTTCCCCCCCCCCCCAGTTGTCTGCTTTCTGTGTCCATTTGCTGTGTGTTCTTCTGTGACCACTTCTATCCTTATTAGAGGCACCAGGAACCTGTGTTTCTTTTTGTTGTGTCATCTTGCTGTGTCAGCTCTCCGTGTGTGCGGCACCATTCCTGGGCAGGCTGCACTTTCTTTCGTGCTGGGTGGCTCTCCTTATGGGGCGCACTCCTTGCGCGTGGGGCTCCCCTATGCGGGGACACCCCTGCGTGACAGGGCACTCCTTGCGCGCATCAGCACTGCACATGGGCCAGCTCCACGCGGGCCAAGGAGGCCCGGGGTTTGAACCGCAGACCTCCCATGTGGTAGGTGGACGCCCTAACCACTGGTCCAAGTCCTCTCCCCATCTTGTTTCTTAATAAACTCTAGTTAGTGGCCTTACTGAAAAACAAAAAAAGACAAAGACAAAGAGGACGCAGAGAGAAACGTTCAGGAGTAACTCTCCAGCATGAGAGACATGGAAGAAAAAGTAGCAGTTTGGGGAAAAAGCAAGATCAAAGGAAGTAGCAGGAATGAAAAAAGGCAGTGGCGAAGAGGCACGGACTAGCAGGAAATCTGCGGCATGTGGCTTCAAAAATGCAGACTGAAAACTGAATGGTTCCATGAGAAAAAGGGAACAGAGGAGCAAGTCAGAGGGCGGAAGTCAGGCTGGTGGGAGGAAGGGGCATTGGGTGGGAAGGTGGGCTGAGAGGCTTTAGTTGCTGAGAAAATGGACTGAGTATTTCCAGACGGGTGTTCAAGGAGTCAGTGCCAGATTTAAACACTTGGGAAATCATTTAAATCACCAATAATATCAGCCCGTGGAGATCACGGGTCTCCTCAAGTCCAAAGAATGAGCAGGTGTCACCTTCGTGTATTTACCAACGTTCATTTTTAAAGAAGTTTTCAGCTGAATAAAAAATTGCACAAACATTGCCAAGTTTGTAACAAAATCTGACTGAACTCATTGTCATGTTCAAGGCCTTTTATTCCTCATTTGCTTGTCTTTCTCCTTGACTGCCTCCTCTTCTGGTTTAAGAAGTACTACAAGCTCATTATTTCCAGCACCTCTCAAGAGCACCTTGGATTCTTTAGGGAAAAGGAGCTAAGTGAAACTAATGAATACCAACAAACGTGGCTCTCAGATCTGAAACAAACAAAAGCTTCACCCAGGCCCACCGTCTGCACCATTAAAAATCACTTTAATGTCTTTCTACACCTAGGAAATGTATGCCCATTAGAATAGAGGAATTCTATCAAGGTAGAAAACGAGGTGGCTGTTCTATGGTTTGAACAGTAACACACTGATTTGGCAGAGCAATGTGCAGTACAGTTTCTGAAGCATTTTCAAAAACACTTGCTTGTCTGTCAGCTGGTATACCGCCCGATATTTCCTTTTCCCTCTAAGACTTAGGTGGAGTTTTTAAAAAATTTTTCTTATGCATGATCCTTGCTGTTCTCAGTGTCTCACTCTTTTAATAACTTGAAAAAGAGGAAAATAATTTCAAAAGCTTTCCAATTCGAGCTTTACTGACATTCACCCCAGTCGAATGGCAAGTTCACCTTTACACGCAACTGCGGAGCTCTGTGCCAGTCTAGCAGTGCCATCTTCAGAGGAACACGTGAACACTGGCGGTCTCACGTAGCACGGAGTCCCCTCTTACCAGACTCGGAACTGTCCTCTAGCAGCGCCAACAATCAAAAGGGACCGGGCACGAGAAAGGAATCTGGCCTTTCATTTCAGAAAGAACTATTCCATGAAGAACAGCCTTTCCCCATTCCTTAAGGTTTAAAAAAATCTTCACTTTGATTCCTTTAGCTATCAGCTGAGTATTTACCAGCTTTTAGGGAAGAATAAGAGCCAGCTGAGTATTTACCAGCTTTTAGGGGAGAATAAGAAACTTGAGGTTTTGCTTCAGATCCTTTTTAAAATCCTCGAGCCCTTACAGGGTTAACAGGGAGGACTTCTTCCAGAGACTACTTGTCCTGTGTCCACTCTGGCGAGGGAGTGGGCGTCCTGGATCTGGCTCGTTCTTAAAGGCAGCGCACCTCTGAGAGCCTGCCGGCAGCCTGCTGGAGGGGCCGGTCCCCTGAAGTAGTTGGTGACGTTTACTCTCAAGTCACTGAAGCACACGGGGTCCTAACAACGCACACCCCTGTGACCCTTCTTCACGGCCCTGGGAAAGTGTTGACCGTGGCCGCGCCCCTCCCCGCGTGTGACTGCCTGGCTCTTCACTACCTTCAAACACGAAACACTTGTGCAAAAGGTAAGCAGGTGCAATGCAGCCAGAGGACCTGGAAACCAGAAGGTTGGGGGAAGACATCTCCTCTTTGCAGCTTTATTTAAGTTGTAATTTTCAGAAACCTTACGAGATGAACGCATTTTTTTCTTCGTCAATCCCAATACTATAATAACAAAGATTATTTTTTGAAAATGGGGAAAAAGAAATAGAAAGTGGATCACAGTAATTTTTCTCTGGGATGGATTGGAAGGGTTTTGACAATAGACAGATTTTACCTTAAATTTTGTAAGGACGGCTATAGAGAAGGATGTGGAGACTTCTAGATCAAACCTTTAGCATGTTTTCGAGAGCCCACATCTGCGTATGAGGATTACTTCCGTGATGAGATCAGATACGCCACCCCCATCCCCGTGCTTTAATAGATCTGCCTTTTGAAAAGAAATTTCTGAGCATTTTTGTTTTGTCAGGCTCCCAATCCCAAACATTCTCTGCTCTCCCACTTCATAGAGACTACAGGCTGACTTTCTTATCATTACACTCAACCTTGTTCACGTCAGACATTCGTTTTTTCCCCCGCCTCGTTGCTCACCTCCTGCACTGAACTCCTGTTCTTTCCAGGCTCCCTTCTCTGCCTTCCAGATCTCTCTCCCAAAATGCCCTGTACTCTTCTCTCCTGTCAACATCCCACTCCTCTACAGTATTTGCTCTTCCATTTAGCCTTCCTCAAATCCCTCCCCACACCCACAAGTAACTGGTGCTGCCTCTTTGTTCCACAAGAATCATAATTCTGCTCTCCTACAGTGCATAGCGCCTAACTTTATCCGATGTCCCTGCGGGTGCACTCGCGACCTCCAAGCCAGCAATGGCTCATTTATCTCCATGTTGCCCTCCTGGAGTCAGCACCCAGGGGAGCTGGCACTGTTAGCGCAGGTGGGCAGGCACAGACCCCTGGAGGTGAGGCCACGAACGGCCTAGCCACCGTCCACACCAGCCCACCTCTCGTAAACACTTAGCTGCTTCTCCTGGCTGGGAGGCTTCAAAATATTCATATTTTATCTCTTGCTTTAAAATTGTCTTTAGGCCCTAGGCAGGGAGCCGTGTCTAGGACGACACGTGTGCACTCTGTTTAGTACAAGTTTTACTGACTTGAACTAGATAAAGGGACACCTCTGAGAAGCCCATCACAACGGTGTGTGCTATAGTCTTGTGGTGCTGGTTCTGTTTTTCAGCGTTGATGATTTGGAAGTAAGTCCTTCTTACTTCTACCCTAAAACTATCATTCTTTCAACAGGTACTTTGGTATGCTAGGCACTTAGAGAAACACGTAAGTAAAGGAAAAATATGTTTATCTTTGTACTGTTGAAGCTTGCAAATCAAGTAGGAAAGGTAGCACAGGGACAGAAATAACTCCTGAAAATTAGCTCTAGGAGATGGAAAGAGAAGACAAGCCAGGATCAGAAGTTACTGAGTCTGCGAAGCGAGAACTAGGCAGCTCCGGCACAGATTCTGAGTGTGACCTTGAGCTGCAGGCACAGGTTGTCCCTTTCAATTGTATTAAGCAATTCAGGCTCTTCAGAGACTAGTGTGATTTACCAACAAAACTCAGGTGTTTGGGAAGCGGATGTGGCTCAAGCAGTTGGGCTCCCATCTACCATATAGGAGGTCCAGGGTTTGATGCCCAAGGCCTCCTGGTGAAGGCAAGCTGGTCCATGCGGTGAGCTGACCCACATGGAGTGCTGGCCTACGCTGGAATACCGCCCCATGCAGGAACGCTGCCCTGTGCAGGAGTGCCAGCTGATGTGGAGAGCTGGCACAGCAAGATGATGCAACAAGAGACAAAGAGGAGAGAAAATAAGATGTATCAGAACAGGGAGCTGAGTTGGCACAAGAGAATGATCACCTCTCTCCACTCCAGAAGGTCCCAGGATTGGTTCCTGGAGCCATCTAATGAGAATACAAGCAGACACAGAAAAACACACAGCCAATGGACACAAAGTCAGGTGTTTCTTACCCAGCATTCAATGTCATTATGTGGGATCAATACTGAAAATAGTCTCCTATGATGGTTTCCCCTGTGTCAGTAATCTATGCTGTGTAACAAATGACCCCAATCTTAGCAGCTTAAAACAAATGCAAAAATGCTTTTTTTAGTTCACTAGTTCTCTATGTTGGAAGTCCACACTTGGGTGAGCTGAGTCTCTGCTCAGGGATGGACTTACGAGCCTGAAATTAAGGCACCAGCTGGCTGCCTTCTTACCTTGTGCTTGACTAGGAAAGCGTCCATTTCCCAGCTCATTCAGGCTTTTTGGCAGAATTTAGTTCCTTGCAGCCATAGGGCTGAAGGCGCCGTTTTCTTGCCGGCTGTCGGGTGGAGGCTGGTCTCAGCTCCTGAGGCCACCCTCAGGCCAGGCCTGGCCATGTGGCCCTCCAGAGGTTCCTGGGGTGCCAGTGTGCTTCCTCGAGGCCAGAAGGAGAGCTTTTCTCACTTCTCCTCTCTCCCTCCAGGGAAGTCCTGAACCCTCTTTTAAGAGGCTTGCCTGATAATGTCAGGACCACCCAGCATCACCTCCCTTCCATGAACTCAAAGTCAACTCATTAGGAACTGTAATTGCACCTGCAAAAACCCTTCCCCTCAGCCACACGGCAAACCTGATCCTGTTCACACGCACGTGGAGAGGATCGTGCAGGATTACACCAGGGAGCGGGGACCTCAGGGCCCACCTCGGAACTCTGCCCGCTGCCACCTTCCTTTTTTTACACTGGGGTCTGTTGGCAGAATGACAGACACACTCAAAATTCTGAGGCCAATATTGGAGACAAAAAGATCTCTTGAATCCTCCCATCTCTAAAAACAAGAGCTCAGCACCAATTCCCAGTTTTCTTCAAACGCTGTCACCTCTAACACTCATGGAACACTGTAACGTGAAAGGGCAGGTAGACTTTTTTCTTTTCTCGGCACCCTCAAAATTGAAAGCCTTCGTCTACCAATCTCTAGTCAGTTCTGGTAGTTGGTACCCGGTGATGGGCACCCTGCCAGCTGGTTATAAAAACACTCCCCAGTGCCAGCCGAAGCAGGGACATCATGGTGTGCTTCCTCCTTCCACTGAGCGCCAAGGGCTGGCGCTGCACCTTGATGGAGGCTTCGAAATGCCGAGGGAAAACCGAGAATCAACAGCAATAACCAAACCATAAAGGAATGTGCTGTTATCTAAGGACACACATCAGATCTCAGGCAGCACTGGGTTTCTGAATGTGTAAATGTGGTTAAAGGCTGTAGTGAGAAAACTGCTCCTGGCATTTTAGTTTGACTATGAGAAAACATCCTGACATTGGTGATAAAAGATCGTATTTGCAGTGATGGTCAAAATGGTGGGAGAGCATCAGAGCTGGGCAGGCAGAGGTCAAAGACCCAATAAAGATAGAGCCTTGTGGTTTCAGAACTCCTCTCTATAAGTTGTTTTTTAAAATATTTATTTTATTTAATCCCACACACATTCCCCCCCTTCGCCTGTTCTCTGTGTCCATTCACTGTGTGTTTTTCTGTATCTGCTTGTACAGAGCCTGGGAGCTTCCAGAGTGGGAGAGAGGTGATGACTCTCTCGCGCCACCTCAGCTCCCTGTTCTGCTGCGTCTTCTTGTCTCTCCTCTGTGTCTCTTGTTGCGTCATCCTGCTGCACCAGTTCTCCATGTTGGCCGGCACTCCTGTGCGGGGCGGCTTTCCCACACAGGGCAGCATTCCCGCGAGGGCAGCATTCCCACGAGGGCAGCACTCCTGCGTGGGGCCACATTCCTGCACGGGCCAGCTTGCCCTCACCAGGAGGCCCTGGGCATCAAACCCTGGACCTCCTATATGGTAGATGGGAGCCCAGGTGGTTGAGCCACATCCGTTTCCCTATATGAGTCTTTCTCCTTCCTCCTTCCCTCCCTCTAGTCCTCCCTCCTTCCCTCCTTCCCTCTTCCTTCTTTCTACCTCCTTTCCTTCTTCCCTTTCTTCATTTTAGAATTAACCTTTAGTCAATTAATGTTTGCCTATATAGAGGTAAAATTGGGTGACCCTGTGATGGATGGTATAAACAAAATTTTCCAAATGTGAAAAGGAGTCCTAGAAAGAATTGGCATGTGTTTATTAATCTACCAAAGGCGTAAACCAGAGCGTTCCCCTGTAAACTAGAATACAAGGTATCCCATCTGAAATGCACGCAGCGATCCCATCGGCATCGACCATGGCTTGCCATAAGCCAGAGGTCACCAAACCATTGATCCGGCTGGTTCTAGAGCAGCCCTCCCCACAGCAGAGTTACAAAGGGAAATAATCTACGTGATGATTGAAAAAGTCGATGCTCTAAAATTAATTTTACATTCACTCATTCATCATTCAATGGATAATTACTGTAATCTGGGATTCTTGAGACCAAAACCACTTAGCATCACTGTAGTAGAAATAGGCTGGAATAGGATTAGGCTTGATATGTCTCTAGGCTCAACACTTCTACTTTATAAATCCTGGAACCTTTCACGAGAAGAATAGTATGTATCTTGCAGGATGGTCAAAAGGGTTAGAAATCACATATATAAAACCCTTGGTAGCGCTGGCATATGACAGGAGCTTAATAGTTGATACTGACCACTTTCCGTGATCTTAAAGAAAGTTTAGGGTAGCTATCACTGAATAAAGAAGACGGAAGGCGGCCCGAGCTGAGCAGCAAGGCCCTCTCCCAGGGAATTTACTACCAAGGGCGCTGACACAGGCGTTCGTGAAAGCAGAGCAGTATGGGGCATGTAGCGTTAGGGCCTCAGGAATGTGCTCCATGTAACCTCAGGATGGAAGAGCTTCCGCCATATCCGCTTCCCATATAGGAGGTCCAGGGTTCGATACCCAGGGCCTCCTGACCCATGTGGCGAGCTGGCCCACATGGAGTGTTGCCATGTGCAAGGAGTGCCGTGCCACGCAGGGGTGCCCCCTGTGCAAGGAGTGGCCACTGTGCAAAGAGTGCAGCCCCCGTGTAGGCAGGCAGCCCACCCAAGAGTGGTACCACTCACACAGAGAGTTGATGCAGCAACATGACACGACAGTCGTTCAGCTTCACCATTTCGGCTTTATTCCCTTCCCCCTGCCCCACGTACTCCTCTGCATTGCTGAGGCTGAGACCCCATGAATG
Source organism: Dasypus novemcinctus (assembly GCF_030445035.2). Classification (NCBI taxonomy): domain Eukaryota; kingdom Metazoa; phylum Chordata; class Mammalia; order Cingulata; family Dasypodidae; genus Dasypus; species Dasypus novemcinctus. Next base: position 1,283,665 of record NW_027261977.1, on the reverse strand, counting down.
CATTTTCTAGAACTTGCCTGCGACTTGGAAGCTGGGGCCCTACCAACGGGAAGCCCAGGCGGGAGGTGGGAAGTCTTCTTGCTGCTTCTGAAGGATTCTGCTGGTGGCAGCAGCGGGCATGACGGAGCAAAAAGTCCCCATGCTCCAGCGGCAAGGTTGCTAGACAGGATGCAGGAGACCCTGTTAAATTTAAGTTCAAATTTAGAAGGAGTTTTAGTGTGAGTGTATCCCACGCAATACTTGGGGCATACTTATCCTAAAAAATCATTCATTGTTTACCTGAAATTCACACCTAACTGAGCAGGATGTGTCCTATCTGACAGCCCTATTCTGGGGCCAGACTTCTTCACCACAGCATTACTGGATTAAGTGTGACCAAGCTTGACCAGCTAGCTCTCTCTGGTACCTTAGGCAATGGGAAGAAATGTAAACCAACCCATGAAGTCATACCATTGAAGGTGAGAATGATGATCAAAAATATGAGAATGAATGATGCTCTCTAAGAGGCATTTTGCTCTTCTGTCTTCTTCTCTGAATGAGGTGGGCCATGGGTTCTGAGCACATACTCGAGCCTATGAAACACAAAGGGGAACCAAGCTACAAGTGACTGATCACCCCCTTGTCTTTTATTACAGCAATCCACAAATAAAAGAATCTTATCGTCATAGCTTGCCATAGCACTTTCTTGAATTAAATTGTACTGTTATTTAGATGACTCACGGCGCAGTTGACATCTCTGAACGTTTGGAAGAGGGAAGTGTTTCGTGAGGACTCTGAGGCCCTTAGGAACTTTCAAGTGAGACCCAAGCAGAAGCCAGATAGGACCCTGGCATGGTAAGGGGATGGCTCTGAATGGAAGCGGCCACGAGGGCAGTGGAATGCCTCCCAGCTGAGAGTGTCTGAGGTATGCATGAGAAATGCATTAATGAAAACCTCTTGAGTCTTAGGTTCAACTTTTAGCCACGGACGGCAGGTGAACACTATTTCCTGGGACATTTGGAATTCACATCAGTTACACTGAGTGGACCAGACAGTGGGAAAGAGCTCTGGTTTTCAACCTGTCTGGTATCCTAAGCAGTTAGAGTGCAGTCCACTTGATGAGCAAACAGCTCCACATGTGGAAATCTCATGGACTCTAAAACCAAACGAAAAATTTTTGACCTGTCTGCTTGAATCACTGTTGGTTGTACATATTCAAATGAAGGCTATATTTGAAAATGTATGATTTTTATAATACTTTTTTTCCTTCTAGTATGAGATTGGCTCTTATTTTTCACCCTGAACTTAAAACAAATCAAATTCAAATCAAAGCCAAATTAAGTGCATATCAAAGTCCTTAATTATACACACATGCACACACACTACAAAAGGATGTATGATAAAATAGTTATGTTTTTTAAGAATAGGGATAGGATATATGATTGATTTATTGGATTTACCAAAAAAAAAAAAAGCCAATCAAATTTCAATGTAAAATACACTTACATTTAGAAAAAATTTAAGAACAGTGTTTTCTTGGCTAAATGATTCATATTTTCTACACCCTATCCAAGCGAATGAAAATGAGGCCAATCAAAGAACAAAAAACAAAAATGGGCTCATTTATTAAGCAAAGAGTTACCCATCACCCACCATTGAGGATTAAGTGGCATACTAAATGAACACCAGCTTTTCCTTAGCTGAATTTAAAGACAAATGAGAGCTAGGTAAAGAGGTCAGGCAGTTGGAAATCAAAACATCCAATTTGTGCCTGATACAATTTGGATGGAAAGACATAGTTTAGAAATGCAGTAAAATGGACTCCTTCTGATCAACCCCCAAATCCGACCTCAGCCTTTAGCTTCCCGAGGTGGGGTAAGCCGCTGCGTTGCTCACATGCAAGAGAGCAAAGCAGAGTGCGTGTGCACTCAGACGGAGGCTGCTTCCATGAACGGCCGGGGAGTGGAGGCAGGCAAAAGCCAAGTAGAGGCACTTCCTTACCGCAAACCCGGCACGCACACGAGTCGCCCCACTTCTCTTGCATGCTGGCAGATCCGTGCTGGCTCACTGGATATTGCAGGAGAGACGATGAGGTTTCAGAGAGCAGGAAGGAGATGGACACATCCCCCCGCCAGGTCCACAAGCCATGATCAGCCTCCCCCAATCCAGCCGGGAGGGGCAGCCATCCAGACTAATTTGGGCGCTAAGGACTCGCCCTGTGTGAGGTGCGTGTGTGTGTTGACTGAGCGGAGGTGGAGAGCCACATGTTCATAAAACAGAACCACTTCTCGTCTTTAACGTAGTGATAGAAAAATAGGAGAACCTTTAAACACTACGCAGAATCTTGATATTGTAGCGTTCTCCCAAGGCGCAGCTTTTGAGAAACCTGTCTTCTAATATTTCTAACTGACGGGTGAGAAGCAAGTCGCCAGCCTTCCCTGTGAACCCACTTGCCCTGTGAGCCCCCGGCTTCTGGAATGCCAGGGCTACTCCAGGACGGGCTGTCCAGAGACCAGACCCCACCTTTGTGGCCAGGCGGCCTCTTGGATCTTCTGTCCCAGGAGCTGTTGCCACTGCCTCTTGCTGCGGAAATGCTTGGGCCTAGAAACCTGTCTGTTACAGAGGAATCCCTTGTTTCCACATTTTTTTCACTAGGGCAGAGGCAGATTTATGGTGAAGCTAATAAATCTTCCTGATGGCACTTCCTGGTTTATACCCAATTGACCTCCTAAAATAGTTCCTTTAAGTCATTTCATCATCTCTTTCATTATCATTTGCCAATCTTCTTTTCATTTTCCACTGCTCCTTTTTTTTTAATTTTAAAAAATATATTTTAATGTAGAGGTTGTAAACTGACAAAACAATCATGCACATGTGTAGAATCACCATACACCGCCCCTTCACCAACACACCACACTGTGGTGGAACATTGGTTACAGTTTAGAAGACAAAATCCTCAGACTTGTACCACCCGCCACGGTCCATAGCATCCATCTGGCACACTCTTTCCATACCCCTGCTCTTACACAGGACACCTTCAGCTCGATGCAAGAATGTTACAGGATTGCTGATAACTAAGTCCGCAGGTGCTGGTATTTTTTCCCTTTCATGTCTGAAGTTCTTAAGAATTGTCTCTAATATTTATGTCAAACGTCGTTACGGCTGATGTTCAGCCAGCTTGACCAGTCTTCTTCCTTGTACATCCCCACTGGACTGATGGGAATTGAAGAGCTATTTCGTTTGTTTTGGAAATAGGTTTATAGCAATGGGTGGTGCTCCAGCTTATTTTTAAGTGTGCTTTTTTGATTCAGGAAAACATTCATCCAATCCTGACGTTTGGAGACGGATATTAATAATTTGCATGTGCAAACAGTGCAGAGCAGCCCTCATCTGTGACCAGCTGGAAGAACCGCAGGCACGAAGCAGGTCTTGAGGGAAGAACGAGTGTCCTTTCCACGCTCTGCGTTTCCACAAGGAACAGCGTCCTTCCCTCAGTAGCCTTGGTCTCTCTGCCACCCGCTCCTTCCTGGACTTGACTGACCTGCGGACAAGGACCTGAGGTAACAGCCCTGCTTCTTCCCTCCTCCTTCCTGGGAGGCAGCCGGCCCAGGGAGGGCGTGAGGGCGTGCGAGCTGGCGGGGCCGGGGCTGGACGTTCAGCCTCCCATCCCCACGCGAGGCGCCGGGCTCCTGCAGCACCGCCCTCAATTGGTGGGAAAGTGAATCTAGGTACTGGGTTCAGTCCGAGCCCACTGTTGATGGGCATCGTCTAACTATCTTCTAACCCAACCGTTAGCAGGAATACGGTGACTCGTAGCCATCTGTCTACTTTGCTGAGAAAAAGGGGTGTGAATTTTTTTTTTAAGATTTATTTTTTATTTATTTCTCTCCCCTTCCCCCCCACCTCGTCCCAGTTGTCTGTTCTCTGTGTCCATTTGCTGTATGTTCTTCTGTGTCCGCTTGTATTCTTGTCGGCAGCACCTGGAATCTGTCTCTTTCCATTGTGTCATCTTGTTGTGTCAGCTCTCCGTGTGTGTGGTGCCATTCCTGGGCAGGCTGCACTTTCTTTCACACTGGGTGGCTCTCCTTACGGGGCGCACTCCTTGTGCATGGGGCTCCCCTAGGCAGGAACACCTCTGCGTGGCAGGGCACTCCTTGTGCGCATCAGCACTGCGCATGGGCCAGCTCCACACGGGTCAAGGAGGCCCAGGGTTTGAACCGCCGACCTCCCATGTGGTAGACGGATGCTCTATACATTGAGCCAAATCCACTTCCCAAGGGGCGTGAATTGACAAAGGCCAAAAACCAAAATCCGGCACTGTGCCTTGAGAAACAGACATGAAGTGGAATCTGGGAACTAAATCAACAGGAAGTTCCCCAGGCTTTGAGAAGGGATTGGGCTCCTGGCTTCTGGCTGTGGGATTATCAGGTGGCTCTGTGAGAGGTGAAATTTTCCCTTTGGTGAGTCACGACAGTTCGGGCCTTGAACAAGTAAACGTTTTCACAGTGACGGCTTACCTCAGGAAACACGCTGGCCTGCTCACGCAGGTGTGCGTCTTAGGGCGCAGGGGAGGCTGCTTGCCCTTGAACCACCCAGGTCCTGAGCACAAAGGCCTGCAAAGCCAATGGCTGGGGAGTCACAGGCAGCAGAGCTGAGGGAAGGTCTTTATTGCAGGGGAGGAAGAGAAAAAAAAAATATATATATATATATATATGTGTGTGTGTGTGTGTGTGTGTGTGTGTGTATAAATTCCCATACTCAGATGTTCAGGTATTCTAGGGCAGGGAAATGTCAATCATTTGCCTGCTTTTCTTTTAATAAGGTGTTTTATAGCCAGGTCTTAATACCAGGATGTTAACTTGTACCTAAGTCCCACGTATGTGGGGGAGCCCAAGAGTGTGAGCATCAAGCTTTAAAGAAAACTGTTTAAGATACCAAGCCTATGTGAAGCAGATTTGGCTCAATGGATAGTGTGTCCACCTATCATATAGGAGTTCCAGGGTTCAAACCCAGGCCTCCTGACCCATGTGATGAGCCAGCCCACGCACAGTGCTGATGCACTGCGGTCACCCCTCGGGCTGAAGTGTGGTTTGCTGGCCTGGCGGGGAGCAGCCGCGGCAGGCCAAGCCGCTGCCCCCATAATAGGGTGGCTGGTCGGACTCACCGCCACCCCTGAAGGGAGCTCGGCATGGGCGCAGAGTGCCCTCGGGTCTCCCCTTCTCGGCAGCCATGCTTCCGCAGCCACCCCTCCTCCTGGATGGCGCCAAACGATGCCTGTGTGGCGGCACACTTCTTCTTTCTCCCTGCGCAGGCGCAGGGTGGAAAAATCCAGTCTGCCCTTTTCCCTTCCCACGACAGCAGCAACAGCCAGGTGTGGGCGGGAAACTCCAGTCTGCCCTCTACCCCAGCAACAGCAGCCACCAATCACTAAACCCTGCCCCTTCCCCCAGCAACAGCGACAGCCAATCCCTAACCACCACCCCTCCCCCGTCCAGTACCGCCCACTGACCTTTCTCCGGCAACCAATCTGAACAGGGCGTGGCTTCGACCAATCAGCCTTCTCCAGCCCCTATAAAACTGTTGCCTCTCCCTCAATAAAGTGGACTTGCGTGTTTACCTTGTCTCCGCGGTAGTTCTTCTGCCGTGCGCCCTCCAGTCCTGAGAGCCCCCGACAAGGGCCTGGCCTCCCTTGTCCCCAGTTCATCGCCTGCTTCTCCGGGCGACCCCTTTGTCGCCGGCTTCACCGGGCGACCCCGTCAGATGAACCGCGCAACCCCTGTGAGACCGATCCCTCGTCTGCTGCCGGACCGACCCCTCGTCCCAAGTGGGACCGACCCCTCGTCCCAAACGGGACCGACCCCTCGTCCAGAGCTGGACCGACCCCTCGTCCGCAGCCAGACCCCTCCTCTACCGACCGAGCAAGCCGCCGCAGCTGGCGCCCAACGTGGGGCTGAGCAACCCCACCACAGCACAACGTGGGGCAAGGCAACTCCACCACAGCCTCACTCCATAACCTGGCAGCCCCCCCGTCCTCTCTTCTCACTGTGGGACTTCTCTCGTGCAACATTGCTGCTACCTGAGCCTTGGCTACCTCATATGATCCACGGTGGTCTGGGAGAATCGCTGGATAGCTTTCTCCTTCCATGTCGGGGGCTTATACCGACCCGCTATGATTAAGAGGAGCCTTGGATTTCTCGGGAGCGCGCGTTTGCACATCTGAAGTAACCCTACCACAGCCCTACGCCCTCCTCTCTTCTCACCCCTATCTTTTCGCTCTGCATTGCTGCTCCTGAACCTTGGTGACCTCATATGATCCACGGCGGTCTGGGAGAATCGCTGGATGGCTTTCTCCTTCCATGTCGGGGGCTTATACCGACCCGCTATGATTAAGAGGCGCCAATAAAACTCTCAGGAGCGTGTGCCTGAGCACCCCCACCCCTGCCTTCACCTCTGCCTCCTCCCCTCCGCGCTTACTCCCCTTTGCCTTGCTCTACTGCTCGCCGTTCCGCCTTCCCCTCGTCGGGGCCTTCTTTTGGCCCGCGACCACCGTCGGAGTCCCATCAGCTCCGACCCCTCATCTCACCGCGCACCTCGGCTCCCATCGCCACACTCTCAAGGTAAGGGCCCCTTTTCTTATCGGCTCCAAAAGGCCATTAGAAATGGGTAACATGCTATCTGCTAAGCAAGCCCCGCAAGTTCGGGCCCTTGCCGGTCTCCTAGACACTCACCGGTGTAAGATCTCTTTGAAACAGCTCAAAGTATATTGGGACCTTCTTCTCCCCTTTAATCCGTGGCTTACCACGTGTCAGCTTTGGGACCCAGACACCTATACTCGCCTTATAGATAGGGTCACTTTTGCTGTGGAGCAGGAAGGTAAAAGATTCCCTCCTGGCTTATTACAGGCAACATGAAGTCCAGAAGAAATCTTGAAGGGTATAATCTATGATATGCTATATAAAAAAGGATTTAAAAGCAGCTATACCAAGAAAGTAAGAATTATGAGTCAACTGTAAATAAATTATATATTTCTGTTAATGTGTTGTAATTGTTCTGTGTTTGTCTGTCTGTTCGTTCAATGTCAACATATATTGTGATACCTCCGGATGGTAAATATAAATTACTAGAAATCTTTAAAAGAGCTCTATTCAAATGGCCAAAAATTAAATAAGCACTTATATTAATACTTAATTTTATTATATTAATACATAAGTTTAAATGTTAATAAGATATCTACAATTTAAAAAAATTATAAGTCTTAATTAACAAAATTAACTGTACGTCTTCATAAAAAGTTGTTCTTGCCTAGATTAAAATGAATAACTTATTTTTCTTCACAGGATAATATAAAGAATGTAAAACTTATATGAATATTAAAAAGGTTAAAAGTTTGTAAAAATGCTAATGGAAATGTAATAAGTTTTGCAAAAAGATGTATTTTGTCCTAAAGTAGGATGGCTAATTTTTCATAAACTCTTGAAACTTAATTTGCATGCGGCAAGTGTAAAAGGTATTGTGATAGCTTTACATAAGGGAATGTGTTCTGTAAAGATAAAATTTATCTTCAATAGTTTACATTAAGGTATTAAATGGCTAATTCCAAAAGGTCATTCTTAAATATATATATATAAAACTGAATTTTATAACAGGAAAGATTAACAGCAACCAAGCTCCCCTGCCAACTTGCTTTTAGGAAACGGTTTCTAATATTGCATGCTACTAAGTATTTAAAGAAAAGTTATTCTTAAGGAAACAGAAGATGATTTTGTCTTTGTAGCCATTGTCTATTTAGCAACACCCCTCGCTATCGGCCTAGCCACTGTTGCGCCAGACGATTGGAACCTTAAACAAAGAGTCCTCCTCACTGTCATCTTCCTATTTATCGTTACTATATTTACTGCCCTCATTCTCCTTCATTTATAAAGCAGTCTCCTACAAACCACAAAGCTTCTGTCTTAAACATACCATTCTCAACCCTATCCTCTAAATGATCTTCTCACTTCCCCCACAGCCTTTAATACTTTATTTCTTCCTCATAACCTTTGCTTTCTTGATAATATTTCCCGCCATCTGTCTAGCCGCTACCGCCCCAGAAGATAGGAACCTCGGCCAACGAATTCTACTCTCCATCGCCTTTCTGTTTATTATCCTCTTTTATGCTTTACTCCTTATCTTCCTCCCATAATGACTTCACCAAGTCTCCTCTTGTCCAAAACCATCACCCTTCTTTTCCTCACACTCCATTGCACTCACCAACCCCAGCCATCAGCCTTCTAATTGGACAGTAAGCCTCTGGCAGGAAAAAGTAATCCTCTCCTACAATGTCTTCGCTGCCAAGGAGAGATCAACTACCTGCAACGCGCTGTCATCCTGGACTTTTAACAACAGATGGATCTTATAGCCACCGAGATCAACAAGAATTGGACATTGGCCACCCTTGCTTGCAATGGCAAGATACCGCCCCCTAAATTGTACATTTATATCCCCGTCATACTGACCTCCCTCTTCAGCCCTGCTTCCCTCATTGCTTACTGCCTCTTGGGCCTCAGCTACTTGTTGCTGCTGCCATCCTGTCCCTTATTTGAAAAGAAGGGGGAAATGCGGTCACCCCTTGGGCTGAAGTGTGGTTTGCTGGCCTGGCGGGGGAGCAACCACGGCAGGCCAAGCCGCTGCCCCCATAATAGGGTGGCTGGTCGGACTCACCACCACCCCTGAAGGGAGCTCGGCATGGGCGCAGAGTGCCCTCCGGTCTCCCCTTCTTGGCAGCCATGCTTCCGCGGCCGCCCCTCCTCCCGGATGGCGCCAAATGATGCCTGTGGGGTGGCACCCTTCTTCTTCTTTCTCCCTGCGCAGGCGCAGGGCGGAAAAATCCAGTGTGCCCTTTTCCCTTCCCCTGACAGCAGCAATAGCCAGGCGTGGGTGGGAACCTCAAGTCTGCCCTCTACCCCAGCAACAGCAGCCACCAATCACTAAACCCTGCCCCTTCCCCCAGCAACAGCGACAGCCAATCCCTAACCACCACCCCTCCCCCATCCAGTACCGCCCACTGACCTTTCTCCGGCAACCAATCAGAACAGGGCGTGGCTTCGACCAATCAGCCTTCCCCAGCCGCTATAAAACTGTTGCCTCTCCCTCAATAAAGTGGACTTGCATGTTTACCTTGTCTCCGCGGTAGTTCTTCTGCCGTGCGCCCTCCAGTCCTGAGAGCCCCCGACAAGGGCCTGGCCTCCCTTGTCCCCAGTTCGTCGCCTGCTTCTCTGGGCGACCCCTTCATCGCCGGCTTCACCGGGCGACCCCGTCAGCCGAACCGCGCAACCCCTGTGAGACCGACCCCTCGTCTGCTGCCGGACCGACCCCTCGTCCCAAGTGGGACCGACCCCTCATCCCAAGCGGGACCGACCCCTCGTCCAGAGCTGGACCGACCCCTCATCCACAGCCAGACCCCACCACTACCGACGGAGCAAGCCGCCGCAATGCACACAAGGAGTGCCCTGCTATGCAGGGGTGTCCCCCGCGTAGGGGAGCCCCACGCACAAGGAGTGTTGCCCCGTAAGGAGAGCCGCCCAGCGCGAAAGAAAGTGCAGCCTGCCCAGGAATGGCACCACACACAGAGAGAGCTGACACAGCAAGATGACGCAACCAAAAGAGACACAGATTCCTGGTGCCAATGGTGCAAGTGGACACAGAAGAACACAGCAAATGGACACAGAGCAGACAATGGGGGAAAGGGAGAGAAAGAAATAAAAAATAGATCTTTGAAGAAAAAAAATACCAAGTCTAGTAGAAGAAAAGTAGGCTGCAACCAATCCTGTGGCTTTTAAAGTTGTGTTGTACTTCAGGCATACCACCCGGACGAGAGTGTGGAGGTGAAATCTTTTGGATTCCTATCTTCATGCTGTTAAGACTCTGTCAGCCCCATGTGGACTAACTTGGCTATTTTAGCTCTTAAAATGGCTTTAGATGTTGGAAACTCAATTGTAGCAACACCAGTAGAAGAGTCGTAGATTTGACTTTGATATAGATACATAGATAGACAGATATTAGATAAACTGTCCTTGCTTATAATATAAATAAATTTCTTCCTTTTGAAAAAAACAGGAAAATCTTTTCCTGTTTTTGAATAATGCTGGTTATCACAACGTAATCTGATGACAATAACTCCATTTCGTGACTCGCCTTTGAAATTATCTGAATTTCACATTGGAAATCACATACCCACAATTCCCTTCTATTTCAACCCCAGAAGTGAAGGAATCTCCTACGGCATTTCAACGAAGAAAGACTGAACCAATCTGAAGCTTAGGTGAGGGTCTTCTGTGCACACCGGTTTTTATAGGCAGAATTTTGGAGGGACAAACCACTCTCCCCAAAGGAACCCAAGGATTCCAGGGAATTTTGTGGGTGCAGTTCCGTTTGACCTAGAAATTTTATAGCTGTGTGGCCCAAACCTGAACAAACCATGCCTCTACCTTTTATACCTCAGTTAAGTAATTCCTCAGAGCATGATAGTCTCTGGCTATCATTTTACAGCTTCTATAAATCAGGGCATCACTGTCGTTAGCCATTTGGATGTAACTCTTACTTTCCTCTCCGTTTCTGCTCTACTAGAGATTTCTAAGTCTTTGGCCAACAGCATTGCCTTGTTTCAACAAACTCCAGCTACACTGGCAACTTATTTCAAATATAAACTGATCCAGCTTCTTGCTAAAAGTCAACAAGTATTTGGTAAAATCAGCCAGATTTTCCCAACACATGATATGTCTAGATTCTATGTCTAGGATAACTTTCATAAAAATATTTAGATTTTATCATGTTTATTGAATGCATATCATGTCACTCTGTGAGAGGTAAGTAAAACCAAAAGAAAATACCATCATTATCAAAATATAAATATTGGTTACCTTTATGGCCCTACTAGGTGCTTATACTAAAATATTCTCTTCTTTTTTTTAAGGTTTTTATTTAATTTAATGTATTTATTTTCACTCCACCCCTTCATTGTTTGCACTTGCTGTGTGTCTTTAGGAAGCACCAGGAACTGAACCCAAGACCTCCAATGTGTGAGGGAGGCGCCTGATCGCTTGAGCCACCTCCGCACCCTCATTTTGTTTTGTCTTTCATTATGTTTTTTCTTCTTGTGTCTCTTGTTGCATCATCTTGTTGCATCAGCTAGCTGCACCAGCTTGCCATGCCTGTCAGGTCAGCTTGCTGTCTTGCCTGCTTTCTTTAGGAGGCACCAGGAATCTCTGCTCCCTGCTTTGCTGTGTCTCTCGTTATGTTTTTTCCCCCTTGTGTCCCTTGTTGCGGCATCTGGTGTCAGCTTGCTGTGCCTGCCTGTCGCACCAACTCGCTCTCTTCTTTAGGAGGCACCGGGAACCAAGCCAGCGACCTCCTGTGTGGTAGGCGGGAGCTCAGTCACCAGCCATGGCCGCTTCCTGATATCCAGAGGTCGTGACACCTGCCTATCCATGGCCCCCACCAGGCGCCTCTGCCATGAGCACAGCTGTGCTGGGCTCTCAAGGTAACAGGTGTACCTTGTCCTCTGCACTGTGCACGCGTTCTGTGCGTTAGTGGAGTGAGGCTCTGTATTCCTTCAGCATTGCCCTGATTCTAGGGTTCCGCAGCAGCACTGCCCGGTAGGGCTGCTCAGCAGACACAGCTCCTTCCTTTCCTTTCTTTTCCTTATACTTGGACCCCTCCTCTTTCATCAAAATGAGTCCCAGTAGACCCGACTGGAGAGCGGACTTGAGGTGCAATAATTCCTTTACTCGGGAATAGCCTCTCTGGAAACTCTGTGACTTTGGACAGGCCCAAACTGGTCTTTCCGACTTCCCTTCCCCTCAGATTCCTTTAGACCTTCATGCAAGCCTGTTCCCAGGAGAGCTTCCCCACTTCCAGACAGATGTGTCCAGCAAGCCAGTGGGATCGGCCTAGGGTTCACTTGCATCTCCTACCCCATATGGCGAACCTGCAAATGCCACACATGCAAAATAAACCGTGGCTGCCCAAAATGCAACAGGTCTTTCCAGCCTAGGCAGTAATTTAATGAACCTCTCTATTCATGTCAAAGCACAAGAACCATATACCCATCCTACTGGAAATGCAAACCCAACCGTCGTCAAAAATGTAGGACGCATTCAAGTTGAATGACTGATGCGACCTTTGGACTGGAGTGGCCTGAGACCGAGGCTTCCCATCATCCTGGGGCTTTACTTGTGGCCGCTGATAAGTGTCCATAATGGGGTGCATTGACTTAGCACACGAGATTAGGGACGTAATAAACTACATGGAAGGAAGACTGAAGCACGGAAGTCAGAAATACGGGCGAGGTCAAAAGTGGAGGATGGATCTTGAAAGTTAAAAGAGATACGAGAAAAAAAGTCCCAGCACTGCCAGTGCCATTTGTGTATGAACAAAGAGAACTCTGAGTCCCAAGAGCCTTGAACGTGGGACTGTAATTTTATGTCTATCTGCCCAGCTATGCAAAGACAAAATTACTGCAGAAAGCAACCACTGAAATTCACCACGTTGTCAAGCAAATGGCTCCATACTGATGAGTATGCTCTGATCGAAGGGCTGTTGAAAAACCTCCCACGGCACCAGTGTAACAGTCTGTTTGCGTAATCACATATTCATTTCAGCAGTGAGAGGTGCACTGGTGTTTAAATTACCTGGAGAATTCAGTTGCATGGTATTGCCTCTCTCCTTGATGAATCAATCATATTGCCTGATTAAATAATGACTCATAATTCAATTTACCATGAAACACTGGAATATAAAACTTGAAACCTGGAAGTTTCCTAAGTGGCACACTGGGATTTGCCATCCATTGCTAAAGCCATCTCCCAGGCCAGTGTGGTATCCACAAAACACACATGGGTTCGGAGATTTTGCAAAGATCTGTAAGAATGCTGCTGGATGTGTAATTAACTAGATGTGTAATTTTTTAAAAATATGCTAATAGGGTTTTATTGGGGTATAATTTGAAGACAGTAAAAAACACTAGTCTTAAAGAAAAGACTTAATCGATTCTTGCAAATGTTTGCACTTGACAGCTGACACTCCAATCAAAATGTTGGAGATTCGGAGCGGATGTGGCTCAAGCAGTTGGGCACCCGCTTCCCACATTGGAGGTCCCAGGACCTTCTCAAGAATATGAATGGACACAGCCAGCAGACAACGAGCCGACATAATGAGCAGACGACAACCAGACACAACAAACAGACGAGGGGGCCATCTCCGGTGGGGATGGGAATGTTGGACATTCATTACCAGGGAAATTCCCTCATGCCCCTTTCTGGTCAAACACCCCATCCAGAGGCTAACAATAATCTCAATTCTATCACAAGTTACATGAGTTCTCTAAGTCACAATTTCTCCATTTGTCTTTCAGATCTGGTACAGATTAAGTGAGAGTCCACAGCTAATTTCTCTGGTGTGTGAGTGATACTCTTTCTTTCAACACATATAAAAATAAAATTTAAAAGGTATTTGGTAGGACGTAGTTTAAACTTGGCTCGTGCCTGTTTAACTTAAGCCATTGCGCATCGTCGCCTCTCTGCCCCCAGGCTAACATCCCCCTTTCTGACAAAGAAGTAAGGCCCTCCACTTTATTCCTACTGCCCTTGCCTGATTCCCAGAGCTCTGTGCCCCTCTCTCCATGGAAGTCACCCCACCCCAAAGAACGAGGAAAAGGAGGAGCGGAAATGCAAGCCTCACCTTGGGTAAAGCTGAAAAAAATGTGTCACCTCAAAACACAAGGCATCGGAGGCAGTGAGGTCAACGGGGAGGGAGCAAGATGCCCAGAGAGGACGCGCAAGGCGCCGGGAGGCCTGGAGGGGCCGCGTGGGGGCCACGGGCCCCTGTGCAGGGTGCTGGGGGGGGAGGCAGCAGGGGTGCTGAGCCGGGGAGCAGCCCCACCGCCTGCGGGAGGGACGCTGGCCCGGGCCAGCCGCCCACATGTCCCCACGCAGCCGGGACGCGGGCGCTCTGTGGCAGAGCCTGAGGACCCTTCCCGGGACCAAATGGGCACGAGCGCCTCTGCCTAGGAACAAGGTGTGTTAGGCAGCTGTTTCCTCCTGACGGGGCTCTCTCGTTTCCAAGGACACAATTTCCAAAGTGTCACTGTAGAGTCCATACGTTTTCACAATACTTAATATTTTGTGATGGAATATTTATCTGTATATGTGTTTGTTTATTGTCTATTCATCTGTCTGTCTCCTTCTAGAATATAAGCTCACTAAGGCAGGTGATTGTTTTGTTCACTAAGAAAGCACCAATAGTTTATCCAATGCCTAGCACAAATTACTTTGAGTTCAACAAGTAAACATTAAATGAGTAATACTTTTTGATAAGAACTTAAGAATGCAAATATTTACCAACTGTCTACACTCTCTGTATTAGTCAGGGTTCTCTAGGGAAACTGACTCAACAAGAGGGATCTGTCAATAGTATGTGAGTCTACAGAGCCTCTCTCACAGCCGTGGGGATGCACAAGTCCAGGTTCCGCAGGCTGCAACCAGGGGCTGCCGTGAAAGTCCAGCGAAGGTTCTTGACGAGTTCTGGGAGATGCTGGCTGTCCAAGGACAAGCTGGGAAATTCTCTCCCAATGCTGGAATCACTTCCCCTTTTAAGGCATTCAGCCGATTGGGTTAAGTGTCCCTCATTGCTGATGGGAGTCTCCGTGATTGATGTAATTATAACCAGCTAGCTATGATTTACCGCTGCAGTAAAGTCCATAAATGCCCTTGTGTTACAGTTAGCCCAGTGCTTGCTTGACCAAACAACTGAGCACAATTACCTGGCCGAGTTGACACAACAGCCTAACTATCACACCATCCATCTCTTCCTTTAAGGTTTCTGCCTTTGAATTCATGCTAAATCCATTCTACCTTAAAATTAATAGAAATATGTATCCTTCTCTTTGGGGGGCTTATTTTTATAGCTGGAAGGGTAACCACGTATTTTCACTGTTCCAGCCATAAGAATCCAAACCTGGCTCTTTCTGGATCAAAGAAGAAACTGATGGACACACCTGGAGAAGAAATTGAGGTTAGTCTCTTCTGGATGAATCATCTAAAGTTCAGGCACACCAGTGTGCATACAAGTGGTAAACTCCTCAGAAGCTCTGGGCTCCTGGCCCGTAGCCTGGATGAGAGTGTAGAGTTTCATGTCACAATACCTGGGTTTCAATCCTGTGTCTGGCTTGAATTTGGGCCTGATAATTTACCTTGCTTCAGTTTTCTCAAATGAAAAGTGAGGATAACAGCACTTATATGCTTAAATAAAGTATGTAATAAAATAAATTAGAGCAATGCTTGTCCATAATAAATGCAAAAACATTTCTTATTATTATTATTACTGCTACTACTATAAACTGGCTTTTCTTTTCCAGACAATTTACATGATTCACAGAGAGGTTACTAATTTTAATCCTGGTAACTTGTGTTAAGAAAATATCACTGTGTGTTAGAGGAGATGATTAAAGACCACACACACACCATACACACACACACACACACCTGAAAAACATGGTACCACCTTTACAAACGGAAGCAAATTATATTGCAAACATTTATGTTTTACCGAATTAGACAACACTGAATTGTCGGTTGTTTATTACAAAATGAGGTGGCTCCATATATGTAGATAGTGGAATTATATTCTGTAATATTTTATTATTTTTCCCAACCTTGACCAAATATTGTGTCTCAGCAGGAGCTACTCTGGTCCTATTCTCCTTGGGCCCTGTCGCATCAGCCGGTCCTCTTCACCCTTGGATGCTGATGGCAGGGGCCACCTTCCCTCAATACTGTTCAGTCTTCTTTATAGGGAAGCGGACGTGGCTCAACCGATAGAGCGTCCACCTTCCTTAAGGGAGGGGCCAGGGTTCGATCCCCAGGGCCTCATAACCCGTGTGGAGCTGGCCCACGTGCAGTGCTGCTGCATGCAAGGAGTGATGTGCCAGGCAGGGGTGCCCCCACATAGGGGGGCCCCACTCACAAGGAGTGTGCCCTGCAAGGAGAGCCACCCCACATGAAAAAAGCACTGCTTGCCCAGGAGTGGCGCCGCACACATGGAGAGCTGACACAGCAAGATGACACAACAAAAAGAGATGTAGTTTCCCAGTGCCACCTGACAATGCAAGTGGACACAGAAGAACACACAGTGAAGGGACACAGAGAGCAGACAATGGGGGGGGGGGGAGAAATTAATAAAAATAAACCTTTAAAAAAATACTGTTCGTTCTTCTTTATGAACTCTTGTTCTTCCTTCCACTGCTTATAAACAGTCTTCCTCACAGCTAGAAATTTGGCGCTGTTCTCTTCTCCCCCTTTTACACTATCCCTCCGTGATCTTGAGCTTGGTACTAGCTCTAGCTCCCTTCTTTACTGTTTCCCAAAGTTGCATCTGCAGTTCAAATGTTGCTCCCCTTGACATAGATGTGGAATGGACACAACCAATCCAGGGTCCACAGGATGGAGGAATAGAGTATGGATTAGTGTGGACTTACTGAGATTCTATTCATGAACTATTGTGATTCGTAATCGAAGAAGATGTGGCATTGGTGTGGAGAAAGTGGCCATGGTGGCTGCTGGGGGTAGGGAATAAGAGGAAAAGATGAGATGTGGAGGCATTTTTGGGACTTGGAGTTGTCCTGGGTGGGGCTACAGGGACAATTGCCGGACATTGTATGTCCTCCCATGGCCCACTGGGTGGACTGTGGGAGAGTGTGGGCTATGGTGTGGACCATTGACTATGAGGTGCAGTAATGCTCAGAGATGTATTCACCAAATGCAATGAATGTCTCATGATGATGGAGGAGAATGTTACTATGGGGGGAGGAGTGAGTTGAGGAGGTGGGAGGTATATGGAGACCTCATATTTTTTTAATGTAATATTAAAAAAATGAATAAAGACAAAAAAAAAAACAACAAATGCCGCTCCTGAACTGGAAGTTGCTGTTCAGGGTATCCTAAGCACAGTTATCTGCTTCCTTTCTAAGGACACCATCCTCTGTATTTTCCCTTTTACTGAATGACTCTACTACCTCCCTCCCTGCCCAAGGTAGAAAAAATGGGAATCATCCTCAACAGCTTTCTTTTCCTGAATTGAGCATCTCCAGTCCAGCATCCCCCACAGGTCATGGTGTACCAGCCCCTGGCATGGGTCAGACTAAATGGTCAAGTAGTCCTGAATTAATGACTTAAAATTCTGTCACAGCTTTTGGTGGGAAACCAAATAATTTGCAGATTCAGTCCTTAAGTTGCTGCGTTCAGTGTAGTTTGTTAGAGCTTAGAAGCAGAGACCTGATGATAGTGTATATGGCGGCCTTCAGTGTCCCTGGGAAACTGTCTAAGTGATGCTAACTTCGTCCTGCCCTGTTCTGACCAACCTGGCCTTCTCTATAATTCTCAAGCCTTCAGGCCCTTTCACGTAGTTGGCACATGCACATGGCCTTAGCTCTATCTGGAGCAACATTTCATAGTTCTTTGTGGTGTTAAGTGTTTCTCTGACTTAGGTCTTATGTTCAGATTGCATTTTTCTGATCACCCTTTCAAAGGCTGATCTCTCTGGGAGGCTCTATTCTGTCATCCCGCTTTTAATTTTCTTCCCCTCTTGGTATTTATCGCAGCCCATCGTTGATATTTTTACTCATGTGTTTACTTCCTTGGTCTAACATCCATTAAAACAAAAGCTCTTTAAGGGCAGCCCGTGGTTTATCTTGTTCTCTCGCTTCCCTAACATGCAGCAGGTGTTCAGTCTGTTTGCCAAGTGAATTCATAAAAAAAACTTCCCAAGCTTTGAAAAGCAAACAAATTCTTTCTGTCTTCTGTTGACCACATTGAGCTCTACATCTTCCTGCACCCTCCAAGAACATAAGGATTCACACTGTGCTTGGGAACTCCATAAATACCTGACACAGGAAGAAAGGTTACCTGCCCTCTGAGACAGTGGTTCCTGCATGCCTAGCCACTCTCTTTAAATTTGCCACCGTTAGCACTGAAATAGAGAATGACACCGAATTTTAATATAACCGTATCAAAACAGTATTCTGTTACAAAATGTACTAAGAAGGAAGAATCTTTGAGATGGGGAATAACTGGTTAACAGAGCTCAAGGAAATGAAAGGTCAAAGTCATTCTAAAATTTTCTATCTGGAGCATTTGGAAATAAGTGGTGACTTCATAGCACACAGAAGGAAATTGGCCTTAGGCGGAAAAAAATCATACCAAAAACCACTTTTTATTCTCCATTCTTAATTAAGATTTATAGAAGTAATAAATTTAAGCAAGACCCGTTATGAAGATTCAGTACCTGGTTTCTGCAGTGTTTACAGCGGTCTCGGCATCAAGTAGTGCCTTTAGGTTGTCTCTAGATGAGGAAAAAATAGGAGAGACGCGCCGGGCGCATAAATGACGGGTGAATGCCCACACAACGACCTCATCACTTGTTTCAATCACCTTTAATAATCCAAGAGAGAAAAGCGTGCCTCTGTATGGGGGCAAGGAACTCAGGCGTCCTTTCTTCTGGAAAGCATCCTCACTATCGCCGACCTGCCTGCCGTGATGACCATTTGCGATCAGGGTAGCGGAACCTCCCCTCAAGGACGCCCGCTGGGAGCATCGCGGCGCTCTCTGAGCTCTCGCCCTCCTCCTGAGCAGGAGACGACTGCAGCGTCCAACAAGCCCAGGCTGCGGCAGCGGAGCATCCGCCCCTCCTTGGCAGCCAGAGCAGAAAGCCAGCCAGCAAGAGAGCCAGAAGGCAAACCAGTCGACGCCTAGACAGCCAAGGGCTGCCACACCGCACCTGAGGGGGGACCCTGACCTTCAGCTAGCCCGCCGGTGTGGTGAGGCTTCCCTGCCCCTCGTGCTAAGTTCAGAACAGCAGGGGAGAGCTACCTCCCTCTTGC
The DNA here is from genome assembly GCF_030445035.2 of Dasypus novemcinctus. Classification (NCBI taxonomy): domain Eukaryota; kingdom Metazoa; phylum Chordata; class Mammalia; order Cingulata; family Dasypodidae; genus Dasypus; species Dasypus novemcinctus. The sequence continues at coordinate 1,264,776 of NW_027261977.1, read as the reverse complement.
CTCCCCTCAGGCAAATAAAATGCACCTCTCTCCTGAGTGCGAGTCTCAGGCCATTACACAATGCTGTGAACCTCTGCCCACAGGCTTTAGAGACTGCAGCAGACCTCGCAAAAGTGGGTCTGCCCACGGCCCTTCAAAGGAAGCCTCCTTGACCTCCAGCACCGACCTAAGTCGTTTCCCTCACACTGTGTAATATATGCAAACATAAACTGATGGCAAAGTCCCTGATAAAACACTATCTTAAAGAACCAAAGGGAGGGAAGCGGACTTGGCCCAGTGGTTAGGGCGTCCGACTACCACATGGGAGGCCCGGGGCCCCGTGCGGAGCTGGCCCATGCACAGTGCTGATGCGCACAAGGAGTGCCGTGTCACACAGGGGTGTCCCCTGCATAGGGGAGCCCCACACGCAGGGAGTGTGCCCCGTAAGGAGAGCTGCCCAGCGCAAAAGAGAGTGCAGCCTGCCCAGGAATGGTGCCGCACACACGGAGAGCTGACACAACAAGAAAACGGAACAGAAAGAAACACAGATTCCTGTGCCACTGACAACAACAGAAGCGGACAAAAAAGACGCAGCAAATAGACAGAGAGCAGACAACTGGGGCGGGGCGGGGGAGAAGGGGAGAGAAATAAATAAAATAAATAAATCTTAAAAAAAAAGTTACTAGAGATTTATTTTTTAAAAAAAGAACCATTGGGAAATTAGTAAATACTTTGCAAAGAATGAAAATGAAAACTCATCATAGAAAGGTTATGAAGTGCAGCAAAGGCAGGGCTGAAATACTTACACTAAAAGAGAAGAAAGTTCTTAAATTGGAGAACTAACCGCACACCTGGAGGATCTAGAAAAAGAACAGCAAACCGAATCCAAAGCGAGCCGAAGGAAGGAAATAACAGAGATTAAAGGAGACATGAATGTTAAAGAGAATAAAACAAAAACAGTAGAATTAACAAAACCAAAAGTGGAATCTTCAAAAAAAATAAATGAAATCTACAAACCATTAGCTAGAACAACAAAGAAAAAGAGAGCAAGGATGCAAATAACAAAAATCAGCAATGAAAGGGAGGACATAATTACTCCGCAGAAATAAAAGGGATAACATGAGGATAATATGAAAAACTATGTGCCAAGAAATTACAAACCCTAGAAAAAAAATGAATAAATTCCTAGAAATAGACAAAGTAGCTACACTGACTGAAGAGGAAATAAAATATCTCAAACTAATATTAATAACAAATATGTATTTTAATAACAAATAAGGAGATTGAATTGGTCATCAAAAGCCTCCCAACCAGGTAAAGCCCCGAACCTAGCATTCCAAGAAGAATTAACACCAATCCTTCTCAAATACTTCCCAAAAACTGAAGAGGAGGAAAGCCTCCTAACTCATTCTGTGAGGCCCACATCACCTGCATACCAAAGCCTGCTGAAGAAACCACAAGAAAAAAAAGTACAGACCAATATTCTTTATGAATATAGATGCAAAAATCCTCAACAAAATGTTACCAGGCCAAATCCAAAAACACATTTAAAAAAGTATACAACATGACCAGGTGAAATTTACCCCAGGTATCAAAGCGTGGTTCAACATAAGAAAATGAATGTAATATACCTCATTAATAGAACAAAAGGGGAAAAGGAAAAATACATGATCATCTATATTGACTCCAGAAAAATATTTAACACGTTAAAAACCAAGAGTAGAAAGAAACTTCCTCAACATGATAAAAAACACATATGAGAAACCAACAGCTAACATCATTCTTAATGGCAAAAGACTGAACACTTTCCCTCTTTAATCAAGAACAAGACAAGGACTTCCAGGAAGGTGGTGGACTGAAAAGATACAGGACTCTCTTCTCTCCCAGAAAAATAGCTAGAGGACAGGCAGCAATGGCCTGGAAAAGATCTTCTAGGGTTTAGGACACCAGGGAAAGGCTGGACACCACTCAGAAGAGAGAAGAAAAAAGAAAAGAATTGCAATGGCGAAACTGTGAGTTCAAAGTGGCAGCTATGACCAGTGCCCTCCACGCAAAAGACACTTTTGAATACTCGAGCCTCTGGGCCAGCAGCTACAGACAAAGGGGACCGCAGGGATCTGCCTTCCAGGAAAGGGGAGGGAGGGACACAGCCAGAGTCGGACTCGGCTTCTGACCCGCAGATTTGGTCTGCTGTGTCCCAGGAGCCCTTCCAGGCCAGGTGGGGCTGGGCCGTCATTTGGGAGCCAACTCAGGACTAAAGTGATCCGACCCACTCAGTATACCTCTCCACTAATCGGGACTGATTGCCGAGGACACAGAGGGGAGTGAAATTATTTCCTGCCTTGGAAAAGGGAGGGGGCAAAGGTTGGAGAACTGCCTCTGAGAAAGGTTGAATTACGATGCTTTTAGCCCCCAGGCAGGAACCGCTATCATGTGGATCCAGTCCCTGTTGCAGCAAATGCACTCCCACCAGGCACTGTTCTGAGAGGGCTGTCAAAGATCACCATTTGCTGGCAGACCAAGGAATTGCACATGAGGAAATTACAAGTAAATAAGTAAGAACGACTTCTTCTGGTGTTTATAGCCTCCCTCCCCAAGAACCTAGGAAGTGAGTCTGCATCCCATTACTGGGTCCAGAGCAACTAATAGGGACAATCTTAAAGACCCAGGTTGAACCAATAATCAAAGAAGAGCAATAACACACAGCCTCCCACCACTAAATGCCCATGAAAGAGTGAGAAATTGAGCATCTTAGTAAACACACCACCCTAATCAGTTGCCTAGAGATCAGCAAAAAAAATACCCAAAAATCAAACCACTACAAGCCATACTAAGAAAATGGAAGATGTGGCCCAAGAAAAGGAATATATCAAAGCCTCAGAAGAGATGCAGGATTTGAGACCACTAATTAACGAGATGCACACAAATTTCCCAAATCAAATTAATGAGTTGAAAGACAATGTGGTTAAAGAGATAAACAACATCAAGAAGACATTCAGCAGGAAGTGGATATGGCTCACCTGATAAAGCATCCACCTTCCATATGGAAGGCCCAGGGTTCAAACCCAGGGCCTCCTGACCCCTGTGGTGAGCTGACCCATGCACAGTGCTGCTGCACACAAGGAGTGCTGTGCCATGCAGGGGTTCCCCCCACATAGGGGTGTCCCATGCATAAGGAGTGCACCCCACAAGGAGAGCCATCCTGCATGAAAAAAAAAAGTGCAGCCCACACACATGGTACCACACACATGGAGAGCTGATGCAGCAAGATGATGCAACAAAAAGAGACACAAATTCCTGGTGCTGCCTTACAGAAATGCAAGCAGACATAGAAGAGCACACAGTGCATGGACACAGAGCAGACAATGGGGAGATGGGTAAAGGGGAGAGGGGAGAGAAAAAAAAAGATATGTTTTGTTTTTTTTTTTAAAGAAGACATTCTGCAACCACAAAGAAAAATTTGAAAACCTGAATAGAAAAGTAACAGAACTCATGGGGTGAAAGACATGATAGTTGAGATTTTAAAAAACATATTAGAGGCATACAACAGCAGGCTCGAAATATAGAAGAAAAAATAAGTGATACTGAAGAAAGAACAGCTGAAATTGAAGAGAGAAAAGAATGGAAAAATTTGAGCAGGGGCTCAGGGAATTGAATGACAAAATGAAACACAACAACATATATGTCATGGGAATTCCAGAAGGAGAAGAGAAGGGAAAAGGGCCAAAAGGAGTACCTGAGGAAATAATAAGTAATAATTTGCCAACTATCATGAAAGAAATGAACTTACATGTCCAAGAAGCACAGCATACCAATAAATCTGAATAAACCCACTGCAAGACACTACTCAGAATGTTAAACATGAAAGATAAAGGGAAAATTCTGAGAGCAGCAAGGGAGAAGCAAACCATCACATACAAGGGATGCCCAGTAAGAATCAGTGTGGATTTCTCATCAGAAATCATGGAGGCAAGAAGATAGTGGTATGATACAATTAGGATACTGAAAGAGAGAAACTGCCAGCTGAAAATTCTTTATCCAGCAAAATTTTCCTTCAAATATGAAGGTGAATATAAACTAGTCACAAAGTAAGAGAGTTCATAAAAAATAATCACCTTTGCAGGAAATATTAAAGGAAGCCTTAGATCCTGAAAGAAGATAGGAGAGAGAGGCTTGGAGGAGAGAAAAGAAGAAAGAATAGCAGAAAGGATAACCAAAAGATTAAATAGAAAGATGAAAATAAGATATGACATATGAAAACCAAAGAATAAAATGGTGGAAGTAAATAATGCATTTACATTAATATCATTGAATGTGAATGGATTAAACTCCCCAGTCAAAAGATGTAGGCTGACAGAATGGATAAGTGGGTTATCCATATGCTGCTTACAAGAGATTCATGTTAGACCCAGGGACACAAAGAGGCTGAAAGTGAAAGGTTGGAAAGGGAACTCCAACAAAGAGCAGGGGTAGCTATACCAAAATTAGAAAAACAGACTTTAAATGCAAAAAAGTTATAAAAAAAAAAACAGAAGGCAATTATATATTCACAAAAGGGATAATACACCAGACAAATATCAAAAATTGAAGAGGAGGGAAAATTACCCAACACATTTTATGAAGCCCAGATTACCATAATACCAAAGCTAGATAAAGACACTGCAAGAAAACAAAATTATGGACCAATCTCTCTAATGAACATATATGCAAAATTTCTCAACAAAGTATACTTGCAAATCAAATCCAACTGCATTGTGTATTCACACGATGGAATATTATGCAGCTGTAAGAAGAAAGAAAGGTGTATGACAATATGGATGAACCTGGAGGATACTATGTTGAGTGAAGCAAGCCAGACACAAAAGGACAACTACTGTATGATTGTGCTACTATGAACTAAATATTGGGACTTTGATTTGTCTTAAATGATATTGCAGGGTCAGATGCTGGACTCTATACATCCTGCCATAACCCACTGAATATACTGGGGGAAAGTATGAACTATGAGGTAAACTATTATCCATGTGGTGCAGCAGCACTCCAAAATGTGTTCACCGAGTGCAATGAGTGTGCCACAATGATGGGGGAGGTTGTTGGTCTGGGAGGAGTGGGGTGGGGGGTGGGGGATATATAGGAACATCTTATATTTCTTAATGTAACTTTTTATGATGTATGTATCTTCAAAAATATATAATTTACAAAAATGATGGGATGGGGAGTGGGTTATATGGGAACCACTTATGTTTTTTGTTTTTTAATGTAACATTCTTTGTGATTTATTAACTTTAAAAAAGAACTGTAAAAAGTATATTGTGTAACATATTGTATGATTCCATTTATATAACATGTAAATATAAATCAATTTATAAAGATGAAATTAGATTAGCAGTTATGTACGGCTAGGAAAGGATGCTAAATGGTGTGGAGTTTTCTTTTTGGAAAGAAATGGTTCTAAAATTTTTTATGGTGATGAATACACAACACTGTGACTGTACTAAAAGCCATTGATTATACACTTTAGATAGATTGTATGATATGTGAACATATCTCAATAAAACTGCTTAGTAAATAAATAATTGTGCAAGACTAGCCAGAAACAGCAGATTTGTTCAGGAGGGGAAACAGAGAGATTGAGAGGTGAAAAATCTCCTTGTTTATTTGTTTGTCTGTTACTTGTTTAGTATTATTATTGAAATAATGAAAACATTTGAATAATGATTGACGTGATGAATGCACAACTATGTGATTATACTAAATACCATTGATGGTACACTTTGAATAAATTGTATGCTTTATTAATATGTACCAATAAAACTGATTTGTTTTTTTTTTCTAAAGAACAAGACAAGCATGCCCACTGTTACCACTGTTATTCAACATTGTACTAGAAGTACCAGCAAGGGCAATTAGGCAAGAAAAGGAAATAAAGCTCATCAAAATTGGAAAGGAATAACTAAAACTTTTCCTATTTGCAGATGACATGATCCTATATAAAGAAATTTATTTAAAAATCCACAACTAAGCTACTAGAGCCCATAAATGCATTCAGCAAAGTGGTGGGGTACAGGATCAACATGCAAAACTCTTCAATGTTTCTATGCACTAGTAATGAACAATCTGAAGAGGAAATCTAGAAAAAAAAAACTCCACTTACAATAGCAACTAAAAGAATAAAATATATAGTGATAAATGTAGTTGAGGATGTAATAGACTGGTGCACAAAGAAAATTACAAAACAATGCTCAAAGAAATCAAAGAAGTCCTAAGTAAATGGAAGGACATTCCATGTTCATTGATTGGAAGACTAAATATTGCTAAGAAGTCAGATTTACCCAAAGTGATTTACAGATTTAATGCAATCCCAATCATTCCTTGAAGAAATGGAAATGCCAGTCATCAAATTTACATGAAAGGATACAGGGCTCCGAATAGCTAAAATGGTCTTGAAAAGTAAAAGCAAAATTGGAGAACTCACACTTCCTGACTTTAAAACTTATTACCAAGGTACGTTGGTCAAAACAGTATGATAACAGCCCAAGGATGAACATATTGACCAATGGAATCAAACCAGGAAATCAGAAGTAGACCCTCCTATCTATGAAAAATTGATTTTGACATGAGTGTTAAGATCACTCAATGGGGAAAGAATAATCACTTCAACAAATGGATTTAGGAAAACTGGATATCATCATGGAAAAGAATGAAGGTAGACCCCTACTTAGCACCGTATAAAAAACCTCAAAATGTATCAAAGACCTAAATAGAAGAGCCAGAACTATAAAACCCCTAGAAGATATAATAGAGAAGCATCTTCGGGCCTTTGTGTTATGCAATGGCTTCTTGACTTTACCCTGAAAGCAGAAGCAACAAACCAAATATAGATAACTGAAACTCCATCAAAATTAAACACTTTGGTGCATCAAAGCACTTTATCATGAAAGTGAAAAGACAATCCACAGAATGGGAAAAAAAATTTGGAAACGACATATCTGATAAGGATTTAATATCTAGAATATATAAATAAATCCTACAAGTCAAGAACAAAAAGTCAAACAACCCTATTAAAAATGGGCAAAAGACTTGAGTAGACATCTCTCCAAAGAAAATATAGAAATGGCCAATAAGCACATGAAAAGAAGATCAACGTCATTAGCCATTAGGGAAATGCAAATAGAAACCTCAGTGAGATACCATTTCACACCCACTGGAATGGCTACTATAAAAAGAAGACAGAAAAAAACAAATGTTGGAGGTGATATGGAGAAATAGGAATTCTCAATTCATTGTTTGTGGGAATATAAAATAGTACGGCCACTGTGGGGCTTCAGTAGGTTAAGTACGGAATTGCCATATGACCAGCAATCCCACTTCTAGGTATATACCAAAAACTGTGTAAGCAAAGACTTGAAAAGATATTTGCACACCAATGTTTATAGTGCATTATTCACAATAGCCAAAAGATGGAAGCAATCCATGTAGCCATCAGCCTATGAATGGATAAGCAAAACATGGTATAAACACACAATATCATACTATTCAGCCATAAAAAGGAATGAAGTTCTGATACATGTAACATCATGGATGAACCTTGAAGACATCATGTTGAGTGAAAGAAGCCAGACACACAGGGTGGGTACTATATGATCTCATTGATATACAGATCAGAATAGGAAACTAGAATACAGGATGCAGGGGTTGTGGTGAAGGTAGGGAGTGGGGAGTTAATGCTTAATTGGTGCAGAGTTTCTTTGCTGTGATGGACATTTTTGGTAGTAGATGATGGTAGCACAATACTGTGAATGTGTTGGCAACACTGAATTGGGTGTTTGAATGCCACTGAAAGGGGGAATTTGGGGTCCATACATGTTACTAGAATGAAAATTTTTAAAAAAACACACATAAGACTGTTGAGCAAAAACAGTGAAACCTCATGTAAGCTATGCACATGATTAATGGTATTATAGTGACACTGTTTTGTCACTTGTAACAGGGTGCTACACAGCTGCCTCATGCTGGTGGAGGGAAGGACTGTTTTGCGAGGGGGTTATTTGAAAACTCTATTTCTGCATGAATTTTCTGTAAATCTGCAACTTTACAAATAAACTAAAGGGAAGATGGATAAATTTGTGAAAAGAAACAAACAGCTCTATTTTTATTAGAAAATCTCTTAGGGATGGCCTATCTATAAATTAAGCCTCAAGTTTTAATTGAAACAAAATTATGAAAGGAAAAAAAAAAGCTTTAGCATCATATCTTAGAACTGTTACTGCCTTAAATTAAATTTTTGTGAAATGGACATTAATATGTACTCTATAAAAATATTTTCCTTTAAGTTACAGTCCTCTTCCAAGCCAAACATGAACACACTGTTTGTACTTTCCTTAGCAGATCTCAAAATGAAGCTATACACCCCCATTACATCAGTCCTGACCTAAGAAATCAGCCATAGCCATACCATCCATCTCTTATGCAGTTCCTGCTTGTGCTGAAGGTCCTAGGAGAAAAGGAAGTAAATCCATACACACCGGGCATCAAAAAATTTTCTGTAAAGAGCCAGATAGTAAAGAGTATTATTTTAGTAATATATTACTGAATTTGACCAGAGCTAGATTCTTGCCCAATCTAAACCCCCTCTTGACAGAGATGTGGAACGGACACAACCAAGCCAAGGTCCACAGGAAGGAGGAATACAGTAAGGATTACAGTGGACTTACTGATATCCTATTCATGAACTATTGTGGTTAATAATCGAGAACAAGTAGCATTGGAGTGGAAAAAGTGGCCATGGTGGCTGCTGGGTGCAGGGAATGGGAGGAAGACATGAGATGTGGAGGCATTTTCTGGACTTGGAGTTTCCTGGGTGGTGCTCCAGGGACAATTGCTGGACATTGTATGTCCTCCCATGGCCCACTGGATGGAACGTGGGAGAGTGTGGGCTATGGTGTAGACCACTGGCCATGGGGTGCAGCGATGCCCAGATATGTACTCACCAGATACAACGGATGTGTCATGATGATGGGGGAGAGTGTTGCTGTGGGGGGAGTGGGGAGGGGAGTGTGGGGGGGGGAGTGGGGTGGTAGGGGTGGTGGGGGTGAATGGGGACCTCTTATTTTTTTAATGTAATATTTTTTAAAAAATGAATAAATTGAGTAGAATTTGAAAAAAAAATGCTTCTGAAGCGTTTTCTATGTTGCTGAATCTAGTTCAGTACATGCAAAAAGATGCTCATGTTTAAAACAAGAAAGAAGGCTGATAGCTGAGGAAATAATGAATTTGGCTCTTCAACAGGGTGCCAGTTGCTTAACTGTGTTCATAGTGGCTGTAGTTAATTTTTGTGGGAAAGACCCTCCCTCAAGGAACTGTGTAATGCAAAGATGGGAGAGGAAATAAACTTTAAATTATTTGAATACTCACCTGGGTCAATCTTATTGAAATCCCAACTTGAATAGTCTAATGGCAATGCACTTGAATTGTTCTTAAAAGTAACAAGCTTTCTTGGCCATTAATTTAGCAAATGCATTAAAACTCTCTATTTTGCGTTTTACTATCTCTGGAAATCAGCATACAATGAAATCTTTCTGAAAGCTGGTCCAAATTTTTATTGCGGTATATCACGAAGATGAGTCAACCAAGTCACCATATGGCTATGGCTAGACTACACATTACAGTAGAACAGCCCTTGGTCACCCATATGTTTTTAGCTACCAGTTTGAAAAAGGAGGAAATATGGGTTGACTTAAACAATAATAATTTATTGGCTCCCAGGTTCAGAGGCCAGAGGTCAGGTCATGATGTCACCAGGGCTCTGCTTTCTCCCATGTCAGCGGGTTTGGGAGCTGGCTGACCGCCATCCTTGGGCATCCTTGGCTCACATCCTGCCCCTCCTTCCAGGGCCACGTCTTCTCTTTTCTGTCTTCTGTGACTTTGGGTTCTCTTTCCAAGGCCTCGGTGGATGAAGGCCCACCATCCTTCAGTTTCGCCCCTGCTAACTAGGGTCCTATCCACAAGGGAGCACACACCAGGACTTGCTTTAACATACCCAAAGATCCTGCTACAATGGCTCCACCCAGAGGACCCTGGGAGGAGGTAAAGAACATGCTTTCCTGGGGACACAGTTCAGCCTAACCCAGATGCTCTAAACACCACACTGTCATCTTTAAGCAGACTTCTAGGAAGAACTGTTCATCCACCTCAACTTCAAGGCAGTGGCACTTTGAAGAAAGTCTTAGGGGAAGGGGCAGGCTCAGGAGGAGAAAATAATAACTCATGCTGAATGAAGAAAAGGCCAGGTGGCATCTCACAGACATTTCTACATTTGTACATAGAGACTGGAAGTACATCACATGCATGGAGACATTTTAGAATGGACACAGATTTTATGTTTGAAATTCAATTCTCCTCCAAGTCTAAGGGCTGTGCTTTAGTCTAGTGAACACAGAACTCAGTGTAAAATTAAGTCTGTGCAAAAATTTATTTACGTTGGCATATTTTATGATGTATCTGTGTTAGATGGCACAGACTGATATCAGAGGGCCTGTTTTCAAATCCCGTTTCCCCCACTTACTAGCTTTGTGCAGTTCAGCATGTTACTCACCCTCTCTGTGCCCAATTATTTCTCTGTAAATTGAAGACATTATTGATATCTAAATCATGGAGTCATTATGGGATGAAGGTGATTTATATTTTAATTAATATACTTTATATTTCAGAACAGCTTTACATTTACAGAAAAATTGAGCGGAAAATACAGAGTTCCCATGTGTCCCTCTACCTTTCTAAAAGTTTTCCTTTTGTTTAACCTCTTTCATCAGTGGGGTACATTTTGTTACAGTTGGTGAACCAATATTAGGAACCAATATTAGGATTCACTCTTTGTGTTGTACAGTTGTATGTATCTTGACAAATGCATGACATCATGTATCCACCATCACGGTGTAACACAGAGTAGCTTCGCCATTCTGAAAACCTACTGAGCTCCTCTTGTTCATCTCTCCCTCTTGCCTCCAAACTCCTGGAAACTACTCATCTTTTTAGTGCAGGCTTTTCTAGAATATTATATAGTTGAAATCCTACATTATGTAGCCTTTTTAGACTGGCTTCTTGGACTGAGCAATATGCATTTAATGTTCTCCTTTATCTTTTTGGGGTTCACATCTCTATTCTTTTTATCACTGAATAATATTCCATTACACAAATGTATCATGGTTTATTCACCCATTTGTCTATTGAGGGACATTGGACTATTCAGTCTTGGGTGATTATGAATAAAGATGCTATAAACACTTGCATTCAGGTTTTTGAAGGGACATAAGTTTTCAGATCAGACAGGTAACAATCTAGGAAAATGATTGTTGGATCATATGGTAAGACAATGTTTAGCTTTATAAGAAACTGTGCATCTGTCTTCCAAAGTGGTTATACCATTCCCAGCAGCAATGAATGAGAGTTTCTGTTGCTCCACCTCCTCAGCAAAATTTAATATTATGAGGTTTTTGTGATTTTTTTTGGTGGGGAGTAAGGCAGGGGGGTTTTAGCCATTCTAATAAGTATGTAGTAGTATCTCACTGGTATTTTTAATTTGTAATCCCCTGACATATTATGTTGAGTATTTTTTCATAAGCTTATTTGCCAGCAGTATATCCTTTTTTTTTTTTTTTGTCTGTTTCTGTTTACATCCTTTGCCCACATTTTAATTTGGTTTGTTTTCTTATTCCTGAATTATAGGTGTTCTTCGTATATTTTGAAAACATGCAGATGATCATACATACATATGATCATATATGCAGTCATGCACACATGCATGTGACCACGCACAGGCACATGCATATGCTCATGCAAATATGCCTGTGCACACATGACTGCATACATGCCTGTGATTGTGCACATATGGCTGTGTATACATGCCTGTGATTGAGCACATATGACTGTGTATACATGCCTGTGATTGTGCACATATGGCTGTGCATACATGCAAGTGACTGTGCACACATGCATACCTAATTATACCGGTAATCATATACCAGCAGGGAAGTTAATTCAGTCTTCCATAAACTTGGTATGGGGAAGGGTTTCTAAACATCATTTAAGGTTCAAATGCAATCAAAGATTAATATATTTAACTGTATAAAATTGTAAATACTTTTGCAGGGCAAAAATATCCCCCCCCCCCAAAAAAAAAATCAAGAGGGAAAAGGGAAAGTGATTCCGTCCAGATAAGACAGCGGAGGACAGAGCAGTCCACCATGATCTCATCCATGGAAGTGCACTATCCGAAGTCAGAGCAGGCCCCACGATCGCCTCCAGCCTGCACGCCAGCTGATGACAGCGGATGGCCATGATGGCCTCCACAGGCACACTAGCCAATGACCGAGTGGGCTGCCGTGATTGCCTCCATCCAGGCGCACTAGCCAGTAACCGAGTGGGCTGCCGTGATTGCCTCCACAGGCACACTAGCCAATGACCGAGTGGGCTGCCGTGATTGCCTCCATCCAGGCACACTAGCCAATGACCGAGTAGGCTGCCGTGATTGCCTCCATCCAGGCATACTAGCCAGTGACCGAGTAGGCTGCCGTGATGGCCTCCATCCAGGCACACTAGCCAGCGACCGAGTAGGCTGCCGTGATTGCCTCCATCCAGGCACACTAGCCAATGACCGAGTAGGCTGCCCTGATTGCCTCCATCCAGGCATACTAGCCAGTGACCTAGTAGGCTGCCGTGATTGCCTCCATCCAGGCATACTAGCCAATGACCGAGTGGACTGCTGTGATTGCCTCCATCCAGGCACACTAGCCAATGACCGAGTAGGCTGCCGTGATTGCCTCCATCCAGGCATACTAGCCAATGACCGAGTAGGCTGCCGTGATGGCCTCCATCCAGGCATACTAGCCAGTAACTGAGTGGGCTGCCGTGATTGCCTCCATCCAGGCACACTAGCCAATGACCGAGTAGGCTGCCGTGATTGCCTCCATCCAGGCATACTAGCCAGTGACCGAGTAGGTTGCCCTGATTGCCTCCATCCAGGCATACTAGCCAGTAACCGAGTAGGCTGCCGTGATTGCCTCCATCTAGGCATACTAGCCAGTGACCGAGTAGGCTGCCGTGATTGCCTCCATCCAGGCATACTAGCCAATGACCGAGTGGGCTGCTGTGATTGCCTCCATCCAGGCACACTAGCCAATGACCGAGTAGGCTGCCGTGATGGCCTCCATCCAGGCATACTAGCCAATGACCGAGTAGGCTGCCGTGATGGCCTCCATCCAGGCATACTAGCCAGTAACCGAGTGGGCTGCCGTGATTGCCTCCATCCAGGCACACTAGCCAATGACCGAGTAGGCTGCCGTGATTGCCTCCATCCAGGCATACTAGCCAATGACCGAGTAGGCTGCCGTGATGGCCTCCATCCAGGCATACTAGCCAGTAACTGAGTGGGCTGCCGTGATTGCCTCCACAGGCACACTAGCCAGCGACCGAGTAGGCTGCCGTGATGGCCTCCATCCAGGCACACTAGCCAGTGACCGAGTAGGCTGCCGTGATGGCCTCCATCCAGGCACACTAGCCAGCGACCAAGTAGGCTGCCGTGATTGCCTCCATCCAGGCACACTAGCCAATGACCGAGTAGGCTGCCCTGATTGCCTCCATCCAGGCATACTAGCCAGTGACCTAGTAGGCTGCCGTGATTGCCTCCATCCAGGCATACTAGCCAATGACCGAGTAGGCTGCCGTGATGGCCTCCATCCAGGCATACTAGCCAGTAACTGAGTGGGCTGCCGTGATTGCCTCCACAGGCACACTAGCCAGCGACCGAGTAGGCTGCCGTGATGGCCTCCATCCAGGCACACTAGCCAGCGACTGAGTAGGCTGCCGTGATTGCCTCCATCCAGGCACACTAGCCAATGATCGAGTAGGCTGCCCTGATTGCCTCCATCCAGGCATACTAGCCAGTAACCGAGTAGGCTGCCGTGATTGCCTCCATCCAGGCATACTAGCCAGTGACCTAGTAGGCTGCCGTGATTGCCTCCATCCAGGCATACTACCCAATGACCGAGTGGACTGCTGTGATTGCCTCCATCCAGGCACACTAGCCAATGACCGAGTAGGCTGCCGTGATTGCCTCCATCCAGGCATACTAGCCAGTGACCGAGTAGGTTGCCGTGATTGCCTCCATCCAGGCATACTAGCCAATGACCGAGCAAACTGCCTTGACCCTATCTGTCCACTGAAACAGTACATGAATAAGATAGTGTGTGTAACCACCTCCCCTGTACACCAGTCAAGGATGAGTGGGCTAGCAATAAATTCTTATGGCCAGAAATGACTATTACCAAGGTGGCCGTTAGGGTGCATCTATCCAGGCACACTAGCTGATATCTGAGCAGGCCACCATGATTGTCCCATTCAGGGACACCAGCTGATTACAGAGTAGGCTTCCATGATTGCCTCCATACAGGCACACCAGCCAATGACCCAGTAGGCTGACCTGATTGCCTCCATCCAGGCGTATTAGCCAATGACCGAGTAGGCTGCCGTGATTGCCTCCATCCAGGCATACTAGCCAATGACCGAGTGGGCTGCTGTGATTGCCTCCATCCAGGCACACTAGCCAATGACCGAGTAGGCTGCCGTGATTGCCTCCATCCAGGCATACTAGCCAATGACCGAGTAGGCTGCCGTGATGGCCTCCATCCAGGCATACTAGCCAGTAACCGAGTGGGCTGCTGTGATTGCCTCCATCCAGGCACACTAGCCAATGACCGAGTAGGCTGCCGTGATTGCCTCCATCCAGGCATACTAGCCAATGACCGAGTAGGCTGCCGTGATGGCCTCCATCCAGGCACACTAGCCAGTAACTGAGTGGGCTGCCGTGATTGCCTCCACAGGCACACTAGCCAGCGACCGAGTAGGCTGCCGTGATGGCCTCCATCCAGGCACACTAGCCAGCGACCGAGTAGGCTGCCGTGATTGCCTCCATCCAGGCATACTAGCCAGTGACCTAGTAGGCTGCCGTGATTGCCTCCATCCAGGCATACTACCCAATGACCGAGTGGACTGCTGTGATTGCCTCCATCCAGGCACACTAGCCAATGACCGAGTAGGCTGCCGTGATTGCCTCCATCCAGGCATACTAGCCAGTGACCGAGTAGGTTGCCGTGATTGCCTCCATCCAGGCATACTAGCCAATGACCGAGCAAACTGCCTTGACCCTATCTGTCCACTGAAACAGTACATGAATAAGATAGTGTGTGTAACCACCTCCCCTGTACACCAGTCAAGGATGAGTGGGCTAGCAATAAATTCTTATGGCCAGAAATGACTATTACCAAGGTGGCCGTTAGGGTGCATCTATCCAGGCACACTAGCTGATATCTGAGCAGGCCACCATGATTGTCCCATTCAGGGACACCAGCTGATTACAGAGTAGGCTTCCATGATTGCCTCCATACAGGCACACCAGCCAATGACCCAGTAGGCTGACCTGATTGCCTCCATGCAGGCGTATTAGCCAATGACCGAGTAGGTTGCCATGATTGCCTCCATCCAGGCATTCTAGCCAATGACAGAGCAGGCTGCCATAATTGCCTCCATAGGCACACTAGCCAGTGACCGAGTAGTTTGCCATGTTTGCCTATATCCAAGCATACTTGCCAACGACAGAGTAGGCTGACCTGATTGCCTCCATCCAGATATACTAGCCAATGACCGAGTAGGTCATTGCCTCCATACACGCACACTAGCTGATGACCCACCAAGGTGCCCGGACACTGTCTGTCCACAAAAACAGTATATGAGTAAGATACTGTGTGTAACCACCTCATCTGTAAACTAGTCAAGGATGAGTGAGCTGGCAATAAATTCTTATGGTCAGAGACGACTGTTACAGAGGTGGCCGCTAGGGCGCGTCTATCCAGGCACACTAGCTGATGACTGAGCAGGCCACCACGCTTGTCCCATCCAGGCATACCAGCCGATTACAGAGTAGGCTGCCATGATTGCCTCGACAGGCATACTAGCCAATGACCAAGTGGGCTGCCGTGATTGCCTCCACAGGCACACTAGCCAATGACTGAGCAAACTGCCTTGACCCTATCTGTCTGCTGCAACAGTATATGAGTAAGATAGTGTGTGTAACCACCTCATCTGCAAAACCATCAAGGATGAGCAAGCTAGCAGTTAAGACTGTTACCAAGGTGACCTGTAGGGTGTCTGATTAGCAGATGACTGATCAGGCCACCATGATTGCCTCATCCAGGCACACCAGCCGATTACCGAGTAGGCTGCCATGATTGCCTCCATCCAGGAATACCAGCTGATGGCCGAGCATACTGGAATGATTGTCTCCATCGAGGCATACTAGCTGATGACCGAGCACGCTTCCTTGACCCTATCTGTATACAAAAACAGTGTATGAGTAAGAGATTGTGTGTAACCACCTCATTGTAAACTAGTCAAGGATGAGTGAGCCAGCAAATTCTTCTAACCAGAGAAGTCTGTCCATTTCCAAGGTGGCCTCTCGAGTGCCTCCATCCAGGCACACTAGCTGATGACTGAGCAGGCCACCATGATTGCCCCCACCCAGGCACACCAGTCGATTACCGAGTAGGCTGCCACGATTGCCTCCACCCAGAGAAAACAAATGATAGGAGATGGCTTCCAGGATTGCCTCTGTCCAGGGAAAATAGCTATTGTCAAAACATCATGTTTTGCTCACCTTCATATGAAAAACGGTCATGGTTGGATTGCTGGCAGTATTTGCCCCCATCCATGGATGATTGAGCAAGGCACCATGATTGCCTTGTCCAGGCAATAAGAAGATGACAGAGGTCACAGTTATGACCATCTTCCTCCAAGTACAGCAGTCAATGACTGAGCAAGCCTCCAGGATATCTTCCAAACAGCAAACGCAGAGAATGACTCAGCGAGTATATCCATAGGAGAACCAATCAAGAAGCAGCGGGTGGCAGCAATACCCTCCATCCAGGGAACACAGCCAATGTCTGGGCAGGCGGCCATAATCACCTCCCTCCACAGAAACAGGTCAATGACTGAGATGCTGGGCATGAGCTTAGTCCTGGCAAATGTTTGTCCAAGGTCTACCAACCTCATGTAGGCATTACAGAAGTGAAATTGGATAATGCATTTTAAAAACTCTAGAACGGCGTATTGGTTTTCGTCTTTTTTTTTTTTTAGATTTATTTTATTTCTTTCTCTCCCCTTCTCCACCCCCCTCCCCATGTGCTCTCTGTGTCCATTCACTGTGTGTTCTTCTGCATCCACTTGCATTGTCAGGTGGCACTGGGAAACTGCATCTTTTTTGTTGCATCACCTTGCTGTTTAAGCTCTCCGTGTGTGTGGCACCACTCCTGAGCAGGCTGTGCTTGTTTTTCACACGGGGTGGCTCTCCTTATGGGGTGCACTTCTTGTGTGTGGGGCACCCCTACATAGGGGCACCTCTGTGTGGCACAGCACTCCTTGCATGTGGCAGCACTGCACGTGGGCCAGCTTACCATATGGGTCAGGAGGCCCTGGGGATTGAACCCTGGACCCTCCATATGGTAGATGGATGCTCTATCAGTTGGGCCATGTCTGCTTCCCTGGTTTTAGTCTTTTGTGGACCTTGGAATATTAGGTTCTTTAACCGAACATATTGTGAACCTCTGGATTGGATCAATTAAGGCCCACTTGATTAGATTGCTCCAGGAGGGTGTGACCTCCTCTTTCCAGATGGCTTTATAAATAGAGGAGTAAAAGCCACAGACACAGGGAAAAAGTTGCAGTGACAGAGAGAAGCCTCTAGAAGTTAAAGTCGATGGGCCTAGGGGAGGAAAAAAGCCACAGAAGGAGCAGCCTGAAGCAGAACTAGCAACATTGCCTGGAAGAGAAGGGAGAGACAAACCGAGACCACATTATACCCTGCCATGTGCCTGATCACCCACAGCTGAGCTCAGGGAGAAAGTGAGTGAGGAGGAGAGGGCAGAGCCCAGCAGACCACCATTGTGCCTTGCCACTTAGCAGGAGTCCAGGATCACCAGCTGCGGAAATGTGGGGAGGGATCTTTGCCTGATGTGTCAGTTGATACATTTTTCTCAGCCTCAGAAATGTAAGCTTTTAAATTAACAAATCCCATTGTAAAAGCCAACACATTTCTGCTATATTTCAATGGCAGCCTTTAGCAAACTAAAACAAGCAGCAACTACATTGCACATATATTAGCATTAATAATTTACTAAAAGTACAAGAAGTGAGAAATGAGACATGAGAGAGTCAAGCTACAGAGGATAGACAAGAGACCTGGTCCTATGAGCCTTGCATATTCCCAGATCCACGAGCACTTCCATTTCTGGAAGCAGAATGGGATTCTTACTCACTCTAGTTCTGCTCACCACTGTCTGCATGACTCCGGTCTACTGTTGTCCCTCAATGTACTTGGTTGAAACTGCCAATCTTGGGTAACTTCTTTATTGAGGCTCTGGTTTCAGTTCTGAGTGATTTCTGAACTGCTCAGAACTGAACTGTTCCACACCATCTCCACAGAGACTCTATGAGCTTCTTAAAGAAACCCTGTGAGCTTCTTAAAGAAAACTTTGAACAGGTAAAGCCATGTTTTCAAATATAAATTCATGAAAATTCATGAGGACAGGTATCCTACCTGTTGGCTTTACACTTCACACAAATTTGTCTCTTAGTATGATGCTTAAGAGAATGGCTTCAGGCATTGTATATTAACAAAATTCAGTGAAACTAACAAAGGAGGTGGGACTGTTTGAAGCTGGGTAGATCCCAGAAGATCTTAGTTTTAGAGCTAATCCATTCCTGTGCATATAAACCTATTATAAGTGGAACTTTTTATCAAATTAGCCAAGGGCCTTTAGATTGTGTGACCTGGGGTGGGTCTTAATCCTCTCACTGGAGTCCTTTGTAATGAAGGAATAAAACATCACAGACAAAGAAAAACAGCAAAGACAGAGGGAAGCCCCCAGAAGTTGAAGAACCCAAGAGAGAGAGAGGCCACAGATGGAGCAGCCTGAAGCTGAAGCAACAAGTCCAAGAAGAGAGGGGAGAGATGAGCAGGCACCACCCTGTCCTGGCCATCCACAGCTGAACTCGGGGAGAAAGTGAACCTGGAGGAGAAAGCGGAGACTGCAGAGCCACCACTGTGCCCTGCCATGTGACCAACCAGAGTCCAGGATCACCAGCAGGGAACCTTTGGGGAGTGAGCTTTACCCAATGCCTTGATTTAGACACTTAGCCTCAGAACTGTAAGTTTTTACCTAATAAATCCCATTGTAAAAGCCAACTCGTCTCTGGTATATTGCGTTGGCAGCATTTAGCAAACCAAGACAACTGGTAAGGCCACTAAGCCCTAAATACATTGAAAAGAGTCATAAAGATGGGATGGAAGAATTTAACATATTTTAGTGGAGAATATCATATTTTATTGTTTAATATTTTTTCATTTAAAGGGTAGGTATCAGTCTTATTTGCCCCAGCTGCTAGAAGAAATACCAAACAATGGGTTGGCTTAAACACAGGAATTTGTTGGTTCATGGTTTTGAAGCTAAGAGAAGTACAATATTGGGGTGTCACCAAAACAAGGCCTTCTCCATTAAACTGAGCCATTCAGGGCAGACTTCCAGATACCCTTGGTTCTTGGCTTTTCTGTCACATGGGAAGGCACATGGCAGTGTCTTCTCCATTCTCTTAAGGGATCCATTGATGTTGAATTCTAGCTACTTTCCCAAGATTCTTTCTCCATCTGAATCTCACTCTGCTTTTTTTATAAAAGACTCCAGTAATCTAGAGTAAAGCCCAGTCTGATTCAGTTGGGCCACACCTTACATGAAGAGATCCCATTTATAATGGATCCACTCCAAAGGACCAGCTTTTGGAACCATAACATGTCTTCTGTGAGGGACATGATTCAATTCCCCACAGTATCATTTACTCAAAAAAATGTTCATGTTTTGAACACATGGTTTACCTAATAGAGCTGGATGAAACCAACTCTACCTATAACATTAGCAAAGCTACTTGTGACTTTAGGTTTTGTTTTATTGTTATTTTTTAATGTGCCATCCTAAAATATTTCTAGGATATATAATGTATATGGGAAAAACATTGCTTACAAATGGACTTTTGAAACTACTCCAATAAACACATATACATGATAATGTACAATGTTGCATAACATTCAGAGGAGTCTTTTCTTGTCCTCTGAAATTTTAACTTTAATGATAATATAACTTGCATAGCCCTGAAATATTAAGAGGAGAACAATTACCTTGAAATGAAACCCTTGTGATACTGGAAAAGTTTGCCTAACATGTTTGCTTCTTAAGGAGTATTTTAAAGGGAATGAGAAATGTGAATTAACAGGTGCTCTTACAAGTGATAAGAAAATTGTGTAATTAGAAAATGACAGAGAAGTGTACTTATTTTAAAAGGTCCATGAAAGACCTACTTTAGTAAATGCCTAGAAAAAAATGTTCCTGGAACCCCTTTGTCCTCTGGGTGTTGAAATAGAGATTATGGCATTAAATGACAGGATTCAGCTAAAGTAATGTGGCTGACTGTAGAGGGAGAGGCAGCAAGCACCAGAATGGTAGATGCCGAGAAGTTAAACCTGCCCGCTGGCAGAAGGCGAGCTGCTCAAATACCAGATATGGAAGCCCAATCCAGAAGGGGAAGATGGGATACTGAATAAGCTGAGAGCCAACAGGTGCACAGAATGGTGAATGGAAGCTACCTAGCAAGATGGTGGTACAGATGGCATTGGAGTTAGAAACATCATCATTATGAATGCAGATTCTGTCATTTAATAGCTATACAACCCGACCAGGTTTTCTTAAATTCTGATCCTGAGTTTCTTCTTTGTAAAATAGAAATAATACTTTGTATTTGATGAAGTTGTTGTAGAGGCTGAGCAGAAAGATGTACTACATACCTGGCCCACTGTAGGCCCTCCATGAGTTGCTATCACGGTACCATGGTTGATAGTCTTTGAAGGAAATGCCCTCAGAAACTCATGGAAAAGTATATCAAAGTCAACTAGAGGAGAAAGGGATGGACTGAAGCACTGGGGCAGGCAAGAAGCACCAGGCAGGTGAGTGAGGGAGGCACTGAAGTGTAGATAAAGGTCTTGGATCTGGATACCAGAATCAGAAAAGGCCAGCAGCGTGCAACAGGAGAGGGGCAGTACAGAGTCTTATTTACATCTTTTGCATAAAACCAGAGTTGGACTAGCAGATAGGAACATAATGCTATGTCCCACAAGGTTCCTCAGAATAGATGGGGATTAAATTTATGCACAAGTTTAACTGGCCCAACCACGGGAAAAGAGAAGATGCAGAAACCAGGAAATTGGCTGCACAATGAAGCCATGGGGTCCCATTTTATGTATTTTGTACCCTAACTCCTATGCATCACGCAGATAAATTGCATGGGAAATTAAATTAGAACATACCATTAACATATTTCGCTCAATTACACTTTTCAAAACTCCTACAAGTTGTAAAAAACACTTCTCTTTTTTTTCAATGGCTGTTTTGGCACCCCAAAATTACACGGGGGGGAGGGGGCTGCAAATGATATTCATTAACTAAGACAGGCAAGCTTCAAAAGCCTTGGTGACCATTTTAAAGTCCCAATGTTTAAATCTCTATAGTTTCAGCTACCTGGTCCCCATATCCTATTTATATAACTGTCCTCTTTTATCTTGCCTTTATTTGTTATCCTTTCTCAACTCTACCAGCAGTTGGGTTGATATCTAAGCCATGACTATGATGGAGTCAAACAAAATTGTTTTTATTCAAAAAGGTGGCAGTTGGGAGGAGTTTTCAGTCTAGGTACAGCAGTTAGCCCTCAGTCAGCAGTTGCTTTACTTCCAAAATGTTCTTTTTCACTCACAAGAAATACAAAACATATGGGCTTGCCAAACAAACTGACGGAGGTTTCAGTCATATTAGGTCATCTGCTGCCATATATTTTTTTATGCTGGCCTATTTCGTTTTTGCTCTATGTGAGAAGCAGTGGGATTTATCTCATTTCTAAAAGGTGAGGCTAAACCAGACCATAAGAGTTCCAGAACCTTAATTCTTTCTGCCTTTTTCTTAAAGTAGGAATGGAGTTTACTCTTATAAGACAGATAGCTATAGCAATTAGGCATGGTGGGAAATCATCCACATACTGTTTTGTTCAATGACTTCAAAATGGCGCTGCATTTGTGAGTTCTAATTACCATTCCACCCATTGTCTTTCCACATATATCTACACATCTACATCATCCCATAGAGCTCATCAATCTTTTCTCTCAGTGTAATTAATAAAATAGCAGTAGAATTCAGTCTAGACCTTTTTTTTTTGGAGGTACCAAAGATTGAACCTGGACCTTGTACATGGGAAGCAGGTGCTCAACCACTTGAGCTACATATGCTCCCTTAGATGTTTATTTTATTTTTTAAAAAAGATTTATTTAGGGAAGCAGACTTGGCCCAATGGATAGGGCATCTGCCTACCACATGGGAGGTTCGCAGTTCAAACTCTGGGCCTCCTTGACCCGTGTGCAGCTGGCCCAGGCGCAGTGCTGATGCATGCAAGGAGTGCCCTGCCACACAGGGGTGTCCCCCATGTAGGGGAGCCCCATGCGCAAGGAGTGTACTCCATAAGGAGAGCTGCCCAGTGCAAAAGAAAGTGCAGCCTACCCAAGAATGGTGCCACACACACGGAGAGCTGACACAACAAGATGATGCAACAAAAAGAAACACAGATTCCTGGTGCCACTGATAAGGATAGAAGCAGTCACAGAAGAACACACAGTGAACGGACACAGAGAGCAGACAACTGGGGAGAAGGGGAGAGAAATAAATAAATAATAAATCTTAAAAAAAAGAATATTTATTCCCACCCTCTCATTGTTTGCACATGCTGTGTGCTGTGTCTCTAGGAGGCAACAGGAACTGAACACAGGACCTCCGATGTAGGAGGGAGATGCCTAATTGCTTGCACCACCTCGGTTCCCTGCTTTGTTGTGTCACCCTGTTGTATCATCTTGCTGTACCTGCCCATCATATCAGCTTGCTGTCTTGCTCATTTTCTGTAGGAGGCACCAGGAACCTCTGCTCCCTGCTTTTTTGGGTCTCTCGTTATGTTTTTGCTTCTTGTGTCTTGTTGCATCATCACATCGTGTCGGCTTGCCATCCCTGCCTGTCATGCCAGCTCGCTGCCTTCTTTAGAAGTCACTGGGAACTGAACCACAGACCTCCCTTGTGATAGGCAGGAGCTCAGTCACCTGAGCCACATCTGCTTCCCTAGATGCTTATTTTTAAAGTAAAATCCAAAAGTATACTCAAAAGAACAGTAACTACAGCAAGTAACCATAATTCATTGGTGAATCAGGCTAATGCTCTTTTAGCTAACATATATTACTTGGAGAAAGAATTAATCAACCTCAGGTAACTCCCCAAAAGAACAGCAAAAGAAAAGAAATGTAAAGCCAAATGTACAAACATTTATCTGCATATCTAGACATCTCTACAGTTACAGAATTCCAAGTTGCTGCATATAAAATGCTTCACTAAGTAGTTGTCTTCTCATCAATCATGACAATAGTGACAGCGCTTCCACTTTTTAATTACTTATCCTGAAGACATATATCAGCCATAAGATTGCCTAATGGCTGAAACTGCTCCACTGCATTTACAATTTAAAAAGCAGCTATGAAAAGTCTAGGGGTATCAATGTACGTCAGTATAACAAATAAAGCACCTCTACTCACAGGAAGGGCTTTAGAATTCCCAGCAACTCCCAATCTCAGCAAGCACTGGGTCACTGCATAAACCAGCCTTTGCAATCTACAAACCATGACACAGTTGTGTTTTGTTAGCTCGCAGAGTAAATCACATACAAATAAATGGGTTCGGAAAGATCCTTCATTTCTAGCCAAGCTGTGGAACTGCTGGGTATCCGTGGCTCACAATGGCCCACCACTTGGCTTGGTTGATCATGGTCCTCCACCGCCGTTGACACCAGCGCATCCTCCACTCACCCGTCGGTCCACATAGCTGCAAGCCCATTCATTCTCAGGCACTTACATCAGAGGAGCAGGTGAACACACTGAGCTCCACCTCTGTGAGCAAGCCAACTATTTTGAATTGATCTGTCGGTTTAGGGATTTCTACTGAGTGCTGCATTTCGAGGGTATGGCAACCATTTCTCACTTGGTTTAGTGGTGCTCCTCAACATTGTGTAAGCTAACCCATGAGCCTCAAAGAGCACAGTAAATTCCTCACAGAGGAAAGCTCTTAGGATGCTAACTATTTCTCCATGGTTAATGTTAACCTACTACACAAATAAAAAGAAGCTAACTCTGTCTCGCTTATAAATCCAGAGAATAAACTGAGAACACAAGCTGTAATGCTTCTCATTTTTAAGGGGAAGCTAGTTGGGACAGTGATATAATACTTTTATTAATTCTTCACAGTCACTACTGGACAAAGAAAATAGATGACACATTGAATGTTCTACTAAAGCTATAATACGCATTATAAAATACGGTAAAATCTCAGTTTGCAGGGCTTAAAGGGAAATGTTTTGAGGATAATCATTAACCATAACCCATTAATGTACAGAAGGTTTCAGTTGACAATGAACCTCCTCAGGGTTTCTCAGCCTTGGCACTGTGCATACTTGGGACTGAGTAATCCTTGGCGGTGTCAGAAGCGCCCTGTGCATGGCAGGATGGAGAGCAGCATCTCCGCCCTGTACTCACTAGATGCCCCAGTGGCAACGACCAGAACTGTCCCCAGACCTGCCAAGTGTCCCCTGCTGGGCAAAATCCCTTTCAGCTGAGAGCCTCTGGGAGAAGCCATTGGACACCAAAGGAGAGCCCCGTGAGGCGGCGAGCAGTGCGCCAGCTGGGAGTTGACGCGTGCACTCAGCATGTGCAGAGCACTGCTTGCACCGGGCCACTGAGAGCAAGGCGGCACCCCTGCCCTCTGCGGGGCACAGCCCAGAGGGAGGGCAGGGCAGCCCGTTGCTGCCAACCCAGGCTGCCCCCGCGGAAGGCCCCGGTGTGTGGAAGCCATCGCGACGTTAACAGGAAGCCTGCCTTGGCCCCCCACCTGAGGTCCCTGGACCCCGCGACATTCTGAGTCTGGGCTTGCAGAACAGATGGGCAGAGGGCGAGTCCGCAGCCAGCCACACGGGGCAGCCTGAAACGATAAGCCAGCAACGGGGAAGAAGGCAGTGGGCCCCGAGGAGTCGCCGTGGGACAAGGGGCCCCTGAGGGGTAGGGTGCTGGCGGTGGGCATGGCTGAGGGCGAAGAAAGAATCCAGCAAGACGAGTCCTCCTGCCCCCGCTGGCTGTGCGTGGCAGACGGGCACCTCTGGCAGACTCAGAGAAGACAGGGGCTGCGGGGGGGCGGCCAGCGGGCCAGGTCCTTGGGGTCAGCTTCCTCTGGACGAAACACAGAGCTTCCGATGTTTGCAGAAGGAATATTTGCGTTACTCTCATTTCTGTGATATTCCAGCAAAAAAGCTCCAAGAAATTAATGTTTACGAATCAAACAATTTAGTTATAAACCTACGAAATCTCAGATTTGCAACCATTCCAATATCGTTTACAAACTTAGTGAAAATGTTTTAATCAATTGCTCAGTTGTCTATTTCACATTACCATTAAGGGACAGTTCCTTAGGCATTGCCCTTATTAATTATGAAAATATAAATGCTCTGAGTTTTTATGATTCCTCATCCATGTA
Organism: Dasypus novemcinctus; assembly: GCF_030445035.2. Classification (NCBI taxonomy): domain Eukaryota; kingdom Metazoa; phylum Chordata; class Mammalia; order Cingulata; family Dasypodidae; genus Dasypus; species Dasypus novemcinctus. Next base: position 1,239,046 of record NW_027261977.1, on the reverse strand, counting down.
CTTGGTATTCAGCATTCCTAGGCTTAATTCCACGATAAGAGGAATGAGGCTACTCAAGCAACTGACTTATCTTCCTAAGCAGGTTACAGTACCTTGTCAGCAGGCACGTGTTTCATATGAGACTGGAAGCTCCAGATAACATAGGGCTATCAGTCTCTAAAAGCTCTTCTGAATCCTGGTTGCAATTAGAGACTCTGAGCCCAGGATCTGCCATCGTGTTTTCCCAGTTTGCTTCTTCAGTACCAAGTCAGGTGTTACCTCAACACTGACCTGAGTTTACAATATCCCATCTGGCTGCCTCACCAGGAGAATTCAACTCGTATATTTACTGTCTACTTTTATGCATAGTTATTTTTTTATTTTATTTTATTTATTTCTCTCCCTTCCCTGCACCACCCCCCGCCCCCAGTTGTCTGTGCTCTGTGTCTATTCGCTGCGTCTTGTTTCTTTGCCTGCTTCTGTTGTCAGCGGCACCGGAACCTGTGTTTCTTTTTGTTGCATCATCTTGCTGTGTGAGCTCTCCGTGTGTGCGGCACCATTCCTGGGCAGGCTGCACTTTCTTTCGCACTGGGCGGCTCTCCTTATGGGGTGCACTCCTTGTGCATGGGGCTCCCCTACGCAGGGACACCCCTGCATGGCAGAGCACTCCTTGCGCGCATCAGCACTGCGCCTGGGCCAGCTGCACACGGGTCAAGGAGGCCCGGGGTTTGAACCGCGGACCTCCCATGTGGTAGACGGATACCCTAACCACTGGGCCAAGGTCGCCGCCTATTCATAATTCTTGATGTATTCCTTCTGTCAGAATCACAACTCTTAAAAATCTCAATGACAGCTGATGGGATTCTGTGTCTCTCTTGTTAAAAGAAAGTGAAAAGCACAACAACAATCAATTAATAATAATGCAAATTTATTGAAAGAGAAACTGCTTGAGCAATGAGATTTCAAACCAAAGCAAGAGTCTCAAATGCGGAGCTTTGATTGGCATTTAAAAACGTGATTAGGGGATTTCCATTTGGAAATTTACAATAACTGGCCGATATTTGGGTTCCTTGTATAAAGTTGGGTCTTAGAAAGTGGGAATGATCATGGGTTGGTTTTTACAGTGTATTTGTCTATTTCCAATGGGCTATTTCTAGTCAACCCAAACCAGCTATTTCCAATTGTTGCTTAAACTGCAACTTCTTAGGGTATGTTCCACTTTTTTGGAAAGCCCTTTCTTTTTATTTTTAATTCTTTGGAATGTCCCTGTCACTTTTTAAAAAGCAGGTTGCTCTTGGCATGCTCGAGGCTGTTTTTTAATCTATTTCACAACACGAACATTGGGCTAAAGACAGGACTATAATGAATTTAGTTCTGTATGGGTTGAGTATGATTTTTAAAATGCTACTGTTTGGAGGCTATTGTCCACAAATTACTGAAATATAATTTTGGTCAGTATATACATGTTTTCGTTTTTAACAATTCACTCAGTTTATGACTTAAGAGGGTTTTTTGGGGGACGGTTTGGTTTAGCATGTTCGTGTATTTTGGAAAACAGGAAAAATCCCATCTTTTAAGCATTTATATTTCCACACATAAACCATTTTCAAATATATTATTTTGTGCAAACATTGGCCATATACCAGTGCCTTCGTGAATATCACATGATTCCATGTTTCTCCTTAGATGATCAAGATAGAGTTGTTCCAATGGCCAGAAAGGAGAAGAAAAGATACTCAACATCATCAGCCATCAGGGAAATGCAAATCAATACCACAGTGAGATACCATTTCACACCCACTAGAATGTCTGCTATTTAATAAATGGAAATGACGACTGTTAGAGGGGATGCAGAGAAAATGGAACATTCCTTCACTGCTGGTGCCAACGTAAAATGGTGCAACTGCAGTGCAAGACAGTTTGTCAGTTCCTCAAAAAGCTCAGTATAGATTTACCACATGACCCAGCAATCCCACTTCGAGGTATGTACCCCAAAGAACTGAAAGCAGGAACTCAAACAGATATTTGCACACCCATGTTCATAGCAGCATTATTCATAAGTGCCAAAAGATGGAAGCAACCCAAGCATCTATGCACCCATGAATGGATAAACAAAATGTGGTATATACACACAATGGAATATCCCTCAGCCATAAAAAGGAATGAGGAGCTGATACATACAACAACACGGATGAACCCTGAAGACATCATGTTGAGTGAAAAAAGCCAGACATAGATGGACAAATAGTGTACGAGCTCACTGATTTGAAAGAATTAGAATAAGCAAACTCATGGAGTCAGAATCTAGAATATAGGTTACCAGGGGATGCAGTAGGAATAGAGAATGGGAAGTTAAGCCTTAAAATGTACAGGGTTCCAATTTGGGGACTGATGGAAATGTTTTGGTAATGGATAGTGGTGATGGTTGCACAACATTGTGAATGTAATTAACGGCACTGAAATATATATATATCTGAACATGGTTTAAAAGGTAAATATTAGATTGTATATATGATCACAAAATAAAATTTTAAAAAATCCATGGAACTACACTACTCAGTCAGGGAACTGTAAGTTAAATCATGGACCGCAGTCAACAGTACAATGATAAAAATGTGCTATCATCAGTTGCAACAAATGTTCCACACCAAAGCAAGGTGGTAATAATACGGTACTTTTGGGAAATCCTGTATTTTGTGTATAATTGTTTGGTAATCCCACAACTTCTCTAATAAAGGGGGAAAAAAGAATTGTTCCTGCAACTGAAACCAGGAGGAGAGAAAGGGGATCAGATGGAGGCTGGGGAAGGTAAGGGATACCATTTGGGAATGCAGAGTTTAAAAGGGATTGCATTAAATCCATGACTTAGTTCTTTACATCTTTAACCAGTCCTTCTTTTCAGTTAAAGATACTGAAATGAAGTCAGGTAGCAAAAAAACCCTTTCCTAAAGCTCTAAATAAATATGCTAAAAATAAGTGAAAACTAGCCCCTCTCCCAAATTTACCAACAACTGCATACACAGTATCAAAAAGTGGTAGCCAAGGAAAAAATAGTTAATTTTGAAGACATCATGCCCCTACTTTTACCCCTTAGAAAAAATATGTGTGTGTCAACGGTATCTTGAGAATCTTTAATGAATCTAAATTTGGAGACATGCCTCTACTGGTTAAAGAGTAAAGAAAAGTTGGGAAGTCCTAGTGTGGGGGTATCTGAATATAGGGGTTAGCTTTGGAATGCAACTACTCACTGTACTCTATTTTTGGTTGGTTAGCTATTGCTGCAAGGCTGAGAACAGCTAAACAGGGCCTAACAGAGGAAGACAGCAGTTGTGTGGGGGTAATTCTTACAAGGGGTCTGTAACAGAAGGGCTTCCAGCAACAGAGTGGTGGTCTAACCCACCATGTCTGTAACCACTATTACAATGGATGGGTCAGAGCCCTCAGCCTCCAGATGAGAGGGGAAAGTAAGCGGGTCAGGGGATGTCCAGAAAAATCACTTACTTTATATCAGAGCAAACAGAAATAAGACGTAAAGAAATAACGCTGTCCATCATCATCTCCTTATTAGTTGAGTCTGCAACTGCAAGCAAGAGGTTCTGAGGGAAAGGAGGGGGAAGAAGAGGTGTAATAGGGGGTCATTTCAGGACATTGGAGTTGCCCCGCAAGACACTGCAGTGCAGATATAGGCCGTTGTATATTTTGTCATATTCAGTGGGACAGAGTGAAAACTCCAATGTAAACTGTAGCCCATGGTTAGTAGCAGTGCTTCAATAGGGGTTCATCAGTTGTAACAAATGTACCACACTAATGAGAGAGGTTGTTAACGGGGGAAGTATGGAGGGGAGGGAGTGGGGCATATGGGCATCCATTATATATTTGATGTAACATTTATGTAACCTAAAGCATTTTCTATATTTAAAAAATTAATTAAAAATAAAGAACTAACCTGATGACTATGAACATAATACATAAGAGAAAGGAGAGGGGGCGGGGAGAAGAGGAGAAAGAAAAGGGAGAGAGTGAGAGAAAGAGGGCATAGCCCTTTGATATGGTTCATGAATTCCAAAAATAGATATTGGATTATGTTTGTAATCTGGTCTGCACTGGGTGTGATTAAATTATGATTAAGGCTTTGATTGGGCCACATCAGTGTAGGGTGTTGAGTCCCTGCCCCTTGGTGGGTGAGGACTCACAGACAAAAGACATGGCAAAGGGCAGAATTGGAGTTCTGATGCTGGAGTTTTGAGCTGGAGCCCAGGAAGTGAACACACAGGAGAAGAACAGAGAGGCATAGAGACGGCACCTCAGACATGGCAGAAGCCCCAGGCAGAGAGACAGAGCTGTTCACCTGATAGTCTACACCGACCTTGGAGTGAGGGGCAAAGCCTAGAGAGCCTCAGAATCTACAGCTGACCTTGTGGAGAAGACAGAGCAGCTAAGCCCAGAGAGAAATGAAGCCCGGGAAGAGAGGACCCCAGGAAGCCTGAACCCTGGCAGACGTCGACAGCCATCTTGCTCCAACATGTAGAAATAAGACTTTGGTTAGAGAAGTAACTTACACTTTATGGCCTGATAACTGTAAGCTTCTAACCAAATAAATACTCTTTATAAAAACCAACCGATTTCTGGTATTTTGCAATCAGCACCCCTTTGGCTGACTAATACAAGTAGAGTGAAAGAGAGCTAGTCTAGAAGAAAGTACAAATGACATTAAAAAATTCCCTGAAAGGTTTCTGTTAGTTCTACAGAAAAACTGAATAAGAACATGACTTACAATCGCAAAAAGAGCTTAGAGATAAGGTGATAAAAGTACTTATGCAATGGGACGAAAGGAAAGGTTTCTGAGCAAAGGAAACAAAGTATGTTTCTTCCCCAAGCTTCTAACACAAATACCGTAGCATGGGTTGGCTTAACAAGAGGACGTCATTGGCTCGAGGTCTGAGGTCAGCAAGGCCATGCTTTGTCCCCACTACTGTATGTTCTGGGCTGGCTGCTGGCCGCACCTGGCTCACTGGTTTTCCATCACCTGGCAGAGCTCTTGGCCCACCTCCTCTCTCCCCTGGGCTCTGCTCACTTCTAGCTTCTGTTCACTGCTTCCTTTACCTCCCTAAAGCCTCGGGTAACACAGATTAAGGCTCCATTTCATTCAGCTGGGCCACGCCCCAACTAAAAATATCATTGTCAAGATGGCATGAACTGTGACCTCACTCCTAGGGGAATAAAGAGTAAGAACATGCCTTCCTCTTCTGGTACCACGCAAAGTGAGGATGAAGCATCATCACTTACAAAAGCAATGAATACAGGAATGACTGGGAAACAAGGGTGCACAGTGAGAAACTGAATTACTGCTTTAAAGGAAAATCATCAGATAATCCACCAGTGAAAGGGCTAAAAAGACTAAGTTGACTAAGGTCAAAGGTGAAAAAGAGGTGACAAGAATTCTGAAGGATTTAGGCCATCCGAAAAATAATTAAGGATTGCCCCTAAATAAAGCAAAACTTTTAAACACATACATTTATGAATATATGTAAAATCACCATTAAAATACTTACAAGGAGGAGAAATCTCTCCTTTATATATTGATTTCTCTGAGGAGGACGAGGAAAAATGGATGACTGATATAATTTTTTTTTAAAGGTTGTCTGTTTTCTGTGTCCATTCACTGTTTTCTGTGTTCTTCTGTGTCTGCTTCTATTCTTGCCAGTGGCACTGGGAATCTGTATTTCTTTTTGCTGCGCCATCTTGCTGCATCAGCTCTCCGTGTGTGCAGCTCCACTCCTGGACAGGCTGCACTTTTTTCGTGCTGGTCAGCTCTCCTTACAGGGTGCACTCCTTGCCCGTGGGGCTTCCCTACGTAGGGGACACCCCTACATGGGGGACACCCCTGTGTGGCACAGTACTCCTTGCACACATCAGCACTATACGTGGGTCAGCTCATCACATGGATCAGTAGGCCCTGGGTTTGAACCCTGGACCTCCCATGTGGTAGGTGGACACTCTATCCATTGAGCCAAGTCTGCTTCCCAAATATAATTTTAATTAGGAGAAATCCCAAGCAAATATAGCAAAATGATAAAATATGTGAAATTAAAGTACTTGAATTATTGAAGTTAAAATATTGTATTAGTCAGCCAAAGGGGTGCCAATTTAAAGTACCAGAGCTCTGTTGGCTTTTACAAAGGGTATTTATTTGGGGTAGAAATTTACAGTTACCAGGCCCTAAAGAGTTCAACTCAAGGTACCATAAGAGGTGCTTTCTCACCCAAAGTCTATTGCCATGTGTTGAAGCAAGATGGCGGGCGATGTCTTTCCTCTTAAGGTGCCATGGGTCCAGCATCTTCCAATCTCAGCTGCAGGCTGGCATAGGGCTTGTCTCTCTTCCTGGGGCTTGTTTCCTTCCAGGCTCAGCTGCTCTGTTCTCTCCACAAGGTCCGCTGTAGACTGTCAGGCTCATCTCTCTTCCCAGGGCCAAGTTGATGGAGCACTTCTTTTCCTGTGGATCTGCTTCTGTGTATCTTCTTCATGTGAGAGGGCTGGGCTCAGCACTGAGTTGCACTTTAATGATGTGGTGGGATCAGAACCCTAATCATAACATAATTTAATCAGATATCTCAGCTGAATCTAATATAATCAAAGGATTATCACATCAGAGGAACCGACCAGTTTACAAACATAATCTATATTTCTTTTTGGAATTCATAAATAATATCAAACTGCCACAGTTCCCCTCCATTCATGCTTTTGATGCAACTTAGATATGTATTTCTTAAAGTTTAGGGAAGCAGACTTGGCCCAGTGGTTAGGGTGTCTGCCTACCACATGGGAGGTCCGCAGTTCAAACCGCGGGCCTCCTTGACCTGTGTGGAGCTGGCCCATGTGCAGTGCTGATGCGCACAAGGAGTGCTGTGTCATGCAGGGGTGTCCCCACGTAGGGGAGCCCCAAAAGCAAGGCGTGCACCCCGCAAGGAGAGCCGCCCAGCGCGAAAAAAAGTGCAGCCTGCCCAGGAATAGCACTGCACACACGGAGAGCTGACACAACAAGATTATGCAACAAAAAGAAATACAGATTCCCGTGCTGCTGACAACAACAGAAACAGACAAAAAGAACACACAGCAAATGGACAGAGAAAACAGACAATTGGGGGGCGAGAGGGTGAGAGAAATAAATAAAATAAATCTTTTAAAAAAAGTTTACTTCAGTTCAGAAATGATTGAATAGTCAGTGAAATTATTTCAGTAATACTTGTGGATAAATTACATGCAACATTCATTCATTCATGCACTCACTGTTTAACTCAACCAATGTTTACTGAGTGTCCATCATGTAAAAGTCACTGTTATTGCAAATGGAACACTGCAATGAGCAAAACAAAGCACTGCCTGCAGGGAACTTACAGTCTAGTAGGGGGGAAAATGACCAACCAAGCATAGACAAATGCTGTAAAGAAGAGAAGGAGAATGAGGAAAGGCTGGGGGAGAGACTGCCAGGGAGTTACCAGGACGCAGAGGGCAAATAATAAAGGCTGGGTGCACTGAACTGAGACCTCGGGAGCCCCTTCACAAAACCATCTGAAAAAGGGCTCCTTGTCCAAAGGATCATACAGGGCATCTCGCCTTAACCTTTCCTTTCCTTATCTCCTCCCCATCCTCACCCTTTCCAGCTCTTGCCATCTCAACCAAAACCCATACTCAGGAGAGGACAGGACCAATGAATTCCAGGGCTCAGGGCCAGCTGGGAGGCTTAAATTGTGATTGCTCCAACAACAGTAGTGACAATACACATAGACAACACACACACAGGCACAATCATGAAGACACTGTCCTCTAATTGAAGCGAAGCACTTTACGTGTATTGTCCCATTGTACCCTCACAGATAACTCTGAGTGGGTGCTTTTACAAGTTCACAGAGGTGCTAGCAGGGTATAGAAATCACCTATGTTGCTCAAGGTCATAGCAAACAAAGTGGAAATACCAAAATTTCACTCTGTCTGAGTCCGGATTTGTAATAGAGAATACTCAAAATGAAAGCCAGTGGAATGCTGGCTCAGAAAGGTTAAATTTCAGACCCCAGGAGATGAGTAGAGAAGACTTTGAGCAGAGAGATATTGTAGCAGTTTGATATGGTTATGAATTCCAAAAATAGATATTGGATTACGTTTGTAATCTGGTCTGTACATGGGCCTGATAAAGTTATAATTAGGGTTTTGATTGGGCCACATCATTAGGGTACTGCCCACCCCTTGGTGGGTGGGGACTCACGGATAAAAGGCATGGCAAGGGACAGAGTTGGGGGTTCTTAATGTTGGAGTTTGATGCTGAAGTCCTAAGCTGGAGCCCCAGGAAGTCAGCACACAGAGGAAAGAGATGCAAGGCTCAGAAAGAGAGGACCTGAGCCAGGAGAACACAGAGGAATAGAGACGGCTCCTTAGATATGCCAGAAACCCCAGGGAGAGAGACAGCTGTTCACCTGATAGTCTCCAGCTGACCCTGTGGAGAGAGGCAAAGCCTAGAGAGCCTCATAGTCTACAGCTGACCTTGTGGAGAAAACAGAGGAGCTGAGCCCAGAGGAGCCCAGGAAGCCTGAGCCCTCACAGACGTCAGCAGCCATCTTGCTCCAACATGTGGAAATAGACTTTGGTGAGGGAAGTAACATGCTTATGGCCAAGGATCTGTAAGCTCCTAACCCAGATAAATAATACCCTTTATAAAAACCAACCCATTTCTGGTTTTCTGCATCAGCACCCCTTTGGCTGACTAATACAGATATTGTCAATCTCTGGGAATGACGTACCACATATGCAGTTAAGCACCCAAACAGAGGTGTTAGCTGAGGGAGCAGATGTGACTCAAGCAGTTGAGCACCTGCTTCCCACATGGGAGGTCTGAGGTTCAATCCCCAGCCCCTGTGCCTCAAAAAACAAGAAAACCAAACCAAACCAAACCAAACAAACAAACAAACAAAAAAAAAACAAAAACAAAAACATACACAGCTGATTTGAGCCTTCTCAAGGTTGACACTTCCTTGTTATTTTGAAGCATGCGTGGTATTTAACATCTGTGAAACCAAATCCTCACTAGTTACTTTTCCTGCTGCACATATTAGGCATAATCTGCAGGACACCTGGACAATGATCCAGAATGCAGATGAGACCATCTCCTCCTCTTTCACCAACAACTAAGGCCAATATTTCAGGAGACACCTGGTTAAACACACATTAAAGGCAGGAGATCTTTTCCAGTGATGTGTTAGAAGTAAACAGTGCAAAAATTATAATCCTAGAATTTATCTTCAATCCTATTTCCTCATATTTCCCAGAGGCATGCTATGGAAAAAAGGCACACATACACACAGGAAATACCACTTTTCCCCCAATAAATGGAAGACAACTAACCCTCTTCTCTCATAAAATAAGATTATTCAATGCTGGGCTAAAGGCAATTTTTGAATGTTTCCTCAGTTTCAAAGTTCTCAGAGGCTTTAACTTATGTGAGTTTTTGTTCTCTAGGCATAGAATATAGTACATACTGTTTTGCAAATTTATATAACAACCCACCCCAGATGTTACATTGCACTATGTTTTCCAGTATGTTTATCAGTTGCTACAGTAGGATTTCAAATCCCTTTGTGTTTATATTTAATTATTAAATAACTTCATATATGTAAAACACATGCAACACTTCTGGGGTTGACAGATTTAGCAAATAAAACCATAGTATATTCTGTTAAATATGATTTTCAGATAAATAATGAATATACTTTTTAGTGTGGGAATGCCCATGCTTAGACAAAGTTGTTTACCTGACATTCAAATTTAGTCTGGACATCCTGCATTTTATCTGGCTGCCCTAAACCCTTGAAAGGAAAAGGGTAAATGCGATGGCGATAGTAGGTGATATTGGAGGGAGCGCCTTCAGTTGGTGTTGACTGATTCCCATCTACTGACACCATTCTGAAAATTTTAACCACCTTGTTCTAGCCAGGATCTCTCCTTGCACTGCATCCCTTATGTAATGTTTCTGAAAAGTATGTAATTTTGACAGGGACTTTCTTTTCCTTATTATTTACTTTCCTGAGTTGTACTCCATATTGTTACCAGATTTTGTCTAGGTTCTTGGCTACGCTGCAGAAATGAATTTCAAGAGCATTCTGGTGAGTTAGGCTAGTAATTTATTCAGGCAGGGAGGGATGAGAAATGGAAGAAAATAACAGAAAATAACAGGTCAGGAGTCCCAGGTAGAGAGGAAGGAGTTGAAAAGTGGTAGAGAGGGCTGCTTTACAGGCTACGGTTTCCCCATTATTGGTTATAAATGCCCAGGTTTACTTGCAGGGCCACGTGGCAGAGGAAAAAGGGTGACAGTGGTGTGCAGAGGGCAGGAAAGGGTCCAGAGGCAAGAGAGCAGAGAGTGAGAGCTTGTTCAGGCCCCACGTCTGGCTTTTGGAACTGTTAATTCTTCCAGCCCTTTGCCAATGGCATGGGAGGGGTCCAGCTGTTTGCCATTTTGATTGATTACCCCATCCATCAATCCCCTGGGAGGGCCCAATGATAAAGTCCTTGGGGAATATCTGGTTGGGGCTTCCAGAAGAAGTCTTTGTTCTGGATGGCAGGATCTTGGAAGTGGGTTCTCCAGCAGCCGTCTCGGAGTTCCTGATGTCCACGTGGACTCTGCCAGGTTCCAGATTTCCTATCTCACTAGCCTGCTCCAATATGATAAGGAATCAGGCAGCAAGGGAATCTTCTGGCTAATAATGAACTTTGTTCTTTGTTAAAGAAAAAAGTTCACTGTGACCTTGTACCTTAGAGGGGGAAGAAATTGCTCATAAAGACCAAGAAAGTTAGTCATTGGGTATCCTCAGATGTATGTGATGGCTTTTACACTTTAACCATTATGAAACTGTTCTCAGGGATGACTTTTTGCAGTGACTAGCACATCATTATTTTTCTTAAGTAATGAAATCTGGGAACCCTGTCAAAAGTTATCTTAACAGATGCTATTTTATCATTTCAGTGAATTCCATCTTTTGTTACTTCCAGGTGATCATATTTCCGAGGTAGGATTCATGCTGGGCGTGGTACATTGCTGTTCCTAAAACAGACCCGAGAAAGACTTTATCCTGGTAACTCCCCGGAACCGGAGACACGGGTGCAACAGAAGACTTCCCTGCGGTGTGTCTTCTGGGAATCCGTGCTTTCCCAGTTTGGCCTTCATTTCAACTCACCTTCTCGCTCATGCCCCACATCAAATCTCCTGTGGGGCATCAGTAAACACACACTTTCCCCTGGGGAGACTGACCCCCGGCACACGTTCTAGAATTTGGGAGAAATGAACTAATGACTATCTCCCTAGTTGCTCACTCTTGAATTAAACAGTTATACTATTCCCAAGGAACGCCCTGGCCAACGGAAGATGGACTTTTCAACGCTTGCTAAAAATCACAATAGTTAATATTTTTTTATTCATTTTTTAAAATATTACATTAAAAAAATGAGGTCCCCATTCACCCCCCACCCTCCCCACCTCACCACTCCCCCCACAGCAACACTCTCCCCCATCATCATGACACATCCATTGCATTTGGTGAGTACATCTCTGGGCTTCGCTGCACCTCATAGTCAACGGTCCACATCATAGCCCACACTTCTGTCTCCACACAAATTGAGACCTGGGTCCCACCGCTGGTGACGTAATGAAGTTTTCAGGTATCTTAATTGGTCTCTGACATGGCGGCAGCTCCACAAAAGGAAAATCTTGGCCAAATGTATTATCTTTAAGACAGCAGGAGCTTAATAAAACTTGCATTTAATCCCGGACTGGGGAGACGTGGGGAATCAGGCTGTTTATCCCAGGCTGTCTTCTGTCGAAGGAGGAAGGAGCCACAGTGAATAATGCATCTGCTCCACGCTGTTCATCACGTGACTTGGGAGGACACTGAAGGGGACATTGATTCTCCCTGGAAACCCCAGGTGGGTGACACTGGAGATGCAGCCATTTGTCCCTCTCAATTACATCATGACCGAGGACAGTCGTGCTTTTGCTGCAGCTTTGGAAGGTCAGTTTAGGTGGGGTCACCTTTGGAAGAAGCCTTTATTTTCCGGTCCCTTCCAGATCAAAGGTCCCTACTGTGGAGACAGAGCTCCCTGGCAGAGAGCAAAAGAACCCTTGTGTGTGTGGGGCCTTGAAGTTCTTTAAGGGAAAAAGAAAGAGAATAAGAAAAGGGCAACTGACAAAGGCTGAATGGCTTAAAGACTCAGGACAATTGAACACATTCAATTAGAAAGTTGACTGTGGATTCATTCGCTCTCTACATTTGTTCTAAAAATTAGCAGGCTGCTTTCATTACCTATCCTTTAAAATTGCTGAAAGAGCCTTGAGGGAACTCTGCAGGGCCACTCCTTCTGACCTGAAAAAAAGAGTCCTCTTTCTGCAGGATTACTTTCTCAACAGTGAGCAGCAAAGGTGCAGTGTTTAGATTCTAAAAGCAAAGAGATGAGCTTTTTCTAGAGCCAGCAGTCTAAGAGAAAAATCTGCTAGAATTTTTGAATTTAGAAAATGTTAAGTGTGAGAATCCAGTGGAGGTTACTAGAGACCAGGCTGGCTTTAGACACACCATTACGACCATTCACAGGAGAAAGGGTCTCTTCTCTGCTTCAAGGCCCAGAAAGACAGGGCAAACAGGTTTTTTTACCAAGGTTGCTATTGTTGGTCCTTGAGAAGCAGAAAGAGGTTATTTGTGCAAATAAGTTAAAATTCTTTTGGAGGTATTTGTGATATTACCTTTTCCTGTATACTTAAAATTTAAAAGCTTTTTCTCTTCTCTCCAATCACCTCCCATCTCCTCATTTGCGGTCACCCCTCGAGCTGAAGTGTGGTTTGCTGGCCTGGCGGGGGGCGGCGGCCGCGGTAGGCCTATTCCAAACCGCTGCCCCCATAATAGGGTGGTTGATCAGGCCCACCGCCACCCCTGAAGGAAGCTCGGCATGGCCGCAGAGTGCCCTCCGGTCTCCCCTTCTCGGCAGCCACGCTTCCGCTGCCGCCCCTCCTCCCAGATGGCGCCACATGATGCCTTAGGAGGCAACACCCTTCTTCTTCTTTCTCCCTGCACAGGCGCAGGGCGGAAAATTCCAGTCTGCCTTTTCCCCTCCCCCGACAGCAGCAACAGCCAGGCGTGGGCGGGAAACTCAAGTCTGCCCTCTACCCCAACAACAGCAGCCACCAATCACTAAACCCTGCCACTTCCCCCAGCAACAGCGACGGCCAATCCCTAATCACCACCCCTCCCCCGTCCAGTACCGCCCACTGACCTTTCTCCAGCAACCAATCAGAACAGGGCGTGGCTTCGACCAATCAGCCTTCCCCAGCCCCTATAAAACTGTTGCCTCTCCCTCAATAAAGTGGACTTGCGTGTTTACCTTGTCTCCACGGTAGTTCTTCTGCCGTGCGCCCTCCAGTCCTGAGAGCCCCCTACAAGGGCCTGGCCTCCCTTGTCCCCAGTTCGTCGCCTGCTTCTCCAGGCGACCCCGTCAGCCAAACTGCGCAACCCCTTGTGAGACCGGTCCCTCGTCTGCTGCCGGACCGACCCCTCGTCCCAAGCGGGACCGACCCCTCGTCCAGAGCTGGACCGACCCCTCGTCCGCAGCCAGACCCCACCTCTACCGACCGAGCAAGCCGCCGCACTCATTTATTTTACCTTCTCAGTCTGGAGGTCCAAGAGTTTAGAGTCCAAACCCATAAAAGACAGACGGTTAATTTGTATCCAGATTATCTTGACTGCCTTAAATAGTCATCTGCAAATTTGTTCCATTAGGTGGTCTATAGTAAACTTTGGCTGAGTCTTGGCAATGTTGAAAACTGAAAGCAACAAGGCTGTCCTGACCAGAACATAATGTTTTCAAACTAAATTTTCTATGTGAAAGTGAAAGATTATTTAGCATCTACAAAAACTATATGAAAACATATCCAATCTCTCACACACATGTGGGAAATGTGTATATATATATATGCCCACATAATATACACTATATATTATATATTTTATGATTGGAAATACATTATAAATGATGATATATAAAACATGACATAAATGTGTAATGGGAAACATTATTATGGAAATACGTACTATATATACAGTGGGAAATCACTTACATATGTGTAAATGTTTTCCCACAGTGGCAACACTGAACTATGTACTGCTCATGCTTTCTGGGTCTAAATATTTCATGAATGTTTTTTCTTTTTTTTAAGATTTATTTATTATTTATTTAATCCCCCCCCCCCCCGTTGTCTGTTCTCTATGTCTATTTGCTGCGTCTTGTTTCTTTGTCCGCTTCTGCTGTCGTCAGCAGCATGGGAAGTGTGGGCGGTGCCATTCCTGGGCAGGCTGCGCTTTCTTTCGCTCTGGGCGGCTCTCCTTATGGGGCGCACTCCTTGCGCGTGGGGCTCCCCTACGCGGGGGACACCCCTGCGTGGCATGGCACTCCTTGCGTGCATCAGCACCGCGCATGGGCCAGCTCCACATGGGTCAAGGAGGACCGGGGTTTGAACTGCGGACCTCCCATGTGGTAGACGGACGCCCTCAGCACTAGGCCACCTCTGTTTCCCACGAATGTTTTTTCAATGGGCCAATATGGGGTTTACGTTTAGTTCATTTTTAGAATTAAATTATTCTCAGTTTTATGAATTTGGGTCCTAAAGACTTTTATAGATTTGGCAAATAATTTTATGATTTTATATAGAGAGAAAGATGCAGGGATACTGTTTTCTAACTTCAAGTGGCTGGTTCTGGGATAAAAGGATGCCAAGGAGGTCATCCAGAGAGTTTCCTGTGACAGAAAGCTGTTGATACTGAGCAAAGCGGGGTCTAGCCCCAGGCCCCCCAATTCCTGAGACCCCAGGGTTCCCAAGGGAGAAAGAGTTTTTTGGGGAGCACATAGCTAGGAGGCCGTCAGAGGCCTGAAGGCCTAAACCTGCCTCCCTGAACTGCAGCTATTCTGACAGGTGCCCACGCCCAGGTGTAGTGTGTTTATGCTAACGAGGATGGCTCAGGTCCCTTCACTAATAACCATGAAGGGGCTGTCAAGTGATCAGAAGACTTGGAAGGTGTAAAAGAGGTCGGGGGTGGGTACAGAACGGGTGCGTCACCAGATAAAGGGAACAGAGTTTGGCAATCAGTATCAGAGACCAAGGCATCTGGATTCTCATTCAGCAAGTGCCAGGAGGTTTGGGAATTTGCCTTCAGCACATACTAGGGAGTGAAAAAGCTGCTACGTAAGGATTCGGTCATCCTCGTTCATGCTAATTCGTAGATTCTCAGAGCTGGGGCCTTGAAAGGCGTCTCCTTTGGTCGCAGACGTGGTGACGGCCTTTGTCAGCAGGGCCTGCCGGGGACCCTGCAGGAGGACGGGCTTCTCCTCCAGGTTCCACAGCGTCCTCCCCGCCTGCCCCCGTGGCAAGCGTGCCAGGATGGTAGAGACACCCAGGGGTGGCGTCCCTGGCCAAGGCTTGCTTGTCCACCCCAGCCCATGGTTCTCTGTGCCAGCTCCAACCCACGGACCTGGGCAGGTCCTCTGCTGGGACAACCCAGAAGAGTGCCCATCACGCATGGGCTCAGCCATGCCCAAGGAGGTCAGACTCCCAGCCTTGCAAGGCTTCCCCATCCAAGCTGATTCCTTCCTGCAGCGCCGTCCACGGCTGTGGTGTTCCATAGAGCTCTCTTTGATCTCTTCTAAAGAGAGAATTTGGATTACAAATTAATCCCCTACCAGTAGCTAATCGTTCTTTACATTTAACTTTCCTTTTCAAATCGCTGGAACGTGTGTTGCCTCTTGACTGGTGTTTGGTAACCCCCCACATCCCTTTCATAGGATAGTGCTCATTCGAGGATCCATACTTTACTTTTTTAAAGGATTTTTTTTTTAAAGATTTATTTATTTATTTAATTTCCCCCCCTCCCCTGGTTGTCTGTTCTTGGTGTCTATTTGCTGCGTCTTGTTTCTTTGTCCGCTTCTGTTGTCGTCAGCTGCACGGGAAGTGCGGGCGGTGCCATTCCTGGGCAGGCTGCACTTTCTTTTCACGCTGGGCGGCTTTCCTCACGGGCGCACTCCTTGCACGTGGGGCTTCCCCACGCAGGGGACACCCTTGCGTGGCACGGCACTCCTTGCGCGCATCAGCTCTGCGCATGGCCAGCTCCACACGGGTCAAGGAGGCCCGGGGTTTGAACCGCGGACCTCCCATATGGTAGACGGATGCCCTAACCACTGGGCCAAAGTCCGTTCCCCTAAAGGATGTTTTTAATGCATCTTTCTGCAAATGGAAACCAAAAAGCACTTGAATACTTGAACTCATTATGTTATTTGTAAGGCTAAAGTCACCACTTTGGCGATTCTCCCAAACCAATTCAACAATATGGACTTTTCTGTAGTTTTAGGGGGAGATGAAGAATAGGATTACGTGCACAGGTATTTCTTCTTTCAACCTCTCTACACTTTTTACAAATTCTAAACTGACCTCCTTCTAGAACTGCTTCGTATATCAGGCTCCTCAAAAATCCTTGCCATTTACGGAAAGTTCTTGCTCAGCCAAATCAAAGTTGGGTGGTTATTTAAAGTCATTGCCTGCAGCTGCTGAGGGAGCCTCAGCTTTTGCTACCACCAAAGCCTCCCTTGATTTTAATTTGGTGAAGCGCCTTTAACTATTTTCATTACTCTGTTTTTTTCAAGCATCATATCCTTTATTTGAGTCCTTATGCTTTGAAAAGACGGATTGTCTGCATCCTAAACTGCCTAATGCACTTACATAATTATCATAATTCATTACATAGCCTTTCCAACTCTACTTTCCCAACCACCAGGAAGATTTTTGCCTTTGAACAATATGCTGCATTTTCCCAAAAATCATGACCTAAGGGCTAGTATCACAGTTCACAGAATAAGTTAAGTCTTACTCACAGGCCACACCGAGGGTCCATCTTTGCTCTTTTCAGACAACAAATGATGTCGAGGGCTGGCTATTTCCCAGGTGCCCTGAAAGGTCCATCGAAGCAGGGAAGGCTTACCTTCAACTGGGAGGCTCAACCATCCACACATGCAGAAGCTCTTGAATAAAGCAGTTCAAGGAAAAGTCTGCCTACCTCTGCATGGGCCAGGAGGCACAGAAGCTTGTAGGTCGCTGGATTTGTCCCAAGTGCCAAGAAAGCCACCAGAAGCCTTAAGAAGAAAACAAACACAAAGCTTTAAGAAGGTGGGCAGGCTCTGATCCACTTTTATTTTTTCGGTTGTGTGGAAAATGAGTTGGAAGGAGGGGAATCAAGGGCGGCCTAGGAGGCTGTCACAAGGGACCAGATAAGAGGCCAAGGAAGTTTGAGTGCAATGTGGTTGAGGTTTTTTGAAAAATGGATCTTTAGGCATACATTTAAGAGAAAAAGTAGCCAATCCTTGGCAGTTGAGGGAAAGAGATTAAAATGATTCTGAGGGAGGTGGACTTGGCTCAATGGGTAGAGGGTCCGCCTACCACATGGGAGGTCCAGGGTTCAAACCCAGGACCTCCTGACCCATATGGTGAGCTGACCCACACGCAGTGCTGATGTGCGCAAGGAGAGCCATGCCTTGCGGGCCTGTCCCCCACATAGGGGACCCCCATGCGGAAGGAGTGCACCCTGTAAGGAGAGCTGCCCTGTGTGAAAATAGTTCAGCCTGCCCAGGAGTGGCGCTGAACACACAGAGAGCTGACCCAGCAAGATGACGCAACAAAAAGAGACACAGATTGCCATGCCGCTGACAAGAATACAAGTGGACACAGAAGAACACACAGCGAATGGACACAGAGAACAGACAATGGGGGGCGGGGAGGAGGAGAGAGAAATTAAAAAAAAAAAAAAAAAAGAATGATTCTGAGATGTTAGACTTGAGAGACCAGAGGAATAGTGGTGCCATTTATTAAGATCTTGAAAACTGAGAAAGAAGCATAGTTTTCAGGAAAAAATTGGAAACAAATTTGTGATCCACCCAAGAGGTGGAATCAAAAAGGCCATTGGGTGTGAGTCTGGAGCTCAGAAAAGAGGTCTAGAGCAGGATGGTCCTTTAGAAATTGCTCCCCTGTAACTGGCGCTTAGAGTGAGGGGGGTGAACGTGCCAGCTCAGCTGAGAACACAGGACAGAGATGCCCACTGGGGGCCAGGAAAGCCACAGCTGCAGCTGGAAAGGGGACACCAGGGCTGCAGCTCAGCCTCTTCTGACAACGAATGTTACCTGGGCAGGTGGGGGTTCCTTCATCCTTAACACCTCCAGGCCGTGCTCTGAGGCAGGGGTCATCCATCTGGCTGCAGTGAGATTCTGCTGGGCCTCTGAAATCATTCTGGGGCACGAGCCCCCTCCCCAGCTGTTTTTAATTTAGTGGCATAACCTGGTGATTCTGATGTTCACAGGATGGAGACCCATGGCTGGCAGCTATGGACTGAAAGGACAGAGGTTCCTCATACAGAGAGATGGCACACAAATGGCTATGCTGTCTTCCTTTTAAAAGTGTCACTAACACGTGCCTCATCTCCCCATCCAGACGTCAACAGATTTATTAGCAAATGCATTCCATTAAGCTATTCCACGTCCTCATCAACAGGGGCAACATTTAGTTTTTATTTACTTTCTCGGAATTAATCATTTCACTTGAGACACGTGGGGTTATAGGTTCATGGAGGGTGCCTCTGGAAACCAAAAGATCCCTTGCCCAGCCTGGAGGAGTCAAGAAAGATTTACCTGATGAGAATGGCATGCCAGTGCAACTGGCAGGGTCATCGGAACTCTCCAGATGAAGGAGAATGGGCAAAGTATAGAGAGCTCCAATCACATGGTATGAGAGGAGAACTAAAAAACCAATTGTAGCTGGAATGTAAGGAAGGAAAGGTTGAATGGCAGGGGAGTCAGAGGCTGTGGATTCAGAACGCCTCGTGCACCTGGACTTTATTCTCTAGATTATGGGCACCAAAAACGGCTTCAAAGGAAAAGGACAACAGGTTCTATTCACTGCTTAGAACACGGGGATAAGGCAGACAACCCATTTTCCAAAAGACCAGTCACGGTAAGAAATGCACCCTCCAGATGAGAGATGAAAGGGACTTGAACAGACACATTGGAAGAGGGGGTAGAAATCAGAAAGGTTTGAGAAATATTTAAGAGATAAAATGGACTGGAATAGGTTGTTGGTGGGAAAAGAGGGAGAAAGGAAGAAAGGATGCGTCTGTGTCTTCTGGCTGGGTGCAAAGTGAATAGTGTGTCTTCAACTCAGAGATCCAGAGAATTCAGCTGGATGCTTGCAAACAGCCAGATGACTATGTCCAGCAAAGCTACCAGATCTATATGAGTCGGCTAACTTACAACAAACATACTGGCTTAAAACAGCACACGCCGATTATCTTCCAGCTCTGGAGGTCAGAGGTCCAAAATCTGCCTCACTGGCCTAACACTGAGGTGTCACCAGGGTTACATTCCTTTCTGGGGGCTCTAGGGGAATGTGCTGTTAATGGTTTGAGTCTTTTGCGGACCCCAGAAAATCACGTTCTTAAATTGGCCCATTATGTGGGTGTGAACCTATTGGGAACCTTTGATTAGATCAGGTCCAGTTGGGGGTCTTTTGATTAGATTACTCCAGTAAGGCATAGCCCAGGGTGCGTTTTAACCCTCTCACTGGAGTCCTTCACAATGGAATTGGCAGAGCCTCAGACAATGAGAGAAACCCCCAGAAAATGAGAGGAAGCCAGATGCAGAGCCTGGAGGAGTGGAGACCAGCAGATGCCATCATGTGCCTCACCTGGTAGGAGAGGAAGCCAGGCCACCAGCTGCCTGTCCTCAAGCATAAAAGTATTATCTGATGAAGCCAATTTGAATATCATTCTCTGTCTCAAAAGTGTAAGCTTTCAAACTAATAAATCCCCACGGTAAAAGCCAACCCATTTCTGGGTGTATTGCTTTGGCTAGCTAAAATGGAGTGAATCTGTTTTCTTACTTTTTTAAGATTGTAGAGGCTGCCAGCGTTTCTTAGCCAGTAGAGCCTCCTCCTCTTCCAAGCCAGCCAAGTCTGCAAACACATTATGCTGACTTCCTCTTCTCCTTCCCTCTTGCACTGGTATGGACCTTTTGTGAGGCCATGGGTGCCCCAAATAATCCGGGATAATCTCTCTTTCATACAGTCAGGGGTTAGCAACCTTAATCCACCAGCAGCACAAGCCCCGTTGCCATGTAAGGGAGGTTATTCACAGGTGCTGAGGGCACCTGTAGGCACGTGGGCGGTGCCTTATTCTGCCTGTCACCATACCTAGCCCGAAACATGAGGCAGCCTTGAGGGCGTGGACATCACAGAGTCTCCACAGCACTGAGGTCTTTTCAAAAGCCACGAAGGAAGTTGTGATCTCCCAGCAGAATGTGGATGATGGGGACTGTGTTTAGTGATGAATGCTTAGGATGGGAGAAGAGTGAGAAGGAGTGGCTGGAGGAGAAAGAAAAGGAGAGAGAAGTATGTTGAAAACAGTGTCCAAGAAGCCGCAGAGGTCAAGGATCTTCATTTTGAGTTATAGTAAGACAAATGGAATGTTCCAATCTCTTTTTTATATGTATATTACATAAAACGTGTTATCTCCCTTGACAAACTATATACATTACTTCGGGTTTCTCATCGTGTGTGAAGAACATCTAAAATCCCATGCCCACAAATGGAGTGTCTGACTGAGAACAGCTATTATGCATCAGAACTCTCCATGGATTTGTTATGGCTGGATGCAGTGAACTTAAAACACAAACTCTCCTCAGTGGTTTCATTGGATTAATAAACTTCATTCCTGCAATACGGCAAGATCTAAGGATGAACAATCAGCCCTGCTCAGCTCTAGCAAAGGCTTTTGTCTCACAAAGAAAACAGTGGTTGTACTTTGAATGTCAGCTCTTTGGGGTAACATTTGTTTTGTTCTCTTGGTTTGCTTTTATCTCCCCTTCACTAAGTCACTATAAGGTCTAGGTAATTGGATAATACTCTTTCTAGAATGCAAGCCATATATGTAAAAAATACAAAAAAGCAAAATTGATATAGGGTTTAGGGAGAGGAAAAGCAGAGATAAAGAAAGGCTGATGGGATAAAATCTGGTACTGAGCGGTGTGCTAAGGCAACATATTTTACTATGGGTTTTAATAGACTTTTTAGAAATTATACTACAGACGTTATAATTTAAAAATAATCTATGCATGTACGTGTGTGTGTAGAGAGAGGAGAAAATGCTTTTTACGCATATGCTTCTTGTAGGCAGCTTTCTAAGACGAGCTGCAGGACCTCTGCTCCGTGGTGTAATGACCTTGACAATCCACACCCCTTGAGAGTGGGCAGGACACGTGACTTGCTTTTAACCAACAGAATATGGCAAAGGGGATCGGCTGTCCCTCCTTTGACTGCATTAAATTCTATGGAAAATACGATGTCACTTCCATGATCACCTGTACGGTATATAACGGTATATAACTGGCTCAACTGATAGAGTGTCTACCTACCATAGAGGAGGTCCAGGATTCGTACCCAGGGCCTCCTGGCCCATGTGGTGAGTTGGCCCATGTGCACTGCTGATGGACACAAGGAGTGCTGTGCACCATGTAGGTGAGCCCCACGTGCAAGGAGTGCACCCTGCAAGGAGAGCCCCCGCATGTGAACAAAGCACAGCCTGCCCAGGAGTCGTGCCACACATGGAGAGCTGACAGACCAAGATGACACAACAAAAAAGAGACACTGATTCCCAGTGCTGCTGAGAATGCAAGCCGACACAGAAGAACACACAGCAAATGGATACAGAGAGCAGATGGGGTGGGGGGAAGGGGAGAGAAATAAATAAAATAAGTCTTTAAAAAATAGAAAGACTCCACCTTAGCAAGCTGCGTCAGCTTGGCCATGGTGGGGAATTCCGCTGGCCTCGAAGAAGCAAACTCCCCGTTGTGTGGTGTGCAGGGAGGCGGGGAAGGGCAGGCACTGTCCAGGGCACAGTGCTGACCACCAGTCAGTCCCAGCACCGCCTCGACGCCCACAGTCCCCAGGCGCAAGGACCCGGGTTCTGGCGGCAGCCTGGAGAGCTGGGCAGTGGGTTCTTCCCTGCTGAGCCTCTGGAAGAGAACACATCCCCCCCGGATGCCTTGTTTGCAGCCAGCTAAGCCAGACTGGATTCCTGGCAGGAGAGACAGTGAGACATGCTGGTAAATGCATGATAATTTGTTACACAGTACAGGTTAATAAAATATACTCCTGGAACAAAATCCCCCTTGCATTTTAGTTATAAAGTTTAAAAAATCTAGTTTTAAAAATTAACTCCCTTTTTCTGATTTGTGTGAATAGAATTTTAATAACAATACATTTTTTTTCTGACTCAGAAGTCTAAGCTTGAAGATAGGGAAATTGTGCCGTTTAAATGACTGTCCCCAAATCCAGCAATGTACACTTGATAATTGTGTCTGGGGACCTAGAACCTCAGTGTAGAGGGCCGTCCATTTTCCATCCATTTCTGATATGTACTTTCTAAAATATAGAAGGCAATTACTAAACCTATGTGGTTGGATTGTTGAGTTATTGAAATGGTGTTCATCATGCAAATATAAGAGAATAATATGAAGCATAATATAGGGTACACGCACGTTAAGGTGTAGCCATCTGGTGAGGCAGGCACACGTGCACAGGGGGATGTGGCCCGATCTGACAGTGCTATAAATCAGATAAATCCAAAAGGTCAGGAAGAGCGGAGGTTTAGAGCTAACTAGGGACACGGGATTTGAGCAGAGCTGGCCAAAAGTCACCAAAATGGGGTAGGGTTTGGTGTTCTTGGAGTATGGCAATATCTCTAGGGGGCTGATGTGTCGGGTGGGGGAAAGGAAGTTTTGGAATGACTGGGGCTCTCTGGGAATTGTATTACCAAGTTCACTCTTAACCTACAGACCATGAGAAGCAGCTAAAGGGCTGAGCTTTCCAGAGGTAACTCCTTGGCTTTATTCGGGGTGGGCTGGGCTGGGGGAAGACAAGGCAGAGGCAACAGCCAGAAAGTTAATGAGAAAATTCAGGGAAAAGAAGTTCCAAAATCTCAACTGCAGCAGAGGTGCGTGGAAAGAGATCCATGTATTAAGAGATCTGGTAAATATCTTAGAGATGTACCTAGCGAGATTTGGAATTCGGGAGAGAACTGAGATAATTCTGGGTGGGGTTTTGAGAAAGAGCAAATGGCAAAGTAAAAGACTCAAACTTGAAAAGGAGAAAGTGAGCAAGTGGAGGGACTGGCAGGGGATGGCCAGTTAGGACACCTAGAACTTGAGGAGCGGCGGGAGAGCAGAAGGGTGTAAAACAGACACTAGCTGCCAAAACGGAGGTGGCAGAGGGAAAGACACATTTTTATCATTTAGAGGAGACCTAGCTTGACCTGCCGAACCCCAAATGCTGGAGTTGAGATTGTCCAATCTAACGATGACGTACAGGGAATGTATTGAATATGATCTGAAACTGAAACATTGCTTAAGGATAATATGTAGAGATTTTATTTGCTCATGTCAAATGTGCTTTCAGATAAAGCTAATGATACTTCAGAAGCACTAAGAAAGTGTTTACATATTAATTTCAGGCATTACATTGGCAGAATATGCCCAGTCTGACTTGCTCTTATAAATCATTCCAAGTGGAGCAGCTTATGTAAAAACGCCATTGAAGTGACAATAAATAAGCCAGCTTAGTTCAAATTAGAGTGTAGGGTAATCACCCCATACCACTCTATGATTTAGTTTTAATTCTGCTTCACCTACACTTAACTTTCCCCATAATGTATCATTTGAACTATTCTAGTTAGCTAGTCATTGTTCACCCAAAGTTCTTTCTTTTCCTTCCCCAAACATAAATAAACCATTTCTCCTTAACATTATGCAATTATTTTATTTGTAATCTGTATTTATGTTCATGCCTTTAATGCTATGTCATGGAAACTAATGTAATTTTGCCTCTTCAAATTTAGCTGTGATTATTGCTTAAACCAAAGACATCTGACTAGTCATGAACAACAAAATACAACTCGAATTGCGAGTTGCTTCATTGTTTTTTTTCTGTTATATAAGTGCATGTGAAGTGATACTGCCTCACGACTGAGCATGGTGATCGGCAATTATGCAATCAATGAAGAGCTCTGCTCTCCATTGGCCTCCCCTAAGGCTCCTTTCCTTCCACCTCTTGGAGGGAGGTTTATGTTTTGGAGAGTTCAAAGTTGTAGTCTTGGTCATGCTGTACTTTCATTGTTTGACCTTGAAAAGGCACTCGCCGTCCTTGGTCTAGTTGTCTTCGCATGTGAGTTCAGGAGCACTGGCCTCAAGGTCTGCATCAGCGGCATTTTCTGTGCCTCTTCCCATCCCACCATCGAGTTCTTTCATGTTCATCTTTTTACTCCTGTGTTTCCTGGGTCCTCTTCAGGAAACAAAATGTTCATTCTCTCCTGGAATCTTCCAGTGACCTCAGTGAGCTTGAAGGTAGATCGTCCCCCAGCTTATGATGATGGGAAGTGATGTGGTGATTGGCATTTTAAACAGAGCAGTTATGAAACATTTCTCTGATCATGTGAATAAAAAAATGAACATTACATGTGTCTGGGGGAAGAACGTTCCAGAGAGGGGAAAGAGTAAACCATACAGGCCTTTTAACAGACAAGTTTAGAGATGGGACCTGAGACCTGGAAATACCGGGCAACAAGGTCATGTAGACCCTGGTAGTTTGTTATGTAGCAAAAGAAAACAAATAGAAATTAGCACAGATTTAGCAGCTTCCTCTGCTCACAGGCTCATGAAAGCAAAACTGCAGTGTTGGACAGGCTGGACTCTTATCTGGAAGAATCTGCTTCCAGGCTCATTTAGGCTGGTAGAATGAATTCCTGTAGTTGTAGAGCTGCAGCCCAGCTTCTCAATGGATATTGGCTGGCCTGGGCTCACTCTCAGCTGCCAGAGTTCACTCCAAGCTCTTTATATCGGCAAAAGAGAACCTCCCTCACACTGAATCCTTGCACACTTCACACTTTGAATCTCTGTGGACTTCTCTGCCACCATCATGGGAAAAACTCTCTGTTTTTGTATGACTGAAGTGATTAGCTTAGGTCCATCCAGATGGGGTTCCTTTCTGTGATGGTTAATTTCATGCATCAATCTGGCCTAGGATATGTTATCCAGTTTGGTTAAGTAAAGCACTGGCATGATTTCTTCTTTCAAAGTTATCTTGTAGATGGGTTTGCATCTACAATCAATGACTGAGTGCATCTACATGCAACAAAGGAGACTATCTTCAGCAATGAGGGTAGTCTCCCAGTCTTAAAAGCCAGAAGGGATGATTCCGGAATCAGAAAGAAGAAATTCTGCTTCATGGTGGTGGTTTCAAACTGTATGTTCCCCAAATGAGCATGTTCTTAAATTTAATCCATTCCTATGGGTGTGTACCCATTGTTGCTGCCTCCCTTCACCCCTCCTCCTTGCCTTTGTTATCTCCCTTTTCCAGCCGTTGCTATCCTTCCCGCCAGTGCCGTCCACTTAGCCAACTCATAATCTGCCCCCTTTCTTAATCACCGCCTACTTCATAGCTGCCTGCACAGTTCCGCCTATCCACTACCGCCCCGTAGTTTACCCGCCCCAATTCCTACCCCTCCCTTGACCCGACCTTATATAATCAAGTGTATTTCCGCAATAAATTAGACTAGCTCATTCTCACAGGCTGTCTCCGTGGTTTTTACCGCGCGTCCCCCACGCCTGGAGAACCTAGGCCTACGCGTTGGCCTAGGGGCTCACCGCCGAGCCGTGGAAGCCCGCCCGGTCCTCGTAGGTTGCTAACTTAGAATAGCAGCCCACAGCAGGGGTTGCTAACTTAGAATAGCAGCCCACAGCAGGGGTTGCTAACTTGGAATAGCAGCTCACACCCATTATAAGTAGGATCTTTTGACAAGGCTGCTTTAGTTCAGATGTAACACTAACACACCTCATTCAGGATGGGTCTTAATCCTACCACTGCATCCTTTATAAATGAAAAGAATACAGAAAGAGAAAGATAGAAAGCCATGGAAGCAAGAAGCTGAAATTAACAAACCTGGAAGAGAAGGGAAAGACAGCCGATGCTGCCATGTGTCTTTCCATGTGATGGAGGAACCAAGGATTGCTGGCAGCTGGTCTTGAGGAAGAAAGCATTGCCTGATGATGCCTTGACCTGGCCTGTGCCATGGCTTCAAACTGTAAGCTAATCAATTCCCATTGTTAAAAGCCAACCTATGTCATGGTATCTGCTTTCAGCAGGCTAGGAAACTAAAACATTCACCTTCCGTCAGCCAGCTTCTGGGAAAGATGGACTTGCCAAGCTTCATCTTAATGGGCATTTCCAGCTCATGGTCTGTGCTATAGAATTTGGACTTACTAGCCCCCACCAGCTCATGAGTCAATTCCTCACACTAAGTAAATGTATTAGTCGGCTAAAGGGGTGCTGATGCAAAATCCTGTGATGCCTGGTGTTTGAAGAGGCTTAGGACAAAATGTATTGAAGATCAACAACAGTGAGGGTTCAGCTCTGCTTGGGGCATGTTTCTATTTTAGTTTATGGAAGGAAAACTAGAAGGGACAGTTGTTCCCTCTTTGTGTTAGAAACTGACAATGGGAAGACTGAAAACCATTGTTTTCTTTGGGTTGTACTATTGAAGAATTGTCTTCTTAAAGTCTTTTGAGTGATTAGGACAATAGCAAGACTCAATCACACTTAGATAATCCCAGGGCTTGGCTCTGCCACATACAAGTCTTGGCTAAAAATAAATGTGTGGCAAGTTTCTACCTTCTGGGTATGTGTCAGCCAATGAAATATTTATGTTGTTGGGTCGGGGTATAAATCATAAAGAAGGTTAGAAAGGCAAGATTCAGAAAGAACAAAGCAAATGACCAATGTCTTCATATTGAAAAAAGACAATAAAGGGTGGGTGCTGTTTAATTCAATAGAGTTTCTAGGGTTCAAGGACTCTTTCATCAGTGATAAACAGCACAGGCTGGCAAATGATCATGCTTCAGCTACTTCGTTTTGGTGGATTTCAAGGGGGAGACAGAAAAGAATGAGAGGGCAAAAACAGGTGCCCCTGAGAAACTTCCTGCATGGGTCCAGCGGAGTCCCAGAGTGAAGCGGTACAAAGGCGCCTTACTCTCAGGGTTTCTCAGTGGCCATACTATGGATATTTGGGGCAGGTAACTGTTTGGTGTGGAGGGGCTGGCCCATGCACTTTAGGATGTTAAGCAGCACCTGTGGGCTCAACCCACTAGATTCCAGTAGCACCCCCACCCCATCCCGGTGTGAACCAACAATGCCTGCTCACATTTCCAACTGTCCCCTAGATGAGGGGCTGAAGGCAAAGTTGGCCCCGGTTGAGAACCAGTGCTCTGGAAGATACTTGATGGAGTTAATGTTTGCTCACTAAGTATACGCACTGCTGTTTTCTAACTTCTTATGTAAAGCGTGACTCTAGTGATCAAATTTCATGTGGTATGCCCCTTCCCACACAATGAGTAAAAGAAATATGGCCCTCATTCTTAAAGAATTCCCTGGACTGTGTGAAAAATTTCTATCAAACTAATAAAATTCTAACCAGGAAGGTTACCCCATAATTGCATGCCCAGAAATCAAGAGCTGAAAATGCAACTATGAAGCAGAGGATAAGTTTTACTTTCCTATTAATGCCTGATTTTGGCCTGATCTTTGTAAAATGCAGAGCACTGCCAACACTAACTTGGAATTAGATCAGTAAAAGGTGCAACAGTCACAGGTTCGGTTTCCTGGAAGCAAGTTATCTGAGGCAAATATTTGAGTGAAAGTTGTTTATAGGGTGCCCTACCGAGCAGCCCACACGTGTTTCCCTGGGGAGCTCCAGAAGACTGGAGAACAGACCTCAGCAGTGTTAATCCTACCCAATAAGCAAGGAGCCTAGGGCATTTTAACCTCCAGCTTCTAACTCGTTATCTAGGGACCACTGGGGGGGCAGGGTGGGGGGCGAGGGGTACTCACTCCCCAGGTCTTCTCACCCACCCTGCTGGAAGGCTGCAACTACCACATCATTAGCAAGTAATAGATCCACAGGTATAAGATAATAGATGTTTAACAAAGATGCATGGTAATTTAATTAAAAAAGGGAAGACTTTTAAATATGTGCTGCTGAAATAATTGGATATATGTTTGGAAAACTATGAACCTTGACTCTTACCTATCTCAATAAACAAAATTTAACTCACACATAATGGTAAGAGGTAAAATAAAGCATTCAGAAGAAAACAGGAGAAATTTTCTGTTGTCCTGTGTTAGGTAGGTTTTTTTAAGAAAACAAACCATAAAAGAAAAACTTTATAAATTAGAATTCGTTAAATTAAAAATGTTAGCTAGTCAAAAGACACCATGTAAAAAATCTGAAGACAAGCCACAGATCTAGAAAAGAAAAGAAAAAGTAAAACATTTATCTGATAAAGGACTTGTATCCAGAATGTTAAAAGAACTCTTTAAACAAAATTATAGGAAGACAGACAACTAAATAAAGGGTACAAAATTGAACAAACATTTCATTAAAAAGGAAAGATACACATATGCAAAACAAGAACAATAAATATACTCAACATCATTAGTCATTAGGGAAATGCAAATCAAGTCACGCTGAAACACCACTACACACCTAAAGGAATAGCTAAAATTTTAAATATCTGTCAGTGAGATATTGACAAACTGAAACCATTTTATAATATTGGCAGAAATGCACATTTATACAGCCACTTTAGAAACACTTTTATTATTTTTTAATAAGCCTATCATTTGAGCAAGAAATTCCTTTCCTAAGTTACCTAACAACAGAGGCAAAAACATATGTCCCATAAAGACTTTTGCACTCATATTAATAGTAGCATTATTCATAATAGGTGAAAAAATAAAATGAAAATAACTCAAGTGTCTATGAACTGTTGAAAAGTAAATTAAACATGGCAAAGTTGTGCAATGCAATACGACTCAGCATTAAAACTGAAAGAATGACTAATAGATATAACAACATAAATGAATCTCTAAAATGTCATGCAAATGAAAGAAAATATACCCAAGAATATCACACACTATATGACTCAATTGATAAGAAACCTCAGAGAAGGCATATCTAAAGAGAGAGAAAGCTTATCAACAGATGCTTGAGGACAGGAGGTGGCAAAGATAAGTGACTACAAAGGGAAACAAGTAAACTCTGAGGGGATAGAGAAGTCTTATAAAAGTTATCTGTGGTTAAGTTTCATTTACATATCTGTTCATTTACCAAAACTGATTAACTGAAAACTTCAAATGGTGAAGTGTATTGAATGCAAATTAAACCTAAATAAATTGGTTTTAAAAGGTCATTAAAAGTTTAGAAAGAGAACAAAGTAATTGCCAATTGGACCCAGCTGGCATGTTCACTATAGTAAATCACTGTAATCCACTATAGTAAAGGAGAACCCACAGTATTGAGATCTTTAGAGGATTTTGGAAACAATATAAAGTGAAGTCATTTAGTTCACATAAAATGGCCATAAAGATCTCCTTTCTAATTAAGTATTTGAAAGCAAAAATTGCTAAAATTACAGGTAGAAAACAATCTTAATAATTTATTTCAAATTAAATACTACTCCTTTGAACACTGATTGTTCATCTAAAGAGTTTATAAAATGACACTATCTAATTGGACTTTGGCAAATGTCCTCATATTAGACCCTGAACACTTAGGAATTTGTCATTTGACACAAATCTACCATGCATATATGTTCACATCTAGCATGCTAACACCAAAAAACTTTTAATCTCAAGGTGTCCTCAAGAAACTCAAAAGATTTCACAAAATAAAAGTAGTTAAATCCACCTAATAATGACCTCTGCTCTTAAGGAGATAATAATTTCCTTTAAAAATTCGTCACTAATTTAAACACCGACACCATGGGAGAACTGGCAGAATTCCAGAAGGTCCCAGCTGTTTCGCTCTTGAAACTAGCAGCCTTGGCCCGTGGGCCACTCACACAGACCCCCAGAAGTGAGGGTCAGTCCATTTTAGGCAGAGTGCCTAAAGGAGAGGACAGGGGGTTTATCTCCAAGGCTTAAATCAGAGAACCCCAAGCCCTGAGCAGTATGTGTGGACCCATCCACCTACACGAGCCCCTGAAACGGTCAATTTGGAAAACAGCTTCTCTGCTAATCCCATGTCCTCCTGGAAACCAACCTAACATCCTGGCCTGCAGACTTGCATGTGGAGTGATGGCCCTCCATCACTTTAGCTAAACCCACAAGCCAGATCCAAGTTTTGAGCATAAAGCAGATATGCTCGTTGTTTTTCTGGAAAAGTAAAACCGAGCCCGTCCTGGGAAAACAGGTGATATTCAGCCGCTCTGCCTGTAGCCCTGTTCCCATCTGCTCAGACCTGACACAAAAAGGAAGTTTTGCTATCACTTAGCTGTGGCGCACATGTGAAAATACTGCCTTGATGAAGAGGAGATGATGACGAGCTAAAGGCAGTATAAAGTTTTCTAGTGGACTGAATGAGCCTTCAAAGGGAGTGAGGAGTAAACCACATACTCTGCCTTCCATCCAGGCAAGTTGTTGTGTTCCTTTGTTTCTCTTTGCATTGGAGTACACTTTGGTCACAAATTGGCCACCTCTGGCTGATTTTATTTATTTTTTATTTTTTTAAATAATTAAAAAAAATTTTTATATCTCTCCCCTCTCCACCCCCCACCCCCCACCCCCCAGTTGTCTGCGCTCTGTGTCCATTCTCTGTGTGTTTTTCTGTGACTGCTTCTATCCTTATCAGTGGCACGAGGAATCCGTGTCTCTTTATGTTGCATCATCTTGCTGTGTCAGCTCTCCATGTGTGCGGTGCCATTCCTGGGCAGGCTGCACTTTCTTTTGCACTGGGTGGTTCTCCTTACAGGGAGCATTCCTTGCGCCTGGTGCTCCCCTGCGCGGGGTCACCCCTGCATGGCACGGCACTCCTTGCTTGCATCAGCACTGTGCATGGGCCAGCTCCACATGGGTCAAGGAGGCCCGGGGTTTGAACCGTGGACCTCCTATGTGGTAGACGGACGCCCTAACCACTGGGCCAAGTCTGCTTCCCTGGCTGATTTTAAAAGTTCTGGGATGGCAGGGTACTGCTCCTCACCAACCCTTAGGCTTCACGGCCTTAGTTGCTCTTAAAAGTCACATATTTATATAACATTTTACACCACTTTCCTGTCTGTTAGAAATAAATTTTGAAATGTTTGTGGGTGAAATGATGAGAGGCTGGAGTTTGCTTCAAAATCATCCCAAGGGGAGTGAGGGTGAGATATGGATGAAATGAGCTTGGCCATGTGTGGATATTTTTTGAAGCCGAGTGATGAGCACACTTTGGAAATTCATTACATTAATTTCTTTATTTTGTATTAAAATGTTTTCATGATAAAATTTTAAGCCATGCATGTTACTACCTCATTATAATTCCTGGACTCAAATTCAGTCATCTTTCATGCCTTGACTCAACTGCTGGAACTGTCCTCTCTTGCTGGTTTCC
Source organism: Dasypus novemcinctus (assembly GCF_030445035.2). Lineage (NCBI taxonomy): Eukaryota > Metazoa > Chordata > Mammalia > Cingulata > Dasypodidae > Dasypus > Dasypus novemcinctus. Next base: position 1,207,484 of record NW_027261977.1, on the reverse strand, counting down.
ATTTCCGCTTTCCATCACTATTTAACATTGGTCGCACTGTTCCATCATTTAACATCTGCCCATCGGCTGCCTATCATGGGTCTTTGGTGTTCTAAGGACTGGGGCTGGACTAACTAGTAAGACATAAAGCTCGTCCTCAGGCAGCTAGTAGTTGAGCCAGCATGTCACAGTATTTGGTATGTGATAAAGTACCAGGTTTGCTCTGCTCATAGCCGGTGGCAGGAGAGAGTTGTCCACTGTTCTTGGGGATGGAAGAGGGAGTCAGAACACTGAATGGAGGAGGTGATGCTTGAGTAAATGGATGAATCTCAATAAATCATTCTAGGCAGAGTGAGGTACATGATCACGTCCCAAGAAATGAAAGAGCCTTGCACATTCAAGGTACAATTGAATAATGTGCAAGTGTGAAAGAAATATAACTTATTCACTCATTTTATACTCTACATATGGACAAAGATTATTCTACATAATAGAGACAGAACTAAGATAAGCAAAGAGTAGCAGGATGCATTGCAATCATTATACAGCAAGTTGCAATTCTTAAACAAAGCTAATTTTAAGGACATTTTCTGTTTAAATTTTCATTCTACTACTTTTGTTAATATTCTGTTCCTTCTCTCTTAATATTCAAGAACTACTCTCTAAATAATTTAGAGGAAGAAATATTTTTGGATTGGAAAATGACTGTCTACTTCTCAGTGAAAATCCAGGGTGAATATCAATTATGATCAGTGCTGGGAAGTTTTTCTTCCCAGATACTCCATTGTCTTCTGAATGCACGAAATCATGCTGTGTCTTAATGAAGAAAGACGTGCACAGGTGCTGACACTCTGCTGCAGCTGCTGGAGGCTTCGAGAGTCAGGACTGAATCTCGGCATCTCAGGCTGGTTATCTATTACATAAGCTGTGAAATTTCTGATGGTTCACTTCCTTTAAGAAAAAGAATCACCTAAAGAGCTTAATTATTTGTGGCTTGTTTATATTTTCATGACATGAGAATGACAAGGCATATTTTGGGGCTAGATGATTTAAGGATAAAGTCTAATTTTTCTGAAAACTTTGAATGCATTTCTTGTCATAACACAACAGCAGTGTTTCTTTGAATTATATCATCCCTTAGGAGTCTTCTTTTAATTTTTTGTAGGTTTGCTTAAATATATCTAATAAAAAGCATGAAGGTATAAAACATATTAAAACAAATATCCATGCATGTGCCACCCAGAATTAACAAGAGCACAGTCACTTTTCCCCAGAAAATTAAAATAGCATGAAACCTTTCACACACTGAGGAAGTCATGCCATCTGTGATAAACTTTCACGTCCCTCTATCCTTTCTTGAACTCTTTCTCCTGTTTACAGTAATACCAAGAATTTAATGCATACCCGGTGTCCTAAGTAATGTTCTTTTAACTATCTCCATAGACAATACAATTCTCTGTGCAATTTCCAATGTACATAAATGGATAGTATGTATTTTCCTGTAACTTTACATTGCTTTGTTTTATGTTTAATAAATTATGTACAGTGTATTCATTGTCATATTGCTCTTTTAAACAAATCAATCATATGCTTTATTGATACATATTAATAAGTTATACAATTCATCCAAAGTGTGCAATCAACGGTACTTGATATAATCATATGGTTGTGCATTTATCTTTTCAATCATTATTAGAGCATTTTCATTATTTTGATAATAATAATAATAAACAGACAAACAAGAAAATTATTCACTTCTCAATCTCTCATTGTTTCCCCTGCTGTGCACAGCTGGTATTTCTGGTGCTTTTCCAGTCCTATTTCCTAAGTATGAAGTTGCCTAGTCTTAATTATTCTTTTGTTTAAAAAAATTCTTTCTCTTTATTTATTTTTTAGTGTTATATTTTAAAAAAAAATATGAAGTCCCCAGATACCTCCTCACCCCCTTCACACCACTCCTCCCATAAAAACAACCTCCTCCGTCATCATAGGACATTCATTGCACTTGGTGAACCCATCTCTGAGCACTGTTGCACCACATAGTCAATGGTCCACATCATAGCACATGTTCTCCCACATTCCACCCAGTAGACCATGGGAGGACATATAATGTCCAGTAACTGTCCCTGCAGCACCACCCAGGAAAACTCCAAGTCCCAAAAACGTCCCCACATCTCATCTCTTCCTCCTACTCCTTACCCCCAGCAGCCACCATGGCCACTTTCTCCACAGCAATGACACATTTTCTTCAATTACTAATCACAATAGTTCATGAAAAGAATATTAGTTAAGTCCACTCTCTTCCATACTCTATTCCTCCATCCTGTGGACCTTGGAATGGTTGTGTCCACTCCACATCTCTATCAAGAGGGGGTTAGATTCCACATGGATGCTGGATGCAATCCTCCTGCTTGCAGTTGTAGGCACTCTTGGCTCCCTGATGTGGTGCTTGACCTTCTTCACCTCCATGTTACCTGAGTGGGGTAAGTCCAATAAACCAGAGTGTAGGAGCTGAAGTCTGTTGAGGGTCAGGGCCTAGCTATCACTTGATAGGTCCAGAGATTCAGGTCCCCTAGGTATATATTAAACCCCAGACCAACTACAGTTCTGGTAAAAGTAACTGGAGAGGCTTGTGAACAAAGACCACATTTGAGTCCAGCTCCATCACAGAAACTCCAAAGTAGGGTCACAGAAACAGAAACCCCAAAGTAGGGCCAACTGACATGGAACTGAACTCCATCTGCCATGACCATAGAACTTGTGGGTTTCTGTAGCCCTCAGAAGAACCAATACCTGGGTTGTATCTACTTTATCTGTCTCTGGGACTCTGCTGAGGTGTGCATAAGGACAACCCCCCTGATAACCTCCCAGCTCTTTTTAGAGACTCATAGCCATATAAACTCATTTGTCCTTTCCATTTCCCCCTTTTATTCAGGCCAAAAAGCATTTTTAACTCCTGGTATTATATGTAGATTGAGATATTCTGCTGGTCCGAGCTGAACCTTTCATTCAAGGTAATTTTCTAGTTACATCATCAGCTGGTACTTGGTAGTAATACCTTGGAGCCAGGGAGGCTCATACCCGGGAGTCATGTCCCATGCTGGGGGAAAGGCAATGCATTTACATGCTGAATTTGGCTTCAAAACTGGCCACATTTGAGCAATACAGAGGCTCTTGGGAGGTAACCCTTAGGCACCTTGCAGTTCTAGGTTTTTCTTATTTCAGGTGCACAGGCTCACAAGCATAGTCATTAGTATCAAGGGATCATTGTTCCACCTTCCTTTTTTTTTTTTTGTCTTTGCTATTGCACTTGGGGGATTGTTGCTGTTCCTTTAGGGACTGTGATAGAGCTCCCCTGGCTAGGAACTCAGCACTACCTTAGGTGTTTCAATGATGGAAGGCAAAATATCAAAAACTAAGCTTTTGCATTTTTAAATTTTTTGATACCCAATTTATTTTTGCCTTAATTTTTTTGAAATTAATATGTATTCTATATCTAACCTTTAAACTCATCACTATATTCCATTTTACTATTAATGGAGCTTGACAATATATTGGGCTTCACTTTTCAGCAAGTTTTGGATCACAGAGAAGCAACAATGGCAGGGGAGGAATACTGGTATGGGATGTTATTGATAGGGGACACATGGTTAGCAGGGAGTTCTCCAGGGCATATATCCAGGGTACATAAAAATGTTTGCATATTTTCATAGTGGATATAATTAAAAACAACAACTGAGGGAGTACCTTTAGGAATTTAAGTAGCAATCTGATGGAGGAATTGTTGAATTTACTAACAATACATTTGGGCCTGTATTTTGTCTGTCTTTTTCTTCCCACTTCATTTTCCTACTATTTCACTTTTATGGTAGTTTACAAATGTGTTTGTGTTCAATGGAATGGAAATTCAACAAAATCAAAAGCTGGTCCTTTGCCTGACCATCTAAGGAGCACTGCTGTAGAGTTCAGCTGCAAACACAGCTTACTCTCTCATCAGCTCTGGGACAACGAGGAGGTATGCTCAGGCACAAAATACCAGGATCATCAAGAGGCAAAAAAGAAGGTCACAAAAACATTAAGAAAGGTGGCTTTGGGAGTGAGGAATGTTGGAGAAAGTGATACAGAAATCATTGCCATATAAACCTCTTAAAAATCAGATATGGCAGGTTAATGCAACTTCAGACTGTTTACTTTTAACTCATTTATAAATACTAATCCTGCCATAATTAATAGTTTTATTGATCATCTGACCTTTATTCCTGCTCTGAGAAATTGTGAAGATTAGAGTAATGAATGACAAAGCAGCAGAAAGATTAAGAACATGAATAAAAAGCATAACTTTCAGTGGGGAAAAAAGTGAACTATAAAATTTTAAAAAACTATATTACTTAAAAACAGAGGGCAAGGGATGGGGAAGGGAGGTAGCAGAGTCTACTCACTAAATTTTAATATTGCATATGTCAGAGAATCTGTAAATAAGAAGACTAAGGGTATTATATAAAGGCATAAATATAACAGTTAGGAATTAAAATAAAAATAAGAAGTCAGAGGGAGGAAGAGAGGGGATAGAAATCACACTGGTAGAGATTTAAATATGTAAAAGCTATGTGTGGGGAAGTGGCAGTGGCTCAATTGGTTGGGCTCCCATCTACCATATGGGAGGCCCTGGGTTCGTGTCCCAGGGCCTCCTTGTGAAGGCAAGCTGGCCTGTGCCTGCAGAGAGCTGATGGCCCATGCCCCCACAGACAGGTGATGGCCGATGCCCCCATGGAGAGCTGACAGCCCGCACCCCTGTGGAGAGCTGATGGCCTGTGCCTGCAGAGAGCTGGTGCAGCAAGATGACACAACAAAGGGAGACAAGCAGGTGAGGAATACTGGTGTGGGGTGTTATTGAAAGGGGCACATGGTTGGGCGGGAGTTCTCCATGACATATATACAGTGTGCATAAAAATGTTTGGATAGTTTCATAGTGGTTACACTTAAAAATGAAAACTGAGGGAGTGCTGAGTTCCTAGCCGGGGAAGCTCTATCATATTTCCTAATGAAACAGCAACAATCCCCCAAGCACAATGGCTAAGATCAATAAAGAGGATGGTGCAACAATGAGTCCTTGATACTAATGACTACAATTGTGAGCCTGTGCACCTGAAATAAGAACTAAGGCCAGAGCTGCAGGGTGCCTAAGAGTTACCTCCTGAGATCCCTCCATGTTGCTCAAATGTGGCCAGTCTCAGAGTCAAACTCAGCATGTAAATCCATTGCCTTCCCCCAGTGTAGGATATGACTCCTGGGGATGAGCCTCCATGGTACCAAGATATTACTACCAAGTATCAGCTGATGATGTAACTAGAAAATGATCTTGAATAAAAGGGTCAACTCGGACCAGCAGAATATCTCAATCTACATATAATACCAGGAGTTAAAAATGCTTTTTGGCCTGAATAAAAGGGGGAAATGGAAAGGACAAATGAGTTTATATGGCTATGAGTCTCTAAAAAGAGCTGGGAGGTTATCAGGGGGGTTGTCCTTATGCACACCTCAGCAGAGTCCCAGAGACAGATAAAGTAGATACAACCCATGTATTGGTTCTTCTGAGGGCTACAGAGAACCACAGATATATGGTCATGGCAGATGGAGTTCAGTGCCATCTCATTTGGCCCTACTTTGGAGTTTGTGTTCCTGAGTGTGATGGAGTTGGACTCAGATGTGGTCTTTGTTCACAAGCCTCTCCTTGTTCACAGGTCTCCTGGACCTGTGGTTGGTTCTAGGGTTTAGTGTATGCTCAGGGGATGTGAATCTCTGGACTGACCATGTGATAGCTAGCCCCTGATCCTGAACAGACTCACAACTCCTACCCTTTATTTTATTGGACTTAGCCCAGCCAGCTAACAGGGGCGTGAAGAAGGTCAACCACCACACCAGGAGCCAAGAGTACCTACAACTGCAAGCAGGAGAAATGTTTCCTTCATCCATGTGGAATCTAAGCATCTTCTCAATATAGATGTGAAGTGGACATAACCATCCCAGGGTCCACAGAATGGAGGAATAGAATATGGATTAGAGTGGGCTTACAGATAGTCTATTCTGGAAATATTGTGATTAGTAATGGAAATAAATGTAGCACTGATATGGAGAAAGTGGCCATGGTAGCTGCTGAGGGTAGGAAGTGGGAAGAAGTGATATGATGTGGGGGCATTTTCACACTTGGAGTTGTCCTAGATAGTACAGCAGGGACAGTTACTGGACATTGTATGTCCTCTCATGGCCCTTTTGGAGAACTGGGGGAGAGTGTAAACTATAATGCTGACCAGCAGACCAGTGACCATGTGGTGCAGCAGTGCTCAGAGATGTATTCACCAAGTGCAATGAATGTACCATGATGATGGAGGAGGTTGTTAGCCTTCACTTCCTCTTTGTGCAGAGCCACAAGACCAGCCAGATATGAGAACTTCAGATCTTTTATGTCTTTCTAGAGTATGCAAATAGTTATGGGCATGCAAGTGGCCTCTTAAATTCACAGGAATATGTTGGAGCTTTTTTAAGCATTCTTTTACCAAAGTACCATATTCTTCAACATTTCCTTACAAATTATTGGCAACTCTATTTTTTGTAACATCCTTACCCAAGCAAGGCAGATGGAGTTATGTTTGTCATGGTGAGTGGAAAAAAAAGGCAAAGGACTGGACTGAAAATATCTCTGTGGGCCATGAGATCAGGCCCACGCACATGTGGAAAGAGCAGGCACTTGCAGGCAGGCCACCTGCCCTGCACTTAGAGGTGGCAGGCCTTATCCCAGTGTTCAGGCAAAGTGACTCTAAAGATTAAAAATGGTGGCGCATTTGAGCTCTGAATGTGAACAAACAAAAGAACAGATGAAGAAAAGAAAGGAAAAAATGGAACAGTGTCTCAGGGAACTAAATGAAAGCATGAGACATGCAAAAATATTTGTCAAGGGTGTCCCAGAAGGAGAAGAGAAGGGAAAGAAAGAATATTTGAAGAAATAATGGTGGAAAATTGCCCAACCCTATTGAAGGACATAGATATCCCATCCAAGTAAATCCAAATAGGCCAACACTGAAAAACATACTAATCAGAATGCCAAATACCAGAGACAAAGAAAGAATTGAGAGCAGCAAGAGAAAAGCAATGCATAGCATATAAGGGAAACCCAATAAGATTAAATGTCAATTACTCATCAAAAACCGTGGATGCAAAAAGGCAGTGGTATGATGTATTTAAGATCCTGCAGGAGAAAAACTGTCAGTCAAGGATTTTATACCCAGAAAAATTATCTTTTAAAAATGAGGGTGAGGTTAGAATATTTACAGATAAACAGAAACTGAGAGAGTTTATACAAGAAGAACAGCTTTGCAAGATATACTAAAGGGAGTGTTACAACCTGAAAAGAAAAGATAGGAGAGAGAGCCCTGGAAGAGAATCTAGAAATAACAACTCTATCAGTAATAGCAACTAAAAGTGTCAAATATAAAGTGACAGACAAAATGCAAAGATCAAAATGAATGAAATAAGAACACCTTCACAGTAATAATATAGAATGTTAATGGATTAAACTCACCAATCAAAAGACACAGATTGGCAGAATGGATAAGAAAATATAAGCCATCTATATGTTGTCCTCAAGAGCCTCAAATTAGACCCAAAGATACCAATAAATTGAAAGTGAAAAGCTGGAAAAATATGTTCCACACATGTAGTAACAACAACAACAAAAAAGGCTTATATCAGATGATACAGACTTTAAAAGTGAAACCATTATTAGAGACAAGGAAGAGCATTACATATTGATAAAAGGGAAGAGATAACAAATCATAACACTATATGCACCTAACCAGGATGCCCTAAGATTCATGAGGCAAACACTGGCAAAATTGAAGGGAAAAATAGACATCTCTACAATAATAGTTGGAGATTTCAATACACCACTTTCAGCATTAGATAGATCAACTGGGCAGAAGATCAATAAAGAAACAGAGAGCTTGAATAATATGATAAATGGACTAAACCTAATAGACATATACAGAACATTGCACCCCAAAACATCAGGATATACATTCTTTTGACGTGCTCATGGATCTTTCTCCAGGATAGACCGTCTGTTGGGACACAAAGCAGAGCTCAATAAATTTAACAAAATTGAAATTATACAAAGCACTCTCTCTGATCAGAAAGGAGTAAAGCTGGAAATCAACAAGTGCCAAATAAAGGGAAAATTCACATATATATGGAAATTAGACAACACACTCTTAAATAATCAGTCTGTCAGAGAAGAAATTTCAAGCAAAATCAATAAAGTATTTTGAGACGAATGACAATGAGGATATAGAATCTATGGGAGGCTGTGAAGGCAGTGTCAGCAGGAAAGTTTATAGCCCTCAAAGCTTACATTAAAAAAGAAGAAAGAGCTAAAATCAATGCCCTAAGTACGTAGTTGGAGGAGTTAGAAAAAGAACAGCAAGCCTGTCCAAAAGCAAGAAGAAGTGATGAAATAACAAAGATCAGAGCAGAAATAAATGAAACTGAGAACCAAAAAAAAAAAAAAACCAGAAAATTAACAAAATCAAAAATTGGTTCTTCAAGAATATTAAAAAAATCAACAAACCATTAGCTAGACTGACCAAGAACATGAGGTGAGGCAATGGCACCTGAAGAGAGACACATAGAGACAAAGACAAGATTAGAGGGGGCTGGGTGGGCCAGGGCTAGCTGATGACAAAGCCAAGGCCCTGATCTGGCACCACAAGTTGTATTTAAAGCAGTTAACTGGTCATTGTTCTTCAAGCACAGGCTATTAGGCATGAAGTTCTTTGAGGAGTGTTTCTTTGAGTTTCTTCTTTTCAGGGCATCAGCTCCTTTCTGACTACTTGCAGGTATAGACAAGGCTGATGACATCCTCACCACTCGGCACACATTGATTCTCCCTAGCAAAGTGACTTGAAACTTGCACATTATTTCGTGGGCCCCTACAGAAATAAATGATACAAAGAATTTTTAAAAAATAGACAATCAACAAAACCAAAAGTTATTTCTTTAAAAGGATCAGTGAAATGGACAATTATTTAACTAGACTGAGAAAAAAAAAAAAAAGAAGACAAATAACTAAAATCAGAGATGTTGGGAGGATGTTACTACTGATGTTACAGAAATAAAAATGATTGTAGGAGGATATTATGAACAATTGCATGCCAACAAAAAGATAATCTAGATGAAAAGGACAAAATTTGGGAACACAAATCTGAGAACTATCCATACTGAAACAATAAAAAATGGAAGATCTCAACAGACCCATAATAGTGAATAAATTAAATCTAACAAATTTTAATAAATTGAAGCCAACAAAAATCTCCCAGAAAAGAAAAATCCAGGTCCAGATGGTTTCACTGGTGAATTTCACCAAACATTCTGAGAACCAACACCACTCCTGCTCAAATTTATCCCAAAAATTGAACATGAGAGCACTACTTAATTCAGTCTACCAAGCCAAAAATCACACTTATACCAAAGTCAGATAAAGATATATAAGAATATAAAATAACATATCCACTTTCCTCAAGAACATGATAAAAAAAAATCTATAAAAATACAAGCAAAATAGACCAACAGTACATAAAAAGAATCATACACCTTGATCAAGTGGGATTTATACAATCACTCCAGGGTGTTACACTATTTGATAGTCAATGAATGTCATACACCACATTACTATAAAAATGGAGGAAAACACACATGATCATCTCAATTTGACAAAGTCCAACACCTCTTCTTGATGTGGCTCAAGCAGTTGAATATCTGCCTCCCACATGGGAAGTCCTGATCTCCTAAAGAAAAAGACCATGGTTCCTGGTCTTCTAAAGAAAAAAAAAAAAGAAAAGAAATGAATAAATCAACTCAGGGGAGCCAAAATGATTCAGTGGTTGAGTGCTGGCCCCCACATATGTGGTCTTGGGTTCAATTACTGCCTTTCTTCCTGGTAACTAAAAAAAAAAAATTAAATATCTAGGAATAAACTTAACAAAGGTTATTAAAGCATTATATATAGAAAACTATAAAATATTGTGGGAAAAAATCAAAGATGATCTGAATAAGCAGGAATACACTTTTTGTAGTTGGATTGGAAGACTAAAATAGTTAAAATGCCAATTCCACCAAAGCGATTTATAGATTCAACACAATCCCACTCAAAAGTCAAACACCTTCTTTATAGAAATGGGAAAAGCAATCATGAAACTCATGTGAAAGTTACATGGACGAGTGCTGATTCCTCAATAGCCAGAGCATCCTGAGAAAAGGAGAGTGAGGTTGGAGAACTCGCACTTCTTAATTTAGAACTAATAAGAAAACAGCATGGTACTAGTGCAAGGGTAGACATATAAACCCACTGAATCAGATTTATAAACTCTAACATCAAGGGCCAATTGAATTTTGACGAGGTTGGCAGTACACTTAATAGGAAAAGATTAGTCTTTCCAAGAAATGGTGCAGGAAAACTGTATATCCAAATGTAAAAAAATTTAGATGGCCCTTTACCTCACACTATATATAAAAATTAACTCAAAATGTATTAAAGGCCTAAATATGAGATACAAAACTTTAAAAGCTCTGAAAGAAACTTAGGGAAACATCTTCATTGCCTTATTAGGCAATGGTTTCTTGAGACTTTACACAAAATTTATAAGCAATGAAAGAAAATAAATAAATAAATGACACCTTATCAAAATAGAAAATGATTGGCATATCAAAGGACTTTATAAAATAAAAAGATAAATTGCATAAAAGGAGAAAATAATTGGAAACTACATATCTGAATTGGGTTACTATTCAGAATATAAAAAGAAATCTTCAATTCAACAATTTAAAGACAAACAACCCAATTTAGAATAGAGGAAAAGACATGACTAGACAGTTCTCCAAAGAAGGTATATAAATGGACAGAGAATACTTGATAAGACACTCAACATCATTAATCAGTAGAAAAAAAGCAAATAAAACTACAAGATACACTTCACATGCATTAAAATAGTTCTTAGGAAATAAAACAGAAAATAGCATGTGGGAGAGGTTGTGGAGCAACAGGAAACTTGGTACCTTATTGGGGAATGAGCAGCATCTGTGGAAAGCAGGTTTGTATTTATTACAAAATAAGTATAGATCTGGCAATCCAACTTCCAAGTATAAACCCAGAAGTGCTGAAACCAGGGATCAAACAGATAGTTGCACACTGATATTCATAGCAGGATTATTCACAACTGCAAAAAGATGGAAACAACCAAGTATCCATCAACAGATGAATCAGTAAACAAAATGTCGTATATGCAGAGGTGGAATATTATTCAGCATTAAAAAAGAATGAAGGCAGAAGCAGGGCAAAATGGCATCCAAGTGAGTGCACCCTCATCACATCTTCAAAAAACTGGCCGAGTGGGACAGAATCCTGCCCAAGTCAGTCATTTTAGGAACCCACAAAGCAGGAGGTTTCTTGACTTTGCTCTTGGGAGAGTGTGATAAAAGGAGGGTTTCCTCAAGGTAAAATAGTGGGTTTCTGACACTAGAGGTGAAAGCCGTGGGAAGAGAAAATCTTTTCCCTAGGCCTGATAGCCACAGCATTCCCTGAACACCACCAGTTGCATGGAGGTGTCCCCAAGCCCCGTGTTCCCCAAACATGTGATCCCTAAACATGTGTGCCCTGAACCTTATGTTTCCCAAAACCTGCATTCATGTAACTCACATTCTCCAAACCTGTTTGCCTCGAGCCCACATTCTCCCAAGTCCAAATTCCCCCAAACCCACCACTCCCTGAGCTCTTGTATTCCCCTAGCTGTCCAGTCTCAATAAACTCTGAGAATGGGAGGGTTCTGGTGAGGGGTGCAGAGGGGTCTGATGATTTCAGGTTCAACTGTCTGGACCCTCTTTCTATGAGCTTGGAGGAGCATCCAGCTGGCTTGGGGAGAGGCTAGAAAGAGAGAGAGGCAAATCTTCTGAGAAAGCCCAATTTACCCAAATACCCTGGGATAGGGAAACTTGATCTGGGAGAAGGTGGAGTCAGAAAATGAATTAGTCCTGTGAAGCACATCTAAGGTAAGGAGACAGTAGGATGTGCTTTGTAAGCTTCCAGTAACATAGTTAGGGTTCCTAACAGGTGTGGGTGCTCTCTCTCAAAGAGATTAAAATTCATTATTTACTGTGGTGAGTTGTTCATGCCCCATCTGAATTTCTGAAGGGAGCTCTCACATTGGCTTCCTGCTGCCTGGGATAGAGGGAATTGAGGATGGGAGAAAGGGGGAAAGATAGATTCCTAAGCAGTTTATTCAATTGCAAAGAGGACTCCTTGATTGAGGCCTTGTCTGGTCTTTTTTGTCAGTCAGAGTTCGTGACTTTCCTTCCTCTTTGTCCCAAGCCATGACCTTTTTAGTTTTTCTCTTTTACCTTTTTCCCTTTTTTTCTTTTTTCTTTTTTCTATTAGGTGCTGCAGTCAGTGTTTCTAATTTGCTGTGCTCCCTCATCTTTGATTGCCTTTTTTCTGTGTGTACTGATTTTGGCTACCAACACAATTCCATTTCCTTTATATCTTTCTGTCTTGCATCCTCTATTGTTTCTCTCACATTCCTCCTCTCTTTTTATAGCCCTCAATTTTTCTGACTTTTTATATCTAACACCTCTGTAATGTTTTCTATCTTTTATTCATTCTTTATGTTATTTCCCCCTCTCCTGACCACACTGGCCTTTTAAACCACACTATATTCTTCCTCATACTCAGTTTACCATCTTATTGTAGGTACTCCACATTTTTACTGTTATAACACTACATAGCTTACATGAGTTTAATATCCATTCTCCTAGGTCTCACATGGTTCTTCTGCTAACATTTACTATCAATAATACTATTATACCTTTTCTTTTCTTACCCCTTTTCCATTCCCTGGTCCTAATATTTTCCTTAAAGGGAACATATACAACAACAAGGAAATAGAATAAGAAGAAAAGGTGTCAAAGAGCAGACTTAACACACACACATAAAAACATCACCTAGAAAAACCACATGGCTAGATTGAGAAGCTAATCAACTGAACAAACCCATCAAGATAAAATGATGACCAGATGATGACAAAAAATTACAAACCATACCAACAACCAGGAAAACATGGCCAATCCAATGAACAAAATAAAAATCAGGAAGAAGAGCAAAACATCCAGCAGCTAATTAAAGCCCTCAAAACATGTATTATGCACCAAGTTAATGAAGTGAAGAAAGAGATTAAGGATATTAAGAAAACACTTGGAGAGCAGACAGAAGAAATTGTTAATATACATAAAAAGATAACAGACATGATGGAAATGAATGGCAAAATAAAAAATATCAAAGATACACTCTCAACGAATAAGAGCAGATTTGAAGAAGTAGAGGAAAGAATCAGTGATGTGGAAGACAGTACAACTGAAATCAAACAGAGAGTAGAATTGATCTTTCAGACCTGCAACTTCTACTGTCTGGTTTATTGGACTTACTCTGGCCAGCTAACAGGGAGATGAAGGTCAACCACCACACCAGGGAGCAAAGAGTGCCTACAACTGCAAGCAGGAGAATTGTATCCATCACTCACGTGGAATCTAAACCCCCTCTTGATATAGAGGTGGGGGGTGAACATAACCATCCTAGGAGACAAGGCTGGAGGAATAGAGTATGAATTAGAATGGATTTACTGATATTCTACTATGGAAATATTCTGATTAGTAATGGAAGAAATTGCAGCATTGATGTGGAGAAAGTGGCCTTGGTAGCTGCTGAGCATAGGGAGAGGGAAGAAGAGATATGATGTGGGGATATTTTCAGGACTTGGCATTGTCCTGGGTGGTACTGCAGGGACAGATGCTGGACAATGTATGGCCCAATGAGTGGACTGATGGAGAGTGTAAATTACAAAGTAAACTACTAGCCATGTGGTGCAGCAGTGCTCCAAAATGAATTCACCAAATGCAATGAATATGCCACAATGATCAAAGAGGTTGTTGAAGTGGGGGGAGTGGGGTGAGGGGGTCGGGAGTGTATGGAGATCTCATATTTTTAATGTAATATTTAAAAAAGAAGGAAAAATAAAATAAAGTTATTATTAAATAACTGAATTAAAAATAGAAAAGATAGAAAAAATCAAGCATGGACTTAGGGACCTGAATGACAACACAAAATGCCCAAACTCATGCATTATAGGCATCCCAAATCTATTAATGGAGATGGATGTGCATGTCCAAGAAGCACAACACACCCCAAACAGCATAAATCCCAAAAGTCCTAACCCAAATTATCAAGTTGTCAAATTGTCAAATTATCCAATGCTCAAGACAAAGAGAAAATACTGAAAGGAGCAAGAGAATAGTGAACCATCACATACAAGGAAATCGCAATAAGATTTACTACTGATTTCTCATCAGAAACCACAGAGACAAGAAGGCAGTGGTATGATATAGCCAAGGTACTAAAATAAAAAATAAAAACAAAATTCCAACTAAGAATACTCCGTCTAGCAAACCTGGGTTTCAAAAATGATGGAGAGTTCAAAGTATTCACCGATAAACTGAAACTAAGGTAGTATGTCAACAAGAAATCTGTCCTTCAAGAAATACTAATGGAAGTTCGGCAGGAGGAAAGAAAAAAAAAAAAAAAACAGGAGAGACAGAGTTGGAGGAGAGAGCAAGAACAGCTAAAAACACAAAAAGAAAATAACAACATACAGTATACAAAAATCTGAACAAAACATGGATGATGTAAGTAATTCCATTGAGAGTAATAACATTGAATGTCAGTGGATTAAACTCACCTGTCAAGAGGCAAAGAATGGAAGAATGGTTAAGGAAATATGACATCTGTCTACAAGAAACCCATCATAGACCCAGGGACTCAGGAGGTTGAAAGGGAAGGACTAGAAAACTATCTTACAGGCAAACAATAACCAAAAAGGGAAGGAGTAGCTATATTAATATCAGACAAAATAAACTTTTAAGGCAAAATTCTTGTGAGAGACAAAGATGGACACAATGTATTAGTAAAAGGGATAATCTTTCAAGAAGAAAGAACAATCATAAACATTTATGCTTCTAACGAGGGCTCCTCCAAATACATGAGGCAAACATCGGAAAATCAAAGTTAAGGAATAGATGCTTTTACAATTATAGCGGGGCATTTCAATACCATCACCATTAGACAGAATACATCAAGAGAATCAACAAAGAAACACAGACTTTGAACAATATATTAGAGGAGCTGGGCCTAATAAAACATATACAGAACATTACCCTCCAAAAAAGGATATACCTTTTTCTCAATTGCACATGGATCATTCTCTAAGATAGACCACATGGTAGGCCACAGAGAATGTCTCCATGAATTCAGGAGATTGAAATCATACAAAATAATTTCTCTGGCCACAGTGGAATGAAGCTGGAAATCTGCAAGGGCTAGAGACCCAGATTTGATACCAAGATATGGAAGTTAAGCAACACACTCATATATAAACCGTCAAGGAGAAAATCTTGAAAGACATCAATAAATACCTTGAAAATAATGAAAATGACAACAAAACATGTCAGAACTTATAGAATGCCACAAAAGCTGTTCTGAGTGGAAAATTCGTAGCCATAAATATATACATCAAAAAAGAAGAGCTAAAATTGAAGAGCTAGGTACTCACTTCTAGGAATTAGTAAAGAAACAACAAACTAACTACAAAGGAAGAAGAAAGAAATAAATAACAAGGTCAGATCAGACCTAAATGAAAGAGAAAATAAGAAAAAACTGGAAAAAACAATCAAAATGAAAAGATGGTTCTTGAGAAGATAATAAAAATTGGCAAACTCTTAGCTAGACTAACAAAGACAAAGAGAAAGAAGATGCAAATACACAAAATATGAAATCAACACTGATCCCACAAAAATAAAGAATATCTTAAGAGGATACTTTGAAAAACTAAATGTCAAAAAGAAGGGCAATTTAGAGGAAACAAATTCCTGAAAACACATAAGCAGCCTATACTGATGAAAGAAAAAATTGATGATCTCAACAAACAAATCACAATTAAAGAGATAGACTCTGTCATTGAAAACCTCCCAAACAAGAAGAGTCCTGGACTAGACAGCTTCACAGGTGATTTCTACTAAAATTCCAGAAAGAACTGAGACCAGTCTTGCTTAAATCCTTTCAGAAAAGTGAAATAGAAGGAACATTGCCTAACTCATTCTATGATACCTACATTACCCTAATATCAAAGCCAAACAAAGATGCCTAAAGAAAGGAAAATTACTGGCCAATATCTGGAGTGAACCTAGATGTGAAAATCTTCAACAAAGTACTTGCTAATCATATTCAACAACACATCAAACAAATCATACACCATGACCAAGTGGGTTCCATTCCTGTTATGCAAGGATGAAGAAGAAAATCAATTAATGTAATATACCATATAAAGAGATCAAAGGAAAAATTCACATGATCATATGTATGGATGCAGAAAAAGCTTTTGACAAAATACAACATTCTTTCTTGATTGTTGCTGCCTCCCTTCACCCCTCCTCCTAGCCCTTGTTATCTCCCTTTTCCAGCCGTTGCTATCCTTCCCGCCAGTCCCGCCCACTTAGCCAACTCATAATCTGCCCCCTTCCTTAATCACCGCTTACCTCATAGCTGCCTGCACGGCTCGGCCTATCCACTACCGCCCCGTAGTTAATCCGCCCCAGCTCCTACCCCTCCCTTAACCCGACCCTATATAATCAAGTGTATTTCCGCAATAAAGTGGACTAGCTCACTCTCACAGGGTGTCTCCGTGGTTTTTACCGCGCATCCCCCACACCTGGAGAACCTAGGCCTACGCGCTGGCCTAGGGGCTCACCGCCGAGCCGTGGAAGCCTGCCCGGTCCTCGTGGGTTGCTAACTCAAAATAGCAAGCCCACAGCTGGGGGCTCGTCTGGGATCCTTTCCTTCCACCGCCCTCCGGCCCCTCTCTGCTGCTGCTGCTGCTGTCTACAGGCGACCATTTCAGCTCTCCAGGTAGGGACCCCATCGCCGTCTTTTCTTCTCCCACTATGGGCGCCTCTCTCTCCTCACACCATACCCCTCAGGTTCGGCTTTTAGCCGCCCTGCTTGATACCAATGGAGTCCGCGTTTCCCTGAAACAGCTCCAAAAATACTGGGACCTGCTACTCCCTTTTAATCCGTGGCTCGCCACCTGCCAACTCTGGAGCCCGGACACATACTCTCGACTCATAGATCGAGTCACCTCCACCATAGAGCATGAGAAGCGGTTTTTTCCGCCCGGCCTGCTGCCTGCTCTAGTAGCCATACGCGCCTGTCTCCTTGGTGCACCATCAGAAGCCATCCGAGACAAATCAATTAAGCAACCCAATGACTATGAGCCCGACGATCCTGGCGACACAAATTCTCTGTCTGACCAGCTTGCCGCCGCTCTCGAGCACGAACCTCCCTGCCCGCGCTCCCCACAGCCCGCAGAAGCTGCTTCAGTAGCTCCTCAAAATAGCGGACTTTCTCCTTCTTCTTCCACCTCTGCCCAAAATGGTGCACTTCCGGCTTCTTCTTCACCTATGTCCGAGCCCGCCAGCGGGAACAAAGGCGCCTCCTCTTGCCTTTACCCGCCCCTCCCTGTCCCGTCATCTTCCGGCCCTGCCCCAGAAATGATGCAGACGCCATCTTCCATTAAACCGGAAAAGCCTTCTGCGCCATTTTGTCCCTCACCGGACGTGACTTCGCCGCCATCTTGGTCGGCGCCCGGAAATGACGTGACTTCACCGCCATCTTGGCCGGCGCCCAGAAATGACGTGACTTCGCCGCCATCTTGGCCAGCGCCCGGAAATGACGTAACTACACCGCCATCTTGGCGGGCACCCAGAAGTGATGTAGCTGCTCCGCCATCTTGTCCAGCGCCCAAAAATATCCCGCCGCCAGTTTGTTGCCGCCTTGACGCTGCTAAGCCATCATTCTCTCATCTGTTTCCCGCTACTGTTCATCCCTCGCCACCACTGTATGGCAGCAGCCCCCCACCTGCTTCTAGCGAAGCACATTCTCCCGCCCCCCAGCTATACCCGCTCAACCCGCTGCCCACGCAGCAACGCCCTCAGACTTGGCTTCCCTTCACAGCAGAAGAAGTTAAAACTCTTCGCAAAGCCGTTAAAGAAGACGGCATTGATAGCCCATATGTTCAACAACTAATAGAAGAGTTAGGGGTTCAGCTTGTTCTTCCTTATGATTGGATCTCTCTAGCCCGTTCCATCCTTCAGCCAGGCCAGTTCCTTGAATGGCGCGCTCACTATCAAGTGGCTGTTGATCAACAAGTAGTGGAAAATGTTCGAGCAGGTGTCCAAGATCCAGCTGATGCCTACACAGGGGTTAACAACTATGCTAACCCTCGTTCCTATGTGGACATAGACCCAGGGTTTTGGCACCGAGTGAAAGTTCTCGTTCAGCGGTCATTCTCTTTAATTTCCACCAAACAATCCACCAAGTTCGCGCAAATGCTTCAGGACTCGCAAGAAACCTTTCCGGCATTTGTTGCCCGCGTTATCGAAGCATGCCAACGTAAAATTGCTAACGAAGATGCTCAGTTTGCGTTAGCAAAAGAATTCATTCTTGATGGGTGCCTCGCACCCTTCCGAGCTGTCATCCTTCCTATCCGCGATAAGCCAATGCACGAATGGGTCCTAGCTTGTTGAGATATTGACCCACAGACTAAAGCACTTACTGCTGCCTTCGCTTCCACCATGGCTGTCTCATCTGCCTCCACTTCTGCCTGTTTTTGATGCAGTCAGCCCGGTCATTTTGTTCGCGAGTGCCCTCAACCGGCAGCTCCCCGCCCTGCCGTAGCACTGCACAGACCAAGAGGTCCCCCCACGCCATGCCCGCGCTGTGGTAAAGGGTATCACTGGGCCCGCGACTGCCGCTCAGCGCAACGTTTTTCTCAGCCTTTAAACTTCCAGTGGGGCAGGCCTCAGCCCCTCCTCCAAGAGGCCCTCCACAAAGCTCCAAAACCCTAATGTGGACCATGCCTATCAAACGTCACCAAAGACCTTCACTAGAACTTAAAATAGAGGGACAATGGCTTGACGGACTCTTGGACTCGGGTGCCGAAATCTCTTGTATTCCCTTCGAAATCGCCGCTTTTAATCACTGGCCCCTCGAAACTGGCCCTCAAGTCATCGGCGCCACGGGAGCTGCTACCTCTTGGAAAACATCTCAGCCTCTGCATTGGAGCGACCGAGAGGGTCACGAAGGCCAAATTCGTCCACTCGTCCTCTCTTCAGTCCAAACCATCCTGTGGGGAAGAGATGTACTCAGCCAGCTAAAAGCTCGAATCACTACAGAAGCCTTCTTAGCTGCGCCGCCCCCCCCCCTTATAGGGGCCACTGCTCCCGTTTCAAGACCTGACCCTATCCCTCTGGAATGGGACACAGAGGAGCCCATCTGGGTCGAGCAGTGGCCCTTGCCAACTCACAAACTACAAGCTCTCTCTGCCCTCGTTGAAGAGCAACTACAGGCAGGGCATACTGAGCCGTCTACCAGTCCCTATAATTCACCAGTTTTTGTCATCAACAAAAAGAACACAAGCAAGTTTCGCCTCCTCCGCGACCTTCGAGAAATTAACAAGCATATTAAGCCAATGGGGTCACCTCAGCCTGGTTGCCCGCATCCCACTGCAGTCCCCCAGCATTTTTATGCAGCCACTATTGACATCAAAGATTGCTTTTTCTCCATTCCCCTTCACCCGCGAGACTGTCCACGATTTGTGTTTACAGTCCCACGTACCAACAATCAAGGAGCAGCACTCTGATTCCAATGGCGAGTACTACCACAAGGCATGCGGAACAGTCCAACTATATGTCAGCTCTATGTCAATCATGCCATTGAGCCACTACGCCCTAAGTTCCATCCAGAGCACACATACATCATCCACTATATGGATGACCTTCTTTTAGCAGCAAGTTCTAACACACTTCTCAATGATTTACTCTCTGCAGTTATGATGAACCTCTCAAGTCTTGGATTAACAGTGCAACCTGACAAAGTTAACCCCCAGCCACCTTTCTAGTTCTTAGGCTTTCATTTTCATCAATATATTCGGCCCACCAGCCCACAAATCCATGTTTCTAATCACATGACGCTGACTGAGCTCCAACGGCTTTGCGGACAGATCAATTGGCTTCGATCCGCACTCCCCATCACAACAGCGCAAATGCAACCCCTTTTTGAGCTCCTGCAGACTAAGTGCAGTCCATCCGCTGCAGTCGTTCGCCCCATCACCATCACCCCAGCTGCCAAAGAAGCCATCCAACAAGTAAATGCTGCACTCCAGCAATGCCGCCTAGAGCGATTCTCTCCCGATCTCCCAATCCTTGCCTTAGTCTTGCCAACACCAGTCACCCCAACGGGTCTCCTATGGCAAGATGGTCCTCTTCTTTTTCTACACACGTCAAAAAGTAAACTCCCAAAAATCTGCCCATTTACAAGGGCTTGGATCACATTAGCCACTGACTTAGTACTTCTCTCCATACAAACGTACGGCATCCCGCCACACACCATTGTTTGGCCCTTTGATGCAAAAGAAGTTACTTCCCTTATCATGAATAATGCTCAAATGCAGAGCCTGATAGAGTTCTTTTGTGGCTCCTTCGACAACCACTATCCTCATCATCCACTGCTGCAAGGTGTATCTCAATTAGCATTTTTCAACCTGTTCCATCCGCTGCCCGCAAGAAAGCCAATTCCCTTTGCCATCACTGCTTTCACTGATGCCTCAAAAAAGGCCTTCACTGCTGTCATATATGCGCCAGGAAAGCTTGAGCCACGACAGGTAATGTTTGCCAATCACCTTTCTGTTCAAGTGGGTGAACTTTTAGCTGTCGCTGCAGTCCTCAATCTTTACCCAGACCAGCCCCTCAACATCTTTACAGACAGCTTATACACCTTACAGGTATGTCGCAGCCTCCCACTTGCTACCTTTCTACCCAGCGACTCATCTATAGATCAAGCACTCGCCTTTGTACAGCGACTGCTTGAAGAAAGGCAACAACCCTGGTTCATTGCTCATATCAGAAGTCACTCTGGCCTGCCAGGACCACTGACTCAAGGAAATGCCCTTGCTGATGCCTTAGCGTCCGGCCGCCATGTATACCCAGCTGCCATTCGAGAAGATTCCATTGACAAAACAAGACTAGGGGACTTCGTCAACCAAGCCAAACTTTTACACTCTCAATTCCACTTCTCTGCGTGATCTATCCAGAAGCTCTTTCCAGACCTTCCCATTGAAACATGCAAACATGTTGTGCATTCCTGTCGAACATGCGCACCTTTGCTACCCCTTGGACCCTTGCAGCCCCACGGAGCTAATCCCCGCGGCTTGCGGCCTAACTCCTGCTTGCGACTAGACGTCACCCATGTTAGTGCTTTTGGGCGCCTTAAATATCTTCATGTTGCAGTTGATACCTTCTTGCACCTATGCTATGCGGTGCCCCTCACAGGAGAGAGTGCCAAACATTGCATCAAAGCGCTTCAGCAAGCCATTCTATTCATGGGAATTCCCTGGGATCTAAAAACCGACAAAGGACCAGCCTACCGCAGTGCCACCTTTGCCAGCTTTGTGCAGATGTACCACATCACACACCATTTCGGCATCCCCTACAACCCGCAAGGGCAAGGAATTGTTGAGCGCACTCACCAACAGCTCAAGCTACTCATTCAAAAAGAAAAAACTTCCTCTCCCCATAAAGCCCCTGCCGACGTCATTACTGCTTGCCTTATCCATCACAATCTCCTGACCTTTGATAACAAAGGACTCTCCCCAACTCACAGACATTGGGGACCCATGTGGCAACCTTTGCAAGTTCCTCTTGTTCATTGGAAAGACCCCGCCACAAACCTTTGGCAAGATCCAGCCCCCTTGCTAGCACAGGGGAGAGGCTTTGCTTGTGTCTTCCCAGACTCCGAGCCACAACTGCTCTGGGTTCCTGGGTGCTACATCAGGCCTGCCACCGACCCTAAAGTTCCACTGAATGACAAGTACACTGTGCCCTCCGTTAGAGACAACATTGACTGCGGAGGCCCCGATGTCGCCCCATTCGCTCAAATTCAACACCAACCAGCCCCTCCCTGAAATGTTTATATTTAAATAAGTACTCTCTCCGAGTTTCTTTCTGCTGATTGTCCCTCCCCTATGAGGGCTCTCTTCTCCCTTCTTTGTCTTTACAGATTCCCCAAAAGACTCGACTCTGCACAATTTACAAGAAGAGCCTTATTGCCGCCTCTACAACCTGCTGCTGACAAGTGCCTGACCTCCACCGAAACGTGCCTTACAACTTATCAGAGAAGAACTCTCAGTGCAGATGCTCTTCCCACTCCCCTCGCACCCTCACCCACTTTTATACTTCTTTTTTATAGTCTTCATTTTTTTAACAATCTTTTCAGCTGTCTGTCTCGCGGCTACAGCCCCAGCAGATTGGAACCTCCGCCAACGCTTTCTCCTTGCTGTCGCCTTTCTACTTCTAATTGGCGTTTTCACCTCCCTCGTCGCCCTCCTCCCATGACCACCATGCGCCCCCAAGCAAATTCACTCGAGCCTACCTCTCCAACACCACCGTCCGCGAGAACCACACCAGCTCCTTCTCGCCGCGAACGACGTCGACAACGCTTCCTTGCCCGCCGCCTAAGCCGTCTTTCCCTTGAAGATGATGACCCCATCGAGCGCCAAGTTCTCCAGCTCCTCCAACAGGCCCGCTCTGTTCACACCCCCACCTCCTGTTCCCCTACCCTTCCCTACCTCATCCATCTCCTCATTCTCATGTTGTCTCTAGCCTCCTCTGCCCAAAGCTCCTCATCCCATCAGCCATTCAACTGGACCTTGCAGACATTCTCGGAAAAGCGCATTCTCGCTTATAATGTTACTAGTGTCGCTCCCTCCTTTCTCACACACGTCTGCCCTCTTGCTGGAATTTCCTTCCGTCCCAAATGCCAAGTAAGCAACATCAGAAAAGCGAAGGTAGGCCACCACTCCTCCTCATCCTGTCGAGGCGGGAATACAGCATGCCTGCTTTCTCGAAACAACTGTCTCCTTGGCCCTCAATTCAACCCTGTGTCTGGTTTTTACATCTGTCCTGCTATTGCTCAAGGTTGTCATGACCCATCACACTTCTACTGCCCCTCTTGGGGATGTGTGACCATGGCCCATGGATGGTCCGGCGCCCCCAACAGACACCCATATCTCTCTCTCCAAGTAGCCAACAATTCCCGTTGGGACTTTATTTGGCTGACAGTAAAAAACCCAAACGATGATACATGGCTGGCCGCTCGCCCCTATGGACTCCGGTTGTATATGAGCAACTATGATCGTGGCGCTTTGTTTGAAATCCAAAAGCGTGTTGTCTCCACCCCACCCTCTGCTATCGGTCCCAACCACATCCTTAACCCTCCTCCCTCACCCACTGTTCACCTTCTTCTGTCCTCATCTACCCCCCTCAAAATCTCTTCCACCTCGGCTGCCGTTGTCCCTTCTACAAGCCCCACTTCCCCCCCCCCCGCTCCAGGTATTCAACCACATCCTCTCATCCCCTCTAGTCCCTACTTCAAACTCCTAAACGCCTCCTATTCCTCTCTCAATGCCTCCCACCCCAACCTCACTCGCTCTTGCTGGTTGTGTCTCTCCCCCAGCCTCCCCCTCTATGATCCACTTTCTATCCCTTCACCACTCTTTACTTCCTCCACTGACGATTCCCCCTCTTCCTGCAATTGGAATCAGTCTACTCATGTCCCACTCACTTTTACGCACATCTCTTCCAAAGGTTTATGCATTCACCCCCATTCTTCCCACACTCCTAGCCTTACTGTCTGTACCAACTATACCTCCCCAAACATCTCTGCCAGATACTTAGTTCCCCTAAACACCACCCAATGGCTCTGCTCTTCCACCAGACTTACCCCATGCTTATCTGTTGCCACACTTAACAAGACCAAAGAAACGTGTGTTCTCATCCTCCTCACGCCTCGAGTCATCTATCACACTCCTCTACATTTCTTTGAAGCCTTTGATCACACTCAAGAAGCTATTTACCTCCACAAACACGAACCTATTACTGCTGTACTCACTGTCACTTCCCTCCTAGCTACAGCTGGAGCTGCCACTGGTGTTGCAGCCCTAGCCACACAAGCCTCCGCCCTCCAAAACCTCAGACAAGCAGTAGACTCTGATATCATCTACCTCCGAGATGCAGTCAAGTATCTTAGAGACTCCCTCAATTCCCTTTCGGAAGTTGTCCTGCAAAACCGCCGAGGCCTTGACCTCCTCCTCCTCAAAGAAGGTGTTCTATGTGCAGCTCTGGGAGAAGAATGCTGCATCTATGCCAACTATACCGGTTTAGTAGACTCCAGCTTAAAAGAACTTGAAAAAGGTCTCAACCAACGCCGACTTGAATGAGCCCAAAGTGCTGGTTCCTGGGGCTTCCTGCAGCCCCTCCTCCCCTATCTCCTCCCGTTACTAACCCCAGTTCTGCTCATCATCCTAGGTCTCACCGTTGGTCCTTGGGCCATTCGACGAATCATCCGCCTTGCCAAAGATCACGCTGACAGTGTATTTTCCTCGTTTGTTCAAATCCATTACCACCGTCTTGCTACCTCTGATCTCGCTCCTCAATCTCGCCCTTGTTCTCGCCCCCTTTCCCACCGTACTTCCCGCCTGTGAAGCTGCTTGCTGTGAAACTCCCTGACCTTAGCCGCCGGCACAGGTTTGTTTCCCTCGGCGTAAAGGGCTTGGGTGCACCCTCCGCCCCCCTTTATTGCTATACGTCTTAGAGTCCTTCGCGGTTAAACCAGCCACAGCGCTATCCACCCCAAAAAAAAGCGTGCGCAACATCATGTTAGATATTTCGTCTAGCACCGGCACGCACTGACCCTAAGGGCTATGCATACATTCTGGCCAAATGATATGTCATTTGCCCATCGCCAGTCAACTCTACCCCTTTTTTCTCTCACCCTCCACAGCCCATCCCTCTACTCTCTCACGCCCCTTCTTTTTTTTATAAAACAAAAGGAGCAATTGTTGCTGCCTCCCTTCACCCCTCCTCCTAGCCCTTGTTATCTCCCTTTTCCAGCCATTGCTATCCTTCCCGCCAGTCCCGCCCACTTAGCCAACTCATAATCTGCCCCCTTCCTTAATCACCGCTTACCTCATAGCTGCCTGCACGGCTCAGCCTATCCACTACCGCCCCGTAGTTAATCCGCCCCAGCTCCTACCCCTCCCTTAACCCGACCCTATATAATCAAGTGTATTTCCGCAATAAAGTGGACTAGCTCACTCTCACAGGCTGTCTCTGTGGTTTTTACTGCGCGTCCCCCACACCTGGAGAACCTAGGCCTACGTGCTGGCCTAGGGGCTCACCGCCGAGCCGTGGAAGCCCGCCCAGTCCTCGTGGGTTGCTAACTCAAAATAGCAAGCCCACACTTGATAACAGCACTGCAAAAGAAAGGAATAGAAGGGAACTTTCTGAACAGTAAAGGGTATGTATGGAAAACCCACAGCTAACATCATTTATAATGGTGTTATTATAAAATCTTTCCTTCTAAGATGAGGAAAAAGACAAGGATGTCCACTATCATGCCTCCTATTTAACATTGTGTTAGAAGTACTTGATCAAGCACTGAGGCAAGACCAGATATAAAGGCATCCAAATTGGAAAGGAAGAAATCAGAATTTAATGATTTGCCGATGACATGACCCTATACATAGAAAGCCCTGAGACATCTACATCAAAGCTTTTAGAACTTATAAAGGAGTTCAGTAAAGTGACAGGTTATATGGTCAATGTGCAAAAATCAGTAACATTTCTATACACCAATAAAGAGCAATCTGAGGTGGAAATAAGCAACAGACACCACTTAAAATAGTAAATTAAAATAACCAAATATCTAGGAATATATTTAACTGAAGGTATAAAAGACTTATACACAGAAAACTACACAACACTGTTCAAGGAAATCAAAGAAGACTTAAATAATGGGGAGAATATTCCCTATTCATGGATAAGTACTCTGAATATTAAGATGTCTATCCTACCCAAATGGATCTACCAATTTAATTAATGCCAATAAAAATCAACACAGTATTTTTAAGGAATTAGCAAACCTAACTATGAAATTTATTTGGAAAAGAAAGAGGCCCCAAATAGCCTAAGATATATGGAAAAAGAAAAATGAGATTGGAGGAATCGTACTACCTGACTTCAAAACATACTACAAAGTTACAATAGTGAAAACAGCTGGATATTGGCACAATGATAGACACACTGACCAATGGAACCAAATTGGGAGTTCTAAAATAGATCCTCATCTATACTATTGCCAGATATTTGACAAGGCTACCAAATCCACTCAACTGGGAGAGTATGGCTTCTTCAACAAATGCTTTTAGAACAGGATATCCATATGCAAATGAATGAAAGAGGATTACCATCTCAAACCATACACAAGCATCAACTCAAATGGATCAAAGACCTAAATATAAGAGCTAAGACAATAAAGACCTTAGAAAACTACATAGAGAAAATGTACATGACCTTGTAATAGGAAACAGCTTCAAAACTTCGCACAAAAGCAAGAGAAGAAAAAAAAAAAAAAGATAAATGGGACCTCCTCAGAATTAAAACCTTTTGCACCTCAAAGGAGTTTGTCAAGAAAGTGAAGAGACAGCCTACCCAATGGAAGAAAATATTTGGTAACCATTTATCTGTAGTAGTCCATTATCCTGCACATGTAAAGAAATCCTGTATCTTGAAAATCAAAAGACAAACAACCCACTAAAAGATTGGCAAGAGATTTGAACAGATGCTTCCAAAGAAGAAATACAAATGGCTAAAAAGCACATGAAAAGATGCTCAAAATCACTAGGTATTAGGGAAATGCAAAGCAAAACTACAATAAAATACCATCTTACTCCCATAAGACTATTTAAAAAAAATGAAAGACTACAAGTTTTGGAGAGGAGGTGGAGGAATAACAAAACTCACCCACTGCTCATGGGAATTCAGAAGGATCCAGCCATTCTGGAGGGCAGTTTGGTGGTTTCTCAAAAAACTAGCTATAGATTTGCCTTATGACCCAGCAATTCCACTGTTGTGTATATACCCAGAAGAACTGAAAGCAAAGACACGAACTCACATATGCACACCAATGTTCACAGAGACATTATTCACGTTACCAAAAGTTGGAATCAACCCAAATGCCCATCAACAGATGAATGGATAAACAAAACATGGCCCATACATACAATGGAATACTACTCAGCTATAAGAAGGAATACAGTACAAACACGTGGGATTACATGGATGAATCTTGAGGACCTAGTGTTGAATGAAGCAAGCCGGGTATTGAAGTACAAATACTATATGACCTCTCTGATATGAAATAAGTAAACCATGCTGTCTCGGACAGCTAGAGGCTGGATGATACATTTACAGGAAATTGTGGGGGAAAGGAAGGTTGTGAGCTGCTCACTACATGAGTGAAATCTATGACTAAATGGAGGTAAGTTGTACAGGGAATGGATAAGATGGGGGCATAAGGTTACTACTGGGTGGGCCGTTGCAGACTTGATGGGGCTAGGGTTGGCAGGATGGGTCGGATGGCCAAAGTAATTGAGGGGAGGGTTGGGAAACAGATGAACATGGGAGAT
This sequence comes from Dasypus novemcinctus, assembly GCF_030445035.2. Classification (NCBI taxonomy): domain Eukaryota; kingdom Metazoa; phylum Chordata; class Mammalia; order Cingulata; family Dasypodidae; genus Dasypus; species Dasypus novemcinctus. Next base: position 1,179,783 of record NW_027261977.1, on the reverse strand, counting down.
TGCTACATATATGGTTGAAATGATAATGTTGTGATAACTCTTTGGAAAATATAATAAGGAATGGTTACTTGTTTATGGTGCTTAAAGGGGGACATCTGGCACAAGGGCACACTTCTAGGGAGGGTATGTGTGCTCATCTTGTCATAGTGTGTTACATCACTGGATGGAGACCCATACAATGTGTGGGAAGGTGTACCCAAATCCCTGGGAGGCCTGATGTTCTCAAACAGAGGGAAAGGTCTCTCAAGAGCAAATTGGTGACTCCCAATGTGGTAGGACAGTGTAGGGTGTCAAGCCCTCAGGATTACTGCAAGAATCTATGACTTTGGTCCTTCAAGCAGTGAAGTTTGGTTATCACTGTGGGCCTTGAGGGGATGGGGAGAGAGGAATAGAATAAGGTAGATAGGTAATAGAATAGGGTAACTGGGGGGGGCGGGGAGGAGGGGAATGCAAATGTTCTACAAAATTGAGCAATGATTGATATAGGACAAATTAAATTTCACCAAAAATTTATTAAAGTCTATAGGCTAAAATGTAAACCATAATGTACATCAAAATGGAACCATGGTTGGTAGCTATGTTTCAATAACTGTACATCAGCGACAGCAAATATAACATGGACATGTAAAAAGATCATTGCTGGGGAAGGGAGAAAAGGATTTGATGTTGGATATATGGGAGTTCCCTGTATTTTATATATGAGTTTACTGTGATTTAAAACTTTTTTGAAAACAAAATTCTTTTAAAAAGCACAAAAGAATGAAGACACTGAGGAACGAATGAAAGAAATTGCCTTGCCACTGTATGTACAAAGCAACACCTATGACAGTGATTAAAGGCAAAATGTCAAAAGCAAAGTTTTATGGTATTTTTCTTCTTTTTTTAATGCCCCAACTTAATTTTACTTGTTTTTTTTTCTAAATTGGCATATATTCTATTCCTAAACTTTAAAACTTTCATTACTATTTCATTTTCCTAATTATTGAATTTAACAATATATTGGGCTTCATTTTGAAGAAGCTTTGGACCACAGAGAGGTTCAACTATGGCAGGGGAGGAACACTGATGTGGGCTTTTATTGATGAGGGACACCCAGCAGGATCCTAAGGCTTTTGTGGCCCATTGACCATTGAGGGCTCTGCCTCTGCCTTTTCTTTTGGAATGTCTTCGGGGTTCTAACTCTGTTACTGTGATCTGCAAATCCAAATGGTGTATCTCCCTGGATGTGCCACTTAGATTTCCATTCTCTTTCTCAAGACAAAAAGGTACCTGAAGTGATACCCTCTGTGGAGAATCCTTAACAAGAAAAATTGACCTTTCTGGAATCCAAAAGCTTGCCTCCTAGTGACTGGAGATACTTGAGTTCCTGAGGAAAAAAAAAAAAAAGAGACATCCTTGCTTTAGCCTTGTGTGTGTGTGTGCATATGTTCTTTGTGGGTTGATTGAGGGGAAATACTGATGGGTGGGTCTGCAAGCACCAAAAGAACCAGAGGAAATAAAAACTCAATTGAAGGACTCTGGAAGATTATGCATTTCAAAGGGTACACCTTGTGGAATTTCACATCAAGTCAGAGGCCAATGAGAAGTGTGACACCCCCTTCTTTAATGCTTCTTTAATGTTTCTCCCTCTCTCCTGCTGGGGGGGGTTCATATTGCATGGGGAAGGGGGGAGGGGTGGCCAGATGATATCGGAATATGGTGGCAATAGCAAAGCCTCTGAGGCATCTGCTGAGCCCCAGTGGACAGGGAGGGCAAGCTAATGACTCAAAGTGGAGCAAATTTTTCCACAGTGCCACTCACAAGGTGGAGAGCTAAGCAGGTTTGGTGAAGAATCGATTTGACCCAAAAAGTAGTGGCGGGAATCTTTCTTTTTGTTCTCCAGTTAAACCAAGAAACAAACTCTCTCCCTTTGCTTCTATAATGTAGTTCCCAAGTGTTTAGATGAAGGCATATATCTCCTTTATTTAGATACTATTTAATTTCTCTTATCGCTTTAGACATATTCAGTGTTTAAGTCTTGCCATTTTTTGTCAAATTTATCCCTAATAATTTACATATTTTAATGCTATTTTAAATGGTATTTTCAAGTTTCAATTTTTTCTTATTTATTGTTTGTTTATAGATATAAAATGCAGAAAAGGATGATGGATTTTTTCAAATGCCTTTAAAGAGCCAGTTGAGATGATCTTGTGGTTTTTACCCTTTGAGTTGTTAATGTGGTGTATTACATTAATAGATTTTTTCTTTTTAAACTTTTAAAAATGAAGTTATTCATACATGAACATGCAGAAACAGTAAGTGTATAGTAAAAGTTGTGAACTTACCAAACAAACATGCATGATGTCATATAGTGGTCCCACACATTACTTTGCTACCGATGCCTTCCATTGTTGTAAAACAATTGTTACAAGCTATGAAAGAGCATCGTCAAAACATGACTACACAATGGAGTCGTGTCTTGGTGAAGGGTTGCTCTATGGGAATTCTATACATGTGTATGATTGTTTTAAAGTTCACAACTTCTGTTATAAATACATATATTTATATTTTTATATAAAACATTACTACATTACTACTCAACAGTGTGCTGTGTTGGTGAAGGGTTATTGTAAGGGAATTTTACATGTGCATGATTGTTTTGCAAGTTCACTACTTTCATAATAAAAAAAAATGTACATATAAAAAACATTCCTAACTATAGTCAATATCTCACATTTGGTGTATTTTCCCCTCAACCCACCGAGTTAATGACACTGTGTATCAGTGTTACATATTTGTCATAGTCCATGAGAGACTGTTCTCACAGTTGTCTTGTTAACCGCATTTCCCCTTCCACCACAGGATTCACTGTGTTATACAGCCCTATGCTTTGTACAATCCATTCAGAGTGTATACTCAGTGGCTCTTATATTCAACACAAATTTGTACTGTCATCCCTAAGTCTATTTTAGAATGTTTTCAGTACCCCAAAAGGAAAAATCCCATACCCCTTTATACCCTGCTATCATTGCCTCTTATAAGTGATAGAATATCTTCTTTGCCACTGCTGCAAAAAATTTACTATATTACTGTTAACTATAATCTTTAAGTTACATTAGTTGTTGTTTTCCTGTGTATCACTATACACTTTATATTAAAAGGAAGAACACTATTGTACTTACACTTTTTTTATTTATTCATTTTTTTAAAAAATATTACATTCAAAAAATATGAGGTCCCCATTCACCCCCAGTGCCCCCACCCCACCACTCCCCCCCCCCCACAGTAACACTCTCCCCCATCATCATGACACATCCATTGTATCTGGTGAGTACATCTCTGGGCATTGCTGCACCCCATGGCCAATGGTCCACACCATAGCCCACAGTCTCCCATGTGCCATCCAGTGGGCCATGGGAGGACATACAATGTCTAGCAATGGTCCCTGGAGTACCACCCAGGACAACTCCAAGTCCCGAAATTGCTTCCACATCTCATCTCTTCCTTCCATTCCCTGCACCCAGCAGCCACCATGGCCACTTTTTCCACACCAATGCCACATTTTTCTGAGTATTAACCACAAGAGTTCATGAATAGAATATCATTAAGTTCACTCCAATCCTTACTGTTGTCCTCGGTCCTGTGGACCTTGGCTTGGTTGTGTTCATTCCACATCTTTGTCAAGAGGGGGTTTAGATTCCACACGGATATTGGATGCAATCCTCCTGCTTTCAGTTGTAGGCACTCTAGGCTTCATGGTGTGGTGGTTGACATTCTTCAACTCCATGTTAGCTAAGTGGGGTAAGTCCAATATATCAGAGTGTAGGAGCTGAAGTCTGTTGAGGCTCAGGGTCTGGCTATCATATTGTCAGTCCAGACATTCAAATCCCCTAGATATATCTTAAACCCCAGCACTAACTACAATTCCAGTAAAGTAGCATGAAAGGCTGGTGAAAAGAGATCACATCTGAGTCCAGCTCCATCACACAGAAACACCAGCTCCAAAGAAGGGCCAACTGACATGGCAGTGAACTCCATCTACCATGACCATAAAATCTATCAGTCTCTTTAGGCCCTCAAAAGAACCAATACCTGGGGTTGTATCTACTTTATCTGTCTCTGAGACTCTCCTCAGGTGTGCATAAGGGCAATTCTTTTGATAACGTCCAGACTCTTTTTAGAGACTCATAGCCATATAAACTCATTTGTCCTTTCCATTTCCCCCTTAATTTAGGTCAAACAGCATTTAAACTCCTGTTATTATATGTAGACAGGGATATTCTGCTGGTCCGCGTTGAACCTTTAATTCAAAGTCATTTTCTAGTTACGTCACCAGCTGGTACTTGATAGTGATTCCTCGGTGCCAGGGAGGCTCATCCCTGGGTGTCACATCCCACGCTGGGGGGAAGGCATTGCACTTACATGCTGAGTTTGGCTTCAAGACTGGCCACATTTGAGTAACACAGAGGCTGTCAGGAGGGAACTCCTAAGCACAGTGCTGCTCTAGGCCTTGTTCTTATTTCAGGTGTATAGGCTCACAAGCATAGTCATTAGTATCAGGGGCTCACTGTTGGACCCTCATTCCTTCCTGGTCCTTGCCATTGCACCCAGGGCACTGCCGCTGCTCCCGTAGGGACCACAACATAGCCCCCCCGGCTAGGAACCCAGAACCCTCCAGCTATTGTTTTTAATTTTTTCCACTATGAGTATATCCAAACATTTCTATGCACCCTGAACACATGCCCTGTTTAACTCCCTGTCAACCATATGTCCCCTGTCAATAACATCCCATACCAGAATCCTCTGCTGCCATTGTTGAAACACTCTGTGATCCAAAACTTCCTGAGAAGTGAAGTCCAATATAATGCCAGGTTCCCTTAATAGTAAAATGGAATATAGCAATGAGTTTAAAGGTTAGATATAGTACATATATTGATTTGGTAAAATTCTACATCCTATCTCTTTCTTTTCTTTTTTCCTAATTATTGAGCTTCTCTTCACAAGAGCTATAGATCACAGTAATTCATATATACAATATACAGTACTCCCACATATCCATGATAAAACCTTTTCTCTTCAACAGCGATAATCTTTTAACTTATTCACACCATATTTCCTGAAACTGATGTACAGATATTGAGACAATAGCTTTCAAACAAGGTAACATTTGTGTTTATGTTGTGGTTTACACTTTAGGCTATACAATTTTCTAAATTTTTAGTTATCTTATGATTTACACTATGGTTTACATTATTAGTCTGTCGACCCCTATATGTTTTTGGTGTAATAATACATGTTTTAGATCGATCCTTGTGTACTCTTGTGAAACACTTCTTTTGCCCTCACAGTTATGTTGGTTCCATCTATTCAATATCTATTTCCCTCTCCCCTTGGGGCCCACAGTGACAGTCAATCTTCATTTCTTGAGGAGCTATGTTCAGAGATACTTGCAACAGTGTTGAGGGCTTGACTTACACAACTGCCCTAATGCCCTGGGAGCCACCCTTTCTCTTGAGAGATACAGTTCCCTCTATTTGATGGCATCAGTCCTCCCCAGGATGTGGATCTACCTTCACTCTTATTATATGGGTCTCTACCCAATGGTATAACCCAGTCTGGCAAAATGAGCATTCAGATATTCCCTAGGAGTCTGTCCTACATCAGATTATCCCCTTTAAGTATCTTAAACAGGTAATTTTCCTAATTATATTTTGAAAAGGTTTTCTCAACATTATACGCTCAAACAACACCTGACAATCTCCTATGTTTGTATGTTGCCCCACCCTCCCCCCAATTTCTTGGGCAATATTACCCATCCGCCCATCCCTAGCCCCCCTCAAACCCCCAAAACCCCACCCAGAGGTAATCCTATGTCCCCATTTTTTCCCTTCTTCTACATATACTTACCTCCAGCTTATCATAGATTTCACCCATGTAGATGTCAGCTTACATCCTTCCTCTACCCCCCGATTTCCTGCAAGTCTATCTTCTAGTCTCTACCTCTCTGAGGCAGCTTGGTTTACTTACTTCATATCGTTGAGGTCATGTAGTATTTGTCCTTCAATGCCTGGGTTGTTTCACTCAACATAAGGTTCTCAAGATTCATCCATGTTATCATGTGTGTTTGTAGTGTATTTCTTCTTAAAGCTGAATTGTATTCCATTGTAAGTATATACCACATTTTATAGATCCACTCATCTGTTGATGGGCATTTGGGTTGATTCCAACTTTTGGTGATAGTGAACAATGCTGCTATGAACATTGGTGTGCATATATCGGTTTGTGTCCTTGTTTTCAGTTCTGCTGGGTATATACCCAGCAGTGGAATTGCTGAGTCATATGGCAAATCTGTGGTTAGTTTTTAAGAAACTGCCAAACTGTCTTCCAGAATGGTTGGATCCTTCTGCATTCCAACCAGCAGTGGATGAGTGTTCCCATTTCTTCACATCCTCTCCAGTGTTTGTATTCTTCTGTTTTTTTTCATAGCTGCCAATGTTATGGGAGTAAGATGGTATCTCATTGTAGCTTGGATTTGCATTTCCCTGATAGCTAAAGATTTGGAGCATTTTTTCATGTGCTTTTTAGCCATTTGTATTTCTTCTTTGGAAATCTTTTTCCCATTTTTAAATGGGTTGTATATCTTTTTATTTTCAAGATATAGGAGTTCTTTATACATGCAATTATAAGTCTCTTATCGGATATATGGTTGCCAAGTATTTTCTCCCATTGTGTAGGCTCCCTTTTACTTTCTTGACAAACTCCTTTTGAGGTGCAGAAGGCTTTAGTTTTGAGGAAGTCCCATTTATCTATTCTTTTGCTGCTTGTGCTTTTGGTGTGATGTTCATGAGGACATTTCTTATTACAAGGTCTTGTAGATGTTTCCCTACACTGCTTTCCAAAGTCTTTATGGTCTTGGCTCATATATTTAGGTCTTTGATCCATCTTGAGTTGATCTTTGTACAAGGTGTGAGTTGGTAATCCTCTTTCATTCTTCTACATATGGATATCCAGTTTTCCAGGCATCATTTGTTGAATAGGTCATTCTCTCCCAGTTGAGAGGGTTTGGTGGCTTTATTGAATATTATATGGCTATATATATGAGGTTCTATATCAGAACTTTCAATGGATTCCATTGGTCTGTGTGTCTCTCCTTATGCCAATACCATGCTGTTTTCACTACTGTAGCTTTGTAGTATGTTTTAAAGTCAGGTAATGTGATTCCTCCAATTTCATTTTTCTTTTTCAACATGTCTTTAACTATTTGGGGCCTCTTTCCTTTCCAAATAAATTTCATAGTTTTTCTAGTTCGTTAAAGGAGGCTGTGTTGATTTTTATTGGGATTACATTGAAAGTGTAGATCAGTTTTGGTAGGATAGGTATCTTAATAATGTTTAGACTTCCTATCCACAAACAGGGAATATTCTTCCATTTATTTAGGTCTTCTTTGATTTCCTTGAACATTCTTGTGTAGTCTCAATGTATAAGTTTTTTACATCTTTAGTTAAATTTGTTCCTATTTATTGATTTTTTAATTTACTATTGTAAATGGTATTTGTTTCTTGATTTCCTCCTGATCTTGCTCATTATTGGTGTACAGAAATGCAACTGATTTTGCGCATTAATCTTATAACCTGTGACTTTACTAATCTCATTTATGAGTTCTAGAAGCTTTGTTGTGGACCTCTCAGAGTTTTCTATGTATAGGATCTTGTCATCTGCAAATAATGAAATTTTGACTTTTTCTTTTCCAATTTGAATGCCTTTTATATCTGGTTCTTACCTCAGTGCTCGTGCAAGTACTTCTAGGACAATGTTAAATAGAAATGGAGAGAGTGAGCCTCCTTATCCTGTTCCTGAATTTCAAGGGAAGGACTTTAGGATTTCTCCATTGTAAACAATGTTGGTTGTTGGTTTTTCATATATATTCTTTATCATTTCAAAAAATTTCCTTATATTCTGATCTTTTGGAGTGTTTTTATCAAGAAAGGTGGCTGTTTTGTGTCAAATACTTTTTCTGCATCTACAGATATAAGCATATGATTTTTTTTCCTTCAATTTGTTTATGTGGTTTATTACGTTGATTGATTTTCTTATGTTGAACCATCCTTGCATACCTGGAATGAATCACACTTGGTCTTGGTGTATAATTCATTTAATGTGTTGTTGAATACGATTAGCAAGTATTTTGTTAAGCATTTTTGCATCTAGGGTCATTAGAGAAATTGGTCTGTAATTTTCCTTTCTTGTGGTGTCTTTGTTTGGCTTTGGTACTAGCGTAATTTTGGCATCATAGAAGGAGTCAGGCAATGTTCCTTCTTTTTCGAGTTTTTGGAATAGTTTCAGCAGGATTGGTGTTAGTTCTTTCTGGAATGTTTTGTAGAATTCAGCTGTGAAGTCGTCTGGCCCTGGGCTCTTCTTAGTTGGAAAGTTTTTAATGACTGATTCCATCTCTTTACTTGTGATTGGTTTGTTGAGATCATCAGTTTCTTCTTCCGTCAATATAGGCTGCTTATGTGTTTCTAGGAATTTGTCCATTTGCTCTGAATTCTCATTTTTGTTGGAATACAGTTTTTCAAAGTATGCTCTTATGATAGTCTTATTTTCTGTGGGGTCAGTGGTGATATCTCCTTTCTCATTTCTTATTTTGTGTATTTGCATCTTTTCTCTTTTTTTCTTTGTTAGTCTCACTAAGGGTTTGTCAATTTAATTAATCTTCTCAAAAAACCAGCTATTGGTCTTGTTTATATTTTCAAGTGCTTTATTATTTTCTATTTCATTTAGTTCTGCTCTTATCTTTGTTATTTCCTTCCTTCTTCTCCCTGTAGGGTTACTTAGTTGGTTTTTTTTTTCACTAATTCCTCCAAATGTGCAGTTAGTTCTTCAATTTTTGCTCTTTCTTCTTTTTTAATGTATGAATGTATGGCTATAAATTTCCCTCTCAGTACTGCTTTTGCTGCATCCCATAAGTTTTGGTATGTTGTGTTATCATTATCATTTGTTTCAAGGTAGTCATTGATTTCCTTTGAGATTTCCTCTTTGACCCACTGTTTTTTCAGAGTGTGTTGTTTAATTTCCATATCTTGGTGTGAAATCTGGCCCTCTGGCCCTTGCAGATTTCCAGCTTCACTCCACTGTGGTCAGAGGTATTATTTTGTAGGATTTCCATTTTTCTGTATTCATTAAGCCTTTCTTTGTGTCCTAGCATATGGTCTATCTTGGAGAATGATCCATGTGCACTTGAGAGAAATGTATATCCTGCTGTATTTGGGTGCAATGATCTGTATATGTCTATTAGATCCAGCTCCTCTAATACACTGTTCAAATATTTTGTTTCTTTAGTGATTCTCTTTTGAGATCTTCTGTCCAGAGTTGATAGTGGTGTATTAAAATCTCCCACTATAATTATAGATGTGTCTATTCTTTCACTTAGTTTTTCCAGTGTTTGCTGCATGTATTTAGAGGCACCCTTGTTAGGAGCATAAATATTTATGATTGTCCTTCTTGGCAGATTGTCCCTTTCACTAATATGTAGTATCCTTCTTTGCCTCTCACATTTGTTTCACATTTAAAGTCTATTTTGTCTGATATTAATATAGCTACTCCTGCCCTTTTTTGGTTATTATTTGCTTGTAAGACTGTTTTCCAGCCATTCACTTTCAGCTTCCATGAATTTCTGGGTCTAAGATGTGTCTCTTATAGACAGCATATAGATGGGTCATATTTCCTTATCCAATGTCCCAGTCTGAATCTTTTGATAGGTGAGTTTAGTCTGTTGACATTTAGTGGTATTACTTTCAAGGAATTATTTATGTTAGCCATATTTTAATTGGACTTTGTCTGTCATATTTTGGGTTTTTTTTTTCCTTGTCACTTTTTTTCTTTTTTATTGCTCTTACACTCTCATCCAACTCTGCCTGTCCTGTTTTTTTCCTTTCTTCCTGCAGAACTCCCTTTAATATTTCTTGAAGGGCAGGTTTCTTATTGGCATACTCTTTCAATATCTCTTTATCTGTGAATATTTGAACTCTCCATCATTTTTGAATGCTAGTTTAGTTAGGTAGAGTATTCTTGGTTGGAAATTTTTTCTTTTAGTACCTTGTCTATATCATACCACTGCCTTCTTGCCTTCATGATTTCAGATGAGAAATCAGCACTTAATCTTATGGAGACTCCCTTGTATGTGATGGTTTTCTTTTCTCTTGCTGCTTTTAGAATTATCTCTTTGTTTTGAACATTGGATAATTTGACAAGTATATGTCTTGGAGTGGGACTGTTGGGGTTTATGATGTTTGGGGTGCATTGTGCTTCTTGGATATGTACATCTGTCTCTCTCAGTAGATTTGGGAAGTTTTCAGCCATTATTTCCTGCAACCCTCCTTATGACCCCTTTCCCTTCCCTTCTCCTTCTGGAATGCCTATAATACATATATTTGTGTGTTTTGCATTGTCATTCAGGTCTCTAAGTCCTAGCTGGATTTTTTTTTTCTATCTTTTATCGATCAACTGTACTATCTGTTTGATTTCCAATGTACTGTCTTCTACATCACTAATTCTCCCTTCTGCCTCTTCTAATCTGCTGCTTTTTGCTGCGAGTGTGTTTTTGATTTCTTGAACTGTGGTGTTCATTCCCATCATATCTGTTATCTTTTTGTGTATGTCTGCAATTTCCCCTCCAACTGTTGTCTTCTTATTGTTAACCTCTTCCTTTACTTCATTAAATTTGTCTGTGATATATGTTCTGAGATCTTTAATTACTTGTCCAGGGCTCTAGCCAGAAGTGCTATTTCCATGCCAAAAACCCAAAATTTCACACCTTGCAAAAGACTCCTCTATCTCTGTTTTACCTAAATGGCTTCCACCCACCTCCCAACCTGCAAGCCCCTGAAGTAGCCTACTGGTAGCACCTCTTTATTGTGTCCGATTTAAGGACCACTGCAGATTGGCAGCCAGGCCTAGGGGGTGGGGCTCTAGCCAGAAGCCCTGAACTCCATGTCCGAAATCCAAAATTCCCTGCCTCGCAAAAGGCTCCTCCAACTGTTTCACCTAATCAGCTTCCAGCCACCTCCCAACCTGCAAGCCCCCGAAGTAGTCTGCTGCCTCTTTATTGCAGCCGATTTAAGGACCACTGCAGATCGGCAGCCAGGCCTAGGGGGTGGCACTCTAACTGGAGGCACTGAACTCTGTGTCAGAAATCTGAAATTCCATGCCTCGCAAAAACTTTGTCTCTCTCTCACCAAATTGGTTTCCAAAGGCCTCCTGCCCTGCAAGCCCCTGAATATCCTGCTCAGGGCTATGACTTCCCCAGCACCACAGATCCTCCAGGAATCACCACTGCCATGCTGCCTGCCCCAGGGGGGAGTGTCCTGTGTGCAGCCCCTATTTCTATGTAAGAGAGCCTCAATTCTGCCTTTTACACGAATCTACTCTGTCACCATCCCACCAAATTGATGTCCAGACACCTCCTGCCCTGTAAAATCCTGGAACAGCCTGGTCCTGAAGAATTTCCAACACTGCCCAGCCACATCTTTGCAGGAGAGACTATAAAGTGCACTCACTCAGACAGCATCTTGCCCTGCCAGACTCTGCTGATGGACATTTAATGTCAGTTTGCACATTGTGACCTTGGCTTGTAGAAGAGAAAGATTATTAAACAGAATGCAAAAAATAGTAACTACATTTAAAAAGTTGAAAATTGGAACTTCATTAAGATTCAGAACCTTATTCATCAAAAGACAGCACTAATGGAGGGAAAGGGCAAGCCAAAACTGTGAATATATATGTTGGAGTCTCATATACAAACTGTATAAAGTGGACTACAAATACTGAGAAAATATCCAGGCAAATCAATAGAAAAACAAATAAATATGCAATTTACAAAAACACATTTTAAAATATAAATAGCTTATACACCTCTCATTACACATCAGGAAAATGCACATCAAGATAAGAGAAATATTACATACCTGCCAGATTTGCTTATATGAAAAAGACAGAAAATACCAAATGTTAGCCATGATATGGAGCAATCAGAAATTTCATAATGTTGGTGGGAATACAGATTTGTGCAACCACTTTGGAAAACTGTGAGGAATAGCATTAATACAATTCTATTATGATTTTGTAATTCCACTCCCAAGGATATGTATTCAACTGTAATATGAATCCAAGGGAACCTATGTGATAGATTTTTTATCCACCATTATCCATTAATAAAATGATAAAACTGTGGAACATTTTATATTGTTCCTTTTCCATCTTGAATCTCTATTTTTCTACTTGCCAAATAATTTTATCATAATTAGTTCATTTTACAACTGAAACTTTATTGTACTGTTCTGTAACAAAAATAAGTGTATAAATTGAAATAAACTTTTTTCTCAGATCATAAATCTTTGTAATGTTAACTTTTACTCTAAAATGTAATTAACTTACCATTATACTTATTTTAAGTACACAATCAAAACAACATTAAGTGCAATCTAAGAGAAACAATGTAATATCACAATAGAATGAAGGGAAGAATCCCACATCATCATCTCAGTTGATTCAGAAAAGGCATTTGACAAAATCCAGCACCCTTTACTGATAGGAACATTCCTGGACTAGGAATAGAAGAGAACTTCTTCAGTATGATAAAAACCATCTATGAAAAGGCCGCAGTTAAAATGGTACTTAATGGTGAAAGCCTGAAAGCTTTTCTTCTAAAATAAGGAACAAGATAATGATGCCTGTTTTAACCAATACAGTTTGACATTATACTATAAGTTCTGACCAGAGCAACTAGGCAAGGAACAGGCTACAAGGAACATTCACAATTGAGAGGAAACAATATTACTGTTTCTGTTCACAGTGACAGAATCTTATAAATCTATAAATCCCAGAAAATCTACAAGAAAGGTACTAGAGCTAGTAAATGAATTCAGCAAAGTGGCAGGGCCCAAGACCAAAGCAAATAGGGGAGAGGGGCAAGATGGCGGCTGAGTGAACTTCGCTGTTAGGGTCTCCTGCAGGGAGTCAGCTGGGTGGCGTCAGAGACTCTTTGGGACCGGGTTGTTTTGGGATTTTTGCTGGTACGGAGGTGTCTGGACATTGATTTAGACAGAAGGTAACAGAGAGGATCCGTCTGTGAAATATACACGGAGATCCCGGCTACGTGTGGAGGCTTCCCTCCTTGGGTAGGCGGAGCTGAGGCATCTAGCGCTGCAGTGGCAGGGGAGCCGGTCCAAGTGGACCGAGCAGCGGTGGTGGGCGGAGCTGGGCAGAGCCAGGCCGGGCCACAGCGGTGGGCGGAGCCCGGCCGAGCCCGGAGGAGGGGTTTCTGTTCTTTGTTTTGTTTTTTTGGAGCCTCTGCAGTACTGGGGAGTCTGTGGGCCCTGGGCGGCCTATTGGGGGGTTGGTGGGAAAAGGGAGGTGCTTGCAGACCCATTTGGGCAGACAGACGGGGGTTTTAGGGCAAAGCGGGGGGAATTTGTAATTGCAGACACAAACAATAGCATTTCTGCCTAGAGCCACACCCCCCCCCCAAGCCCGGCTGCTGACCTACAGCAGTCTCAAAGTGATAGCAACAAAGAGACGCTACCAGGGTCTCACGGGGTGGCAGACGTTTGGAAGCTGATTAGGGGAATATTTTGCGAAGCATGGGAATTTCGGGTTTGGACCCTGTTATTAGTGTTTCTGGCTGGAGCCCCTCCCCCAGACCTGGATATTTGATCTGAGTCATTAAATTGACTGCAGCCTAGAGGAGTCCCCAGATGGACATTCCCAGGGACCACAGGGTGGGAGGGTTCCTGAAGTCAATTGGTGATATATCCACACAATAGATCCTAGTAAGTGAGTGAATTGTAGGACACAGAACACAGGATAGAGCTTGTGGATGAGACCTCACCCATAGGGCTGGCACCCAGCTGCGGGGATCCCTGAAGGCTGTGATGCATTGTGGTGCTCCCAGGATTCCTGTTAACTGGACTCGAGGTTGCCAGGTCTGAGTTCCCTGGACTCTGGCAGCCCACACGCCAGAGACTCACACCTCTTGAGGCCTCAGACTGTCCATCCCTGAATCCACCACGCCCTGAGGTTCATCTGAGGCCCTTGAATATCCTAGCCTTCAACGTTTGCATTTTTTCTTTTGTTTTATTTTGTTTTGTTTTTATTTTTGTTCTATTTCTATTTTTTTATTCCAGTTTTTTAATGTTCTGATTCCTGGCATTGCATTATCCCCTAATCTTTTCTCCCAATGTATCCCCCAAAGTCTCTTTTTCTTTCTTTCTTTTTTTTAATCCTCTCTTTCTTGTCCCCAATCTTCTTCTTATTCTATTTTATCTTAACAATACAATAGGTCCTGCAGGAAACACCTCCCAATTGCTGGGTTTCCTCATCCTCCACTGCCTCATTTCTCTGTGAATAGATTTAGGCTATCTACACTATTCCCTCTCCCCTACAACTTGATATCCTCCACCATCTGCTATCTCTCCTACATTCCATCTCCCTTTCTTTGATCCACTAAGCATCTAACTCTTAATTTCTAATACCTTTGTTTAGTTTTCCATCTGGTATCCACCCTTGAAACTATTACCATTCTTTTCTCTTTCCCTCTCTCATGAAAAAAATAGCTTCTTAGTACGTACCATATCCCTCCCATATTCAGTTGTCTACCTCATTATAGGTACTTTCCTACTATGATAACTCTACACAATTTAAATGATCTAACCTCCATCCTCCCAGAACTCATATTGATGCTTTGTTAACATATATCACCAATACTACTTTACACTTTTCCTTCCTTACACAATTGCCTTTCCCCAGCACTAATACTTTCCTTTAAAGTGAACTTAAACAGCAATAAGAAATTGGAATAGGAAAAACAAAGTGACAAAGAGAAGATATAACATTTACGCAAAAAACAACAGCTAATCAATCTCCAAGACTAGACAAAGAAGCTACGGACCTGATTAAACCCATCAAGGAAAAATGATGACAAGACAGCAACAAAAATCTACAAACCAAACCAGTAATCAGGAAAGCATGGCTGAATCCAATCAACAAACTAAAAATCAGGAAGGGGAGCAGAACTTCACACAAGCAATGAAAGATCTCAGAACATTTATCACCGACAAATTTGATGAAGTAATGAAAGAGGTTAACAACATGAAGACAACACTTGGAGGGGAAATTGCAGACATGTGCAAAAAAATAACAGATATGATGGAAATGAACACCACAATTCAAGAAATCAAAAATACACTTGCAGCAAATGTCAGCAGACTAGAAGAGGCAGAGCAGAGAATTAGTGATGTGGAAGACAGTGCATTGGAAATCAAACAGATAGTAGAAGTGGTCAACAAAAAGGTAGAAAAAATCCAGATAGGACTTAGGGACATGAATGATAATGCAAAATACTCAAGCATACGTATTATAGGCATCCCAGAAGGAGAAGAGAAGGGAAAGGGGTCAGAAGGAGTGTTGTAGGAAATAATGAATGAAAACTTCCCAAATCTACTGAAAGAGACAGATGTACATATCCAAGAAGCACAGCGCACTCCACTGGTCATAAACCCCAACAGGCCCACCCCAAGACATATACTTGTCAAATTATCCAATGCTCAAGACAAAGAGAAAATTCTAAAAGCAGCAAGAGAAAAGAAAACCATCACATACAAGGGAAGCTCCATAAGATTAAGTGCTGATTTCTCATCTGAAACGATGGAGGAAAGAAGGCAGTGGTATGATACAGTCAAGGAACTAATGGAAAAAAATTTCCAACCAAGAATACTCTATCCAGCTAAACTAGCATTCAAAAATGATGGAGAGTTCAAAATATTCACAGATAAACAGAAACTGAAAGAGTATTTCAACAAGAAACCTCCCCTTCAAGAAACTCTTAAGGGAGTTCTGCAGGAAGAAAGGAAAAAAAAAGGACAGTCAGAGATGGAAGAGAGTGTAAGAGCAACAAAAAAGACAAAAATAGAAGGGGAAAATAAAATAATACAAACAAAATATAACAAACACAAATCCAACCAAAATATGGCTACCACAAATAATTCTCTGAGAGTAATAACACTTAAGGTTAACGGATTAAACTCACCTATCAAAAGATTCAGACTGGGACACTGGATAAAGAAATATGACCCATCTATATGCTGTCTACAAGAGACACACCTTAGACCCAGAGACACATGGAGATTGAAAGTGAATGGCTGGAAAACAATCATACATGCAAACAACAACCAAAAAAAGGCAGGAGTAGCTATATTAATATCAGACAAAATAGACTTTAAATGCAAAACAATTGTGAGAGACAAAGAAGGATACTACATTTTAGTGAAAGGGACAATCTGTCAAGAAGATTGAACGATCATAAATATTTATGCTCCTAACAAGGGTGCCTCTAAATACATGAGACAAATGCTGAAAAAACTAAGTGAAAAAATAGATGCATCTACAAGTATAGTGGGGATTTTAATACACCACTATCAACTCTGGACAGAACATCTCAAAAGAGAATTACTAAAGAAACAAAACATTTGAACAGTATATTAGAAGAGCTGGATATAATAGACATATATAGATCATTACACCCAAACACAGCAGGATATACATTTTTCTCAGGCACACATGGAACATTCTCCAAGATAGACCATATGCTAGGCCACAAAGAAAAGCTTAGTGAATTCAGAAAGATCAAAATCATACAAAAGAATATCTCTGACCACAGTGGAGTGAAGCTAGAAATTCGCAAGGGACAGAGGCCCAGACTTCACACCACAATTTGGAAATTAAACAGCACACTCTTAGAAAAATAGTGGGTCAAAGAGGAAATCTCAAAAGAACTCAATGACCACCTTGAAACAAATGATAATGATAACACAACATACCAAAACTTATGGGATGCAGCAAAAGCAGTACTGAGAGGGAAATTTATAGCCATACATTCATACATTAAAAAAGAAGAGCAAAAATTGAAGAACTAACTGCACATTTGGAGGAATTAGTGAAAAAAAAAAACCACTAAGTAACCCTACAGGAAGAAGAAGGAAGGAAATAACAAAGATAAGAGCAGAACTAAATGAAATAGAAAATAATAAAGCACTTGAAAATATAAACAAGACCAAGAGCTGGTTTTTTGAGAAGATCAACAAAATTGACAAACCTTTACCGAGACTAACAAAGAAAAAAAGAGGGAAGATGCAAATACACAAAATAAGAAATGAGAAAGGTGATATCACCACTGACCCCACAGAAATAAAGACTATCATAAGAGGATACTTTGAAAAACTATATTCCAACAAAAATGACAATTTAGAGGAAATGGACAAATTCCTAGAAACACATAAGCAGCCCATATTGACGAAAGAAGAAATTGATGATCTTAACAACCAATCACAAGCAAAGAGATAGAATCAGTCATTAAAAATCTCCCAACTAAGAAGAGCCCAGGGCCAGACGGCTTCACAGGTGAATTCTACAAAACATTCCGGAAAGAACTAACACCAATCCTGTTGAAACTATTCCAAAAAATTGAAACAGAAGGAACATTGCTGAACTCCTTCTATGATGCCAACATTATCCTAGTACCAAAGCCAAACAAAGACACCACAAGAAAGGAAAATTACAGACCAATTTCTCTAATGAAACTAGATGCAAAAATACTTAACAAGATACTTGCTAATCATATTCAACAACACATTAAATGAATTATACACCATGACCAAGTGGGATTTATTCCAGGTATGCAAGGATGGTTCAACATAAGAAAATCAATCAATGTGATATACCATATAAACAGATTGAAGGAAAAAAATCACATGATTATATCTATAGATGCAGAAAAGACATTTGACAAAATACAGCACCCCTTCTTGAAAAAAACACTCCAAAAGATCGGAATACAAGGAAACTTTTTGAACATGATAAAGAGTATATATGAAAAACCTACAACCAACATTGTTTACAATGGCGAAATCCTGAAATCCTTCCCTCTAAACTCAGGAACAAGACAAGGATGCCCATTGTCTCTGCTCCTATTTAACATTGTCTTAGAAGTACTTGCTCGAGCACTGAGGCAAGAACCAGATATAAAAGGCATTCAAATTGGAAGGGAAGAAGTAAAAATTTCATTAGTTGCAGATGACATGATCCTATACATAGAAAACCCTGAGAGATCTACAACAAAGCTTCTAGAACTCATAAATGAGTTCAGCAAAGTCGCAGGTTATAAGATCAATGCGCAAAAATCAGTAGCATTTCTGTACACCAATAATGAGCAAGATCAGGAGGAAATCAAGAAACAAATACCATTCACAATAGTAAATTAAAAAAATCAAATACTTAGGAATAAATTTAACTAAAGAGGTAAAAAACTTATACACCGAGAACTATACAAGACTATTCAAGGAAATCAAAGAAAACCTAAATAAATGGAGGAATATTCCTTGTTCATGGATAGGAAGACTGAATATTAGTAAGATGTCTATTCTACCAAAACTGATCTACACATTCAATGCAATCCCAATAAAAATCAACACAGCCTTCTTTAAGGAACTAGAAAAACTCACTATGAAATTTATTTGGAAAGGAAAGAGGCCCAAAATAGCCAAAGACATATTGAAAAAGAAAAACAAAATAGGAGGAATCACACTTCCTGACTTTAAAACATACTACAAAGCTACAGTAGTGAAAACAGCATGGTATTGGCATAAGGAGAGAAACACAGACCAATGGAATTGAATTGAAAGTTCAGATATAGAACCTCATGTATATAGCCAAATAATATTCAATAAAGCCATCAAACCCTCTCAACTGGGAGAGAATGGCTTATTCAACAAATGGTGCCAGGAGAACTGGATAGCAATATGTAGAAGAATGAAAGAGGATTACCATCTCACACCTTATACAAAGATCAACTCAAGATGGATCAAAGACCTAAATATAAGAGCCAAGACCATAAAGATCTTGGAAAGCAGTGTAGGGAAACATCTACAGGAACTTGTAATAGGAAATGGCTTCATGAATATCACACCAAAAGCACAAGCAGCAAAAGAACTAATAGATAAATGGGACTTCCTCAAAATTAAAGCCTTCTGCACCTCAAAGGAGTTTGTTAACAAAGTAAAAAGGGAACCCACACAATGGGAGAAAATAATTGGCAACGATATATCTAATAAGAGACTTATAACTTGCATATATAAAGAATTCATATATCTTGAAAACAAAAAGATAAACAACCCATTTAAAAAATGGGAAAAAGATTTAAACAGACACTTCTCCAAAGAAGAAATACAAATGGCTAAAAAGCACATGAAAAAATGCTCCAAATCTCTAGTTATCAGGGAAATGCAAATCAAAACTACAATGAGATACCATCTTACTCCCATAAGATTGGCAGCTATGAAAAAAACAGAAGAATACAAATGCTGGAGAGGATGTGAAGAAAGGGGAACACTCATCTAATGCTGGTAGAAATGCAGAAGGATCCAACCATTCTGGAGGACAGTTTGGCGGTTTCTCAAAAAACTAACCATAGATTTGCCATATGACCCAGCAATACCACTGCTGGGTATATACCCATCAGAACTGAAAACAAGGACACAAACCGATATATGTACACCAGTGCTCATAGCAGCATTGTTCAGTATCACCAAAAGTTGGAATCAATCCAAGTGTCCATCAACAGATGAGTGGATCAATAAAATGTGGTATATACACACAATGGAATACTACTCGGCTGTAAGAACAAATACACTTCAATCAAACGTGATAACATGGATGAACCTTGAGAATCTTATGTTGAGTGAAGCAACCCAAGCATTGAAGGACAAATACTACATGACCTCAATGATATGAAATAAACACACTGCCTCAGATAGCTAGAGTCTGGAAAAGAGGCTTACAGGAAATCGGGGGGTGGAGGAAGGATGTGAGTTTACGTCTGCAGGGGTGGAATCTGTGATGAGCTGGCGGTAAGTATGAGCACAAAGAAGGGACAAAATGGGGCAAGGGGTTGCCTTCACGTGGGGCTTTGTGGGTCTGAGTGGGGCTGGGGATGGGAAGAGGGGTAATATTGTCCAAAAATTGGGGGGAGGGAGGGGCAATATATGAACATGGGAGAGTTCAGGTTTTGTTGAGAACAAAATGTTGAGAAAATCATATCAAAGTATAAGTAGGAGGGTTACCTGTTTACGATGCTCAGGGGGTATGGTCTGATGTGGGACAGACTTCGGGGGAATAGCTGAAGGCTCATTTTGCCAAGGTGGGTTGTACCATTGGGAAGAGACCCAAGAAGTGAGAGTTGGGGTGGACCCACATCCTGGGGAGGACTAATGCTGCCAAATAGAGAGAACTGTATCTCTCATGAGAAAGGATGGCTCCCAGGGCATTAGGGCAGTTGAGAAAGTCAGGTCCTGAATACTGCTGCAAGTATCTCTGGACATGGCTTCTTGGGAAATGGAGATTGGCTGGCATTGTGGGCCCTAAGGGGAGGGGAAAATGGATGTGGAATGGATGGAACCAAGGTAAATATGGGGGCAAGAGAGGAGTTCTGTGAGAGTACACGAGGATGAATATAAAACATGTAATACTACACCAAAAACATATAGGGGACGACAGACTAATAATGTAAACCATAAGGCAAAACATAGGATAACTAAAAAATTTAGAAAACTGTACAATCAAAAGTATGGACCACATAGTAAGCACAGATGTCACCTTGTTTGAAAGCTATTGTCTCCGAATCTGTACATCAGTTTCAGGAAATACGATATGAATAAGCTAAAAGATTATCGCTGTGGAAGGGAAAAGGTTTTATGGTGGATCTGGGGAAGCACTGTATATTGTATATATGAATTTCGGTGATCTAAGACTCTTGTGAAGCTGACATTATGTTGGGATCCACTTTACAGGAAGTTTTGGATCACAGAGTGGTTCAACAATGGCAGCGGAGGAATACTGATATAGGATGCTATTGACAGGATATATATGGCTGACAGGGAGTTATACAGGGCATATGCCCCGGGTATATAGTAATGTCTAGATATACTCAGTGGAAACAATTAAAAACAACAGCTGGGGGGGGGTACTGGGCCCCTGGCCGGGGGGTCACTGTCGTGGACCCTGGGGGAGCAGCAGCAGTCCCCCAGGTGCAATGACAAGAACCAGGAAGGAAGGAGGGCCCAACAGTGGGCTCCTGATACTAATGGCTATGCTTTTGAGCCTATACACCTGCAATAAGAACAAGGCCTAGAGTAGCACTGTGCCTGGGAGTTTCCTCCTGACAGCCTTCATGCCACTCTCACAGCCAAACTCAGCATGTAGATGCAGTGCATTCCCCCCAGCATGGGAAATGACACCTGGGGATGAGCCTCCCTGGCACCAAGGGATCACTACCACATACCAGCTGAAGATGCAACTAGAAAATGACCTTGAATTAAAGGTTCAATACGGATCAGCAGAATATCCCTGTCTACATATAATAACATGACTTCAAAATGCCGTTTGACCTAATGTAAGGGGGAAATGGAAAGGAGAAATGAGATTATAAGGCTATGAGTCTCTAAAAAAGAGTCTGGAGGTTGTCAGAAGGAATGCCCTTATGCACAACTGAGCAGAGTCTAAGAGACAGATAAAGTAGATACAACCCCAGGTATTGGTTCTTTTGAGGGATAAAGAGACCCACGGGTTCTATGGTCATGGCAGATGGGGTTCACTGCCATGTCAGATGGCCCTTCTTTGGAGCTGGTGTTTCTGCATGATGGAATTGGACTCAGAGGGGATCTCTTCTCACAAGACTTGCATGCTACTTTAATGGAATTTTAGCTGGTGCTGGGGTTTAAGATATATTTAGGGGATTTGAATCTCTGGACTGATAATAAGACACCCAGGCCCAGAGCCTCAAAAGACTTCAGCTCCTACATTTTGATTTATTGGACTGACCCCACTCAGCTAACATGGAGTTGAAGAAGGTCAACCACCACACCATGGAGCCTAGAATGTCTACAACTGAAAGCAGGAGGAGTGCATCCAGTATCCATGTGGAATCTAAGCCCCCAGTTGACATAGATGTGCAATGGACACAACCAATCCAATGTCCACAGAGAAAATGTGGAATGGGTGTGGGAAGGGTAGCCATGGTGGCTGCTGGGTTTGGGGAATGGGAGGAAGAGATGAGATGTGGAGGCGTTTTCGGGACATGGAGTTGTTCTGGGTGGTGCTTCTCTGACAATTACGGGACATTGTAGATCCCCCCAGGACCCACTGGATGGAACGTGGGAGAGTGTGGGCTATGATATGGACCATTGACTACGGGTGCAGTGATGTTCAGAGATGTACTTACCGGGTGCAATGGATGTGTCACAATGATGGGAGAGAGTGTTGCTGTGGGGGGAGTGGGGGGTGGGGGTGGTGGGGTTGATTGGGACCTCATATTTTTTTAATGTAATTTTTAAAAATAAATAAATAATTTTAATTAAAAAAAAAGATCAAAGCACATAAATCAGTAATTTTTCTATATTTAAGCCAGAAACAATCCAAAAAGAAGAACAAAATTCCATTTACAGTAGCACCTAAAGAATAAAATATTTAGGAATAAACTTAACCAAGTTCATAAAGGTCTTGTACATGGAAAACTGCATAGCTTCTTTGTTGCAAGAAATCAAACAAGACCTAAATAAATGGAAAGTGGGCCTATACCCTGGATTTTAGGACTTAATATTTGTAAGATGTCAATAATATTCAAAGCGACTTAGAAGTTAAAGTTAATCTCAAGAAAAACCCAACAGTCTTTGCAAAATGGGAAAACTAATTTTCAAATCCACTTGGAATGGTCTTCAAAAGAGCAAAGTTGGAGGGGGTCACACTATCTGATTTTAAAGTTCATTTTAAAACTATTGTAGTAAAAGCAATGTGGTACTGGTATAAGGGAAGATGTATAGGCCAGTAAAATAGAATTGAGAGTTCAAATACTCACCTATGGCCAACTGATTTTGACATGTGTGCTATGTCCATTCAATGGGGAAAAAATAGTCTGTACAAAAAATGATGCTAGGAAAATTCGATCTTCATATCCAAAAAGAATGAGAATGGATGCTTACCTCCTTCTATGTACAAAAACTCACTCAAAATGGATCAATGACCTAAGAATGAGAGCTAACACTGTAACACTTTTAGAAGAAGCAAAGTCACTTAAGGACCTTGTAACAGGCAATGGACTCTTAAACTTCATAACAAGATCATGAGCCACAAAAGAAAAAAATAGATATATTGACCTTCATGAAAATTAAAACCTTTGTTGCACAAAAGAACATTATCCAGAAAGTGAAAAGACAACAAAATGGAAGAAAATATATCAGATAAGGGTTTAATATCCAGGATATAAAAGACCACCTATAACTCAGTAACGAAAAGACAACCCAATTAAAAATGGTAAAGGAACTTAAGTAGCTAGTTTCCTGAGAATATACACAAATGTCCAATAAGCATATGAAAATACTTTGGACATCATTCACCAGTAGAGAAATGCAAATAAAAATCATGAGATAACATTCACACCCACTAGAATGGCCATTAAAAAAAAAAAAAAAAGGAAAATAACTGCTAGTAAGGATGTGGAAGTTTAATATAGGGAAGCTGCCTTGGAAAACAGTTTTATGGTTCCTTAAAATGTTAAACATGGAAGATACCATGTGACCTGGCAAATTCCAATCCTGGGTACCTACCTAAAAAAATGAAAAGCAGAGACTCATAGATACATATACATTGATATTCTTCATAACCAAAAGGTGAAAGTAATACAAATATTCACCAAAAAATGAATGGATAAACAAAGTGTGATGGACAAATAAAATGGAATATTATTTGGCTGTAAAAAGGAATGATGCTGCCCATCGCGAAAGAAAGTGCAGCCTGCCTAAGAATGGGAGGCCCACACTGAGACCTGACACAAGAAGATGATGCAACAAAAAAGAGACACAGATTTCCATGCTGCTGACAACAACAGAAGTAGATGAAGAAGCAGCAGCATATAGACACAGAGAACAGACAACCAGGGTGGGGGTGGGGAGGGGAGAGAAATAAATT
Source organism: Dasypus novemcinctus (assembly GCF_030445035.2). NCBI lineage: Eukaryota > Metazoa > Chordata > Mammalia > Cingulata > Dasypodidae > Dasypus > Dasypus novemcinctus. Next base: position 1,155,738 of record NW_027261977.1, on the reverse strand, counting down.
AATCTTAAAAAAAAAAGAAAAAGGAATCATGAATGCTACAGCATGAACCCTGGAGATAATGCTCAGTGAAAAAAGGTAGAAACAATAGGACAAATGTGTGATTCCTTTTATATGAAATACCTAAATATGCAAATTCACAGAGACAAAAAGTAGATTAGACATTACATAAGTGGGATGAGAGGAGAGTCAGTGCATAATAGGTGCAGGGTTTCTGTCTAGGGTGATGGAAAAGTTTAAATATTTCATATTGATAACATTACAAATGCTACTAATCCCATTTGTATATTTAAAAGTGGTTGAGATTTGAGTTTTTAGGTAGTATATAGGCTACAACAATTAAAAAGATGCTGGGTGGTTGGAGGGGACTGAAAAGACTATGAGAATTAAAAGCAATTGGGTAAGAAAGTGGATGTGGCACCTGCCTAACATTTGGAAGTCCTGGGTTTGTGTCCTGGTGCTTCCTAAAGAAGATAAGTGGATGCCACACCTGCCACAATGAGCTAGATGCTGCATCCACCACAACGAGCAGATGATTCAATGAACAGATGCTGTAGGCCATCAGATGCTGCAGTTTGTGTGGAGCAAATGTGGCTCAGGCTGTTGGGCACTCACGTCTCCCATGGAAGGTCCTGGATTCAGCTACCAGTGCTTCCTGGAGAAGGTGAGCAAACAATGAGCAGACAAATGAGAGAACCTTGGGGAAAGAGATCTATAAAAAATGAAAAATAAATAATCTTAAAAAACAATTGGATCTAATAATGAAGGAGAAAATGCACAAAAGAAAATTACTAGGACAAATGAAAAAAAAATTGCAATATAGGCCCTCTGCTTTATGTCAATGTTAAATTTCTTGATTTTGATTTTTGTACTTAATGTGGTTATGTAAGTGAATATCCTTGTTCTTATGAAATAAATCTGGAAATGTGTATTAAATGAGTGTGATGCTTACTCTGCTGCCATCTTCTATGTCTTTTTTTTTTTTTTAATGTTTTAGTCTCACTAGAGGCTTAATAGGTTTTACGAAGAATGTTTTCACATTTGTTGCTCCTTTCTGTGGTCTGTCTGCTTTCTGTTATTATCTGTGCTTTCATATTTTTCTACTATAGTTTGATTATAGCTTTTTTAACCTGTTGAGATATAGTATTTAGGGTATTAATTTAGGCCTTTTAAAGACATGTATTACCTTTTAAGAATTGTATTGCTTTAACTTAATCCTACAAATTTTGATTCATAATATTTTTATTAACCTTATCACTTGATATCTAATTTCTATTGTGATATCTTCTCTGATACATGTGATTGTTAAAAGAGGTTTATGAGTATCTAGACATATAGGGATTTTCTAGTTATACATATTTTTTAATTGGCTTCTAGCATGACTGCAGTTCCTCATCAATATTCATTGCATGATGTCAAGGCTTTAAACTTCTTAGAACTCATTTTATGGATCAGCATGCATTAGTTTTTGAAAATGTCATTAGACCCAATAGTGAGTCCAAAGAGCATGGATTCTGAAGCTGTAAGGTACAGTGTGTATATATGTTTATTAATAAAATTTTTAGATTAAAAGAAATTCTCTTACTGATTTTTTAAGTTGTTTATTCTTCCAACTACTGAGAAACATGTCAAAATCTGCCTCTGTGGTTGTGCCTCTATGTCTAGTTCTCTAGAAGAACTTTACGAAGTTTAATATCCATAATATAAAACTGACTTATTTTAAGTGTACCCTTAAATGACATATTAAATGCAAAGAGTTGTGCAGGCAGTATCAGAACATTTCCATCATCCCACAAATATCTCATGTGCCTTTTTGCACCTGATTTTCTTTTCTTTCCAGTTCTTAACCCCATGCAAAGACTAATCTACTTTCTATTTTTGACAGTCCTGGCAAATTTAGCTTAAAGATTTTGAGGCTGTTATGCATATAATACTACCCACTCTCCCTTTCACCACCTCATTATTGATGGTCCTGGTTTGTGGTAGATCTCAGCCAATACCAGGATGATGGGCAACCAGATTGTCAGCCTCATTCTGTATGACTCTTTCTAGGTGGGATTGAAGAGTCTCCTTCCAGTGATCCCTGCTTACACCAAGAGGATGTAGTCTAGGATCACTTATTACATACAGTAGCATGTCTCTACCTCCAGTTATTTGGAATATTTTCCCAGGTTTTGTCATTTATTTTGTTGATATTTTTGATGATACAGTCCTCTTTTTTGTTGTTGTCGTTGCTGTCTTTCTACTTATCAAACACTTTAAAGAAGTATAAGTTCTAAAATAAAGTTTAATCACATTCCTTTTGTCTTATTTTCTTCTATATCAGTCAGCCAAATGGGGTGCTGATGCAAAGTACCAGAACTCTGTTGACTTTTATAAAGGATATTTATTTGGGGTAGAAGCTTACAGTCACAAGGCCCTAAAGAGTCCAACTCAAGTTACATCCTTACCTAGTCAGTTGCCATGAGTTGAAGCAAGATGTCGGGCAACATCTGCTAGGATTCAGCCTTCTTCTTCCTCTTAAAGCACCATGGGCCCAGCTTATTCCTCTCTCAGTGGTAGGCCAGAGGCTTCAGAGATTTCTAGACTCAACTGCTTTGTTATCTTCACAAGGTCAGTAGTAAACTGTCAGGTGAATGGCTCATCTCTCTTCCCATGACCGAAGGATCAAAGCTGACAAATTCTCTCCTCTTCTGTGTCTGTGGAGCTCTCTTTGTTCTTCTGTGTATCACCTTCTGTATGTCTTCTTGATTGGCCATTTTTATAGCCCACAAAGGGGGCAGGGACTCAACCCTGGCCACCTCCTAATGTTCTTGTTAAATGAAAGCCCTACTTTTAACATAATCAAGTAAACACAAAAACCTTTGTATTTAAAACAATGAAAGCATATCACACCCAGAGGAACAGACCAGTTTGCAAACATAATCAGTATCTATTTTTGGCATTCATGAATAATATCAAACTGCCAGACCTTCCATTGAAATAATTCATCTCTAGAATGGAATATGACCATCCACGAAAGAAAGGGGCAACCCAGGAACAAGTGAAACTCTCCCTTTATTGAAGTCCTTCATAGGATCTTGGGAACAGCATTTCTACCCTGCCCAATGGTTTTCCTCATATAGTCAGAAAATAGCCTACATCTATATTCAGGTGAGGTTAACCTATAGCAGAGATTCATGGAATAATGGTGGTAACAAAGGTGCTTCCCTTGTTTGCAAGCCCTTCTACTAGGTTTAAACCTTTGCACTTAAGATTTTTGTGTTAGCCTGCTTCTTTCTCCTACACTGAAACTACTTTAGCTCCATTTTTGTCTGTATGAGAGCAAAGGTAGCTTCCATTCGAGTGAGACCAAGAAGGAGTAGTCTTCTCAGTTAAACGACTATCCTAACAATCATTTTCCTCACCTATCTTGGTAACCCAGTGTGCTCTGCTGTTGTATGTTTTTATTATTTAGCCCAGAGTCTTCTCTCAACTAGAGGACTGGAACTTGAAATTTAACTCAATGAACATTTGTTGATAACTTGCTATGTGAAATACATAAAAAAAAAAAAAAAACCTACTGTGTTGTTTTATTTTTTCTTACCACCTGCTGGCTCTGGATAGCTTATTTCCAGAAAAAAATATGTACAATTAAGTACTTTACACTAAATACTCAAGTCTAAGGCCTCTCTATGTTTTTTTCTCTCAAGGACATTTTTAAGACTCTGAATATCTTTCTTAATAAATTGAACTCTTTATCCAACTAAACAATTTGATTTCTTTAAATTTCTGCAGAAATTCCTTATCCATTTTATCTATTGATGTATTTTTATTTTTTATTTATTTTATTTCATGTCATGCCATGCCATGCCATGCCATTCCATTCCCAGGGCCGAGGATTGGACCCAGGACCTCATAGGTGAGAAGATGGCTCTCAAACTCTGAGTCATATAAGCTTCCCTTTGTTGTTGTTTTTGTTTGTTTTACTTGTTTTTTTTTTTTTTCAGGTGACACCAGAAATCAAAGTTGGGACCTCCTATGTGGGATGTGGGAGTTCAACTGCTTGAGTCACATCTCCTGCCCTTATCCATTTTTAAAATTGGTGGTTAGTTGTAGAGTCTTTCCCTTTTAAATTTACCAGTCAGTTATATCCCTAGAATCTATTTTGATTCTATTCTTTTTGTTGTTGTTATTATAGAGCATTTATTACAATTGTTCATAACATTTTTTTAATTGTAGTACTTTATGAAAAATAGTTACCTTTGTAAAAATTAATGAAATATTGCTAAAATAGTTCTATTGTCCATTATTTACACTGGATTTATTTTTTCTCATGTACATCCCTAATATTCCCATTTTCAATTAGTATCATACATTTTTTGATATTCATGAAAGAACATTTTAAATCATGTACTTTTTTCTTCTTTATTTTCTTTTAAATGTTACATTAAAAAAAACAGGAGGTCCTCATATACCTCCCATCCCACCACTCCACCCTCCCACATCAACAACCTCTTCCATCATTGAGGCACATCCCCTGTACCTGGCGAATGCATTCTGGAGCACTGCTGCACCACATAGACAGTGGTCCACATTGTAGTCCACACTATCCCCTAGTCCACCCAGTGAACCACAGCAGGACACAACATCCAGGATCCATCCTTGCAGCACCACCCAGGACAACTCCAAATCCTGAAAATGCCCCCATACCATATCTCTTTTTCCATCTCCCTACCATTTGCAGCCACTGTGACCACCCTCTCCACATCACTATTACAATTTCTTCCCTTACTAACCACAATAGTTCTGCAGTAGAACACCAGTAAGTCCACTTTAATCCATACTCTATTCCTCCATCCTGTGGACCCTGGGATGGTTATGTCCAGTCACCCTCTACATGAAGAGGGGCCTTGGATGATGGATGCAATTCTCCTGCTTGCATCTGTAGGCACTCTCAGCTCCCTGGTGTGGTGGTTGACCATCTTCACCTCCCTGTCAGCTGGCCAGAGGAAGTCCAATAAACAGAGGATAGGAGCTGAAAGACTGCTTTGACCCATAACCTAGACATCACATGGACTGTCCAAAGATTCAGGTCTCCCGAGTATACAGCAACCCAAAAGCCAACCACAGATCCAGTAAAAGTAACAGAAGATGCATGTGTAGAAAGGTCATATCTGAGTCCAATTTCATCACATTCAGGAGCACAAACCCCAAAATAGGGCCAACTGACATAGCCCTGAACTCCAGAGCCATATGCTATGACCATAGAACCTGTGGTTCCCTGCAGCTCTCAGAAGAACCAGCACCTGGGTTTCCATCTACCTTGGCTGTCTCTGGTACCCTGCAGAAGTGTACATATGCATCATCCCTCTGATGATCTCTGACTCTTTTTTGGAGACTGATAGCCATATCAACTCACTTGTCCTTTCCATTTCCCCCTTTTAATCAAGTCAAAAAGCAGTTTTTAACATCTGATATTACATGTAGGCTGAGATATTCTCCCAGTCTGATTTGACCCCTTTATTCAAGGTCTTTTTCTAGTTACATCATCAGCTGGTGCTTGGTAGTAATCCTTTGGCGCCAGGGAGGCTTATCCCCAGGAGTCATGTCCCATACTTGGCAGAAGGCAATGTATCTACATGCTGAGTTTGCTTTACAGAGTGGCCACATTTAAGCAATATGGATACTCTCAGGAGGTAACTCTTAGGCATCCTACAGCTCTAGGTCTAGTTCATATTTCAGGCACACAGGCTCATATTCAGAGCCAACTGGATCAAGGGCTCATTGTTGGACCATCCATCTTTGTTGGTCTTTGCTATTGCACTTGTGGGATTTTTGCTATTCCATTGGGCAATGTGATAGAGCTTCCCTAACCAGTAACTCAGCACTCTCTCGGCTTTATAACAATTTTTAGATTGATAGTACTTAAATAGCTTATATTTTTAAAATTTTTTGATAGGAAAATATATTTAATACATGTTACAAATTGTTGAAAAGGTTGACAGATTTAAACTTTGTCTGATTGGATTTGGTTTTTTTTTTTTGTAACAATACTAATTAGGCCATTCAGTTTAGTGTAGAAAACATTAAATATAGAATTATTGGTCAATATATTATATAATAATGACTTCAAAATCTAGGTTTCAAGTGAAACTCTCAAATTTAATGTTCCCTAACCAATTTTGTTTTCCTTTGGATATCTGTCAGGGTATTTTCTAGCTGACACCCAATTGAATCTTTTGAACCAAATTTTCTCTTAATACCCACTTTTCCCCCTTTTATTAGCATGATTTTTAAATGGGACAGAAAGAACCATATTCTTGATCTATGGTATTCTTCTTTTTAAACTTCAACAAATACATTTTCCTAATCAGAAATTGTCTTAAACGGTGTGTAAATTTTATTTCCAAAGTTTTATACGAGGGAAGGTTAGAAATTATTTATGAAGTTGTGACAAAGTTAATTCTTTAGCTTTCCTAGATTACATTTTACAAAATTGTGCTTGACCTATTTACTTTCTCAAATACTGCAATTTACTCTTAGCCTAATATCCACTCCTTTGAAATCACTGTTTTAGTGAAAGAGCACTGGTATTCAGGAAACCAAAAATCTAGAACTAGTTCTGTTTAAGTTTAGTGCTTATTGTTAAGCTGTTAACTTCCCAGATTTGTCTTTCATCTCTGAATTTGAAATGAGTTGAAATTGTTGATCTCTAAGGCACTCCATTTCCAAACTTACTGTAATGCATGTTGTGTTTTAGATTTCATCTGACTTGATTCTTCCTTAGTCGATGCTGAATATTTTATTTGACCCTTATTTAAAATATAGTGTAATAGATAGATAATATGATATGTAATGTTTGTTTTTGGATATATAGGAGAACAGGAAAAGACATAATAGTTGGGAAAAAAGGCAAATAATATGCATTTTAAAAAATAATTCATAATTCTGTGTTTTAGTGGAAAACTTTTATAAAGCCTCTTACATTTTTTAAAAGAGAAAGTTTAATTAGTATGAATTTTGTTGTATGGAATTATGAAATTTTATATTTGTTTGGTATTACTTATAATATTTGTGTGGATATGTAAAAAAATTTCAAATCAATAAATGGTTTTGAAAATATACCAAGATACTTTTTAGTGGAAAAAACTTTTGACTATTGAGAGGGCAAATAACTTTTATTAGAATAATAAAGATCAACTTTTGGCTGCATTGTGAGACCATAGTTCCAATATAGACTTGGGTTTTGCTGATTTTTCCTTCAGCACAAATATATCAGAAAGGTGCTGAATTAGGGTTTTCTAGGGAAACAGAACCAACAAGAGATACCTGTTAATAGTATGAAATTTTATAAAATTATCTCATTCCACCATGGGTTGCAAAGGTCCAAATTCTGTAGGGTGGGACACAAACCAGGGACTGGGATGAAAGGCCATGATGAATTCCCAGGGCGCACTGTCTGAAATAGAGATGGGAATTCTCCAAATGCTGAAATAACTTTCCTGTTTAAGACCTTCAGCTGATCGGGGAATGGCAATCCCCTCAGTTGATTGTAGATATAATCAGCCATCTAGGCCATCAATTCACTGATGTCCTTATTTTACAATTAGCCCAGTGCTTACTTGACCAAACCACTGTGCACTATTACCTGCCCAAGTTGACACATTAGCCTAACCATCATAATTGCAGACAGTTTAAATTATGTTTGGGTAAATGTATTTTAAAAAGTATATGTTGCTTTAGAATATTGATTGTTTTGACTTGTAGGAGTTTCATTTTAATGCTTTGCTCTTTTGTGAATTCAGTATCTTTGGGAAACTTAATGGTAATTTCCACATTTGCCAGTTTTAAAGATTAGGGATGTATGTTACTTATAAAGATTAGTACAATTAATCATTGAGATGCAGAAAGTCTAAATAGTCTTACATTTGGAATGAGAAAACTTGGGATGGAGAAGCCATGTCCATGTGCCTATTTTTATATTTCTGTTGTAGTATCAAAGTACTAGAAATGTGAGCTAAGTGTTTGAAAATACTATGAATCCATTTGGACCTCCTTTTTTGGTATTAAGATCTGTAAAGCTTAATACCACATTTACTGTGTGACAACTTAATCTGAATAACTCTCACACAAGGCATTTTGTCAATATTCTACAGATTTTGTCTTCAGAATAATAACAATCTTAATGACTTTTGCCAAGCCCTTTCCCAGGAGTAGCAAATGCCTGTATATGGAGTACTGTAGTCCAGATGACTCAGGAGATGGGGCTTAACTTAGAGGTAGTCAGTCATTTGTACATAGCTCAAGTGAAGGATATATTAATGCATAGCCTTCTGCAGGTAAGCAACTGATACATTTAGTTTAGGAACTGTCCTCATCCCCAACTATTTTGGCTGCTAGTCTCGAAGTCAATCATTTTTTAAAAAATGAATGAATAGGACAAATTGCAGCTGCTTCTCTTCCACAGCCACCTCAACAGCCATCTTCCATGCAAACAAGAATGAGTCCTTCTGCTATGAAAGTGTCTTTACCACCACTGGCAACAATTCCTGCATACATGCATATACTTGGTGTGGAGTACATACAATTACTGTTACAGTATCTCCAAACCACCCCACTGTACAGACTGTTGGAAGAGATTTACAAATTATTCCTCAAATTCCAAACAATATCCATATGTCTTCTAGTTCTGTTTATATTAGACAGATATCCCAGAGTTCCTTAGAAAGACATACTGCTCAGAGTATGATATGGTGGCCTTCGACACAGGGCCCAGTTCCTAATTGTGGTCAATATCCTTTACCTTTTTATCAATATCAGCAGAATTATCAATTTCTCAGTATTCTCCCAAACAACACCTTCATCTCCTTATCAGTCACCACCTCCTTCTCAGTGTCCTCATCCTTCAGCTCTCCACAGCATCTGGTGCAACCTTCCCAGTTGGACCACCCAAGTTCCCATGTTTTTATGCCAACTGGTCCTTCAATTACTCTATCCCATCCATATCAACAAGGACTGCCTAGCTATCAGAAACAGAGAAATCAACCAGTAGCCTATCTCCCATACCCAGCATCTAGCTTATCAAAACAAGTCCATCAAGAAGATAGAAATCACAATTGAACCCTCTCAGAGAACTGGGAGAGCAATTACTAGGATAACCCATCAGTTATCAACCATTTTCATGAAATCAGCTCCCATGGTATACAGCTATCATAGCACTTTCAGGTTCTCTTTCAAGAGGAGTATCTAGTCAACCAAAACCACCTTTTAGTGTTAATCCTTTCTACACTATGTATGCAAAGCCAACTGGACCTCCATCTGTCCTGTCACCATCTCCTTGGGTAAAACCAGGGTCAACTACAGTTTTTAAAATTACTGTAGGCCAAACCATGACTTAAAATCTCTTAAATTTTGTGGGTCAAGAAGAGCATTCTGCAGTACCAGAACCTATTCAACCTGTTTCAATAACACCAGGCTCTGGGGAAGAAAAGGGAAATGATAACTATCAGAGGAGTTCTAGTGCTGGATTGAATGACTATCCCTATACACAAGGTAAAATTTAGCTGTTTTATGAAACTTAACCTTGTTTTGAAGTGGCAATCTCCTATGCAAAATAAAGTAATTTAAATTAGTTATTTAATTTGTTTTCCATGTTCAGATTATTAAAAACTGGGTAATAGTGTTGCATTAAGAATAAAGTTTATGCTTCCATGTCACCCTCAGATTCATCTATAGTCACCTACATTTTACTTTTGAAAATGTCAAGAAGAAAAGATCCAAAAATACTTTCTTAGGAAAAATGAGGAAATAATAGACAAAATATATATTTTCAAAAGTATGAACTACAAAGGAAAAAGTGGATATTTAGAGGGGAGATTTAATATACTTTGAAATAAAAGAATTTGGGTCTTTTTGAGTATGGTACTTATAAATCATATATATTTAAAAGGAGTAGAATTAATGATGAATAACATTGTTAGATTAGTTAATAGTAGGCCTAACCAAATATACAGAAGAGTTTATTTTTGAAATGTCTGTTCAGATCCTTAAAAGATACCTGATAATTTGTTTCAAAATTTAAGGAGGACTTACTATTTTATTTCAGTTATGGCTGATATTGACTCTATTTATAATACATGTAGATATAGCTAAGGAGAATCTTGGAAACTTAAGTTTGTCAGAACAAGATGGATGTATGTGTGATATAAAAAAATTTTTTTGAGGTACTGGCAATAGAACCTGGGATCTCATAGGTAGGAAGCTTGTGCTCAACCACTGAGACACATCAGAATCCCTGCGTTGTTTTTTCATTTGTTTTGCTCATTGTTTGTTTTGTTTTGCTTTCTCTCTCTATTTTTCTTTAAATGTTACATTAAAAAAATATGAAGTCCCCATATCTCCCACCCCCCTCACCCCAGTCCTCTCACATCAATAACCTCTTTGGTCATCATGGGACATTCATTGCATTTGGTGAATACATTTTGGAGCACTACTGCACCACATGGATAATGGTTTGCATTGTAGTTTAAACTCTCCCTCAGTCCACTGAGTTCATGACAGATTCTATTGTTGTTGTTCATTTTTGTTTCCTCAGGAGGCATCAGAACCTGAACCTGGGACCTCCCGTGTGAAAGTCAGAGGCTCAACTGCTTGAGCCACATTCGCTCCCGTGATAGCATTTTGGTAGCAGTTATAAGAGCTATGTGAAAGCAGAAAGAGAAGCAGAATAGCATTAGAACGTCATGGGAGTGAATACCAAGTAAAGTTGGAGACAGCGGATATATGAGTATTTTAAACATTAATATTATACATAGAAATTTCCAGGTTACTTGTTTATTGTAATTCTTTGAAATCACGTTAGGTGTAATACTAGAGCTTTACTGTTACATTAACAAGCAAGAATGGAGAGGTTAACACAGCAACTGAAACTTGAGAAAAATGAACTAGAATTGTTGAAGGCAAAAGTTAGTGGTATGGAGCATGGCCTGCTGCAGAGAAGGCTCAGAAGTGTCATCTGTAACAATGCAATCCCAAAGGTAAGTGACTTTTGGGATATGTTGAGGGGAATGTCGGTGAAATGAGCTGTCTGGCCCTGTATGTATGTTCCGGGCATAGTGCTTGAAAACAATGACTTTAAGGGACTTTTACCTTTATGAGCGCTTGTCAAAATAAATTGCTTTATTTTCACTTGTGTGAATTCTAGAGACTCATCAGTTTTTTCAGATACTGACTATAATCAATGTATAGCATTCCACTTACTATAAATTGCTTGCAATCTAAATAGAAACGAAAACTGAACCTGGGCCTAATAGTTTGCTATTCTCTTTAAATTCATTCTAAGTACATTTTGTATATTTAGTCAAACATTTATAACTTATTCTTCTAAGTCTTAATGCAGATCAGTTAGAAATAGACTAGTGTGAATTTGGAAAAGTATTAACCATAGACATGTTCTAAGACTGGTCAGTTTCCTTAATTGTTGAGTAACTGTAGAAACTAGATTATAGTGTTGGAAAGTAGGGATATTAAGGGGAATTAATCTGATGAAAAAATGAGGATGAAATGTGTTTTTTCTTTAGATTTTATTGTATACCTTTATATATATAATATAAAATTTGTGTTTTAACCATTTTAAAGTATGTCATTCATTAGTATTAGTTATCTTTACAATGTTGTGCTGCCATCACCACCAAAATTTTTTATCACCCCAACAGCAACTCTACCCAATTAGCATTGATCTCCCTTCTTTAAGGTCTTGGCATCCTCAGCTTTACTTTCTGTCTCTGAATTTGCTTGTTCCTGTAATTTCATATATGTGGAATCATACAGTATTTAGCCTTTTCTGTCTGATTTCATTTAGCATAATGTTTTTGAGAATCATCCATATTGTAGCATGTATCAGAATGTCATTCTTTTTATGGCTAAGTACTATACCACTCATTTTGTTATATCTAGTCATATGCTGATAGATGTTTGGGTTGTTCCTACTTTGTGGCTATTGTAAATTTTACTGCTCTGAATGATGATAGACAGGTAACTTTCAGTCATTGCTTTCACTTCCTTTGTGTATCTGCCTAGGTATGGTATTGGTGGATCATAAGTAAAATCTATGTGAAACTTAGAGGAATAACCAAACTGTTTTCCATAGCTGTGCTATTTTACATTTACTGTTGGAACCTCCAATGCTTGAGGATTCCAGTTCCTTCACATCCTGTCCAAACTTTTTAATTAAAAAATAATAATCCTTAGTTAAAAAGTAGGCATTTCATTTTGATTGTTTTTTGAATGACTAATGATGTTGAGCATCTTTTCATCTGCCTATTGGCTATTTGTATGTATTTTTAGGAGAAATGTCTGTTCAAATCCTTTGTCCATTTTTTTTTACCAGGTTATCCTTCTGTTGTTGAGATTGAGGGAGTTCTTTATATATTCTCATATTAAAGCCTTATTAGATATGTGATTTCCACATATTGTCTTTTATGTAAGTTGTACTTTCACCTTCTTGATAGTGTCCTTTAATGCATAAAAATTTATAATTTTAAGTTCAGGTTACTGTTTTAAAAATTATTGATGTGCTTGGTTTCATATCATCCAAGATCATTAAGATTATTCCCCCAGGATTTCTCCTATAAGTTTATAGGTTTAACTCTTTTATTTGTACCATTGGCAACAATTTTTATTTTAACTTTGTTGTAAGTTTTGAGTTTAGGAAATGTGAGAACTCCAACTTTGTTCTTTCTCAAGATAATTTTGAGTATCTGGGACCCTTGCAATTCCATATGAATTTGAGGACTGGCTTACCCACTTCTGTAAAAAAAGGGTGCAGGGATTTTGATAGGGCTTAAATTGAATCTGTAGAGTGTCTACGTAAAATATCATTTTACCAATATTAACTTTTCTAATTCATGAACCCAGGATGCCTTGCCATTTATTTAGGTCATCTTTAAAGTCTTCAATTTTGGTTTTCTTTAATTTTGTATTTTTCAGTGCACAGATATTTTACCTCCTTGATTAAATTTATCCCTAGATTTTTTTAAGCTTATTTTTTTTATTTATTTCTCACCCCAGTCCCCCTCGTTATTTGCACTTGCTGTCTGTTCTCTGTGTCTATTGGATTTCTTGGGTGTCACTGGACACTGAGCCTGGGACCTCCATGTGGTAAGTGGACACCCAATAGCTTGAGGCATGTCTGCATCCCACCTAGTTGTTTTATTTTTTTAGAGGCAATTGGTATGTGGAATTGTTTCTTAATTTCCATTACAAATTATTAATTGCTGGTGTATAGAAACACAAATGATTTTTATATGTTAATTGGTACCTTGCAACCTTTCTGATTTCATTTATTAGTGCTAGTAGCTTTCTGGAAGACTCTAGAAATTTTTGATATGCAAGATCATGTCATCTGCAAATAAAGGAAATGTTATCTCTTACTTTCAAATTAGGATTTTTTGTTGTTGTTTTTTTGTTGTCTAATTGTTCTGGCTAGAACTTCCAGTATAATATTGAATAATAGTGTTGAAAGCAAGCATATTTGTCTTGTTCCTGATCTTTTTTTTTTTTTTTTAAAGATTTATTTATTTATTTAATTTCCCCCCCTCCCCTGCTTGTCTGTTCTTGGTGTCTATTTGCTGCGTCTTGTTTCTTTGTCCGCTTCTGTTGTAGTCAGTGGCACGGGAAGTGTGGGTGGCGCCATTCCTGGGCAGGCTGCTCTTTCTTTTCACGCTGGGCGGCTTTCCTCATGGGCGCACTCCTTGCGCGTGGGGCTCCCCCACGCGGGGGACACCCTTGCGTGGCACGGCACTCCTTGCGCGCATCAGCACTGCGCATGGCCAGCTCCACACAGGTCAAGGAGGCCCGGGGTTTGAACCGCGGACCTCCCATATGGTAGACGGATGCCCTAACCACTGGGCCAAAGTCTGTTTCCCGTTCCTGATCTTAAGGGAAAAACTTTTAGTTTTCACCTTTGTGTATGAAATGAACTGTGAATTTTTTTAAATTTTTTTATTGACTTTTTAATAATATTACATTAAAAATATATATATATGAGGTCCCATTCAACTCCACCACCCCCACCCCACCTCTCCCCCCCCCCCCAGCAACACTCCTTCCCATCATCATGACACATCCATTGCATTTGGCAAGTACATCTTTGGGCACCTCTGCACCTCATGGTCAATGGTCCACATCATGGCCCATACTCTCCCCCATTCCATCCAGTGGGCCCTGTGAGGAATTACAATGACCAGTGATTGCCCCTGAAGCACCATCCAGGGCAGCTCCAAGTCCCAAAGATGCTTCCGCCTCTCATCTCTTCCTGCCTTTCCCCATACCCATTAGCCATCATGTCCACTTTTCTCAATCCAATGCCACCTTTTCTATGTGGACATTGGATTGGTTGTGTCCATTGCACCTCTATGTCAAGAGGAGGCTCAGATTCCACATGCATGCTGGATGCAATCCTCCCACTTTCAGTTGTAATCACTCTAGGCTCCATGGTGTGGTGGTTGTCCTTCTTCAACTCCATCTTAGCTGAGTGTGGTGAGCCCAATAATTCAGATTGTAGGTGCTGGAGTCTGTTGAGGCTCAGGACCTGGCTAACAAATTGTCAGTCCAGAGATTCAAATCCCCTAAATATATCTTAAACCCTGACACTAACTGCACCTCCAGCACATTAGCATGAAAGTCTTCTGTAGAGAGATCCCATCTGAGTCCAGATTCATCACACATAAACACCATTTCCAAAGAGGGGCCATCTGACCTGGTAGTTAACCCCATCGGCCATGACCATAACTCCCATGGGTCTCTTTAACCCTCGAAGGAACCGATATCTGGGGGTTGTATCTGCTTTATCTGTCTCTCAGACTCTGCTCAGTTGTGCATAAGGGCAATCCTCCTGACAGCCTCCAGACTCTTTTAGAGACTGGTAGCCATATAAACTCATTTCTCCTTTCCATTTCCCCCTTACATTAGGTCAAACAGCATTTTAAAGTCATGTTATTTTATGTAGACAGGGATATTCCACTGATCCGCGTTGAACCTTCTGTATAAGGTCATTTTCCAGTTGCATCATCAGTTGGTAGTTGATAGTGGTCCCTCGGTGCCAGGGAGGCTCATCCCTGGGTGTCATGTCCCATGCTGGGGGGAAGGCATTGCATTTACATGCTGAGTTTGGCTTCGAGACTGGCCACATTTGAGTAACATGAAGGCTGACAGGAGGAAATTCCCAGGCACAATGCTGCTCTAGGCCTTGTTCTTATTTTAGGCTTATCAGCTCACAAGCATAGTCATTAGCCTCAGGGGCTCACTGTTGAACCCTCACTCCCTCCCGGTCCCTGCCGCTGCACCTGGGAGACTGTTGCTGCTCCCCTAGAGACCACGACAGAGCACCACTGGCCAGGAACCCAGTACCCCCCTGCTGTGGTTTTTAATTGTTGCCACTATGAGTATATCCAAACATTGCCATGCACCCTGGACATATATTCTGTACAGCTCCCTGTCAGCCATATATCCCCTGTCAATGGTATCCCATACCAGTATTCCTCCATTGCCTTTGTTGAACCACTCTACAATCCAGAACTCCCTGAAATTTGAAGCCCAATATAATGTCAGGGTCCCTTACTAGGAAATGGCATATAGCAATGGGTTTAAAGGTTAGATAAAGAATACGTGTTGACTTGGAAAAAATTCTACATCCTATCTTCCCCCCCCCCCCAATTATTGAGCTTCTTTTCACAGGAGCCCTAGACCACAGCAATGCATATATATAGTATACAGCACTCCCATACATCCACCACAAAACCTTTTCCATTCCACAGTGATACTCTTACACCCTATTCTCATCATATTTACTTAATGTGATGTACAGAGTCTGAGACAATAGCTTTCAAACAAGGTGACATCTGTGCTTACATTGTGGTGCATACTTTAGGATTCAGAGTTTTTTACATTCTTAGTTATCCTATGTTTTACATTATGGTTTACATTATCAGTCTGCCATCTCCTATATGTTATGGTGTAATATTACATGTTTTATATCCATCCTTGTGTACTCTCATGAAACTCCTCTCTTACCCCCCATTTACCTTGGTTCCACACATTTAATGTCCATTTTCCCTTCCACCTTGGTGCCCACAGTGACAGCCAACCTCCGTTTCCCGAGGAGCCACTTCCAGATATAGATGGAATAGTGTTCAAGGCCTAACTTGCTCAACTACCCCAATGCCCTGGGAGCCACCCTTTCTCTCGAGGGATACAGTTCCCTCTATTTGATGGCATTAGTCCTCCCCAGGATGTGGGTCCACCCCCACTCTCACTACTTGGGTTTCTACCCCATGGTGTCACCCACTCTGGCAGAATGAGCATTTAGACATTCCCCAGGAGCCTGTCCTGCATCAGACCCTCCCCTCCGAGCATTCTAAACAGGTAACCCTCTTTATTATATTTTGATATGATTTTCTCGGCATTTTACTCTCCACCACCACCTGACCCTCTCCTGTGTTCGTATGCTACCCCTCCCTCCCCCCACTTTTGGTCAATGTTACTCATCCGCCCATCCCAAGCTTCCCTCAAACCCGCAAAGCCCCAACCAAAGGCAACCCCTTGCCCCCCTTTTATCTCTTCTTTGTGTTCATACTTACCACCATGTCATCTTAAATTCCACCCCTGCAGACATCAGCTCACATCCTTCCTCCACCCTCCGATTTCCTGTAAGTCTATCGTTCAGTCTCTTGCTATCTAGGGCAGCTTGGTTATTTCAAATCATTGAGGTCATGTAGTATTTGTCCTTCAGTGTCTGGGTTGCTTCACTCAACATAAGGTTCTCAAGATTCATCCATATTATCCCATGTGTTTGTAGTGTGTTTGTTCTTACAGCCGAGTAGTATTCCATTGTGTGTATATACCACATTTTATTGATCCACTCATCTGTTGATGGGCATTTGGGTTGATTCCAGCTTTTGGCGATAGTGAACAATGCTGCTATGAACATTGGTGTACATACATTGGTTTGCGTCCTTGTTTTCAGTTCTGCTGGGTATATACCCAGCAGTGGCATTGCTGGGTCATATGGCAAATCTATGGCTAGTTTTTTGAGAAACCACCATACTGTCCTCCAGAATGGTTGGATCCTTCTGCATTCCCACCAGCAGTGGATGAGTGTTCCCCTTTCTTCACATCCTCTCCAGCACTTGTATTCTTCTGTTTTTTTCATAGCTGCCAATCTTATGGGTGTAAGATGGTATCTCATTGTGGTTTTGATTTGCATTTCCCTGATAGCTAGAGATTTGGAACATTTTTTCATGTGTTTTTTTGCCATTTGTATTTCTTCTTTGGAGAAGTGTCTGTTTAAGTCTTTTTCCCATTTTTTAAATGGGTTGTTTATCGTTTTATTTTCAAGATATAGGAGTTCTTTATATATGCAAGTTATAAGTTTCTTATCAGATATATGGTTGCCAAATATTTTCTCCCACTGTGTGGGCTCCCTTTTTACTTTCTTGACAAATTCCTTTGAGGTACAAAAGGCTTTAATTTTGAGGAAGTCCCATTTATCTATTAGTTCTTTTGCTGCTCATGCTTTTGGTGAGATATTCATAAATCCATTTCCTATTACAAGGTCCCGTAGATGTTTCCCTACACTGCTTTCTAAGGTTTTTATGGTCTTGGCTCTTATATTTAGGTCTTTGATACATCTTGAGTTGATCTTTGTATAAGGTGTGAGATGGTAATCCTCTTTCATTCTTCTACATATGGCTATCCAGTTCTCCAGACACCATTTGTTGAATAGGCCACTCTCTCCCAGGTGAGAGGGTTTGGTGGCTTTATCGAATATTATGTGGCTATATATGTGAGGTTCTATATCACAGCTTTCTATTCAATTCCATTGGTCTATGTGTCTCTCCTTATGCCAATACCACGCTGTTTTCACCACCGTAGCTTTGTAGTATGTTTTGAAGTCAGGTAGTGTGATTCCTCCAATTTCATTTTTCTTTTTCAGTATATCTTTGGCTATTCGGTGTCTCTTTCCTTTCCAAATAAATTTCATAGTTTTTCTAGTTCCTTAAAGAAGGCTGTGTTGATTTTTATTGGGATTGCATTGAATGTGTATATCAGGTTTGGTAGGATAGACATCTTAATAATGTTCAGTCTTCCTATCCATGAACAAGGAATAGTCTTCCATTTATTTAGGTCTTCTTTGATTTCCTTGAACAATCTTGTATAGTTCTCGGTGTATAATTTCTTTACCTCTTTAGTTAAATTTATTCCTAAGTATTTGATTTTTTTATTTACTATTGTGAATGGTATTTGTTTCTTGATTTCCTCCTGATCTTGCTCATTATTGGTGTACAGAAATGCTACTCATTTTTGTGCATTGATCTTATAACGTGCAACTTTACTAAACTCATTTATGAGTTCTAGAATCTTTGTTGTAGATCTCTCAGGGTTTTCTATGTATAGGATCATGTCATCTGCAAATAATGACATTTTGACTTCTTCCTTTCCAATTTGAATGCCTTTTATATCTGGTTCTTGCCTCAGTGCTCGAGCAAGTACTTCTAAGACAATGTTAAATAGGAGTGGAGACAGTGGGCATCCTTGTCTTGTTCCTGAGTTTAGAGGGAAGGAGTCTAGAATTTCTCCATTGTACACAATATTGGGTTTAGGTTTCTCATATATACTCTTTATCATGTTCAAAAAATTTCCTTGTATTCCAATCTTTTGGAGTGTTTTTATCAAGAAAGGGTGCTGTATTTTGTCAAAAGCTTTTTCTGCATCAATAGATATAATCATGTGATTTTTTTCCTTCAATCTGTTTATATGGTGTATTACGTTGATTGATTATCTTATGTTGCACCATCCTTGCATAACTGGGAGGAATCCCACTTGGTCGTGGTGTATAATTTTTTTAATGTGTTGTTGAATACGATTAGCAAGTATTTTGTTAAGTATTTTTGTGTCTAGGTTCATTAGAGAAATTGGTCTGTAATTTTCCTTTCTTGTGATGTCTTTGTCTGGCTTTGGTACTAGGATAATGTTGGCATCATAGAAGGAGTTGGGTAATGTT
This sequence comes from Dasypus novemcinctus, assembly GCF_030445035.2. NCBI lineage: Eukaryota > Metazoa > Chordata > Mammalia > Cingulata > Dasypodidae > Dasypus > Dasypus novemcinctus. The sequence goes on along the minus strand of NW_027261977.1, from coordinate 1,136,699 downwards.
CTTTCTGTTTTGATTTTTTGGAATAGTTTCTGCAGGATTGGTGTCAGTTCTTTCCGGAATGTTTTGTAGAATTCACCTGTGAAGCCATCTGGCCCTGGGCTCTTCTTAGTTGGGAGATTTTTAATAACAGATTCTATCTCTCTGCTTGTGATTGGTTTGTTAAGATCATCAATTCCTTCTTTTGTCAATATGGGCTGCTTATGTGTTTCTAGGAATTTGTCCATTTCCTCTAGATTGTCATTTTTGTTGGAATATAGTTTTTCAAAATATCCTCTTATGATAGTCTTTATTTCTGTGGGGTCAGTGGTGATATTGCCTTTCTCATTTCTTATTTTGTGTATTTGAATCTTCTCTCTTTTTTTCTTTGTTAGTGTCACTAAAGGATTGTCAATTTTGTTAATCTTCTTAAAAAACCAGCTCTTGGTCTTGTTTATCTGTTCAAGTGCTTTCTTATTTTTTATTTCATTTAGTTCTGCTCTTATCTTTGTTATTTCCTTCCTTCTTCTTCCTGTTGGGTTACTTTGTTGTTGTTTTTCTAATTCCTTCAAATGTGCAGTTAGTTGTTCAATTTTTGCTCTTTCTTCTTTTTTGATATATGAATTTATGGCTATAAACTTTCCTCTCAGTACTGCTTTTGCTGCATCCCATAAATTTTGGTATGTTATGTTATCATTATCATTTGTTTCAAGGTAGTCATTGATTTCCTTTGAGATTTCCTCTTTGACCCACTGTTTTTCTAAGAGTGTGCTGTTTAATTTCCAAATCGTGGTGTGAAATCTGGGCTTCTGTCCCTTGCAAATCTCCAGCTTGACTCCACTGCGGTCAGAGATAATGTTTTGTATGATTTCAGTCTTTCTGAATTCGTTCAGCCTTTCTTTGTGGCCTAGCATATGATCTATCTTGGAGAATGATCCATGTGCGCTTGAGAAAAATGTATATCCTGCTGTGTTTGGGTGTAGCGATCTATATATGTCTATTAGATCCAGCTCCTCTAATATACTATTCAGATGTTTTGTTTCTTTGGTGATTCTCTTTTGAGATGTTCTGTCCAAAGTTGATAGTGGTGTATTAAAATCCCCCACTATAATTGTAGATGTATCTATTGTTTCACTTAGTTTTTCCAGCGTTTGCTTCACGTATTTAGAGGCACCCTTGTTAGGGGCATAAATATTTATGGTTGTTTGATCTTCTTGACAGATTTTCCCTTTCACTAAAATGTAGTATCCTTCTTTGTCTCTCACAATTGTTTCACATTAAAGTCTATTTTGTCTGATATTAATATAGCTACTCCTGCCTTTTTTTGGTTATTGTTAGCTTGTATGATTGTTTTCCAGCCATGCACTTTCAATCTCCATGTGTCTCTGGGTCTAAGATGTGTCTCTTGTAGACAGCATATGGATGGGTCATATTTCCTTATCCAATGTCCCAGTCTGAATTTTTTGATAGGTGAGTTTAATCCATTGACATTCAGTGTTATTACTATCAAGGAATTATTTGTCTTAGCCATATTTTGATTGGATTTGTGTTTGTCATATTTTGTTTGTATATATGTATTTTTGTCTTTTTTGTTGTTGTTGTTGGTCTTATACTCTCCTCCAACTCTGCCTTTCCTGTTTTTTCCTATTTTCCTGCAGAACTCCCTTTAGAATTTCTTGAAGGGGAGGTTTCTTGTTGGAATACTCTTTCAGTTTCTGTTTGTCTGTGAATATTTTGAACTCTCCATCATGTTTGAATGCTAGTTTAGCTGGATAGAGTATTCTTGGTTGGAAATTTTTTTCCTTTAGTACCTTGACTATATCATGCCACTGCCTTCTTGCCTCCATGGTTTCAGATGAGAAATCAGCACTTAATCTAATTGAGCTTCCCTTGTATGTGATGGTTTTCTTTTCTCTTGCTGCTTTTAGGATTTTCTCTTTGTCTTGAGCATTGGATAATTTGACAAGTATGTCTTGGGGTGGGCCTCTTGGGGTTTATGACCAGTGGAATGCGCTGTGCTTCTTGGATATGTACATCTGTCTCTTTCAGTAGATTTGGGAAGTTTTCAGCCATTATTTCCTGCAACACTCCTTCTGACCCCTTTCCCTTCTCTTCTCCTTCTGGAATGCCTATAATACATATGTTTGAGTGTTTTGCATTGTCATTCAGGTCCCTAAGTCCTAATTGGATTTTTTCTATCTTCTTATTGACCCTTCTACTATCTGTTTGGTTTCTGATGTACTGTCTTCCACATCACTAATTCTCTGCTCTGTCTCTTCTAGTCTGCTGATATTTGCTGCAAGTGTATTTTTGATTTCTTGAACTGTGGTGTTCATTCCCATCATATCTGTTATGTTTTTGCATATGTCTTCAATTTCCCCTCCAAGTGATGTCTTCATGTTGTTAACCTCTTTCATTACTTCGTCAAATTTGTTGGTGATAAATGTTCTGAGATCTTTCATTGCTTGTGCCAAGTTTTGCTCCCCTTCGTGATTATTGGTTTGTTGTTTGGATTCAGCCATGTTTTCCTGATTACTGGTTTAGTTTGTAGATTTTTGTTGCTTTCTGGTCATCTCTTTATCTTGACGGATTTAATCAGTTCCTTAGCTTCTTTGTCTGCTCTTGGAGGTTAATTAGCTGTTATTTTTGCATAGGTGTTATATCTTCTCTTTGTCACTTTTTTCTTCTTATTCTAGTTTCTTTTGTTGGTTAAATTCACTTTAAAGGAAAGTATTAGTATTGGGGATAGGCAATTGTGTAAGCAAGGGAAAAGTGTAAAGTAGTATTGGTGATATATGTTAACAAAGCAAGAATATGACATCTGGGAGGAGGGAGGTTAGATTCATGTAAATTGTGTAGAGTTATAGCAGTAGGTAGAGTACCTATTATGAGGTAGATGATTGAATATGGAAGGAATATGGTATGAGCTAAAAAGCTACTGATTTCGTGAGAGAGGGAAAGAGAAAAGAAAGGTAATAGTTTCAAGAGTGGATAACAGACAGAAAACAAACATAGGTATTAGAAATTAAGACTTAGACCCTTCGTGTATCGAAGAAAGGGAGGTGGGAGGTGGAATATAGGAGAGCCAGTAGATGGTGGTGGATATCAAGATGTAGGGGAAAGAGGATAGTGTCGGTAGCCTAAATCAGTTCACACAGTAATGAGGCAGTGGAGGATGAGAAAACCCAGCGAATGTGAGGTGTTTCCTGCTGCACCTATTGTATAATTGAGTTAAAATAAACTAAGTAGAATATGAGGGACAAGAGGGAGAGAGACAACAGAAAAAAGAAAGAAGAAAAAAAGAAAGTGGGGGGAAGGGATGAGAGGAGGAAAGTAAAAGGGGGTGGGCAAAGGGTGGGGAACAGGTAGGGGAAAGAAAAAAAAAAAAAAACAGATATGCATGACCCAGAATTAAAACACCCACTACACAGCACCTACCACAAAAAAAAGCCTTAAATAACTGAGTAAAAGAAAGACTTTGGGGGATACACTGTGAGAGAAGACTAGGGGATAATGCAGTTTTAGCAATCAGGAAATTGAAAAAAGTAAAGAATAAGTCAAAATGAAAATAAAAACAAAACAAAATGAAATGATAAAGAAAAAACCACCAACTTTGAAAGCTAGGGCATTTAAGGACCTCAGATGGACCTCAGTGCGTGATGGATTCAGGGATGGAAAGTCTGAGATATTGAGGACTCAAGAGGTGTGAGTCTCTGTGGTGTGGGCCACCAGATTTTAGGGAATTCAGACCTGGCAACCTCCAATCTGTTCTACAGGAAGCTTGGGAGCCCTGCAGTGTAACACAGCCCTCAGGGATCCCCACAGCTGGGTGCCAGCCTTATGGGGGAAGTCAGATCCGCAAACTCTATATTATGACTGAACCCTGCAATTCATTTACTTAGCTGGGCTCATTAGTATATCTCACTTCAGCTTTCGGACAGCTCCCATCCTGTGATTCCAAACCACTGCCACTAGAGGGCGCCTCTACACCGCAGCCACTTTGCTAGTACAGATCTGAAGCCCGGCCTGTGACGCCGAAAACAGATTCAAAAACCTGAATTCCCAAGCTTTGCAAAATATTCCCTAATCGGCTTCCAGACGGGTCCCCCTCCCTTGCCGCAGCCTAAAACAACTTTCCGATTACGTCTCTTTATTGCCTACAGCCTATTTGGTTTGGAGACTGGCTGCTGGGCTTTTGGGGGCGGGGCTTCAGGCGGAAGCGCTATTGTTTATGTTCGTAATCACAAGTTTCTCCCGCTTCACAACAAAACACCGTCTATCTTCCCAAATCGATCTGCAAAGGCGACCCGTCGCATCAACCCGCCCACAGCTCGCCCAGAACTCGCGAACTCCTTAACAGCTCAGAGCCGTCTAAAAGCAGTGCCGCTGGGCTGGACCGCGGTTCCCCCCACCCCCAATAGGGAGGAGCCCATGTGCAGGTCTCACCTACAGGCAATAGAACCCAAATTATATCTACTAGACCAATCCTCTCCGTTACCTTTCCACCGAATCGATGTCCAGGCACTTCTGCCCTGCAAAAATCCCAAAAAAGCCCAGCCTTGGAGAGTCTGTAGCCATGCCCAACCGTCTCTTCCTGGGACTGACCGCAAAGGCAAGTTCACTCAGCGACCATCTTGCCTCCTCCTCCTGTGAAATTTTTATAAATGCTATTTAACACATTGAGAAAATTCTCTTCTAGTTCAGGTTTTCTAAGTTTTTTTAAATTGTTTTTTATATTTTTTCGATCATGAAAGGATGCAGATTTTTACCAAGTACCTCCTGTTGTTGAGTGAGAGGTCCTGTTCTCTTACATTCTGTAATGTGGTATATTACACTTACTTTCTTTTGTTGAACTACCTTTACATTCTTTGGATAAATCCCTCTTAGTCATTGTATATAATCCTTTTAATATGCTGTTGGATTATGTTTCTACTATTTTTTTGAGGATTTTTCCATCTGTATCTCTAAGGAATAGGATATTTAATTTTCTTTCCCATAGTGTTTTTATTTGGCTCTAGTAGAACTATGAGTAGGTCTCATAGAGTGACCTAAGAAGTTTTCTTTCCTCTTCATTCTTGGGGAGGGTGAAAAGGATTGTATTAATTCTTTTAAAAATGTTTGGTGAAATTCCTCAGTGGAATCACCCAGTTTCGGATTTTTCTTTGTTGGGAGGTTTTGACGACCAAATCAGTTTCTTTATTTTCTATTAGTATGCTCAAGTTTTTCTATTTCTTCTTGAATTAGTTTAGGTCATCTATATGATGATAGATATTTGTCCATATAATTATTCATAACATTCTATTATAATCTTTTAATTTCTGTCAGGTTGGTAGTAATATCCTTCCTTTCTATCTGGGTTTTAATGATGTGTGCTTTCTCTCCTTTTTTGTCAGTCTAGCTGAAAGTTTGTTACTTTCGCTGGTCTACTCAAAGAACCAACTTTCAGCTTCATTGATTCTATGTGTTTCTATTCTATTTTTCTTTCATCTCTGCTCTACTTGTTATTTCAATTCTTCTGCAAATTTAGGGTATTGTTTGCTTTTTCTTTGGGTTCAATTTCTCCAAGATACGAAATTAGGAAATTGATCTGACATCTTTTTTAATGTAGATGTTTACATCTATCATGCTCCTCTAAAAACACGCCTTTGCTATCTTTCTTAAATTTTGGTACATTGTGTTTTCTTTTTTTATTTTTTTGTCTCTAATAATTGTCTGAGTTCCCTTCCCATTTCTTTTTTGACTCATTGTATTTTTAAGAGTGTGTTGTTAATATCCACATATTTGAATTTTCCAGTTTTCCTTCTGTTATTGATTCTAACTTCATTTCATTATAGTCAGAGAGATACTTCATATGATTTTAATGTTTCTCAATTTAATTAAGACTTGATTTTGGGTACCTAAAGAATAATTCATGTGTATTTGAAGGGAATGTACATTCCACTGTTGTTAGAAGATGTCATTGAAAGTGATGAATTGAAATCTCCAGCTATTATTATACAACTGTCTATTTTTTCTTTAAATTCTGTCATTATCTTCACATGTTTTGTCCCTCTGTTGCCAGGAGTATGTTATGATTATATCTTCTGAATGAATTGACCTTATTGAAATATATGTTCTTCTTTATCTTATTTAACAACTTTTGAATTTAGATCTATTTTGTCTGATAGTGGTAAAGCTACCTTAGCTCTCTTTCGGTTACTATTGAATGGGATATTTTTTGCATTCATTCACTCTCAACCAAATTGTGTCTTTGGAGCTAAATTTCTTCCATGTCTATAAGATTTGGTAATTCTTTTTATCACTGAAAAAATATTCCATTGTATGAATATACCACAGTTTGTTTATCTATTCATCTATTAAAAGCCATCTTGGTTGCTTCTAGTTTTTGGCAGTTAGTTTGCTAGGCACTGAAATGCATATATGATAAGGTGGATTGGCATTTAACAATGGGAATTCATTCATTTAAAAGCTTTTAGTTTTAAGGCTGAGAGAATGTCTAAATTAAGTCACCATCAAGCATCACCATATCTCCAAAGAGCAACTACTGATGATCCTGGGTTCCTCTATTGTATGGCAAGGCACAGGCTAGTATCTGCTGCTCTCTTCCTAGTCTTGCAGGTTTTATTGCTTCCAGCTCCTTGTTTCCATGACTTTCACTTTGTTCGACTGGATTTCGTTCTCTCCTAAAGGACTACAATGAGAGGACCAAGACCCACTCTGAATGAGGTAGGTCACATCTAAAGAGCCTGTTCACTAAAAGATCCTACTTACATTGAGTTCACACTCACAGGAATGATTAACTTTAAGAACCTACCTTTCTGGGGTGCATACAGGTGCAAACCATCAAAATGGCCATAGAATGTATGTATAGGTTTTTTAATTTATATAAGTTTTTCACTCATATGAGCAATTAATTAGGAGTAGTACATCTGCAAGTTCTTATGTTTAGCTTTGTAAGAAACTGCCCAGTTGTCTTCCAAAATGGCACAATCATTTCACACCAGCAATAAATAAGAATTCTGTTGCTCCACATTCTCATCAGCAATAGACATTGTCAGTGTTTAGGACTTTGGCCATTTAATGGATGTATCATGACACTTTGTTGCTATTTTAATTTGCAATTCCCTAAGTACTTAATGATGTTAAACATCTTTTCATACATTTATTTGACATCTGTATGTCTTCCTTACTGAAATGTCTGTTCAGATCTCTTACCCGTTTTGTGATTTGTTTATTTGTTTTCTTGTTGAGTTTTAAAAATCTTCATATATTTTGGATAAAAGTCTTTAACATATATGTGCTTTACAAGTATTTGTCAAATACAGTTTCTCTTCTAATTCTCTTTTGATTTCCACAGAAAAATTTTCATTTTGATGAAGACCAACTATGAATTTTATCTTTGTTGGAGCATGTTTCTGGAGTTGTATCTAAAAGGTCATTGCAAACTGCAGGTTGCCAAGATCTTCTCTTTGGTATCTTCTAGAATTTTATAGTTTTGTGTTTTATCTTGAAATCTGTGGTCCATTTGAAGCTAATGTCTGTGAAAATTGTAAAGTCTATCTTTTATTTGAGATGTTTTGACTGCATTAAAGTGATTAATTATGTATTTAGATTAATATCTATTATAATTGTAACTACTTTGTAATCTTGGAGAAAGTTCTTTTTTAACCACCTCTTTTCTTTTCTTTTCTTTTCTTTTCTTTTCTTTTCTTTTCTTTTCTTTTCTTTTCTTTTCTTTTCTTTTCTTTTCTTTTCTTTTCTTTTCTTTTCTTTTCTTTTCGATCCTGCACCTGGAATTGAACCCAGGACCTCATAAGTGGGTAACAGGTGCTCAACCACTGAGCCAAATTTGCACCTGGAATTGAACCCAGGACCTCATAAGTGGGTAACGGGTGCTCAACCACTGAGCCAAATTTGCTCCCTGAATTTGTGTGCTTGTTGTGTGTTTTTGTTTTTAGGAGGCACTGGGAACTGAAACTGAGGCCTCCCTTGTAGGAAGCAGGCACTCAATCACTTAACCCATATCTGCTCCCCAGTTTTTGGTTTAAATTGAACATTTTATATGATTACATTTTCTCTCCTGTCTTAGCCAATTAATTTCACTTCTTTTAAAAAAGATTTGTGTCTCCTCCAGAGCGTACAAAATCCGTTTATATCTAATCTTGGTCCACTTTCTAATAACATTATATCACCTCATCAGCAGAGTCAAAACCTTAACTGTAATCCCAATTCTTTTGTCTTGCCTCTTTAAACACTCTTGTCATTCATTTCAGTTGTCTATAATTATAATCACCTAATATATTATTTTTAAGAAACTGCCATATTTTAGATCTGTTAGAAGAAGAAATATAAAACTTTTTATTTTACCTTCATTTTCTTTCTCTAACATACTTCCTTTCTTAATGTATATCTGAGTTTTTAACCTATATCATTTTACTCTGATGAACTTATTTGACTATTTCTGACAAGACAGAGCCCCTCAATTTTTGTTTGTCTGAGAAAATCTTTATTGTTGCTTCAGTTTTTAAAAATTAATTATCTTTAGAAAAGTTCTAGGTTTACAGAAAGATCATGCAGAAAACAGAGTTCCTATATAACCACCCCCATTTTTAGCAGTTTGCATTAGGCTGATACCAATATAAAATCTGTTGAAAGAATTTATTATAATTGTACAATTAACTATAGTTGACATTATTCAAGTAAAATATATATACCTCCTAAAACTTCTCCTTCTAACCACATTCAGATACTATATATCCTTGAGTAGTGTCACAATCACCAGTATAGATTACTAAAAAATGTTCCATCATTTCAAACAAAATCTCTGCAAGATTACTTCACCATTTCTTCCCCCATCCCGACCCCTGTTAACCTATATTCTAATTTCCGACTCTGAATTTGCTAATTATTTTATATGAATAAGATAATACAGTATTTGTTCTTTTGTGTCTCACTTACTTCACTCAACATGATATCCTCAGATTTATGCATATTGTTGCATGTAACAGAACTTCATTCTTTTTCAGAGATGAATAATATTCTGTTGTATATATGGGGTTTCAAATATTTTCTCCGATTGTATTGCATATTCTTATTTCCTTGATAAAGCCCCTTGCTGCACAAACATTTTTAATTTGCATGGAGCCCCATTGTCTATTTTTTCTTTCGTTGCTGTATTTTTGGAGAAAAGTCTGAAAACCACTGCATAACACCGGATCCTATAGATACTTCCCTACATTTTCTTCTAGGAGTTTTATAGTTCTGGTTTTCATAGTCTGTTTAGTCTTTGATCCCTATGAGTTAATTTTTATATATGGTGTCACGTAGGCATCCACCTTCCTGATTTTGCACATGGATATCCTAATTTCCAGGATACATTTATTGGAAGAAACAGTTCTTTCTCACATGAATTGACTTGAAACCCTTATTAAAATTCATTTGGGAGAGCAGATGTGTCTCAAGCAGTTGGTGCCTGCTTCCCACATGGGAGTCCTATATTTGGTTTCTGCTGCCTCTAAAAAATGAAACAAAACAAAACAAACAAAAAACAAACAACAAGGAGACAAATGAAAAAACCAACTCAGGGGAAATGATGTGGCTCAGTGATTGAGTGTCGGCTTCCCACTTACAAAGTCTGGGTTCAATCCCCCACCCCTGATACCTCAAAAGAAACAGATAAATTCATATGGCTGTGATGTGAAGGTTTACTTCTGAACTCTTTGTTTGATTCCGTCAATCTATAAATCTGTCCTTGTGTTTGACCAATGCAATATTATTTAAGTTTAAAATTGGGGTTTCCTCCAACTTCATTCTTTTTAAAAGATGGTTTAGGCTATGTGGGGCCTCTTACTCTTCCATGCAGAATTTCTTTATTAGAGAGATTGTGGATTTACAGAGCAGCATGCATAAAACACAGCATTCCTATATACCACCTTACCACCAATAACATCGTGCATTGGTGTGGAACATTTGTTACAATGATAATAGCACATTTTTATAGTTGTACTATTAAAGTCCATGGTTTCACTGTTTGTGCAGTGCAGTTCCATGGATTTTTAAAAAATTGTATTATTAACTTACATACAATCTAACATTTCCCCTTTTAATCATATTTAAAACATATATTTCAGTTCTTTAACTTGCATTCACAATAGTGTTCTCTCATCAACAGGATCCTACCAAAACATTTCTGTCACTTTAAACACTTCACTTCAAACAGGAATCCTGTGCATTTTAAGCCTTAACTTCCCATGCCCATCCAAAGTGTACACTCAGTGGCTCTCAGTTTCATCGCAGCGATGGTCTATCATCAGTTAGGCCATTTTAGAATGTTTTGATAATTCCAAAAGGAAGAGTCCTGTTCCCCCTTATAACCCACAGTTGTTGACCTTTAGTATTGATAGAGTTTCTTTGCCTTTACCACTAAACTATCACAATATCATAACTATATCAGTTAAAATAGTCTTTCCATGCACCCCCACATTCTTAACACCTTGTCATAGAAGAACGTGTTTACATTTGTACTGCTAACCACAATCATATCCACCACTGAAATCAGTTATACAGTCCGAAGATTATCCTCTACCTTTCTTTAAGTAGAAATTAACCCCTCTATGCTATCCCTTTCAGCCTCATTCACATTTATAAATCAACAGTGTTAGTTATACTGCATGTTACCGTCAACTCTAAACATTACCACACATCACAGCCCCTGCTTACTAACATTCTACTTAGATTGAACATCATCAGCTCCTCCTTCTAATCTCTTAGTAACCTGTACTCTGAAATTTAATTCCATGAGTTTACTCTTCATATTTAGTTATTAGTGAGACTATGATATTTGTCATTTTTGTCTGCCTTATTTCACTCAACATAATTTCCTGAACTTTTATCCATGTTGACCCATGCATCCTAAATACCTTTCTACTTAGAGTTGAGTAGTATTCCATTATCTGCATATATCACATTTTGCTTATCTATTAATCAGTGATGTACATTAAGGTTGCTTCCATCTTTTGGAAGTTTTGACTTATGCCACTGTGAACAGAAGTGTGCAAATGTCTGTTCAGTTTTGCTTTCAGTTTTTCTGAATATATTTCTAGTAGCAGTATTGCTGGAGAATGTGGCATTTCTATATTTAGCTTCCTGAGGAACCTCCAAACTCTCTTCCATGAGGCTACACCATACTCTCTTCCCACCAGCAGTGAAGGAGTGTTCCTTTTATTCCACATCCCCTCTAGCACTTGTAGTTTTCAGGGGCTTTTTGTATTGTTTTACTCTGTTCTTGTTTTTAATAATGGCCATTTATAAGATATTGTAGTTTTAATCTGCATTTCCCTAATAGCAGTGATGTTGAGCATCTTTTCATGTGCTTTTTGGCTGTTTTTATATCTTCTTTGGAAAAAATGTATGTCTCAGTCTTTTGCACATTTTTAATTGGATTGCCTTTTCATCATTGAGTTGCATGAGCTCTTTATATAAAATGGAGATCAAACACTTATCAGATATGTGGTTTCGAAATGTTTTCTCACATTGAGTAGACTTCTTTTGCACCTTAACAAACTCCTTTGAAGGACAAAAGTGTTTAATTTTGAGGAGGTCCCATTTATCTATTTTTTCCTTCAATGTTCTGGTTTTGGGTGTAAGGTCAAAGAAAACACTATCCATCGGGGATCTTGAAGATGTTTTCCTAAAATTTCTTCTAGGATTTTTATGGTTGTAGCATTTATATTTAGGTCCTTGAGTTAATTTTTGTATAAGGTGTGATATAAGATATTGACATGTTGTTCTCCCAACACCATTTGTTGAAAGATTGTTCAGACACAGCTGGGTTTTCACAGCCTTGTTAAATAATCAATTGACCCTATATGTGAAGGTATATTTCTGAACTTTCATTTTAATTCCATTGATCAATCTTTCTATTTTGATGTCAGTACCATTATATTTTCTCTACTATATGTAAGTAATATAGTTTCAAGTCAGGAGGTGAGACTCCTCCAACTTTCTTCTTCTCTTTTAAGATATTTTTGGCTTTTAGGGAACTCTTCCTTCCAAACAAATTTGATAATTGGCTTTTCCATTTCTACATAAAATCTATCAGATAGGGCATTTTTAGGGCATTAGAATTGTTCTGCATGATCTTGCTGTAACAGATATAGGCCATTTTAAATTTCATCAAAAATTGTAAAAGCGTATGATCCAAAATGCAAGTCGTATTGTAAACTGATGGTCATGGCTAGTAGCAATTCTTCAATTGTAACAACTGTACCATCCACTGATCCATGTAAAGTGTTATTAATAGGGGAAAGGGAAAAGGGGAGGGCTTTGGTTATATGGCAATCCCCCTATATTATCTAGTGACTTTTTTATAACCTAAAGCTTCTTTGAACTTAAAATGGAAAAACACAAGATACTGGGGAAGTAAGTATATGGAAGAAAATGTCATTGTACACACAAGACAGCATATCTTACAGTGATGAAGGTCAATGTCTAAAAAACATTTTGTATGAAGATATAAATTTTTAAATTTTGTCCTTATTTAAAAGGTTTATTTTATTTATTTCTTCCCCCTCCTCTTGTTGTTTGCACTTGCTGTCTGCTCTCTGTGTCTGTTCATTTTTGCTCTCTGTGTCTGCTTGCCTTTTTTAGGAGGCACCAGTAACCAAACTGGGACATCGCATGTAGGAGAGAGGCACAATCACTTGAGCCACATCTTCTCCCTGGTGGTTGTATCCAAATTGTGTCTTTTCATTGCATTGTTGCACCCACTCACTGAACCAACCCCTTGCCTCAGCTCCCTGTATTGTTCATCTTCTTTAGGAGACATCAGGAACGGAACCTGGGGACTTCCATGTGGTAGATGGTGGCCCAACTGCTTGAGCTACACCTGCTCCCTGTATTATTTTTAAAAGCATTACTATTATTTCATCTTAGTTTTCTTTGGCTGCTCTCTTGGCTTCATCTTTGGAGAAGATTTGGGTCACAGAAGGGTCACTACTGTGGCAGGTGTGGGGTATCAGTGATGGGGTACACATGGAATGGGGTTCTCCTGGGGCATGCCTCTGAGGCATGTGAATGTGTTCAAGGGTTCATGAAGCATTGTCACAGTGGGTCGAGATCCACACGATAACCAAAAGAATATTGAATTCCCATCCTGGGGAGTTCTGTAACATTCTCTAATGGGAAAGTGAGAATTCTACAAGTACAGGGGCAGGGACTAGTGAGAGAGGATTGATGGTTGTGCCAACCCCTTGATGTCGATGATTGTACTCATGGAACTCTTTTTTTGAAATTGAAATTGAAATTTAGCCGAGTATTATATGTTGCCTAAGAGTTACCTCCTGAGGGCCTCCTTGTTGCTCAAATGTGGCCTCCTTTTAAGTCAAACTGAGCATATAAATGCACTCTCTTCCCCACAATGTGGGGCATGACTCCCCAGGATGAGCTTCTCTGGTACCAAGGAGTTATTACCAAGCACCTACTTGCAAAACCTGGAAAAAGTCCTTGACCATAAGTGGGAAAGGGTAAATACAAGTGAGTTTTCATGGCTAAGAAATTTAACATGAGTTGGAAGGTCATTCCAGAGGTTATGGACATTTTGGCAGGATTTCATTGGCTGCCACAGTAAATAGTGCCCCAAATAGCAGGGCTCCTGAGGGCTCTAGAAAAATCCAGACACTATAGGCAGGGTAGACCATTCAGGAGTTTGGCACTCTGCCAGTGGGCCTTACTTTGGAATTTGTGTGTAACAGAATTGGACTTGTCTGGGTTTAACTCTTCTGCCCTTTCTATTTGAACTTATGGTTAGTACTATACTTGGTAAGTACATGTCCAAGAGATTTAAATCTTTGGACCATCCATGCGCCAGTTTGGCCCTGAATCTCAGGAGAGTTTCAGAACCTACTCTTCAGTTCAAGGACTTATCCAGGAAAAATAACAAGGTGGTTATGTTGGACAATATCCTTCCCAAAGAACAGAGAGAGTCTAACTGCAAGCAAGATGGTTCCGTCCATCTGCTCCATGGAATCTAAGTACCCTCTCAATTAGAGGCAGAGTGGGCATTACCATCCTCAAATCCTCAAGATTGGGGAGTGAACAACTGCCTGAAATAGAGTTGTTAGTCTACCATTACCTTGTTATTATAGTAGCAATGGAAGAGCTTTTATCATTAATGTGGAGGGAGTAGCCACTGGAGATTCTGAGGGAAAGAAGAGGGAAAAATGGATATAATATGGGGGCATTTTTTGGACAGTGGAATTGTCCAGCTTGCCATTGAGGTGATAGATACAGGCTATTATATATCTTTCATAACTTACAAAATTGCGTGGGGCAGAATATAAAGTATAATGTAAATTATAATCCACATCTAGCAGCAATGCTTCAAAACATTCATCAATTGAAACAAATGTACCACACTAATGAAAGATGTTTTAATGTGGGAGACTGTGGGAGGGGAAGGGAAAAACACATATGGAAAGTCCCTATTTTTTTTATGTAACATTTATATAATCTGAACTTTAAAAAAAAATGATATTGGAATTTTTATTGGCATTGCATTGTATCTGTAAATCAGATAGGATAAAATTGACATCTTAACATCATTTGGTGTTCCAACCCATGAATATAGACGGTCCTTCCATTTATTGAGGTCTTCTTTGATTTTTTTTCTTTTTTTTCCCCCAATTTCTACTCAATTTATTCATTTTTAAAAAATGTTACATTCAAAAAATATGAGGCCCCCATTCACCCCCACCACCCCCAGCCCACCACTCCCCCCACAGTAACACTCTCCCCCATCATCAGAACACATCCACTGCATCTGGCAAGTACATCTCTGGGCATCGCTGCACCCCATGGCCTGTGGTACACACCATAGCCCACACTCTCCCACGTTCCATCCAGTGGGCCATGGGAGGACATACAATGTCCGGCAGTTGTCCTTGCAGCACCATCCAGGACAACTCCAAGTCCCGAAAATGCCTCCACATCTCATCTCTTCCTCCCATTCCCCGCATCCAGCAGCCACCATGGTCACTTTTTCCACACAAATGCCACATTTTCTCGATTATTAACCACCATAGTTCATGAATAGGATATCGTTAAGTCCACTCTAATCCTTACTGTATTCCTCCTTCCTGTGGACCTTCGCTTTGTTGTGTCCATTCCATATCTATGTCAAGAGGGGGTTTAGATTCCACATGGATACTGGATGCAATCCTCCTGCTTTCAGTTGTAGGCACTCTAGGCTCCAAGAGAAGCTTAATAATTAGGAAAAAAGAAAAGAAAAGATAGGATGTAGAATTCTTTGGTTTCTTTAAGCAATGTTTTTTAGTTTTCTATGGTCTTTTATGTTCTTGGTTAAATTTATCCTAAGGATTTTTTTCTTTTAGTATTGCTATTGTAAATAGGATTATTTTTATGACTTCTCATAATCTTCATTAGTGATAGACAGAAATGCTACTGATTTTTTGCTTGTTTAATCCTACCACTTTGCTGAAACCACCTCTTAGTCCTAGTAACTTTGTTTTGGATATTGTAGGATTTTCTAGGTGGAGGATCATATCATCAGCAAATGGTAGAAGTTTTACTTCTTGCTTTCCTATTCAGGTGAATTTTTTTTCTTTTCCATGTCTAACTGCTTTAGCTAGAACTTCTAGCTAAATATTAAATGATAGAAGCTACAGTGAGCATTCTTTTCTTGTGCGAAGTCTCAACCAGAAAGCTTTTAGTCTTTCACTGTTGAGTAGAGTGTTTGCTTTGGGCTTTTCATATATGCCCTTTACCATGTTGAGAACATTTCCCTCTAATCTTTAGACTGTTTTTTCAAGAAAGATTGTATTTTGATGAAAGTCTTTTCATGGTCAGTCAAGATGATTGTGGTTTTCTTCTTCAGTTTATTTAGGTGATGATTTAAACTGATCAGTTGTCTTGTGCTGAATGATCCTTGTATCAAGGGATAAGGCCCACATGATCACAGTGTGAAATTCCTTTACTGTGCTTTGGGTTTCAGTTAGCAAGTGTTTTGCTGAGGATTTTTTGCATCTATATTCACTAGAGAAATTGGTCTGTGATTTTCTTTTTCATTGTAATTTCATCCGGTTTTCTAGTAGGGTGATGTTGGCTTCGTAGAATGACTCTGGTAGCATTCTCTCCTCTTCACTTTTTTGTAAGAGCTTGAGCAAGATTGCTCTTTTATCTTCTTTGAATGATTGATAGAATTTACCTGTTTCACTTATGGTCCCGGCTATTCATTTTGGGGAGGTTTTTGATGATTGTTTCAATCTCCTTACCTGTGATTAATTTGTTGAGTCTTCTGTTTCTTCTAGGGTCAGTGTAGTTTGTGTGTTTCTAGAAATTTGTCCATTTCATCCATATTGTCTTGTTTATTAGAGTACAGTTTCTCATAATATCCTCTTATGATCTCTTTTATTTCTGTCATGTCAGTTGTAATGCACCCTCTCTCATTTCTGCAGCTTTTGTCCTTTTTTCTTTGTCAGTCTAGCTAACGGTTTGTCAATTTTATTGATCTTCTCAAAGATCTAGCTTTTGGTTATGTTGATTCTATTTTCTTGGTGGTGTTCTCCTTTCTCTTTCCTCCAGTCTTTATTTCCATTCTTCTTGTTGCTTCCAGGATTAGTTTGCTGTTGTTTTTTTTAGCTCCCCTAAGTATGCAGTCAGGTCTTCCAATTTAGTTCTTTCTTCTTTTTTAAGGTAGACAATGAAGGCTATAAATTACTCTTTCTATACTGCCTTTGCTGTATCCCAAAGAAGAATTTTCATTCTTGTGACCAACATGTGACCTATTATGAAGAATGATCTATGTGCCCTTGAGAATAATGTATTCCCTGCTTTTTTGGGGTGTATGGCTCTATAAATTTTTGTTAGGTCTAGTTCATTTATCATAATATTCATGTTCTCGGTTTCCTTATTTATCCTCTGTCCAGATGTTATATCAAAGTCTCCAACTATTATTGTTGAGATATCTATTTCTCCCTGCAGTTTGCAATTGTGTGCATCACATATTTTAGGTGCATAGATATTTATTATTGTTATTTCCTCTTGATGAGTTGTCCCTTTTACTGTTTATCTCTTATATTAGTTTTGCATTTAAAATCTAAGTGTCTGAAATTAGAATTGCTACTCGAGATGTTTTATTGTTTACTGTAGATGTTTAATATTATTGATGAATTGCAAGGAGAAATGGATTATGTTTGTAATCTGATCTTTACCTGGCATGATTGAGTTATGATTAGGGTGGTTATTCCCCACCCCTTGGTGGGTGGGGACTCAGATAAGAGGCATGGCAAAGAACAGAATTGAGGTTTTCTGATAGAGTTTTGATGTTGGAATTTGCTGCCAAAGACTTAAGCTGGTGCCCCAGGAAGTAAGCTCACAGAGGGAAGAGAAGCCAGCCCCAAGAAGAAAGGAACCTTGAACCCAGAGAAAAACAAGTCCCAGGAATGTAGGAACCCAACAAGCCTGAACCCTTACAGATGTCATCAGCCATCTTGCTCCAAATAGACTTTGGTGAAGAAAGTAACTTATGCTTTATGACCTTATAACTATAAGCTCCTACCTCAAATAAATATCCATGATAAAAAGCAACCAACTTCTGGTGTTTTGCAGCAGCACCCCTTTGGCTGACTAATACAGAAGTTGGTACTGAGGAATGGAGAAGTGCTTTTGTAATTACCAAAATGCTGGAACAGTTTTATAAATGGGTAAGGGGTATTTTTTGGAGGACTTTTAAGATGACTGATGGAAAAGGCCTAGCTCAGTTTGAAGAGACTGCTGATAGCACTATGACTGCTAAAGAGATTTTTTATGATGCCTTTGAAGTAAATGATAAAACAATTATTGGAAACTGGAGGAGAGGTGAGCCATGTGATAAGTTGCAGAGAACTTAGCAAGATTAATTCCTGGTGTTGTATGGAAGGGAAAATTTGAAAATGGCAAGGCTGAGCATTTAGGTGAAGAACTTTCCAAAGTAAACTCTGAGAATGCAGCTTGGCTTCTACTTGCTGCTTTTAGCAAAATGCTGCATGAGAGAGAATAAGCTAAGTAATGAACTGTTTGGCAAAAGGAAAACAGAGACTGATTCCAGAAGTTCTAAGCCTTTGGAAATCAAGCTACCAAATGAAAGTGGCCCATTTCAGGACTTAACTAAACTTGGAACTGTTAAATTAAGATTGAAGGTGTAGTTACCTAGGAAAGACTTGTGGAAAGTCTTACTGTCTGATGGCTTGGACCCCTGCCTCCAGCTAGCTAAACCAACAGTCTGTTTCAGAGTGCTGGATGAACAAAACCACTGTCAGCCTGGAATAAAAAGGACATGGAAAGGAGAGCTTGAAGGAGAAATAGCTTTAAGAGGAAAACAATGGAAGCTGAGATCTGGCATTCAGACATCACTTTGGGCCAAGAGAGGAACCCGACCCGTGTGTACAGAGAGGGTGAGTTTGTTCCCTCTTAGTGGATATTCCTGTCCAATGTTCTGGGAGAGTTTTGCTGCCCCAGGTACATAGAGGGTGGGACACATACCCCAAGGATTAGAGTCATTAAGGACAGCACCCCACAGTTCTGAGTGGAATGGACCTGTCCCACAAAGGTTAGGGGAGGCCAGGTGGTCAACCTGTTACTCTGAGAGGGTTGAGCCCATATGCAAGGGTTAGGGAGGGCCAGGTGGTCAACTCATTGCTCTGAAAGGGTTGAGCTTGTATGCCAAAGTGTAGGCAGAATATTGTCTTCACATCATTGTACTACGGGAGTTAAGACACTAACCCAAGGATTGGATGAAGAGTGGCTGTCACCCCAACACTCTTGGAAGGCGAGGTCTGGAGCTTGGTTGACACCCAGATGCCTTATGAGGGTGGAACCAAGAAAATGGCCATTGGGCAAGCATGTGGAAAGGGTGGGTTCCTATAAGATCCCAAGGAGAAGAAACCATCATCGTAAGAATGACTCTCAGACTTTAAAATCAAATAGAGGATGTCCTGCAGGTCTACTGAACTGCAGAATAACTGTAACTCATGGTTCCCTTCCAATTTCTCCTTATTGTAATGAAAATGTTAACCTTTTTCTATCCAGTTGTATATTAGAAGCAGATTGTTTTGTAATTTCAGAGGTCTGTAGCAGATATGACTTGTCCCAGTACAAACTGTATTTCTTTAAATTGTGATATGATTTAGTACTTGCATTATAACGATTTGTTTATTTTTTAAATATTTTATTGTCTTTTGGAATTCAAAGGGTGGAATGTAGTTTAATATTATTGATGTATTCCAAAGAGAAATATTGGGTTATGTTTGTAATCTTATCTGTACCTGGCATGATTGAGTTATGATTAGGGTGGTGATTCCCCACCTCTTGGTGGGTGGGGATTTATAGATAAAAGTCATGGCAAAGAACAGAGTTGAGGGTTTCTGATGTTGGCATTTTGATGTTGGAGTTTGGCACTGAAGACTTAAGCTGGAGCCCTGGGAAGAAAGCATGCAAAGAAAGAGAAGCCAGCCTCAGGGAGAAAGAAACTTGAACCCAGAGAAAAGCAAGCCCCAGGAATGTAGGAACCCAGGAAGCCTGAATCCTCACAGACACCAGCAGATATCTTGCTCCAAGTAGACTTTTGTTGGGGAAATAACTTATGCTTTATGACATGGTATCTGTAAACTCCTACTCCAAATATATACTCTTTATGAAAACCAACCAGTTACTGGTATCTTACTATTTGTGTGAAATATTCTTCTAACTTTTCACTTTCAGCCTAATTGTATCCTTGCGTCTAAGGTAAGTCTCCTGTAGACAATATACAGATGCCTTTTTTTTTTTTTTTTTTTAATCCATTCTCTCAGTCTGGGTCTTTTGACTGGGGACTTAAGTTCATTAATGTTCAATGTTATTGTGGTAAAGGTGTTACTTACTCCATCCATTTTATCCTTTGGCTTTCCATTGTTTTACATTACATGTCATCTTAGCCTCTAGTTTTCCTTATTTATGATCTTCACTTCTACATCCTTCTCTGAGTCTCTCACCTTTGTCTTATCTTTTCATTCTAAGCACTCCCTTTAGTATCCTTTGCAAGATTTCTGGTTGTCTTTTAGTGAAAAATACTCTGTTTTTATTTGTGAAGAATTTAAATTTACCCGTTTTTGAAGGACAGTTTTCCTGGTTGAAGAATTCTTGGCTAACTGTTTCTCACTTTCAGTACCTTAAATATGTCATATCACTGCCTTCTTACCTCCATGGTTTCTGATGGGCATTTTTGTTACTGAACTTGTATGAGATACATTGTTTTTCTCTTGCTGCTTTCAGAATCCTCTCTTTGTGTCTGCCATTTGGCCTTGGGAATAATAGGTTTATTCAGATTTATTGTTTGGAATGTGTTGTCCTTCTTCGATACTGATATTTATGTCTTTCATAAGTATTAGGAAATTTTCTGTCATTACTTCTCAGATATTCTTTCTGTTCCTTTCTCTTCTCCTTCTGGGAAACCGATAACATGTTTCACAGCGTCATTTAATCCGCTGAGTCCCTGCTCAGTTTTTTTGTTTTGTTTTGTTTTGTTTTTTTCTGTTCTTTTCTCTTTCTATGTTCCTGTCTTTTCAAATTTAGATTATCTTCTAACTCACGAATTCTGCCCTCTGTCAATTCAAATCTGCTGTTACATGGCTCTAATGAATATATTTTAAAATTTCAGACAGGGAGATTTTCCTTCTATTAGATCTATTATTCCTTTCTTTTCAGGCTTTCAAGTTGTTTTTTATGCTCACCCAGTGTTGTCTTAATGTCCTTTATCCTTTTATCTAGTTTTCCTTCAACTCTTTGAATTGGTTTAGGGGATTTGTGTGAATATCATTGATTAATTTTCTTAAATCCTGTGTCTTGTCATGGTTTTTTATTTGTTCCTTTGACTGGGCCATATCTTTTTCTTATTATGGTTTGTAATATTTTGCTAATGTCTGTTGATCTGATTATGCTGGTGAATTTACTCTGATGATCAAATTCTTCCCTAATGCTTTTGTTTCATGACTGCTTTTTGATTTTTATCTCATCTTATTTCAAATCTTTAAAATTGTCCAACTTAGGTTAATAAAGTATGGCCAGGGACTCAACTAAATGGGGCACAGACGAAATCCAGGAGTCCAGTGATTTGGGCAAGATTCCAAAAAGTTTTTTTACCCTCTTTTTGCAGTTTCCCTGCCTGCCAATAAGTCAACATTTCCATGAAGGTGTCTTTCAACCTCTACTTGCTGGGTTGGGTAGGGCAGAGATTTCAAGAGGTCTTGGCTGTCCGAATTCACTGAAGAGCAATCTCTCTGCCCTCCACCACAATTTCCTTCTGAGTAAGGAAGACACCTGTTTTTCTCTTAGTTGGCCGTAGGTTTTACCAAGCCACTTTGCCTTGAGAGTGGGGATGGGTGCCATTCTCAGGTGTGGGGATGAGTAGTACATAGTTTTCATTTCAGCTTTTTGTCTCTCTGTCCTTTTAAAGAGAGTGGTATGTAAAAAGATGTTATGCCTATTTCTTTAGGAATCTGTATTATTTGTGTATGTAAAAGTATAATAGTACAAGACAGTAAATCAGAAATGCAGTTTAGGTGTTTGGTAAAATATTAAGTACTTAATTTTCAGAAATAGAAACCCAGGCAACTCTTGAATTACAGAGATATCTCCATGAAAATATTCCATATTTTTGATAAATTGCTATTTAACTTTCAGAGATAGGCTTTTTTCCTTTGGTTTTATTAGATGCTATGAGCAGAATTTTGGAAACTTATTGATAAGTGCTTAGTGGTTCTCTTGTGGCCTTTGGAAATACCTCATTGACAATGACATTTTTTAAAAAGTCATAAACAAATGGAATTATAAAGTCTACTATGATAATGCCTTATCCAGGCCCACCGTTCAGCTTCATTATTCATTTCTGTCTAAAATATCTCTACCAAAAATACATAGGAAGGAAACAGAAGAGCTCCTTCAGGTACTTGCTTTTTCTGATATGGAAAAAAAGTGTTTTTTCCACAGGATCCTGAGAAAGTAGTCTTACTATTTAGAGCTCTGAAATAAATCACTAAATCTTTATTATAAAAGCTGAGAAATACGTTTTAAACTATTAATAAACCACGTTAATATCACATGACTTGCCCATAGGAAAGGAATATGTAATTCCTAATTAATATTTCTAAATGACTTTTCTCCTTAGCATTTTAAGGTATTGTAATTACTATAGTGTTAATATTTTGTCTCGTATCACTTGTTTTTTTAATTTCTTTTTTATTGATTTATTAGAAGTATCAGGGATTGAACCTTGGACCTTGTACATGGGATGCAAGCACTCCACCACTGAGCTACATCTGCTCCCCACCTAACTTTATTTTATTTTGATTCTGCTAGTTCATTGGACATCCACAGTTACTCTGATGATACTGCTTAATGGCATATTACAATGCTGTTACTTAAGAAACCCTTTTCCTTCACTATTTTCCTTCACTATTACTTAGCATTCAGTTAACAAACTAAATTTAACACTTAACAAGCTAAATGCTTTGGCACAGGTATTATTATTATAAGGCAGGTATTGTTGAGATCTGCCTTACAATTGACTTAACCTTTGGCAGTCTAATGAGAGTATTGCTAAAAGCTTCATTATCCAAGTATTTAAGTTCTACTCCTTGACTTTATTGTTTACTATACAAATACAGTAAAGAAATAAAGCACACCAAGCAAAATAAAACATAAAGTGAACTTTTTATCATTTAAAATAATTTCTATGATGATAAAGTTGATTAAAGTGTTCATGTGCTACATTAATTTTTCTTTTGATCTAGAAAAAGAAGACAAGAGAATTTATATTCATGTGTAAATTCTGACTCAATTTCTTGTTTTATGACCTAGGGAAAAATATGTAATCTCTTTGTGCCCAAGTTTCTTAACCTACAAATTGGGGGTGATATATGTACCTACCTACACGATTGTTGTGAAGAAAGAATAAACAAATCTGCCACATACTAAACATTCATTAAAATAACTGCTGTTGTAATCATCTTCTTTGGTAATGCCAGTTTAAAAGTTGGTTGTTATAGTTTCCCTTGCCATAAAAATATATAAAATAAAACATTAGTGCTCTGTGATTAAAGAAGTATTATAGTTTTTTGTATCATAGAACACTGGTTAATATAGCCCACCTCTTTATATGCATAGTTTGTTTTATATTTGTGTGTGGTCATTTGGATATCCCCATTTTTCCTGTCTACCTCTTTAGAAAACAGACATACAGGACTTCTTAAACATACCCTAACTTGAGGCCAGGTTCTTGGTAATATTGAATTGGAATACTTAAGATGAAAACAGTTCTTAAATATTGGACTTGATAATGCCTTAGCCTCAATTGTAATTTTGGGTCCTTTTTTTACTAGACTGAGGAAATGACAAGATTGAGAGGTATGAACAGACAACTGCAGATAAATGTATTCTGAAAGAAGTTGATCTCCTTCTTTCTAGAGGTATAGACTCTATTATTTGGTAAACCATACATAATAATATGATATTACGCTGCTTTTTTGGTTTTACAGATTTAAGAGAGATGTTACATGAGGTTACAGTTCTGGTAGAAACTTTCACTTCCTGGTCCTATATTAGATTTGGAAGATTAAAAGTAGTTTTACTTGGGCAAATTAATCATTAAGTTCTTGCCTTGTAGGCTGTGTTATTGTCCTGCATTTTTCTTTTTTTAGTTCTTGATTTTGAATATTTCATAAATGGGTGGGATTTCAATTTTTATAATGTGTGCTTGTAACCTAAAATATCTATAAAAACAGAGCTTACAAATCATACTAGATTTATGCATTTTAAACTCATTTCCTCATGTCATTTTTTATACTGAGAAATATATCTTACTCTTTTAGTATTCTCAGTTTATTATAGCAGTACACTGCAGTAGAGGCACTCATATGATTTCTCTTACTCAGCTCACCATTTTAAGTGGTATTCTTTTATTTACTTACTAATATATAGTTTCTGATGTTCACAGCATTAAACACTCATTAACAATGAACCATACTTAGACATATACATATACTGTTGCTTCTTTTGGTTGGATTGTTTGCTTACACCGTCATTTGTCTAATCCTAGACTTGTTTATCCTAGTTTTATAACTTAGTAATTTAATGTTTTATAAACTGACAAGAATGGTGAAGAAGCTATCCTTTCCATAGAAGTTAAAGGGCAAATGCTTTAGAAAGACTTGTAAATGCTTTGGAAAGTCATAAAGGCAAATCACTAAAATATATAGATGCTTCTGTAAATTGGGTATGGGTAAAAACAACTGAGAAAACTGTAGGGTTCTGCCAAAAGGTTGCTTTGTAAGAGTCCTTGATATTTTTCTTGCCCTGCTATAGAAGAAATCAAAGCAGGAAACTCAATGCCATCACTTGTATGGATTATATAAGATAGACAATACAGAATTCTAGTCAGCAGAGACTTATTTCAAAAAAAAAGACATTCATTAAAAGATTGATATTTATGTTTTGTTATATTATAAGACAATTTTTTTCATTCTCAATTCTTGGTTTTAATTGATCCTTTTTTATAATAACCTACAATTACTTTAGAAACATCAAAAGACTATCTACTGTAACATAGCCCATTGCCACTTTTAGGTAAGATTAAATAGAGCAAATTTGAATGTGAAAGTTTGGCAGACTAGTTAGGTATACTTAAAATTACTTTATAAATCTAGTCTGGATACAGTCTGCTAACTATAACCGTCAAGAGAATTACTGTGAATAATGTGGAGATTGTACAAACTGTAGAATGTGTGTGTGTGTGTGTATTCTTTGAAGCATAACAAAAACACTAATCCAAATACTTGATTAGAATATTTCAGTGAGACTTATGAGATCTAGAAATGTTTAGAAGATTATTGGAGTCATGGACCTGAAGGGTATTGGGAATGAAAGACAAAGAGAGTTTGGGATCAGGGAATCTGGGAGCATTGAAGCCTCAAGCTCATCAGGAAAGTTTATTAATTTCAGGGGCTTCTTTATATACTCCAAGCAATCATGAGAACCAGCAAATATCCTAGCTAACTATTCCCATTATGTTAACCTATATAACACAATGGATCAAAATCTACAATTATAATTCAAAGTACAAAATTTCCATGTTCTATTATATTGTTGAGAAAGCATACCCATAAATTGTGTTACCCAGGTTGTCTTGTTCTACCTAGTCCTCATTTCACCTGAATGTACACATCCCCTTGCTAGATTTATGACCTGCACATATAGCTATGGAGACAGCATGACTCGGTTGTCAAGGAAATAACTTGCTTCCATGGAAGTGACATGCCTTTGTTTCCCACATTTCCCTCTTTTTGTTTTAGTCAGGGTGGCTGTGCCTGTCTTATGTTGCCCTCCTCTGAGAGTCTTACCTGTTATTGACTACCAGCCAAGCACACTGACCATGGGGCACTCATTGCAAGGTTCTTGTAGGTACCAAATTATTGGCTTCTCCCATAGCATTCACATGGTGCAAACATCTCGTCCCAGGCAGGCAGCAACAATGAGCAACAAGATTAACACACAAAGTCCTATTCCTAATGCTGATTTAAAAAAATGTTGAGACTTCCACCAATTTACTGGATTAAATTTATTGAAAGAAGAAATCAAATCATTAAAGATATCCTTATCATCAGCTACATAAATCTGATTATGAGACATTTCTAATATCTTTTTCTGTAATTCTTCTATTTCTAATGACATATTACTCTTATTACCTACCAAATGATTTTTAATCTTTTCCCAGTCAAACATAGAATTATTATAAGCAAGTGGAGTAATACAAAAAGTACTCTTATTCCAATCACATTTTAAACCTCTAAGTAAATTTAAGCTATATACTTGATCTCCAAGATGTAAAAATGCTGATTATAGATCATTAACTCTATTGTTTAATTCTTCATCAATATGTTCTTGACTATGCCATAAGTCACTAGCATTCTTATGCCAATCATGCACATATTGCTAAATTTGCACAGTCTCATGTAAGGCCATGATAGCTGTAGCAGCAGCTGCAATAATACCAGTCAGTCCCAATATGCCAGCTACTAACAGTCCCACAAATCACTTTGAGCGCTTCTGGATTTCTTGAACCATATGGAACAGCAGTTGACTCTTACGTGATGATTGCCAAATTTGGTTCAGTCGCACTGCAATCCACACTCCCCGCCACCTTTGAGCCATTGTAATGAACTCTCCATTCTGTAAAATAGTCTCAAACTGGTATACAATGCCCCGCTTTTATAAAATAGAGCATTCCTAGTTATAGTTATTTTTCTAACCACAAACATAATGATCTCTTATGATTACAAATGATGAGTTTGATTTAAATGCAAATATTGACCATTCTTACTCTTATTCTGTTGTAATTGCTATTCCCAGAAAAACTTTCCACAAATTCTTTTGATTATGCATAGATGTAATATGACACCATGGAGAAGGGATCCATTTCCCTTTATATTTCCAAACACTATTATTTTTGGTAAAAATTATTTTTTCATCCAAATCAAGAGATATTGCATATTACTAATGTGCTGTCCTTTACAGTTAGACCATATCAAATAAATCTGCCATTATATTTGGTGGGGCTCCCCATAGGGGCACTTTCCCACACTATCCCATAGGAATAATTATAGGTAGGTTTTTTAGTCACCATGTAATTATAAGAAAGAAATAACATCACTAAAGACATAGTATTTTTTTTTAAGATAATCATAGGCCAATTTTTAAGAAACATACATGGAGGATGGTTACCAATGCATAGGGGTCAATAATCAAATGGTATTATGAGATTATAGATTCTTTGTCCTTCCTCATGGGGCTTAATTGGTAACCTATCATCAGTTGGTCTAGGGAATATATGGGTCTTATTCAGATAAAAGGGAAAGGATGGATCTTTCCAGGTTAACACTGTAAGTAATGGGGGGTTAGGTATATAGGCCCAATAGGTGTAATTACCCACAGTTTTCTCATTACTTATGATCACCATCATAAGTTGTAGGAGACACCATTTCTTCATTCCACAGCTTAATCCTCTTCAAGGTAGCCAAATTTGCTTTCCACTTTCTGAAATGACAAGAGCATAGTCTCACCTCCATACTTTAATCCTGTCTCTTTTCCATTCATTGCTTAAAATATCTTTCCAGAATATTGGTTGATCTTCATTTCCAGTGTCCACTGTAGATTTTTGATATTTTCCAAAGTGACATTCCACAGGTGTAAATGAATTATAAACATTAAGAAAATTTAAAGTAAGTAAGGCTTTTGCCAATTGATCATTTGGTGTTATACCATCATCTCCTCCTTTTTGTTTTAAAAGCATAGTTTTTAGGGTATGGTGGCAGTGTTCAAATATGGCTTGAGTTGTAGGATTATAAGTAACTAGTAACATGCTTAATAGCATACGTAGAACAAAAGGAAGCAAAAGGCTTACTGGTGTAAGAAGGGCCATTATCAGTTTTAATTTTCAAGGGACATTCCATCACAGCTAAAGTAGACCACAAATGAGAATGAGTGTGATGAAAACATTCACCACTTTGTGCAGTAGCCCACAAAAATGAGAGTGTCAGTACAGACATGAACATATTGTAATTTACCAAATGAGGGTATGTAACATCCATCTGCCACAGTTGATTAGGAGCTAGGCTTCTGGGATTAGTTCCAGCCTGAAAGGGCACTGTGGCCAAGGGTCCATAAATGGGACAGCTATTAATAATCTCTTGAGCTTGATGTTTTGTCAATTGAGGAAATTTATGTCTAGGTCCCTTATTAGTAATATGAGTCAATGCATAATATTTAGTTGCATCCTGCAAACATCCCACTAACAGATCAGCTTGGGCATTTTGGGTAGCTAGAGCCCAGGAAGGGAAGAATGAGACCAGATATGAGTAATATATATGGGCTGACTTCTTTGCCAAATGAGGGCTTGAAGGTCAGCAAAAAGTAGAGACAATTCATCAGTAATAAAAATATGAGCTGTTTCAATATGAGCTACAGTTTAACACACATATTTAGAATCAGAGACAATATTCAAGGGCTCCTGAAATGTTTGTAAATCCTTAATGATGGTGGAAAACTCTGTGCATTGAGCAAATGAATACAGAATCTGCCAAACCTGTTCTTTTTGAGAGGTAACATTGCTGCTTTTCCATTACTACTACCATCAGTAAATACTGTATGAGCATTTTCAATAGGAACAGTTTCACAATTTTTGGTAAAATCCAAGTGGTTCCTCATAAGAACATTAACAGTTTGGAAGTAGGATAATGATTATCAATAATGCCTTGAAAATTATGAATAGCAATTTGCCATTGAGGATTAGTTATATATGCGTTCAATTTATTTATGAGAAAGATCACAAATAATTCTGTCTGGATCAGACCCCTTTAATTGTAATAATCTAACACAGCATTTTGCTAAATAATTTTTGGAGATATGTCTGCAATCTCTTTTATTATTAGGTAAAAAAAAAAATTCTAATATACCTTCTTGCCAAAATAAAGCTGTAGGAGATTGAGGGGTTGAGAAATAAGCAAATCAATAGATTTGCCAGGTTCTATTTGTGTTAATTGTCCTTGAGAGATTCGATCCTCTACCAATGCCAATTCTTTTTCAGCCTCTACAGACAATGGTCTAGGGCTTGAAAGATCTACATTCTTTCTGATAGTGACCAGGCTTTGCACATTTAAAACAATTTCCTTTCTCTCCTCCTTTGAGATACCGTAAAAGGCTGTGGCCAACACCACCATCTGATGAGCCATAGAGTCAATATCCTGAGAAGCTTTAATATAATCTTGAGTTGAACCTCCTGCTGCCTTCAAGGGTCAAATTGCCTTTTTACATTCACTGTTAGCATGATCAAAAGCAAGCATTTACAAAATTACCTCTCTTGCTTCTGGAATCTTTATTGTTTTCATCAAAATGTCAGATAATTGGGCTACAAATTCCATTTATATTTCATTAACTCCCTGGATCACTTTGGCAAAAGATTGAGCAGGTTTTCCAGGTGTACAAATCCATTTCCAAGCTGCCAAACATGAATTGCACACTTGTGTTATGGCCTGATCATTGTATTGGGGCTGTCTTTGAATTCCAGACTAATCACCAATACCCAATAATTGTTCAGCAGAAAGAATGGGAGGAATCTGTATTGTGTTACAGTGCACAATCGTATTGGCTTCTGTCCACCAGGTTTTAAATTGCAAAAACTC